>NC_141756.1:124569999-125223437 GCF_982258835.1 Parasteatoda tepidariorum
TATAGGGTAAACATCGGCTGAATAGTGGCTATAAAATATCTGGTTAATCGAACATTCTTATATCGGCCCAATGCTGGCAAAATAATGGCCGTTTAAAACTTTGTTGAGCCAAGATTGATGAATATTGGCCCAATGAGTTCCCAAGTTGCTGCTATGGATATCTTTTACATTAATGTGTATAATATAATCTTTTAAAACTTTCGCATTAATAGATTTTGATTAATAGATAGACACATTTAAATGTATTCCATTACCAGTTACTAGTTAATGTAGGATAAAAAATTGAATGATTGTATTGATTTCTTACTCCTTTGTTTCGCAGAAAAATTCTTTTCTCCTTTTTATTCTTGTGAAAATTTTATGTCTTTAGCATAGTTCTTACAAACTATTTGACATAATCAAAATTTCATGTGTTATATAAATTTTATTTATAATTCATATTATATAGTATCTATAAAAACTAATAGTTTTTTCCTATGGTTCTTGAAAAATATTTCAAAAAAGTAACTAAGTGATCTGCAATTGCTTTACATGCTCTTAAAGTGTCATATTTGTAAGATAATTTATGAATCCCAATAAAAAATGTGCCAATTTTAAAGTTATAAATATATAAAAATTGTCACTTTAAAAGTTATAAATGTTGTCTAAGTTACAATAAATGTTTATTACAAACAAATTTGAGCCTGAACCATTGTTTGAACTCTTTATTTCATAAATACATCTAATAAAGGATGCTACAGAAAACGCCCCAATTTTTTTTAATATGTCTTAATAATAAAGAAGATTTACAAACTTTTGTGTGGTTTAGTACAGACTCTCGACTAGCCATAAACTGAAGAATCTAGAATGGGCCATACACTGAAATCTATGGGATTGAGATATATCAAGTAGGGTGGCCATTCTTCAGAAATATAATCATGTCCAGAAAATGAGCACCACTCTTGTCTTTTTGACCTACTGAGCTAATGTGATGCCATAGTTCTATTTCTCAATTAATATATTACTTTAGGGCTTTGACATAGGTGAGTTTTCTCACTTAATTCTCCAAAGGCAAATCTTTTGTAGTAAACTGTCTTCCACTTTATTGTCCAGTAAACCAGTTGTTCCAAATTTTTTCTGATGGCAGTATCCTAAATGATTGACCTTCTTTTGGCAGAATAATGAATTAAAGTTCATTAGCAATTGAAAACCTAATCAAAGAAACACTGTTAATATTCTTGAAAATTTAATATTAATCTTTTCATCCTTTTATGAATAATATTTTTTAAAATTAGATTTTATGATTAGACGTTTGAAATCGCAGCTCTGGAGTGCCGTGTTATAGTCTAGCTCTGAATTTGTTTAGTGTATTAATTAGATTAAAACGAATAAAATTAGCTAAATTATGGTTTTATTTTTAAATGAAAATGTATAATGATCATTTAATAAATATAAGTGTTAAGAATGGTTGTTAAAGAAACGCATTTCTTTATCGTGGAATTTTGAAAAGTTTGATGAGAAATATTACTGCAAATATTTTTATAAACGCTAATATTTCTCATCATTTATTTAATATGTTGTAATTGGAAAAAAATATTCTTGTGAAAGCATTTCTTTTTCACTGAAATTTTATTTACACAATTTAGTAAGAATAAACTAAATATTAAATAGATAATGGATTGTTTATAGGATTTAAATATATATTTACAAATTTATAAAAAAATACGAAATTTTTATTTTTTGGTAATAAAATTTGCTTTTATAAGCAAACGATACTTTCTTTACCTTGACCTTTGCCTTTTTTAAAAGTGGGCTGGTATATGTGCACTCTTTCAAAAAAAGTAAATGATTGTGTTTTAATATTTTGAAAAATGTTTTTCGCCCATCTGGCTGATTTTCTTAGACCCATTTCGAAGCCCGCACATGTCATCTCCTGAATAATATGACTTTATTCATGTCTAATGTGGCTGTTCATTTTCAGGAAAATAAAGCTTACGATTTGGATGATAAACCACTAAAACCATCATCTGACATTTGCTTTTTACTCTACCAGTTACAGTCATCTCAGGTAAAAATAAGTTGAAATTTATTTATGATTAACTATATTTATAATGTTTTGAACGTTTTATTTCCATTTGCTTATTCATATTTTTTTGATTAATGTGTTTTTAAACTCAAGCTACTGAAGATAAAGTACTGTTACCAGTTTTCATACACTCGACTGCCAATGAAAGCACAGGAGCGACCACGAACTTAATTCAGTTTTTGCGATCAGCATTTAAAAAGTCCGGCGATTTTAATACAGCTCTCCCGGCTTCTCAAAAAATAGCAATAAATCAATTAGTGGTATCCGCTCATCGAATTTTATCACAGGTATAGCTCTGGTGGGGGCGAACTTTAGTGTTTCTACCACTACAAAAATACAGTTCCAATTCACTAGTATATAAGACATGTTAACTCGGTTCTATGTCGGAGTTCTTTTTCGTAGATGAACGTTGACATTGTTGATAACTCCTCTCCCCACAGATGCCGTAATGTGGTTATACTTTATTAAATTAAATTAACATGGTTTTCATTTATAGATGTGGAAGTGTGAGTGGCATTTTTTAGTACACATTTTTTAGGTAGGTATTTCGTTGAACTGCTAATCGGGGATGAACTGTTAAGACCAGCTGAGTAATTTTTCAGCTTGACAAATGAAATAAAAATTGGTCAGTATTCATTAGCAAAACAATACTATTTTTTTAAAAATTAGGATATCTTGTCCGAAATCAAGGTATATACTTTTACACGTTTTTGATTATTTGTATAAAATTTAAAATCACTATTTTTCTCATCTTATGTTTTCTACTTTTTCTATTAATTAATGAGATAATTAATAGAATGGGATAATTAATAGTAATCGAAAAATTCCCAGATGAATAAAATGGAGGATTTGCATTCTGCTCTCCGATTATTTTGAATCTTGTATTTTAAAAATCTATAATATTTTCTCCTTTTCTCTTTGTTTAAATTTTTAAAACATGCTGTAAAAACCTTCAAAAAATTCACCCTTTCATAAAATATTTAGTCTAATTTGAAGAAAATTTTTTGTTTCTGTATTTATTTTGTTTACTTCTTTTTCTCCAGGAAAAAGAGAAATCTTCTGGTTTGAAAATTGAAATGGGAATTCAGAATTATTGATCAAAAGGATTTAGAATAGAATTAATTAACTATCCATAGAAACATTGATTGATTTCAGTAAGTATAATATTTATACATATTTTGTGAAACATATCTTGTTTCTTGATTAATTACAAGTATTTTTCCAAAAAACAAACCTATTTCTCGTGTCAAAATAACTGTATTAATATTTCGAGGAAAGAAAAATATAATTTTAATAAACAGAGTATTAATAATGTAGTAAATTTATTACACTTTAACATCTACTAATACAGGGTTTACATCTATTAATACAGGTCTTTTTTAGAATTTCTTTTACTGACTAGAGTAGAGTTATAAAAATCTAAAAGAAAAGAAATTTTTTTAATAGCTCACCAGTGCTATTAAAAAAATATATTCTTCTGGATAATTAAAGTATTGTTATTAATAATACGAATTATATATTAAAAATTACTTATTTTTAAAATTAAGCTTTAAAGATAATAGATTCAAATGGAAATAGATATAAAACTTACAGTATAAATTAGCATATAGAAAATGTTTCGTAAGGTGTAAGAAGGATTTTTTTTCCTTCTAATATTGTAAATTTATTTGTTACAAAACATTTTGTAAGTTTAATTAACTAAGTAAATACAAAACCTAAATTAGATTTTCTTTTTAAAAACTATTCAACTATTATTTTTTTTTAAATGTTAAAATTTTGTCAAGAATTATGAGTGAGAGAAAAGCACTTTATGGATGGATGATTTTGTTCACAGACCAAAATATGGAAATTAATTTGGATAAACTTGATCATAATATTTTATTTTCCTCCAGTCAAAAAAATGTACCGATAACAATGAAAAACTGCTACACTATTGTTATATTTCAATAAATATATTCAAATTTATAACACATAAATAACTGAAGACTGAAAAATAATGAGTTATTTTGTTCAAATACTATGTCCAAGATACTTTTGCTTGATACACATTGTTATCAATTAAATTTCATAGAAATGAATGATTTAAAATATTTTTTGTCATAATTATTTCTGAAAAATAGCAATGAGGCATTTCTAAAACTGTCCACAAGATATTAAATGAATGGATAAATGCCGATTATATTTGATATTAAGTGATAATTGGTTTCTTTCTTTCTAGAGGCTGATCCGTAAAACTATTTAACTTATCATGCTTGCGCTACAAGTATATCTTGCTATAGTATATCGAAAGGAAAAGATTGTCTCAGCATTGAAAGATTTAAGTAAAGATATCAAAATCAAGCTGGATTTTTGGAGCTGTAAGTTTTCTTTCTTTTTAATAGAAATGTATATGTAAGTACTTAATTGAACATGAAATCCTTATATTGCAAATTTTTGATTAATTTAGACTCTCCTACGAACAAGAAATGTTTATTTGAAAAAATGAAAACTCGATGATTGACTATGGAAGTGTGGTATGTAGGCTTAAAGCTCTTGCATAATGTTATTTTTTTAAATATAGATTTAAAACACTAATAAATTCTTTTTTTTTTTTTTTTTCAAATTTTATTTCAGCAAATTTTTAAAATGTCGTGTAATTCTAGTATTTATTTTTTAATATAAAATCTTAGATTCATACTATATTTTCTGGTATGATTAAATTTTTTAGTATATTTATTTTTTCTTTAAATTAACACTCGTTTTAAATAATCGATTATGAATACAAATTTCGCGAAGTTTTCAGTCTTTAAATTTAAGTACTTTTATATTTAAGAAAATTGAAGAAATTTTGGCTTGGAATACATAAAATTTAATTTAAAATAAGAATTCAAACAATGAATAAAAAAGTTTTTTTTTTGCCTCCTCCACATTATTGTAATCCTTTTTTTAAAAGCATGCACTAGAAACATTTGGCCCAGGTATTCACATACTTGTGTACTCCACCATTTGACCTTGCTGTTGAAAGTCATTAGAACTCAAGAAATTTAATCTTTTGTTTCCATTTTTTCTTTTTCAAATCTAGAATTACAATTACTAAATTCCTTTGATATAATTTGGTACGAAAAATAGGTTATTTCTAGGATTATTATTAATAGAGGTTCAATTTTTTCGACTGAGGGAGATTTATTGCGCTCATTTTTTATTATGATTTTCAAACATTTTAATTTTATTTCTTCATTAGTATAATTTTTTAAAAGAAATTGAATCTGTACTGTGAATTGTACAGCTTTATCAGCATGAATTATTTTTATTTTATTTCCTTTTATCTCTTTTTTAAATTTTATTTTCTTCGTTATTTTACAAAGTCACTGATTTTAAATCTTCTGATTTTAAATCATGTTTTAAGTCTGAATTATTTTTAGTTCTTTTAAAAAACTAGGATCTTTAGAAATTTTTCTAGTACTCACTTTCATTGAAGGTGGAATCAATTGGTCTATTCATGATAAAAAAATAGCGAAAACATGAATGACACAAAAAAAAAGAAAAAAAAGGTTTGAATCTTAGAAACAAATGTTGAAATTCAGAAAGTTGAAAAGAAAATACGACTTACCAGAATAATGTCCATATTATATCAATATATTAGGATAGTTTCTGTAATAGTGTAAAAATTGATTTTATTTAGCAGAACAAAATTTGTCGCTAAACTAGGTTGTACACTTTAACCTCTAAACTATTCAATAATCAGCACGCTTAAAAAAATTCAAATTTTTTTAAATAAATTTTTTTTAAGTATGCTATATTAATTTATTTTATTATTAAATATTTTTTAATCTATATTACTTTTTTAAAGGGTAGTGTGTGTGTTTTCTTGATACTGGTAGAAACCTGTCTTTGTCATTACAAAATCATTGAAACATTACTTCAAAATTAGTTGATTATGGTTGTTACTAATTTTAAATATACATTAGTATGATGGAATATTAAAAATTGAAACTGGTTTTTTTTTAAGGTGTCAGTACCATAAAACTGTCTCAAACTTTACTTGTTCAGTACTTAACAAATAAAATTGAACTCTAAACTATTCAGACTTGTTCTGAGCAAAGCTATTCTAAAATTAAAACAAATATACTTATTATACATTATTTTTTATGTTATTATAACTATATGTTTTAATTTCTGATATTTATAAATATATTATTTTTTGCAAATATTTGCCTTTATTATACTCGAGTACAGAAAGTTTTTATTTTGTCGTTTGTTCTTTCTAAGAGCCGTCTGGTACACGTATACTGTACCAAAACTTATCCTGTTTTATTTTATCAATTTATTTATTGATGTATTTATTTTTTATTTTATTTATTTATTTTTTCACATTTTATCTTAGTTTTCTTTTGGCTGAGCCTGAAAAATAAACAAAAATCCTGTTTATAATAAGAAGGCAAGATTTTGTTTATGGTTAATTTTTAATGTCAACTTAGTTGAGGTTAATAGCCTTCCTTGTGAAATCATCCTAATTAAACATATCCTGATAAACTTGAATATAGATTTACTACTTTTGAAAATTTTTTGTCTTTGATTTGGTGTTTATTTTTTCACATATGAACATTTCTCTTTTGGTAGATTTTATCAATTTAATATATCGAAGAAGTAATCTACTCCTGACAATTTCAAGGAAGCCGCTGTTAGTTTTGATTCCTGAAAATTTACAACCATTTATATCGTAAGTATGATCAATTATATCAATAGTTTTAATTGTAGCTGAAACTTTTATCATTTTAACATATCTTTTATTATAGGTTGTCTTTTTGTGATTGTATAAAATGTTGTTTCAGTAATTCTTATGTTTTGGAAAGAAACTGGGAACTTGATGATGAACGGTTTCTCTTGAAAATAAAACAGTCCTTAATTCTGATGCAAATCAGTTTGGTTTTGATAATGTAAAAACTAAAATAGAATTAGAAATAATAGGAATGAGTTTAGGAATAAAAATAAGTTTGTTAGATTTTCAACTCTTTTCCATTTTTTGATTAGTTTGTTCATTCTTTTAATTGATTCTTGCAATAGGAACAATTGAAAGATAAGCTCTTAGTAGAAGTTTCTTCGTAAAAGAAAGACATTTAGGCATTATAATTATAAGCCATAGATTTTCCAAAGCATTAATTTTTGCATCAATCTAATCCTCAGTATTGTTTCCATTTTGGTTTACGGCTCAATGTTTATTGTTTTTATAGTAAAAATAAGCTTCTCTTACAGTTTAAAATCCTTTATTTATTGGTTAGCTCATTGTTTTAGTTGACTCTTGCAATCAAAACAATTGAAAGATAACTTTCTAAGAGAAAGAAAGGCAATTAGACATTATACATGCTAGTCTCAAATTTTCGAGAGCTTTACAGTTGACATCAAATTAATCCTTAGTATAATTTGATGTAATTTGGATGCACTGCCCAATTTTTCTTGTTGTTAAGGTAAAAACAAGTTACTGTTAGTTTCAATTCTTTTAAAAAACTTTTTGGTTCTTCTTTTAATTTACTCTTGAAGTCAGAGCAAATTAACGATAAGTTTCTAGTGAAAGCTAGGCATTTAGGAAATCTAATTACAAGTCTCCGTTTTCTAAATCTTTAATGTTTACATCATTCTAATCAATAATATTGTTTCCATATAGGTCCACTGCAAAATATTTCTTGTTTTTGTAGTAAAAATAAGTCTTTTATAAATTTAACTGTTCCCCATTTTTTTTATTTGTTTATTCTTCGTTTTAATTGCTCTTACAGTCAGAACATTTGAAGCACAAGTTTCAAGGTGGAAAAATGATAGGTCTTTTGGGCAATATAATTTTAAGCCTCAGATTTTCTAAGGCTTTAATTTTTTATATCAAAATAATCCTTAGTATTGTTTCCATATTGGTCCTTTGCACAATCTCACTTGTTTAGTAGAAATAAGTTTATGTTCGAGCTTCTACTCTTTTACATTTTTTGATTTGCTTGCTCATTCTTTTAATTGACTCTTGCAGTCAGAACTATTGAAAGATAAAGTTTCTAGACTTTCAGTAATAAAGTAATATAATAAGGGCTCTTAAGCAGTATAGTTATAAGCCTCAGATTTTTTAAAACTTTAATTTTTAAATCGAATAAATTCTTAGTATTGTTTCCATATAGGTCTACTGCATAATGTTTTTGTTGTCAGAGTAAAAAAAAGTTTCTGTAAGAGTTTACCTATTTTTTTAAAAATCTTTTTCATAATTTCATATTATATAAAATGATTTCTGTTCTAATTTTGGATTAAGTTTTAAATCTGAATCATGTTTAGATCTTTTAAAAACTTTAATTATTTTTTTTAGTATTCAGATTCTTTGGAGATTCTTTCGACTATTTCTTAAATATTTTCATACAGATCTTAATTTTTTAAAGAATTATTGAAAGAAGAATTTACTCAATTTCACTTTGAACTGAGATTTTACTGATTATTACTTCCAAGTCATTCATTTCTTCCAAAAATGCTCTCAGCAGCTTATATAGCTTAGATACTTATTTCTAGTTTTATCCTGGAGTTTCCTTCTGATTTAGTGTATCCACCTTTAAGTAAATTTAAGTTAATTCAAACTAAATTTAAGTTAAATCAGTTTAACTTAAATTAATTAGTTTATTAGTTTAAATTTAAGTTAATTTAAACTTAAAGTAAATTTTTTCACAATGAAATTTTAAGTTATCATTTAAAAAAAATGTCATTATAATGTAATAAATCAGATAGAATATTAAAAGGATAACAAAATTAAGTATTTTCATTGAAATTGTTAATTCTTTTATCCATATTTAACTATACTATTCACATAATTCAAAGAAATTGGCAATTAAAAAAAATAACTGATGATTATTATTGCATTGAAATAATTTTCATGAACAGTTGGTAATAGTTGATTCATGAATAATTGATAAATATCTAAATACCTCACAGCCTCATTTTTTAAAGATTACCAGTATTAACTGTACGAGTTTCAGAGTTCTTCCTAAGTGTTTTTCAAACGGTGGTTTGCCCTGCCTTTGAAAAACATTTTTTAAAAAAGTAATTCACTGTTTAAATAATAATTACACAATGGTAAAATTATTTGTTTATACAAATATTTATTTTGTTAGAATTGTTCTCAACTAGTTAAATTTTTAAATTAAGTTTTTTTTTGGGGGGGGGGGGTATGTTAATAAATTTTTTAAATGACTTTGAATATTAAAGTTATTTTTTTTAAAAGTAAGTACACTTTTTCCAAAATTCACATTTAAATTTTAGTTTTCTCATAATTTTCTGTTTAAATTATAGATCTCATTTATAGATTTTAAGTTATAGCTTTCATGTCTATCAATAAATAATTTTAGTTCACTTCTTTCGAAAAGAATTTATGTGCAGCTATTATTAATTTATATATATTATATTATTAATTATATATATTATATTATTAATTTATATATATTATATTATTAATTATATATATTATATTATTAATTTATATATATTATATTATTAATTATATATATTATATTATTAATTTATATATATTATATTATTAACTATATATATTATATTATTAATTTATATACATTATATATTGTAGATTTGATGAAGTTTTTTTTCCGTCCCATTTTGATAAATCTGTATGATAATTTAGTACCCTTTGCAAACTCAAAATGACCTTTTCTATGAGGAAGCATCCTGCTTTTTTTATTCCTTGAGAGAACTCTACCAGTTTTAAAACGGTAACATTTTTATGTAATAAATTCTTGAACATTTTAGATGTTATCTGAAAGTTTATTTCTTAAAGTTTTACGAAAATTATTGTAAACTGGTGAATTATAATATGAAATTTCAATAATTTTTATAACACAGCTCAAATTTCTTTGCAACACACTTGTGTGTCACCTTATGTTGGTTATAAAAAACATCTCTGTTGTTTTTTTAGTAGTTAATTTTTAATATTACTAACTGCTTATTCTTTTTCAGACTAGCCTCAACTATCTGATGTTTTATCGAGTTGATATTGAAGATTCTTTGAAATCTCCATATGAGCAGTTGGATAGCAAGTAATATATTTCTTTTATTTCGCTTTAATGCTTTTGTACAATATTTTGTTATCAATTATTAATATTTATTTAGTTAGATATTTGCAAAACAATAATTAAAATAAGTGAAAATTTATTGAAAAAGTACAGCATAATTTCATTTTTACTCATTGGTGACTTTGGTGACTATGTAATTCGTAAAAAATTTCTTGCCAAGTTCAGTTTTATTGAATTATATTCAAGGAAAACAGTTCTTAACACAGAAAAGCAAACTGGTTGTAAATCAAACTAAGTTAGTTTAGAGTCTACAGGTAAAAAGTTTCTCAAATTTTGTACCTCATATAGAAAAAATTTTTAATTGAGTAATATGAGGATTTCCAATTTTTGTAACAAAATGATTTGAAATAATTAAATTAATGATTTTTAAATCAATTTGGAAATGTCACTCGTTCCCTTATAAATTTACTTTGATTTATAAATTAAGACTTCTGATATGATTTCTTTAAAAACTAAAATTAATCTACCAAATCTTATATAGCAAAATAAATTACAGTAAAAATCCTAGAAATTTAAAAGTTACAGTATACCTCAAATTCGGCATGGTTAAAAGATGTCAGTATTCTAAATTTTATTCTAAAATGCAGGAATATTAAAATTTAAAGAAATAAAATAATAAGGAAGAAAATAGTAAGGAAGTAAAATGGTAAGGAAATAAAATAATAAGGAAATGAAGTTTTTATCTTGTAGAAGTTTCTCTCTTAATAGTAACAATTTTAAGTATTTTTGTATGGTTGTATATGTTTGATTATCAATTAGTTAATTTTAAATACTGTTGAATAAATCCATTTAATTATATTCTTTGTTTATTATGTATTTTTTCAAATAAACTTCAATGTTTTTATTAAGCAGAAAGTGATTAATGAGCAGATTAATTTGAAAAACAAATAGTGTGGATACTAAGTTAAATGAAACTTAATATTTCTCTTAACCTTTATTAAAAATGATGAAATCATAGCAGAGAGGCAATAAAAAAACACTTGATCAAAGTTAAAGACTTTATCTAAAGAGTTAACAGTTGGTATTTTCAACAAAAAGCAATTATTTTAGTGTAAATGATGAAAAGAGTCGTTGTTGCTCCAGGGATAGAGTTTACTTCCCAATAATGTGACACAGGTACGAATACAAAGATAAATGGTACCACAATTTTAATTACTGTTTTAAAATTTTGTAACTTTTTTTTATTTAAAAGAATGAATGTTTATAATTTTTTATTTATTTGATTAGCAAATACTATATAGCATATGAAAAGTTTGGCTTTTCATTCATAATTTTCATGCTGTGCTGTGCAAACATTGCTTTGACATGGAACAAAATGTTAATAATATTAAATTTTTAAATTCTTTTTTTTCTGTGATGAATGTCATACTTTTTCTTCCACTTTTATCCAACTTCTGTTGTCAGTCATTTAAAAAAGTTGTTCAATCAAGGTTTTATTTTATTTATTTGCAATAGTATAGTGCAAAGAAAGGGAACATTTTTACTGTGAGAGGCCACATTTAAATTAGGCATAGGTAAAAGAGTTGATGTCATGAGTTGATAAGCACATATTTTGAAATTGAATGCGACTTTTTTTTGAAATTATTATAGTTTTAGTTTAGTTTATCACTTTACATAGAAATCATGCAAAAAATATTAAGTCTTTTCTTGAAATATAATTTACAGTAAAAAATAATCTTTTAATAAATAGCTACGTATGTTTGTGTATATTGCTACAAGCATATACAGATAAATACATACCACCAACATGGGAGTTGCTATTAGTTAGGAAAATAGTTACTGCCTGTCACTCAGAACATCACAGTGTTAGTGTATTTTAGAGCCGTGGCCAAAAAGATTTTCTGTTGTTGGCAAATTGGAAAGTATGCCACAATAATTTCAGACTGAAAAATTGCTAGAACTACACCACAACTAATTCATGTCATGCTCAACAGATGGTAGCACATTATTTATTTCTATTAATTTTCAAATTGTTATAATCTATATAATAAAATATCAATTAATAAAAGAGTCACACAAGAAACTCATGGAGGCCTTCGTTTCTCCACCTTTTGTATAATGTGTAGCACCTTTAAGTTCCTTACCATTTGACGATGTCATTTTACGAGCTATAACTACTTGCTTACCACAGTTTTAAAATTCATGTATGTGTTTAATTAAAACAATATAAATCATGTTAATGTTTAATTTTTTTGTGTAAACATTGTTCAAATTTTTACACTGAAAATTGAGATCTTATCGTTTTTTTAATTAGTTACTTATTAAATTTTTTGCATTTTATTAATTTTTTAATGTTTTGTTATGAATATATACCATAAATCTTACTTTAATTTTTCCATCCTCCATTTAGGGATCCAAATTTCATGATGCACAAATTTATATAAAAAATACGGAATATTCTTCCATGATGGGAGGGTTTTGAGTTGTACTATCAAATGGTCAAGCCTGTTTTATTACTGCTACTACATTGAGCCTCAAGTATGTAATGATTCCTTTTTGTTGTGTAAATTATTAAAAGTTTATGTACACATAAAAATTTATTGTATAAAATGTTTTGATAGTATTAAGTAAGAAAAAATATTTTCTTCACCTTATATTTATATGTTAATTTTAAGTTTTGAAAGTTCATAGCTCTTTCCTGGAGCAAAATTATATCTAATGTATTATAACAGAACTTTTGACAGTTGCAAATGTTTTGTGAGTATTGCCAAATATAAACGACTCTCATTAATTAAACCATTACCATTATTTTTAATGACCAATAATTTTCTTTCTTGCACCCTGAATTCTCAAAAAGAAGTCTTAATTAGTTATATATAAAATTATGTATGCATGCTTACTTAATGAAACCGAAATTGTTTACAAGAAAGAAGAAATGTTACAAAGAAATGTGAATAAATTGTATACTTAAATTGTAATTTATATTACAATTTATGTGAAGCATAATTTGTGCTGTGACATATATCATAGTTTTGTGCATTTCTGTTTTAGGAAACTAGAGTAAATAAGCAAAACTTGTAGTTTTATTCAATTTATGTAAAACTTTAATGTAGTTTTTTCTGATGTACATATATTCAAATAACTAATGATAAAAACAATATAGCTTAAAGAGGTTTTATCAATTGAATGCCTTTATTAAACCCCCAACATTTTTGACTTGTGTAGAATATTTTTTTCAGTGGCAGTGAATTAAAACAGAAGTGTTTAAAATAGAATATTTATAAAACTTTTGAGAATAAAAAACAAAAGACATAAAATACGGAAATTCTGAAGTAGTCGAAGAATATGCTTTTATTTATGATATTCATTCAATCACACGTTTTTATAAATTCAAGAAAATTTTTATTGTTTTGAGTTTTTAAATTTGTTATCAATATCAAGCTTTTTTTATCTAATTATTTTTAAAATATGATATGGTTTTAAGTAGATTTTTTCCAGCAATTATTATTTATGATAAGAGTTTAGTTTTTTTTCTTAGTAACTATTTTGCATTTCTTGCAGCAAGTTTTTGGAATCTTTGCTAATGATGTTCAGAATGCTACTTGTACAGCTGTGAATCATAGGTTTCGACTCATTGCTTATGGGCAAACAAAGTATGTCTAATTTTTTTTTAATTATCTGCACTATCGATAGTGTTTTGTATTTTAATTGCTAAGTTTATTTATTATTAAGTTCAGAGTTATTAATGATTTTTCTTTTGAAATTTGAAATAACTGTTGTAACTTTTCTCATAAATTTCTTTGTGAGAATGAAATATGTGAGCCTTTGTATGGCTGTTTCTTTTAATCTTTTGCAAGAGTAAAATTATATTATTGCCAGTTTTTTTTAATATATCAATTGTTTTTTTAACCTTTGCCTGTAATCTGTCAATTATTGTATGACAAGCAGGACAATATAGTAAAGAAAAATTAAAACAATATTCAAAGGAATTGTCAGTGCCATAAAATAGAAAATTTTTGAGAATATTAAAGCATATACTGAGGTACTCTTCAGTCATAGACATGTAGTGGTTGCAAAGAAAGCAGGTTTTTGCATAAACCAGTTCCATTTTATACTGATATGATGGTTTTGCGAGATCTATTATTTATTAAAAGATCCTGAAAAAACAAAATATATTCTCTGTTATGACTTAAATTGTTTTATTTGAATAAAAGGAATTACAATCTTATAAAAATTTTACTTGAATATCTTGTTAGAAAATTAGATTAAAGGCTATTTCTAGTTCTAAACAAATGAATAGAAATGATATTATTATGCAAATCTGTGACAGTTTTTTTCCTTGTACAAATATTTGTTTTTTGTTTAAAAGGGAATAAATTAATTGACAGAAAAATAAATAAATTTGATCTTTAATGTATGCTTGAATTGTCGTTCCTTTCATTTCCCAGTTCATGGAAAATCTAAGTAATCATCATCACTTAATCATCGAATACTTTATCTCGAATTCCTTTATTTAATTAAATGTCATTAAACTATTTTTACCTAAAGATTGTAGTTAATTTTTTTATTAAATAGTGTTTGTTTTGATCGTTGTTTCCCTTAGAAGCATATTATCCTGAAAATTCTATTTTATGGACTTGTTGAGATTTTGAAAATACTCAACCATTATATTACAATTCTTATAACAATGTGATTATTCATACTTCTTAATTATTTGTTATTTAAAATTTTTTTAAACTATGCTTTTCTTAATTATGTTTTTTTAATACAATTTCAGTGCTCAAGGGATCATTTTCTGCATTGACGATTTAACAGGTGCTCTACAATCCACACATTAATTAGTATTATCCAGCAAAGACTTTCCTGGTAAACTAATCATTCTTATTATCTGTAATTTAAGTTTTTCGCACCTTTATTGGTTCTGTTTGTTTGCTTTAATGAAAGGTTTCTAATGTATATAAATAGATGCTGAAACAGCTGCTGGAGCCGTATCAAATTTGAAATGGACTCCTGATGGAGGAGCTCTTGCTATGACATGGGAAAAAGGTGCCTTTGCAATTTGGAGTGTGTTTGGTGCCTTACTGATGTGTAGTCTTGGTTGGGATTATGGGTAATTGATATTTCGAACATAATAATAAATAATTGCCTAATACTTACTGTAATTTATGGTATTAATTAATTTAATTAAAATTGGAGATGAAGGAAATTTTACTGTTGGAACAGTAATCTCAGGGTATATATCAGTATTTTAGTCTGTGTAAAATTACCTTATACATTGGTCTCATTTTAATCCTTATAGTTATCTCAAACTAGCCTCAAAGTACGACTCAAGTTTTTAATTTTTATTAAACTGTACTTTATTTTAAAATGTTTTCTATTCTCTTAAAATTGATTAACAAATGGTTCTTTTTATTGATGATATAATGCATAAATGACACATTTTTTATTTTATCGTTGGTTAAATAAATAAAATGATAAAACTACAGTAAAATTTTTTTTTTGTATTATTACTGATTAGCCTGTATAAGTTGCTGTAATAAATTTATGACTAATTCTGAAAATTGCATTTTCTGAAAAATAGTATAGTAATTTTCTTTCTGTAGAGATGCTGTGACCTATCTATATTTAAAAGTTAAATTATCACAATGTTTTGCGTGATTGTGGTGCAGTGTATACTGTGATTTTATTTTTTCTATAAACTTC
The DNA here is from genome assembly GCF_982258835.1 of Parasteatoda tepidariorum. Classification (NCBI taxonomy): domain Eukaryota; kingdom Metazoa; phylum Arthropoda; class Arachnida; order Araneae; family Theridiidae; genus Parasteatoda; species Parasteatoda tepidariorum. The sequence goes on from NC_141756.1 coordinate 124,585,789, forward strand.
CCATGAGAAGATCCACTATTGATTTATTCAAAATTAATATTTCAGAAAATATTAATTAAAAGTATTATTCCAAAATCCCAAACTTATATTAAATATTTTGCTTTGAAATTGGTATTTCCATTTTTAACTATTTTTTTAAATTTATTTTTTATTAAAATATGGCATGATAAGTTTTTAAATGAAAATAAGCTGTCCGGCATCATTATCTACTTGTGAGGTAATTAATACTAATTGGTTACTTGAGAATAATTAAATCACTGTAGTATATTTTTTCTCCCTTGCTTTTATCTATATTTTTTTGAAAATATTTTATTTTCGAATTGCCAAAAAATTAGAAAATAACTTCTTTTTCTTTCACATTTTGATTCAGTTTCTTTAGTCACTTTTTTAAAAATTAATATTTAATTCATTTATCAATTCTGATTATATTATTATTTTTGACTGAAAATAATATCTGTGTTTTGATAAATATTTACAGTCATATAATAATAGAAATCGTGATAGTTTCCCTCTGCATTAATTTGTTTTTGGTGCTTAAAATTGATTATTTTTTCAATAACGAAGTGATGTTTTTTTGCTTATACAGCGTTTACTATATATACATAACTATAAATACATTGTAATTTAATGCAAAATCCGTTTTAATATGGAGCTTTAAATACAGGATTGAAAGAAGGCATTTAATATATTACTCTGTTTTATTAATCAGATTAAAAATTCATATTTGGAATTGTATAAATAACAAACAAAGCATGCTTTTTATTTTTATAGGTCTGCTGATGTGATGAAAAATGTTTCCCTTCTAATATCTATGGTAAGTGGACTTTAATAATGTAATTATTTTTATTAAGTTTCTTTTTTGTGTGTTTGATTTAGGATTTTATGAAACCATTGCTTTGTAATTTTATTAAGAGGGAAGGATCTGGAATAAAAAAACAAATAATATATTCTTTCCCTTCTAGAAAAACTTTTAACTCACCATTTCTAACTTATAAGATAATGTTTCGAAAAATCTTATGCACTATTATTATATTCCATTTTTTTATAGAGTATGCAGTATGCATGCAGTTAAAAATAACAATATAAAAACATTTTTAATTATAAAGTATCGATCTTTCTTAAAAGTAAACATCCTTTTTTAAATTGCTAAATCATTGTTATTTTAATTTATCACTAGAAACATCTTTAAATATATGAAACCTCTTGTGCATAAAGAAAAGTACTAATAAAATTAAACTAGAGAAAATACATTTTGGAAATCTCACATTTATAATATTCCCTATCACATTTATACATTTTATTGCTTTTAGCTTCCCATAATAATATATAATTCTTTACTATCAAAAGGAAAAGTTTCCATTAAATTCTCACAACTTAATACGGATTTCAAAGTTCTTATAGATCTTAATTATTTTTTTATAAGTAGACTTAATATTATTTTACGTAAAAATAGGCTGATAAGAATATGCTTCCTTATCTAGAGTAATGGTAATAATGGATATTTTATTATTCCGAAAAAAAGCTAAAAATAAAATTTATTGGTTACCAGTTTACTCTTTTCTATCTTGATATATTTTAAATTTAATTAAACAGTATTATGTTTTCGAAATATAATTGAATATGTTTTTGAAAATAGAGGCTTAAAAACACAAATTTTTTGAATTTTTATTTATCAAAAATTATTTAAATATTGGCCATTAGCAGTATCTGTTACAGAAGCCTTTTTTTTATTCTTATTGTAAATAGAATTTAAATCAAACTAATGCTAATTTGCTTTTGTAACTTTAGCGGGTTTGTATGAAAACTATAATTGTGAGCATCATGAATTTCGATATATATTTTGTTAAAATGTTAGATATGTTGTTTAAAATTTTTTAATGGTAAAAGAAGGATATTATTTGAATAATTTGAAATTTGTGTTACACGTTTTTTTATTTTTTTTTAATTAATAAATTTTTTTTGAGCAATGTTTTACTTTTTTAAAACAAAATTTTAAATTTTCCTAGCATTAATGCTGATTTTTTTCAATAAGTTATTTAAGTATAGTTTTCAAAAGTAATAAAGCAAAAAAAAAAAAAAAAAAACCAATAAGCTATTTATTTTACTGGGAAAAAAATATTCAAGTTAGATTTTCATAGAAAATAAGGATTTAGTTGGAAAAAATGCATTTTATTGTACTTAAGCTAAAAAACTAATGGTATTTTGTCCTCATTTCCCTGTAATAATATTCATTTAGAAGTTACAAATTTTATAGCTTGCAAATCTTTCAAATTGTTATTTTAAAATTTCAAATAATATTGTAATTTTTTTTAATTTTACTGATTATTAATTTTTTTTTTACAGGAGTGGGAACCTGATATTTATCAATTATGGGCATTATGGGACCTAATTAAAAGAAGAAAATCAGCCACTTCCTACTGTAAAACACCCTAAAATCGATGTAGTTATTTTTCAGTTTGTGAAAAGTGTTAATGCTGGAAAACTGTTAATGCTGGAATGGTTTGTATACTTGATTTTTATAAGATTTAAGTGATAACTTGTAAATTATGTACTTTCTGCAGTATAGCTTGGATCCATGTATAAATCAAACCCAAATTCTAAATATTAAAGGGTGGGTTTTGTATGTATCGGATAAATAAGTAAAATGACACAAAGATTTTTTGTATTGATACGTTTTTAATAAAATAAATTTACACATAAAAACAATATGAAACTCTATGAACATAAGTCAATTTTTTCTATTTCACTCTTTATTAATTATGTTCGTTTTTCTGATGAACTCTTGATGTTCTGTTTGTTTAAAGAGTTTAAATGAGACATGACTGTCATGTTACTTTCTTATGTTTGTATTTATCTTATAGAATAGGTTACACTTTTATTCGGAGCATCACAGATTTTTCAAAATTCTGTATGTGTCTTACTTCCAGAATGACATTGCAAGTTCAGGGTACAAAAAGTGAACTTTGCACCCGAAAAGGCTGTGAATAAATTATATGAAACTCAGGAAGAAAACTCTTTTTTTAAAAAAAAAAATTCTTTTTTACTCCCCCCCCCCCTTCAATTTGCATTTTTTCTAAAGCTATCCTGTCTCAAGTAATTATTCACAAAGAATTTAGAACTGAGAATTAAATCAACATTTTTAGTTTATATGTTGCTCATAATTTTTTTTTCATTTTGTTTAGTGAATATTCAAAATCTTTCTCTTGTATAAAATTGAAATGAATTAAAAAAAAATGGTTTTAAAAAAAATGAATGATGTTGCTCAGACTGATTCTTGCAAATTTCTAAGAAAAATAAAAGTTCTTACTTAGTTAAAAGTTTAATGTAAGCTTGAATTTTTCTGAACCTACATTTTTACATAAAATATAATATTTGACTTTTCTAAAAGGGAAAATTTTGTTGTAGACTGGTCGTGAATATGTTTTTTTGCAAGCAGAAGACAGATTATATATCAGTGCTGGCGCTGATATTATACATAATAAACCAGTATCACATGATTGCAAGTTAGAACAAGAATCTGTTGGAATCTCTCGTGAGCAGATGTTGGCTGGTAATAAGCAATGGATAATCATTCCTGTAAGTACATATTTATTGTAATAACAATGCAATGTGTTATGTTATGTGATATGTCTATTTTTGCCCAATGGGGATGCAATACTTTGAATGTAGCTGAAGCTGAATTATTACACAGCTAAAACTTTTCTTGGTTACCGTATTTTTCGTCTCAAGCGCCGCATATCGATAAAAATGAAATTTTTAAAAAAAGTCATAGTAAGCGCCGCAATGGCGCTAAACCGCGCATATCCGCATCCTTTTAGAAGAGACCTTTAAATTACCATTTAATCTGTTTAACACAAAAAATTTTTTATGCATTTCATAAAGTAAAGTTTTAATTTCTAAATTATAATAAAAAAATTTCTTTTTCAGCAAAAAAAAGGAACAAAAAAAGTTTTCGCTTTCAGCAAAAAAAAAGAAAAAGAAAAGGTTTATAAAATAAAGTTCTTCTTACCAGTTGGCACTGCGCAAAAAACAGAAGAACAGCAAAAAAAATATTTATATGTTCAGTAGCTGAATTAACGCTGAACTGATTGAAATCCGTAAAATAATGTAATAAGAAAAATATAATAAAAATTTACTAAAAGAAAGACTGTTTTTCGACTGTGTATAAAAAAAGAAGTCACAAGACAAGCTTGTTCGAAACCAATGCATTTTAAAGAAATCATTTCAAAATATAATTTTCAAATTTTTATAACCACTGTTTATAAAAATTGCAAATTAAACTAATGTCATTTTAGTGAAAGATTAAATTATTACTGTAATTTAAATATCAGGTAATATGTAATAAGTGAAAAAATATAATAAATAAAAGGAATTAATTTAGCTTTAAACTAACATTATTTTAAAGCAAAATCTTAATTAAAAAGAGTTAAGAAAATTGCTATAAATTATTGCCAACTATTATTTTTCATTTAAATATTGTTAATAAATTCGAATTAAACGTAAAGTAATACGTAAAATAATGCTGTTTATGAATAAAAATAATAAATAATTCGAAAATATCTAGAATACCTAACAATTAGCTGCTGCATTCGAATCCGGGACGACCTATCGTTATTCAGGTTCTTAACCACTAAGCCACAGCACGACAAGTACGCTTAAATTTAACACCAAAATAAAGCGCTCCTGAATTTTCAAGCATATTGTTTTCATAACTTGTCCGGCTTGCATACGCAATTAATTTTAGGAGTTAATATTCTTAAAATTTTCTACTATTATATGAAGCTTCATTCCAAAGTAAAATTTACCACGCCATGCTTTTCTTTTGTTATTAATTATTGAAAATTCGATACGGATAAATACCCAGGATTTTCTATAATTAAATTCGTTATTTTTTGTTTATGAGAAAGCCTCTTTGGGCACAATTGAAGATTATAAACTTGTTCTGTAGTAATAACTGGCAGTTTTAATTTAATTTTTTTACTGAAATAAACTAATATTTCTACTAAATTTCAACTAAATTCAATGAAATAGACTAACCATCACATAAAAGCAAAATTCTGTGATGAAAATACATAAAACAATGAATTATTAGGCATAATAGTTAATAACTTTTGTGCTAGCAAATTAGCTTAATTTGAATGAGTTTTATAGAAAAACTTTGTTTTATAAAAAAATAAAAAATACGAGGCAATTTAGCATAAATATATATTTAATTTAATAATATTTATTTTTAATACTAAAATTTTTTAAATTTTTGCTTTGATTTCATGTATCCCATCATATATCCAGCTTTTAAATATCGGTTAATAGTAAAATCACCGATTCCGTGAGCATGGATACAAATAAGATATCGTTATTTGATATCGGCCCAATTATATTAATTCCGCTGAAATATTGTTATCTGAAATACGTTATCGACACTTTATAAGAAGTCTTGCATTGAACCGAATCTGATACAACCAATACCATGCCAATAAAATGCCGATATAAGACGGTCCGATGACCGACAGTTGCCGATATCACCGACAACGGGCCGCAAAGTTAACGACCTAATGTGTTTGCTGGGAGTATGTGAAGATTTGAGTATATTTTATTTGATCTGTATCTATTTTGCCATTATTACATGGTTTGTAACTCTCATTATTCCTTAAAGAGACTTTTTATATTTAATGGTATTGCTTAAAAAATTTAGATATCTCCCTATTTTTTTAAAAGTATTAAATTTCTCTCAAAGAATTTTTTTTCTTCATATTTAGCAAAATTCTTTTAGAAAGCAAAAAAAATATTTTGCACAAAATAAGTTAACTGCAAGTAAATTTTTCACCATTTAAAATGTATTTAAGTAATAATTTTTAAAATTAATTATGTATTGATAACATTGTTTTAATTTTAATTCAAAATTTTTATTTTAAAGTTTGGATACTTTTCAGTTGCTCAGGTGCAAGTAAAAAGTCACCAAAAAATAGACCTCTGTCAACTTTTTATTTTATTTTATTTAATTTTTCAAACAGATAGAAATTAAATAGAATAAAAAAAGCAAAACAAAAAATTTTGAATTTCCTTGTGCCCGGCTGACCAAAAAGTAATAAATTTTATTTTAAAAATGATACTATGACAAACATTTCTTATTAGAATGGGAAATGTATTAAAAAAATGAAATTCCTTGTATAATTTCACTAATGAAACGCTTATAGTGAAAAAATATGCTCTGAAAATTCCTTATATTTATCACAAGATTTGTAAATGTAAAAAGTTCCCTAATTTTGTTTTGTTAAAATATTTATTGCTTTTTTGTATTTTAACTTAACCTGTAAAATTTTTTTTATAAAGTTTCCTTTCTTTAACTACATGTTTTTGGGGAAAAGAATTTGCAGTTAGAAATTCTTTTGTAAATGCCACAATCTTTTGTAAATTTGTTAGCATCTATAATCTTATGTCTTATGAATTGCAAACATCTATATGTCTTATGAACTGCAAGCATTTATCTGTCTTATGAATTGCAAGCATCTATATGTCTTATGAATTGCAAGCATAATAATGCACGAGATTATATATAGGGTGTTCAAACATATCTATGAAGCACAAAGTGTGCTCAAAATTGTTTGCAGAACAAAGTTTTTTGCAGAATAATTTATGTTTTGAGCAAGTGATGGTGAATGTTAAATTCATGACAGAGGTTACCCAACATAAGTTTTTTCTCTCGTTAGGATGAAATTTTTACTTATTTAAGTAAAGAACGTATATTAAATTAAAATTTTTTTTTAATTTGACTTTTTAGTTTAGGATGATTATAATTGCCACAATGATACAATGGGTTATGTTGTGAAGATACAATCATGTGATAGACCATCCAACCCAATATTGTAAAAATTGAAAAATCAGCTTGTTTATAAAAAATAATCTAGTTAACCTAGTGAGAGATGTTTTTTTTAATTGTTATTGTCATGTGTCTGTAGAAATACTCTCAATTGTATTTGTCTTTATAAAAATATGTTTTAACTGAAAAAATATCTTTTCTAAATATTATAAATTTTGTAATAATCTTTTATAAAAATTAAATCGAAAGCACCCTGAAATCTTTCTCATTAAAATTGGATTTTAGCTAAAAACTTTCTATGGTTATTAATTAACTTAGTTTATTTCTTAGTTATTAGGCATTAGTTAACTCAGTTATTAATCAGTATATCTTCTTTACTGAGTTATTAATATATTTCTCTGTTATTAGATATTAGTTGTTTATTGCTCACACTTCTTAATTTTGTTTTTATGTTAAACATAGCTTATAACATATGTAAAGATGTTTGAATCATTAATTTGGAGCACCCAAGTAAAGTAAAAACCAGTAAAAAGAAGCTATCTTTTTTTTCCACGGTGCATTTTAAATTTTAAGTGCAAAATTTCTTAATTTTAAGTGATAATTTTAAGATTTTTTGTAAAATTTTAAGTGCTTTAAGATCTTTTTTAATTTAGACATTTTCTTTTAAAATGCATTATAAAAATTTAAATTTTAAAGGCACACTTTAATATTTTGGATTATCTGTAATGGGTGAGATGGAAGACCATAATGGAGGTCCTATATTGCAAGTTGGATTAATGAGATTATATGATTACACAGATTAAATTATGAGTGATGACTAGCATGAAACATGATTGATTTTAAGTTCACGACATTCTTCTAGATATTATATAATTTCCTCCATTGTGAAATTTTGTGTTAAAATGTTTTACTTCCAAATTCTTTTCCAGTAAGCAATTTATCAGAATCAATGGCTGCAAAAGTTGATGCCTCTGCTACACCAAATTCACGAACTATGCACACTGCAATCACTCGCTTACTGGTCGAGTTCCAAGTCTGACTCTAACTGTGATTCTAATGAAAATAGTGAAGGAATTGTCCACCCTCAAGGAATGAAGCATAAAATACCACATCGTTTCTGTGAGGTTATGTGCATGAGAAATTCTAAATGTTGCATTTGCTTGGACTCTATGTATTTAGGAAGATCAGTTGTTAAATGTCAAGGTAATTTTTTGTTTTATTCTTGTGCTTTCTGAGTGACTTGTTTGTCTCGTTACTTTGCTGCTGAGCTTTAGTTTACTTAATTTGCTGTTAGTGCTGTTAAAGAAAAAATTTATCACTTCAAGGATAGAGATAAGACACAAAACTAGCTCATTAGGTTAACCTAGCTCACCGGACCCATCAAAAACTTCTGAAAATTTTTTTTTTATTTCATCCAATAATATTTTTTATGAAAAAAATCTGATGACCTTATGTCTTAAGATTTTTTTTTCTTTTATCAGTTAATCTTTATTCTTATATAAAAAGACATATCTTGAACTTTTTTCTACGTTGTGCTTCATCATTGCAAAAAACGTACTTATATCTTCCTCAAAGAATGTGTCGGTTAGACAAATTTCTGAACTATGTCTCTATGTCTCTATCAGGTAAAAAATATCAAAACCTTAAGTCTTTTAATTTTGTGGACATCTGTAGGCACTTTTGGCCCGCAATTGGTACACAACTTATGGTAATTTAAGTACCTACCTGGAAGTAATTTCATGCAAAACTGTTTATGCAATTCCAGCTTATTCATCAGAAAAAGTTGACGGTTTAAAATATCTTTTCTCTCTAATTCCATTCTCTCATATCAATGTGACTTATTAAATCATCACTGACAACTGAAGGCCACTCCTTGCTTCTTTAGTTTTTCGTCAAATGTTTTTTAACACACCTTCTGACCATACAATAATTTGACTTCCCACTTTCAACATAAATCTCAGTAAATGGACAATGAATTTCATTATGCTTTGCGTTCCTAGCATTAAAACAAATTAGATTGTTTGGTACAGTCAGCTAGTTCCACAACCATTATCAGCAAATCAATCCAAATTGTTTAAATGGAAAAAACTGTGGATAAGAAAATCTTATGTATATGTTTTGTCACTATTTCTTGCAAAAAAGAACGTCATAGAGCTTTATTTCCAGACATGCATCACACTTTTCATTTTATAATGAAAAACGTAAGATTTTAATTTTTTTCCTGACTGAAATTGTTCTATATCTTATATTCATGATTATAATTTTTGGTAAATAACAGCTATATGCAAAGAGCTTGAAAAATCTTAAAATTTTTACATGCCATGCTGGGCATGTTAGTCTTAAAAGAGACCTTTAGTCTTAAAACATCCTTTTTTGAATGTTCACTACATATTTGAAAATATTAAGTAATAGCCATAAATGTAACAAAGCCTTTCACATTTCAAATTTCTGAGTTTCGCATTTCAGTAAAAAAGATTAAGCTTACTTTGTTTATTAAATATTTAATTACATAATTCAGTAACATTTAAGTCTACCTTATTAGGTCAATTTTTTTCCTTTCTATTTTGGTGCCACTTATCTGTTCATTATTATTAAAATTAGAAGGGGCACTTAAATGTTATTTCTAATTAAGGAGTTAAATATCTGGTGATGCATGTAAGATAAAAAAATACATGCCTGATCAATTTCTTTTTTATTACCTGAAATGTAATTTATAGATTAGATAATATAATTTTTAAGTCTTATTCATTATACGATATTAATTTTTTCCTAATTTATTATTTTTACTTTTGTAGAATGTCTGTTAGAATGTCATCCGAAATGTGCTTCATCATTGCCAAAAACCTGTGGATTACCGTCAGGTTTCATGCAGCATTTCAAAACTGCTGTAAGAAATTCTGTCAGTCGATAAAGTTGAAGAAATTCCAAACATATCAGAAGGATGGATAAAAGTGCCAAAGTAAGTGTAAACTTAGTACTATTTACATTTGGTTTTTTCACAATACAGTAGCTCCAAACAAACAATTGTGAATTAATGAATAGTTAAAACTTGGACTATTATGCTAAAAGTGAACTACTGTATTAATTTTGCATAGTAATTACAAGACAAATCTACTTTATTTCTGCCAGACCAACTGCTAAATGAATTCCTTAAGTTATTTACTTTAAAATTTTGTTTAAATTTTCATCAAATGTTATGGTTTAGTATACAAGGTCGTAATAAGTTAAACATTGTATATTTCAAGTTTGTATCTATTATATTTCTGTTAGTTTACAAATTTATTTCTTTAACTGTTATTTTAGTTTTTCGTAGTAAAAAGTAATAAAATGAACTTCTGAATTGTTCTTGAACAATACCTAAGAACACCTGAATAAACATTCGAATATAAACCAAAATTGAACATAATTTATCCTTTAATTACTTACATTCATTTAATACAATTATTTGTATTTTTCTTAGAATTAACAAACATGGCTGGGATCGAAGATATATGCGCTTTGAAGATAGTGTTCTTTACATATTTGAAACTGCAGAGGAGAAAGACCCTGATGAAGCTTTACTGGAAATAGACTTTTCGTCAGATAAAGCATCGATCACAGTATCAAGTTCAGTTTCTGCTACTGAACTTCCTTATGCAGCCAATTCAGATTTACCATTTGTTCTGAAAGTTGAATCATTTCCCCACACTACATGCTGGCCTAAAAGGTAATTTTCAGGTGTTTTCAATTGTTGGAATTTTAAATTCTGAAAGTTTTATAAAAGTTAACATAAATAAAATCTTACTTCATCATTATTTGTTGAAATGTTTCAGAATAATTAGATTAAAAGCAATATATAATTCTCATCAGAATGTTTTCCATAGTAACTGAAATGTAAATTATCAACTGTAATTTGATCAAGGTCACAAGGCTCGTGGAGCATCATGTCTAATATAGTACGGTTTGTAATACCTAAAGTGTCAATCAGTGTTATCTTCTCTTTTTTCATTGATTTTTTGTTGTTGCATTAGAAATAGTTTCTAGCATTTTTTAATTTTGTTACTTCATGTATTAGCTGAAGTTTCATCAATCTAGCTATAGTTCAGTTCTTTGTTTCTCAAGCTATCTTTTTTACGACACTTTTATGACCAAGTTATCAATGATTCTACTATGTATTTTTAAATTTTTGTAAAAAATATTGAAGAAATTTTTTTTGAAATTTTGATTAAAATTGCAAGTTTAAATTTTTTTTCCTTTCTCTGAGAAATTCATGATTAGATCTTAGACAACTTTTTCCTACTCTGTTTTCTTAAAAATATTTTTTGATCATCTTGATGATGCAAGTTTTAAAGTTATTTCTTATTTTCATTATTCAAGTAACATGCTTCTAATAATGTTATGTCTATTAAACTTCATTGTTAAATTCTATACAAATTTTATGTGCTGCTCAATTTTTTTGTTAAAATTATTGGTATTATTTTTTGCATTCAATTTAGCATGTATTGCTCCAGCGTTTCCAATGTTAGTAATTTAATCTAATGTATTATCTCTTTCTTTCTCGCTTTTTTAAAAAATCATTTCCTTTTTCTTATTCTTATTGCTTGTTCATTTTAGGATCTTGTATATCATGACATCTAACTTAAATGAAAAGCAAATGTGGGTATCTGTTTTGGAAAAAGCAGCTGAAATAAGCCTTTCAGAAGTGGACAGTAGTCATAAAGTAAGTTAAGTAAAAAGTACATAACTTTATCCTTTCACCTAAGCTGTTTAACCTATATATAAATTATGTTACAGTTTTTAAATTGGAATCACTATTTCAAGGCTGTTTTAAAATTTTCCCGCACAAATTAAGATTGAGGTCCTTGGGGCAATACATTGATTCATCGCATTTTTAAATTTCCCCAAAATTTGTTTCTTCAAACTGATTTACGTATAGTCCATTGTGCTTTTATTTAGCCAAAATTCCAATCTCCAGGACTTATAAAAAATATTTATCTGAAAACAATATGAATGGATAGTTTTACGTAATAAATGTAACCTCTAAGTAAGTATGAGCTGTCTCTGAAATTGAACTCTAGCTGTAAATAGCTGGTAAAAATTTTAAATGATTTGTAAAACTTTTTGTACTGCCATGCTAAATTAAATTTACTGTTCTGGAAAAATGAAAAAAAGAGAATAAAAAGGAAATACAAAAAGTTTTAAAATCTTCCAATATTGTCATTAAATAAGTTTTAATTTTTGTGTTTTATTTTTTTTAACTTGTTTTAATCTAAAACAGAAAACAGGAAAAATATTTTAGTTCCATTATTTAGTCATTTGCTTCATAAAAGTATTGTTTCCTTTTACATTTTGTCTTAAAATTTAGAATGAAGGTTTAAAAAGTAATTTCTCAATCACCAAATAGGAGTGCAATTTTTCCTAAATAGGAAATGTTTGTTTCTGATTTCTTTACACTTTATTTACTAAATGAATAGTTTAATCTTTGTTTATAGGTTTACTTTGTTATGATCACAAAAAAATTATATTTTGAATAAATAAGATATTTGTTTAAAAAAAGTGATTAATGTTTAATTTCAGGTAGTGTGCTACAAGTCACTAGGCCCTTAGAACTTGATGTTTCAAATTTAGTGTTCCATCCTGCTTGTGTGATTTCTGCTATTTTAACTTCTTTATGTACAGAAACAGGTATTAATTGTATTCAGAAAAATTCCTTAATATATTGCTTAGAAGTTTATAGCTGCTAAATTCCAATGAATGTCCATTATGTGGCCCTAGCATGTAATTGATTCTCAAATTTTAAAGCTTATTTTTAAAAAAAAATCTTATTTTAAATCTAATAATCTAATCTTAATTATTTTTATCTTTATTTTAAGTGAGATGGCCACGAAAAGGAGATGAAAGTATACTGTTAAACATATGTGGTCGATTGCTTTTACTACAGCAAGATCCTGTTGTTAAGACATCTGATATTACCAACAATAATACTCAGGTATGTTTATAACATTAAGTAAAAAACATTTTCAAAATTATCTATGTGTTGATAGGAGTATAAAATAAAAAAAAATGTAAATTTGGTGTATGATTCGAATACATACTTTAAATTGTTTTTTTTATAGTTTTGAATGGGGTTGATATTTTTCCATATAGTTATTGTAATGATGTTTTATTGATTTCTAATTACTTTTTGTATTAGCATTAATAGCACCATGCATTAAAAGATCTACTTATTTTATTAAATATTTTATAGTCTTTGCGGACAAAACTATGGTGTTAGCATAAGCGTATAAGTGGTGTTATGCGCCGTTCTTAGAGTATTATTGATTTTCTTAATTAACTGGTCACATTTATCAGAACATCAAGAATGAAAATTGTAGATGTTTTATGACTTGTTTTATAGAAGCAGGGAAGAAAAAAAAACTTATAGATAATATCCAAATTTCGTTTAATTTAAAAATGTGTGTACATCTTATTAGTGTCATCAAAACTTAAAAATTGGAAACTTTATATTTTTTTGTCTAATTTTCAGTTTAATCAATAATTATTACTATTTATTGTACAAACATTTTGAACTATCAGGATATCGCTTTTATTTGTTAAACTCTGAGTACTTGATCAAAAGTTATTTAGGTGATTTTATTTTGGTCAATTCAGCACCTTCCTTAGTTTATTTTTAACATTTTTAAATGTTATCAGTTGTGGTGTTTCTTATTTATTTTATTTTTATTTCAATCTTTTATGAGATGCATCAAACAGCACTATAAATTTATAACTTTAAAGAAAGATAATCTAGCTTGAAACTTTTTATTCCTTTGGTTTACCATTGAAACTTTATTTTTCTGTCTGTATAAACTTAAGTGCTGTTGGTACTTTTTAATTACGCCGACACAGGCAATAAATCCATGTTTGCTAAAGTTACAAGGCACAAGTATATTTAACTATCTTTTTTTTCTTTTTAAATTTGTTTGAATTTACGATTTTCTCTCTTAGTTCTTTTGAAGCAGTTTTTCTTCCAGACAAATAAAACAGAATTTAATTGTGTGTACAAAAAGAAAAAGTACCATGCTGCTTATCAATAAATAATTATTTTTTTCTTTTTTAGAAATTGAATAAAAGTTTTGCCTTAATTTTTTGACAGTTTTTATTTTCTTTTTGCATTATTATCCATTTTAATGATCCATACTGAAAAAGTTCATTCAAAAATTTTCTTAATATTTAAATAATTTAGAAATTTAGTAATATTTTTTCATTACTGTAAGTAAAAGGTAATTGATATTTAAGTATTTAATAAAATACATTAATCATTTAACGTTCAAGTAAGATGTAATTTTAAAAACTAGTGTATTATAATGCAATGTGATTAAAATATGAAGTAACCTTAAATGAAAAAAAAAATATTAGGAAATATTTTATAATTTTTTATACTCTGAAATATATGTTAGAGATAAAGATAGAAATCAGTTGAAAACAAAAAATCTGTGAACCGTGACTTAAAACTTACAAAATTTTTCTGCAACTGAAACATGTTAAACACAAATATGAAATAAATAATAAATATATTATTTTAAAATTAAACACTGAAAATGGTCAAATAGTACACTCTTTCCACACAAAAAACTTAGAAATCTAATTTAACGAATTTTTTTTAATGAAAATAAAATGTTGAAAACTTGTTTTAATTGCAAAATATTATACACATATTATTTTCTTTATTAATTAAGACTAGTTGATAACGTCTTTAAGCACTACTGAGGCGTCTCTAAGCATTCAGTCATTATTTATTTATAAAGCTGAATTCATTTTTGCTAAAAGTAGGACAGCTCTGACTTAATTATTAAAATTATATAATTAAAATTAAATTACATAATGCAGAAAAATTACATAATACAGAATTGAAATCACATAAATTTACGTGGTTGTGTTAACTTATGTAATTATGACTCTGTTCAATTAGTTGTTTTATATAAGACAATATGAAAATTATGAACTATGTAAGTAAATGCACTAAATTTTGAACATATCTAAGGTGTAGGGGCGTAATAAGATTAATTATGTTATTTTAAGATTAAATAGAATAAAAAGTTAAGTAGTTGCATTTTACTTTTTCAGAAAGTACCATCATATGGATTACCAACTGTTTTGGCTTCATGTGTTGAAAATGTTTGGCTCACAGCTCAAAAGATACACCTCATCTTCCAGAAGCCTTGTGGATCGCTTGCGGTGCACATGGTATGCGTGTAGGTACGCCTAATACTTTCTTACAACTTTTGTGGAGAGAGAAAGCAACATGTAGTATTGGATTGTGTGTTTATTAAAGAAATTAAAATTTTCAAATATTTAATAAAAATAAAATTTATAATTTTTCTAAATTCGGAACCATTGAGACAATTTTGTCTATAAATGAACACTGGTTCTACCACCGTAGATTTGAATAAGTATCTTAGTCGTGTTAAATATTTTATCTTGAATATAGAATCTCATTTAACCCTTCAGCTATTGAATCATAAACTTGGTTACATATTACAATTTGGATGCTTCCCCATAGTGAAAAGGAGAATTGTAATATGTTATTAAATGAAAATACAATACTTGATAAATTATTATACAAATTTGACCACTCAGTTATTTCTGCAAAATATCACCATATTACAGCCCATCTTTAAATTTTAAAGTATTCAGAAAGCTGCCTCCTTAATACAAGCTTTATTAAAAGCAATCAAAGTTACCAATTCTAAAATAAAAAATAATTTTACTCAGTTGTATTATTTAGTATCAGTTGTATTGTAATTTAACTTTTGATTAGTTCAAACATTTCCTTTCGCCAGTTATAGGCTATATGCAGTGTGCTCATATTTAGCTTAAATCAATATTCTCCTTTGCAATCCGACAATTGCCTTACTTTGACATCCTTTATAATAGGGTCTGTAAATGCCACTTATAATGGGCTGCCATGTGCCTCAAACTGTTGTACCTAAACAATGTAATACTTTGAGTTAATGAATCTTGTTAATTGTATATAACATGACCCAGTTGATTCCATTTGTAGTGAATTATATGCTTCTCAGTTATTTCTGTATTTGAGTGCTTTTAACTTATTATTTGAAATTTGCACTTTGATTAATATTTGCTACATTCCACTTTTGCTATATTCAGCTGATATTATCACTCTTTTTTCCCTTTAGAACAATTATAGTGCTCACTTAATTCCATCTTACTTTTTAATTTTTTAGCCTTGACTTAATTCACAGAATTTAGTGTTCCTCAACTTTGGAGTCAAGTTAAAGTAGCATATATATAATGTATATGGGGTGGGCAAAATAATGGAAACACTACAATGCTAATACATTTTTTCATATTTCTTGAAAAATTCTTCGAGAATCATTTTGTAAATCTAGAGATGTTTAGTATATGTGATTTCTCATACATATCAATGATGTGGAAAGCTATTAGAGGTTTGAGAGATTAATAATAAATTGCAAATGGAAAATTGTGTTTTTGTGTACTGTAACTTGTAATATGCCAAAAAATGTAGTAAGAAATTTGTAACTTGCAACAGTTACTTTGGTTATTATATGCTATAATTGCACAAAGTTTCGTAAGCCTAGTGTAAATATTTATGGAGATATGAACATTTTTCTCTGACCAATTAGCTTCTGTTACCTTTTCTAAAATTTTACCCTATTTTTATTCATATTTCTAATGTAGGCTAAGAATTTTTAGCAAATATTTGAAAGCTAAAGTTAGGGGATTGGCTTGTAATTGTTTCCCTGACTTTGAAAAATTTCAGGAGGACATGGCTGAAAGAAATACTTCTCCTTTTGTCAAGCATCACCGATAATCAGTAAATATCTCAAAAGGTGCAAACAAAACATAAAAATACATAAAATAATAGCTGAAAACAGAGTACCTAATCATGAAAAATTAAAAAGAAAAGCATAAGAAGGACAATTAGATAGGTATATAATTTTTTAATCTTCTAATTATTAATTCTGGAAATCCACCACACACAATGTGCTTTTAACATCTGTGCAACCATTACTAGATCTACCATTACTACAAGAGAAAGAGTAAATTTTTATTTTTAAGCGTAGCATGCCTTATTTTTTTACGCTAGCTTACATTCGAGTTTCAAATTTTGGGAAAATCTTCAAATGAAAAACAGACTCTTCAGCTTATACATGGATGGGGTTGTATTCAGAAATATACTGTAATGTTTGTTTTCTAAGCAGTTTCAGGCAGTTGTTTCACTAAGTATTAATTTCTTTTATTTATTAACAGGGTTGCTGGATCAAAAGGGTTTACTTATACAGTAAATTATTACTGTATAAGTTATTTACTTATACCTGGTTATTTACTTATACAGTAAAACCATTTTCCATGAGGCCATTTATTGTGAATGATAAATACAGGAAAATGATTAATGTGGGTCAACATAAAGTATCAAATAATGACTAAAATTTATGAAAAGTAATAGACTTCATAATTGAAAAAAATTATGTTAATTTTCTGTTAGTTTGAGTGAATACAGAAAGTTCCTTATTGTTTCAAAGGCGTTGAGACTTTTCACAAATGTTGGTGCTGGTTGTGGTTCTGTTTTATCATCTTCCACGTCACGTACTTTGTTCAACTTCTGCAGCCATTTTTTAAGCAGACAACACCAGAAGTTTCAACATTTTCTTCAACTGATGCATAATAATTTTTGAGGAACTTCACCCTAATTGTAACAAATCATTATCATCATGAGATAGTTTTTTTTTCTAAAGCTTTTCTGAAAGCTTTTTCACACCCATTCAAAGAAATCTGTGAATTATTTTTTCTCAGCAAATCAACCAATCACACATTTTTTTACAATCTCTAACAGCAATGTTTGTCAACAAATCGTTACAATTGTTGCATTAATGCTAATTTTTTCTATTTCATTTTAACGTTTTATAACATATTTTAATTTAAAAAAAAAGAGTTGTTTTTAACAACCAACTATATATTAATATTTAATTTTACTCTTTTGTTGGTCAATATATGACTTTTGATTCAAAATTTTGTACCAGAACATTAAAAAATAAGTAAAAAAATCTTGCCAAATTGTCAAAATAAATTATTTTTTTCAAGATGAAATGTTAAAGAAATAACATTTTGAATAAAATATTTTATTATATAGACACCTTTCTTGTACACTTTATAAGAAAAAAGAAACAAAAACCTGGAAATTTTAAGATTTTTATCTGAAAAACCTGGAGAATCTAGGATCTCTGAAAAAAAGTTAAAAATATTAAAATGCAAACTAATTTTTGGAAGAGAATTTCTCTATTGTGTAATTCTAAGTTTATCTTCTCCTTTATTTTCATTCTGATATTTTAAGAATTTTTTTTCAGTATTCGAAACTTCATGGCTTACTCCAGGTTAGACTGAACTCACTTTTTCTGTACTTTAAAGTTTAAATTAGTCATGGATGTCAAAGAAAATTTATGATGAGAAATTTCTCCCTTGCTATGGCGTTCTCTTAATGCCAATTATACTTTCTTCATATTTCGCAATATCTCGAGAACTTATAGCAATTGAAAACATTTTTTTCCCAATCATTAAATTAATTTCTCCAATGATAATTCCATGCAAAAGATAAATTTTCATGAATATTTATTTTTATTGTTTTATTTAAAGATTCTCAAAAGTCAACAAAATGCTAATTTTCACATTTTAATGAATGTAATAGCTAAATACGAAACTGGAATGAAATTGGTCTAATGATTCTTAAGAATTACTCTAAACTATGCTATCTCATTCTTGAAATCAGGGTTGGGGATACTTTTTTTGGTAATAAAATATAATCCAGTTATTCTATTTAAATCCATACATTTTATTTAAATTAATTTTTTTTTTTTAAAATGGAAAACTTTCATTTTATTAGTAGTTAAATTTTA
Source organism: Parasteatoda tepidariorum (assembly GCF_982258835.1). Taxonomy (NCBI): domain Eukaryota; kingdom Metazoa; phylum Arthropoda; class Arachnida; order Araneae; family Theridiidae; genus Parasteatoda; species Parasteatoda tepidariorum. Next base: position 124,604,500 of record NC_141756.1, read on the forward strand.
AAAGAAGTTATTATAGATAAAATGTTATAAATAAATCATAACAATTCTATATTAAAACTAATACTGCGTTAAAAAACTGATTTAATTCATTGTAAATGCGAACGTGTAAAAATCATTAAATATGGATTAAAAATGTATTATTAACAACTGAAAAAGAGGCTGAATTCAAAATTTATTTCACACTTTTTTAATAGTTTTTTTTTTAACTAACATTAAAGTTATAACAATTATATCTAATTTGCAGAGTTATAAATATTTCAATGTGGAATAACTTGCTCACTTAAAGAAAGTCAGGCAATAAGATAAAAACAATGTGAAACACCTACTTTGCCATAATAGGATTATTTCTTTTTAAAAATTCATTCTAATATATTTGCAATAAATTGTGAAGATTGTCTTTTAGAGCTAGGAATAAATTGTATGTTCCTTACTATCATGTTTATTGAAAAATATAGTCCATATTAAATAACTATTCTTTACAGATGATGTTTGTGTAAAGACATTAAATTTCCACTTTCTTTATTTGTATTCTGAAAAATTCAAATGAATTATAAGATTTTCAAAATGACATGCTTACTGATTAAAATTTATTAACACAGCAATAAGCTTATAATAAAATACATTTAAAAAATAATAATCAATTTAAAAAACATTGTAGTGATTGCGTGTGTTATTATTTTTGAAAGTGGTATAATGTTTTTAAGTATTAAAGTTTGAATAACTTTAAAAGTATTGGAAAGATTAATCAATTTGGGTGATTTTTTTTAACACTATAATTTGATGAAACGTCAGATAACAACGATAATTATAATCGGAAAAAAGCATTGAAAAACAATTAGTTTGTCGCAGAGAAAAAAAATTTCTCTTTATATTCTTTTATTTTTTTATTTGAGAGCTCTTATTTTCTCAAGAAATGCTTGAATAAATTAAATGAAAAGTATGGAACAATTATTTGCTACAAAAAGATAATTTATAATCTTTAATTACTTTAATTTTTAAAGTAATTAGAATTTTTTTAATTACTTTAAAATTTATTTCTCGGGCTTCTTTTACTATAACTAAAAATATTTTATTTTTTTCAGTGGTTTTCCAAGTTTTTTGATGCAGCCTGAACAAGTTTGTTTCTTTTTGTCCATTTTTTTTTGTCATATTTGATACCAATTATGTGTTCTTGAACTTGAAAAAAATATTAATCTAGAAAATAAGTAAATTAATTGTAAAACAGTTTCTAATAACTATTTTCTTACAACTATTTACAACATTACTTCTAAACTGTGTTAAGTGATAGGGAGGAAAGCAAGCAGTGACATGTTTATGCAGTCTCATTGAACAGTCTGAAATATTTATGTTCAAGGGGTGGGTGGCATAAAGCACAGAATAAGATGTGGAAGTGTAAGGCTTAGTCTTATAGTGCTTTAACTTGCAGAGCTTATCCTCCACAGTTTTGGTAATATTCAGCGTTGAGAGAGACAACTGGAAAACAGGGAAATGCAACCAAACCCCTAAACTGACTTATTGTTTGGGTGGAAACAAGAAATTCCATGCTTATAGAGTATTTCTGAACAGGTAGAAATATATATGTTCTGGGGATGGGAGATTTAAAACACTGAATTAGAAGTCAAATTCATATTATACAACACTATTGTAGCATTCGTTAGGAAGTTTTAAGGAAACTCTAACTTTTAACAATGTATAAATTATTTCGCAAAATTCCCTGATGGAAAAAAATGATCTGTTTTCTATGTTTTAAAATGTTTTACATTAATAAATAAAAAATCATCTTTAAACTATGCCCAAAATTTATTAAATTTATTTATCAAATCGCTCTTGTCGAAAACCTGAAGTCTTACGTCACAAAAGCTTATTTCAAAATAAATTCGCATTAAGATTAGGATGACATCATCTGTTGGATGACATCATCTGTGGTTTGGAAACCATGCATCGAACAGGTGAAATGCGCTTAATGGTGATAGTATGGAATAACTATTGCATTCTTATTTTAATGAGCATCGATTAGGGGAGCTAAATGAAGGTAGTAACAACAATGAGTGAAATGAGATTTAATTTGTATTGTGGGTATTCCTAAAGATTTAACTTTAATGACTTTTGACCCACTTAAATACAGAACAAGTAAAATATTCACTGAAGAGCCTGAAAATTGGTACAAGTATGCTTATGCATATGACAGAGGTGTGTCACATGATCAGCATTGCCTATATAAAATGATAAAGTAGATAAGGATTTAAAGCCAAGCACTGCAAAGCATTTCCCCTTCATCCTCCTAGTACAACTACATTTAAAATTGAACCTAGCCAGAAAAAGTGAATATCTATTTATGAAACTCCCTTCTGAGCGAGTACTATAAGATTATTGTTTGATCAACCAAATCCATTCGTGTCCAGTATCTATTCCCAGACATGTAAACAATTATGCCATAGAATGGAATATCACACGTTAAAGAAGCTACTACAAGTTGGTTCTAGGAATAAGTCTGGAATTTAACAGCATAAGTTTGTTGAAATTGATCTCTCATTGATCACAACTACCCAATGTTTCGACAACGAAGGTAACTGGATGTTCTACTGCAACCATGAGCCAACTCATGCGAAAAATGTTTCCGAAACGGATCTGGGACACCTGAATTCTGCTCAAATTCTCAGTAGATTAAATGGACTCAGTCATTATTAGGTGTGAGAAATGGAGGGATATTTAGACTAGATTGCTGAAAAAAGCAGGCGACTAGTGAATTCTACCTAAATAAGCTATCTTCTACTTAATTAATCTGTGCATTAAAAAACAATTGCTTGGAGATGGGAAATCAATCCATCAAAAATTTGTCAAACAGTACAACTGTAAGGAATTAGCTCCCATTGCCCCTGAATCTGATTGTACTGTCTATGAAAGTGCCATTTCTGGAAGTATTAAAAAACTTTCTAGCTCAGAGAAAACAAACTGAAATTACCAAATCTACTACTGCAAAAAAAAGATAAAGAAAAATGTTTACCAGTTACTACGGGAATCTAAATCACTCCAAATTCTCAGCCATCTCTTTTGCTCTGCCAATAAATTCTCCAATGAGTGACAACTCAACATGAAATCCCCTCTGATTCCCCAACATTAGCTGCTACAATATCAACTGACTCTCAACAACTCTCACTAGTGAAAGTCACTCAGAAGCAGACAGCTCAAAAGCCTACAAGAAAACTACCTCCATTTCTCCACAAAGTTAAACAATTCAAAAAGTGAATCAGCAAACCTTATGATCAACCAACTTAAATGAACCTTCCAATTTTCATAATCATCTTAGAAAATACGACTCGTTAAAGAATAATTTATGAATTCTAATAAATCAATAATGACGACACCCCAGTCGGAAGATACGAGTTCGGACATCTGCAGGCAACTTGCAATGACCAATCACGTTGCCTGAAAAGTTCTATGCCTTAGCTCTTTTTCCAATGTGAAAAGGAAAAATAAACGCTACCCAAATGCTGCATACTCCAGAGGAGAGGAAATGAACATTAGGGTGATCTTCGACTCGGGAGTAAACGTGGCCTAGATAACACCTTGATGTTCCAAGCCGTCATCCTCACCAACACTTCCTAACGTCAAGTCTCAGTCTCCTAAGGGCAGAGTCACTAGATGAAGAACTTGGATGCCCGCTGCCGTGAGCAATACACCATATCAAGCAAAATCAAATGCTGCTACAATTGTGCATCCCTCATTAAATGAATTTCACGAGATATGAATGTAACTAAAAGATTTAAAAGCACTCGGGATTTAGTTTTGCTTAGAAAACATCGCCTCATCTTTTCTAAATGCTTTCTTTTGGACAATAATGTGGACATTTGAACAGCACTCTTTCCTTCATCAGTGCTGAGTAACATTTTTGAGAAATCTCAGGATGGCAAAATAGCCTGGTAACACTTTGTTTCCCACTTCAAGAATTATCTTCAGAGTTGAGACTTACTTCTGCTGTCTAAATGTCCAAGCAATATTCCATCTATCGGCGATGTGTTGCTTAGAAAACATCGCCTCATCTTTTCTAAATGCTTTCTTTTGGACAATAATGTGGACATTTGAACAGCGCTCTTTCCTTCATCAGAGCCGAGCAATATTTTTGAGAAATCTCATTCTTCATTTTAAGAGGATGGCACAGTAGTCTGGTAACACTGTTTCCCACTTCAAGAATTATCTTCAGAGTTGAGACTTACTTCTGCTGTCTAAATGTCCAAGCAATATTCCATCTATCGGCGATGTGTTGCTTAGAAAACATCGCCTCATCTTTTCTAAATGCTTTCTTTTGGACAATAATGTGGACATTTGAACAGCGCTCTTTCCTTCATCAGAGCCGAGCAATATTTTTGAGAAATCTCATTCTTCATTTTAAGAGGATGGCACAGTAGTCTGGTAACACTGTTTCCCACTTCAAGAATTATCTTCAGAGTTGAGACTTACTTCTGCTGTCTAAATGTCCAAGCAATATTCCATCTATCGGCGATGTGTTGCTTAGAAAACATCGCCTCATCTTTTCTAAATGCTTTCTTTTGGACAATAATGTGGACATTTGAACAGCGCTCTTTCCTTCATCAGAGCCGAGCAATATTTTTGAGAAATCTCATTCTTCATTTTAAGAGGATGGCACAGTAGTCTGGTAACACTGTTTCCCACTTCAAGAATTATCTTCAGAGTTGAGACTTACTTCTGCTGTCTAAATGTCCAAGCAATATTCCATCTATCGGCAATGTGTAGCTTAGAAAACATCGCCTCATCTTTTCTAAATGCTTTCTTTTGGACAATAATGTGGACATTTGAACAGCGCTCTTTCCTTCATCAGAGCCGAGCAATATTTTTGAGAAATCTCATTCTTCATTTTAAGAGGATGGCACAGTAGTCTGGTAACACTGTTTCCCACTTCAAGAATTATCTTCAGAGTTGAGACTTACTTCTGCTGTCTAAATGTCCAAGCAATATTCCATCTATCGGCGATGTGTTGCTTAGAAAACATCGCCTCATCTTTTCTAAATGCTTTCTTTTGGACAATAATGTGGACATTTGAACAGCGCTCTTTCCTTCATCAGTGCTGAGTAACATTTTTGAGAAATCTCAGGATGACAAAATAGCCTGGTAACACTTTGTTTCCCACTTCAAGAATTATCTTCAGAGTTGAGACTTACTTCTCCTGTCTAAATGTCCAAGTAATATTCCATCTATCGGCAATGTGTAGCTTAGAAAACATCGCCTCATCTTTTCTAAATGCTTTCTTTTGGACAATAATGTGGACATTTGAACAGCGCTCTTTCCTTCATCAGAGCCGAGCAATATTTTTGAGAAATCTCATTCTTCATTTTAAGAGGATGGCACAGTAGTCTGGTAACACTGTTTCCCACTTCAAGAATTATCTTCAGAGTTGAGACTTACTTCTGCTGTCTAAATGTCCAAGCAATATTCCATCTATCGGCGATGTGTTGCTTAGAAAACATCGCCTCATCTTTTCTAAATGCTTTCTTTTGGACAATAATGTGGACATTTGAACAGCGCTCTTTCCTTCATCAGAGCCGAGCAATATTTTTGAGAAATCTCATTCTTCATTTTAAGAGGATGGCACAGTAGTCTGGTAACACTGTTTCCCACTTCAAGAATTATCTTCAGAGTTGAGACTTACTTCTGCTGTCTAAATGTCCAAGCAATATTCCATCTATCGGCGATGTGTTGCTTAGAAAACATCGCCTCATCTTTTCTAAATGCTTTCTTTTGGACAATAATGTGGACATTTGAACAGCGCTCTTTCCTTCATCAGAGCCGAGCAATATTTTTGAGAAATCTCATTCTTCATTTTAAGAGGATGGCACAGTAGTCTGGTAACACTGTTTCCCACTTCAAGAATTATCTTCAGAGTTGAGACTTACTTCTGCTGTCTAAATGTCCAAGCAATATTCCATCTATCGGCAATGTGTAGCTTAGAAAACATCGCCTCATCTTTTCTAAATGCTTTCTTTTGGACAATAATGTGGACATTTGAACAGCGCTCTTTCCTTCATCAGAGCCGAGCAATATTTTTGAGAAATCTCATTCTTCATTTTAAGAGGATGGCACAGTAGTCTGGTAACACTGTTTCCCACTTCAAGAATTATCTTCAGAGTTGAGACTTACTTCTGCTGTCTAAATGTCCAAGCAATATTCCATCTATCGGCGATGTGTTGCTTAGAAAACATCGCCTCATCTTTTCTAAATGCTTTCTTTTGGACAATAATGTGGACATTTGAACAGCGCTCTTTCCTTCATCAGAGCCGAGCAATATTTTTGAGAAATCTCATTCTTCATTTTAAGAGGATGGCACAGTAGTCTGGTAACACTGTTTCCCACTTCAAGAATTATCTTCAGAGTTAAGACTTACTTCTGCTGTCTAAATGCCCAAGTAATATTCCATCTATCGGCGATGTGTTGCTTAGAAAACATCGCCTCATCTTTTCTAAATGCTTTCTTTTGGACAATAATGTGGACATTTGAACAGCGCTCTTTCCTTCATCAGTGCTGAGTAACATTTTTGAGAAATCTCAGGATGACAAAATAGCCTGGTAACACTTTGTTTCCCACTTCAAGAATTATCTTCAGAGTTGAGACTTACTTCTCCTGTCTAAATGTCCAAGTAATATTCCATCTATCGGCAATGTGTAGCTTAGAAAACATCGCCTCATCTTTTCTAAATGCTTTCTTTTGGACAATAATGTGGACATTTGAACAGCGCTCTTTCCTTCATCAGAGCCGAGCAATATTTTTGAGAAATCTCATTCTTCATTTTAAGAGGATGGCACAGTAGTCTGGTAACACTGTTTCCCACTTCAAGAATTATCTTCAGAGTTGAGACTTACTTCTGCTGTCTAAATGTCCAAGCAATATTCCATCTATCGGCGATGTGTTGCTTAGAAAACATCGCCTCATCTTTTCTAAATGCTTTCTTTTGGACAATAATGTGGACATTTGAACAGCGCTCTTTCCTTCATCAGAGCCGAGCAATATTTTTGAGAAATCTCATTCTTCATTTTAAGAGGATGGCACAGTAGTCTGGTAACACTGTTTCCCACTTCAAGAATTATCTTCAGAGTTGAGACTTACTTCTGCTGTCTAAATGTCCAAGCAATATTCCATCTATCGGCGATGTGTTGCTTAGAAAACATCGCCTCATCTTTTCTAAATGCTTTCTTTTGGACAATAATGTGGACATTTGAACAGCGCTCTTTCCTTCATCAGAGCCGAGCAATATTTTTGAGAAATCTCATTCTTCATTTTAAGAGGATGGCACAGTAGTCTGGTAACACTGTTTCCCACTTCAAGAATTATCTTCAGAGTTGAGACTTACTTCTGCTGTCTAAATGTCCAAGCAATATTCCATCTATCGGCAATGTGTAGCTTAGAAAACATCGCCTCATCTTTTCTAAATGCTTTCTTTTGGACAATAATGTGGACATTTGAACAGCGCTCTTTCCTTCATCAGAGCCGAGCAATATTTTTGAGAAATCTCATTCTTCATTTTAAGAGGATGGCACAGTAGTCTGGTAACACTGTTTCCCACTTCAAGAATTATCTTCAGAGTTGAGACTTACTTCTGCTGTCTAAATGTCCAAGCAATATTCCATCTATCGGCGATGTGTTGCTTAGAAAACATCGCCTCATCTTTTCTAAATGCTTTCTTTTGGACAATAATGTGGACATTTGAACAGCGCTCTTTCCTTCATCAGAGCCGAGCAATATTTTTGAGAAATCTCATTCTTCATTTTAAGAGGATGGCACAGTAGTCTGGTAACACTGTTTCCCACTTCAAGAATTATCTTCAGAGTTAAGACTTACTTCTGCTGTCTAAATGTCCAAGTAATATTCCATCTATCGGCGATGTGTTGCTTAGAAAACATCGCCTCATCTTTTCTAAATGCTTTCTTTTGGACAATAATGTGGACATTTGAACAGCGCTCTTTCCTTCATCAGTGCTGAGTAACATTTTTGAGAAATCTCAGGATGACAAAATAGCCTGGTAACACTTTGTTTCCCACTTCAAGAATTATCTTCAGAGTTGAGACTTACTTCTCCTGTCTAAATGTCCAAGTAATATTCCATCTATCGGCAATGTGTAGCTTAGAAAACATCGCCTCATCTTTTCTAAATGCTTTCTTTTGGACAATAATGTGGACATTTGAACAGCGCTCTTTCCTTCATCAGAGCCGAGCAATATTTTTGAGAAATCTCATTCTTCATTTTAAGAGGATGGCACAGTAGTCTGGTAACACTGTTTCCCACTTCAAGAATTATCTTCAGAGTTGAGACTTACTTCTGCTATCTAAATGTCCAAGTATTATTCCATCTATCGGCGATGTGTTGCTTAGATAACATCGCCTCATCTTTTCTAAATGCTTTCTTTTGGACAATAATGTGGACATTTGAAGAGAGCTCTTTCCTTCATCAGAATCGAGCAATATTTTTGAGAAATCTCATTCTTCATTTAAGAGGATGGCACAATAGTCTGGTAACACTGTTTCCAACTTCAAGAATTATCTTCAGAGGTAAGACATTTACTTCGGCTGTCTAAATGTCCAAGTAATATTTCATCTATCAGCGATGTGTTGCTTAGAAAATATCCTCACCTTTTCTAAATGCTTTCTTTTGGACAATAATGTGGACATTTGAACAGCACTCTTTCCTTCATCAGTGCTGAGTAACTTTTTTGAGAAATCTCAGGATGGCAAAATAGCCTGGTAACACTTTGTTTCCCACTTCAAGAATTATCTTCAGAGTTGAGACTTACTTCTGCTGTCTAAATGTCCAAGTAATATTCCATCTATCGGCGATGTGTTGCTTAGAAAACATCGCCTCATCTTTTCTAAATGCTTTCTTTTGGACAATAATGTGGACATTTGAAGAGAGCTCTTTCCTTAATCAGTGTAGAGTAATATTTTTGAAAAATCTCATTCTTCATTTAAGAGGATGGCAAAATAGCCTGGTAACACTGTTTCCAACTTCAAGAATTATCTTCAGAGTTGAGACTTACTTTTGCTGTCTAAATGTCCAAGTATTATTCCATATATCAGCGATGTTTTGCTTAGAAAACATCGCCTCATCTTTTCTAAATCGTTACTCTTGGACAATAATGTGGATAATTGAACAGAGCTCTTTCTTTCATCTGTGAAGAGCAATATTTTTGAAAAATCTCACTCTTCATTTAAGACGATGGCGGCAAAATAACCTGGTAACACTGTTTCCCACTTCAAGAATTATCTTCAGAGTTAAAGCACTTACTTCGGCTGTCTGAATGTCCAAGTAATATTTAACACATTGGCTATGTTTTGTTTTGAAAAATGCATACCTGCCATTGAGTACTCCCGTGGTGGGAAATATAGTAAATTCATTAAGTGAATAATCTGCCTTCAGACGCTTGTGAAGTAATTGGATACGTCATGTAACATCTGCATTATCAAGGTTAAACAAAATCAGTGAACCAATTTTTCTGGCTCTTCAGTGTTATATGTAAATGACGAAAATTGATTGGGAAGAAAGCTAAAAATTGAAAATATGTAAGAAATCCCTGTGAATAAGAATATAATTTTTTTGTAAAAAAATGGGAATATTGAAATGACCCTTCTTTTTCAGCTCTAAAATTCTGAAGAAAAAAAATGGAGAAAGGACGAAAGAAACCTTTCTTCAGCATTTAAAAATTTTTAATCGAAAGAAAGGAAACAGAGAATTTAAATATTTTATTTAAAAAAAAAGTCTGATGAAAAGGTATATCTTATTTTTTTCATAAAAATTTTAATTTTGGGGGAGAAAAAAAATTGAAATATTGAAGTTTTGAATTGTGTTTATTCAAATAATTATCTAGGGTTCCGTCTTCATTATCCATCAAATAAACACTTTTTCAAATGAGGACACACCAATAACTGATTATAAATAGCAAAATTTAGATATCTTCGAAATGAATCGAATGAATCTTCGATATCTTCGAAATGAATGGTCTTCGAAATGAATAAATCTTTTCCAATGAGAAAAAGTTCTAGAGAAATTATAGTAGAATTTTTCTATTGAGTAATTTTTGTTATAAGGAAAAATAATTTCAGTAAAATAAATCCAAGTTAAAGGTTTGTAAAGCATGAAAGTAAATTAAAAGGAATTGTATCAATAAGTAAAATGTGAAAATTTGTTGAATTAATTTTATTCCGTATTGTAAATGAATTCAACGTAAAGTTTGTAAAAAATGTAAATATATAATTGTATATATATATATCTGATAATCTTTAATATTTTTCTGGCAAACCTTTTTTTTAATTCAAAAAGAACAATAATTGGTATCAGATAATACAAATGATTTTGTGACAAATTGACAAGTTCTATGTCTGCTAAATAAATATATCTGCAAGAACTGGATGGAACAAATATCGAGATTGAACAAGGACAGGGCAACTCATGAAAATGTATAGCTAGGGAGAGGATGCTTCTGAGAAATGCTAAAAGGATAGAAATTTCCAGGAGATGAAATGAAATGAAACTAAAACACCGAAAACCGTGAGTATTTGTGTTTTATAGTTTTTTAGTTTACATATTATGTATATTTTTTATATCTTCTAATTTAATAAATATTAATTATTGGATGGAATTGAAAAATACAGCTTTTTCATCATTTTATGAATCAGAATAGACTCAGTGGATGGTTAACTGTATAAAGAAATAAATATAAAAAGTGAGCTTGTAAGTATACTATCGCTGCCTAGATAAAGCTGATTTTCTATCAAACATAAGAACATTTTTTTTCCTGCTGAAATTTAGTTTTATGTTACTTTCCTACTGTTCAACAGTGTTGAAAATCTAAACCATGCAACTTAATTGCTAAATATTAATTTTCCTATTTGATAAGTGAAGACCAATGGGAAAGAACGGGTTATGTCCATTTTTCACAAAAGAGACCATCGCCAACTGTTGCATTTTTAGGTTTTGACAAATCTATAACGTAGAAAATCTGTTCTTCCCTAGAGTTATTACAGGGTAAGGATAGCCATGCTGGCAAAAAGCGGTTTCTATCCTAGGGTAGAAAAGAACAACGAAACTTTTAGTGAAGGAAACGCTAGTGAGGAAGTATTGGTTCGAGAGTTTTAAGGAAAAAACTGTCTTGTCCACCCCATTTTAATTTTTTTTTCAACATCAAAAATTTCAAATTTTGTTTTTAAATTTTTAAGAGTTAACATTCGTATTTATATTTATTTTTACTATTTCAATCGAATACTTGCTCCTGAAAATTCTAAAACTTTATAATTCGTTTTTCTTAGAATCAGCTTTTTTGGATGTAAAATTGATGCTTTAAAAATGAATTTGGTTTCTTTTCAAGACTTAGAAATTTAAAGATATGAAAATACCAACTATTGTACTTTTTTTTTTTTTTGAAACACGATTGACCAAAATAAAATAGTGTCATTATTTTGTTTACTATTGTCAACAAATCGCAGTTGACAGAATAATTTGGTTGCCGTATAGAACCTGTCATTAAGATATTAATGTTAAATGGGAGTGTTTATTTTTTGTGTCATGTAGCTTAGCAAGAATTTAGCAAGCAGTTGTAAAACTTTTCTTCGTAGATGAGGAAACAACATCCATTTGTAGACGGGAATTCGTTAATTAACTGCCGATGGGATATCAAAAGGGTTTGAGTGAATGCCGAAACTTAACCTGAATGGCAAAACAAAATTTTATGTTCTCACAAATGTTGCATCCTAATAGCTCAAATGTAATGTATTAATTAATCACTATGCACACTCCAACGCTTAGTCTAGTTTTTTTTTGTTTAAATTGTAGTTTTTTTTTTGTTTTGGAAATTTTTTATAATTCTAAAACTTTCTGCGCTTTGTGTTTTATTAATTATAATTTTTTATTTATTATTTTTTGAGTTTTTTGAACATATTTGATTTTATTAACACTAGATTGCCTATGAAAGTCATTTTGACTGCTTTTAATTTCAATTAGAAAAACAATGACGTATACAATGACACAATTTCTTAGAATTTTGTGACTTTTTGTACCACACAAATTTTTATTGTTAATATTTACTAATAACTTGTTATGTAACTGTAAATAATATAAAAAATGTTAAAAATTAATTTTAAACAAATTTATTTACGCATTCGCAATCCAGTCATTTTGACTGCTTTTGGGCAATGTAGGTATATACTAATTTTCCGTCTTCCTAGTGTTAATGTCTTTTTTCTAATTTTAAGAATACAGAAAAACGTGATTTTTTTGTTGAAAGTGAAGTTAGCTTTTTTGAGTTCGAATATTTTACGAATTATTGATTTAAAATTTAGTCTTATATACTTTATTTAAATTTTTTGGGCAAAATTTTCATGCCTGGAATTGGCGGAATTTCCTACAACACCAATGAAGCATGAAGTGTAATATTTAATTAAGTCACTATTGTTTTTTGATTTAACTTTTGAATTATAACTACAAAATCGTTCTTATTCCTTATTAAATGTCTTAAAACGTAATTTTAAAAGAATTTAAATAATTTAACAATCGATGCTAATGGCAATGTTTATTGTTTTGAGATTGTGTAGTTGATCAAGTATATGCGTTATTTATAGTTTTTATTCTGGAATGATTATTAGAAGCTTTGAACTTACCCATCAAATTAAAAATTTAAAATGCTTAATTTTTAACAAGACAAAGACAAATTTTTAACGAGTTTTTTTTATTTATTTATTTATTTATTTTTTAAATTTAGAAAATTGTTATTAGGATGGTAAAAAGTGGCAGTTGGATCAATTGACATTTTTATATTGTTTATTGTCTTGCAGTTAAACTACAAATTACATTTAATTAAAAAAAAATTATTTCTGTTCAGATTTTAATATGACATTTTTAACTAATGAATGAATAGATCTGCCCAAGGCCTTATGCATCAATGTATTCCTAGAGTTAATTAAACTAAAAAACTGTATATTCTTTACTATATGTTTTTAATAATCAACTTTAATAACTCAATTTTCAATCTGAATTATTAAAGTTTTGAATGCATATAGTTAAGTATTTCTGTAAATTTGGCGGGCTTTGTTAAACTGTCATAAAAATACCAAAAAAATTATATTATGCACTATATTTTATTTTGATTTAATAATTCTTAGAATTCTAAGAAATTGCAATCAATAAATGAATTTAAATTTATAAATTTTTTTTTTAGGATTTAGAGTTCCATTGGGCTATGAGGTCTTATTTCCAAGATGCTGGTCAAAAGGTAGCTACCAAATGCATAAGGATTGCCAGCACAGCAACTACATCAGACGTAATCGAAACATTAATAGAAAAATTCCGTCCAGATGTTCAAATGCTTTCTATTCCTGAATATGCACTTTATGAAATTAATGAAAATGGAGGTATGTATGGAAATGAAGGAAAAATAATTATTTTATTATTTTTTTTAATAAAAAAGAATAATGTTTTCTTCATTGTTATTTTCAATGTTTTTTTTAATGTTTTTCAATGTTTTTTTCCATTATGTTTGCAGGGGAGAGGAAGTTAAAAGGAGATGAGAGGGTCCTTCTTGTGCAGCTAGACTGGCATAGAGATGACCGAGAAGGGAGATTTCTTCTTCGACGCATGGATGAAAAGTCCTACGTATGTTCTACTTAGTTACTAAAATATATACCTATCAAAAAAAATTAAAAGAAAACATTTATCTGTATTTTTAAATAATTATGGATTTCTCATTTTTTAAATGTTATAGATCTTACTTAACTGGATTTAATTAAGAATTTAAAAATTTTTGCGAAAAGTACAAATCTTTAAGGATTTTTTGAATATTAAATATGAAAGGTGTCAATTTAGTGCCGTCATCTTTCTAGCGTTAAAATCTTTAGTTTTGGAATCAGTGTTATTTGCAATATTAGAAATAGAAGAATTATAGAAATTGAGGATTTAATTTAACTGCTTGAAACAGTATTTTTTTTTTATTGTTTGCTAAGTTAATTTAAGTCTGATTTACCTGTTTACTGGATGAGCTTCTGCAGTTCTGAGCTCAAGATTCATAGAATTTCAATTCATTCTCACCTGAGATTTAACAATAAAGGCAGTTTTTTAAAAATATATAAGGCCAAAATTTGAGACTCTATATTTTTAGACTATAATATTTAAGATATACCTTTAAGTTGTTCATAAAATTTTTTTTTAATGCTTTTTAACTCAACCTTATGTATCTGTTTAGTTTGAAGGAAGGTGAAATATTTTTAAACTTTATTTCAAGCAGGAAAACTACTTACAGCTTGCAAACTCATGTCTCGTCACCAGGGCTCTTGGTGTGGGGGGGGGGGGGAACTGAACTCTTTTCACATCTATTGTCAATATACAAGTAAATCAAATTTAACAATACTTTGGTTTCATTAACTAATTTGTTAAATATTATTAAATTTGCATAAATACAAAACTAACAAACAAATGACGACAATTATTTGTTAATAAATTAATTTTTAACCTTTATTTTTGATTTAAATTTTTAATCTTGAAATTAGGATTAATAAAATTATGAAATCATCACTTAATCTATGCTCTTCATATATTTTACTGATTAAGTATCTCTAAATAATGTGAATAATTTTGATTAATCTTCCACATTTTTCTGCAGAAAGTTAAAAAATAAATAAATTCTGTTAGATGAATACTAAATATTTATATTTCTTACTTTCATTGTTTCTCTAGCAATGAGTTTCTCATATAAATTTCACATTTATACGTGATACATATACGTATATTTGATACAAGAAGTATAATTCATTTTTAAAAAAATTTACTTGTTTTGATAAACTGTTACTGGTTAAAATTTTCTTTTTCTTTTTAACTTTATTTGAAAATTCTATGCAAAATAAAATTTCTGCAGTAAATAGATTTTTCTTCTTCAAAATATCCTGGTTTTAATTTCATATTTGTATTTCAGATCTCTAGTAGGGATGCTTGTGATAATGAAAATTTCAAAAGAAAATTATCTAAACGTGAAAAGAAAGAGAAGAAGAGGAAAGAAAAGTGAGAGAGACTGAAGGTTTTTATTTTTCTCTTTTATATTTACTTTCATATCTGTTAGTATATAACTTTTCTCAAATTTTGTAACTTTTTATTTTGCAGTTGTTATTTTATGTATTACAATTCTCCTAACTTGTACAAAAACAAATTATATTGTAAAAATAAAAAAGAGATACAATTTGTCCCACCTTTTATTAACTCAAATTAGATCAAATTGTATGCATAAAAAAGAATTAGGTAGGTTTTATATTAAGAGTTAGTGTACAATGACTAAATATAATTTATAATTCTGTTAATTAAATTCTGTTAAATAAATAAGCATTTAATATAGTCTAAATAATCTCTTCCCTCTTTGCTGATCCTGAGCTATTTGCTTTTTATCTTTTTATTTTAAAATTTTATTTTTAAACTGCTCTGTGACCACCTTGATTCTACTAAGAGTTTTGTTCAGCGCAATTAGTGTTTATTTATCAACAACTTCTTTAAAATCTGTAAAGAATTAAGTTGAGTTGTAATCTTTAATCAAGAACGTTTTACATAATGTCATTTTTTCAATTTATTTGTTTGTTTTCACAAATTTATTAGTAGCTTGTTAGAGTAATAATCACTTTATGGCTTCTTTTCATTGTCTAGAGGTCCATCAGATCAATAAGCAGACTTAGATAAAATGAATTACTTACTGTGATCACAAAATTTCAATTAAAAAACTTTTTGCAAGCAATTATAATAAACTCTTAGATATTGTAATACTAATTAACTATTGAAACTTTGAAAAATCTCTGATTTTTTTCCTTTCAAAAAATGTCTATAATTTTTTGAAAAACTTTACGTTGATTAAATTTAAGGCACACTGGTATTCATAATAAATAGAATGTCATAATCACGGAAAAAGGTGACTGTGCAAAGCACGGAAGGAAGTTCTGGTGTCTATATTATGCAAATGATCATTTCATCCTTTGAATGTTTACACCAAAAGAGCCATCATATTAATTTTTATATTGCAATTGCAGGCTGCTGAAGATAGTAAGAAAGATGGTATAGCTGAGCGACTATACTCTGAACTTTTAGAAACAAGCTTTACTCGATCAATTTCCAATCCATAAGCAGTTATGCGAAGAAGGAGGCAGCAAATATTAGAGAAAAAACTTCAGCAGTTTTGTCAAGAGGGTGGCACTGATGCAGGTAATTAAAAAATTTTAAAAAAAAACTGATCTTCAATTAACTCATTTTCTATGCTTAATTTTAATCTGTATTTTCATAGATGCACTTTTTTTTTTTTATAAGAGATAAAAAATTTCAATTATTCAAGTAAATTTATCATAAACTGATTTCACCAAATATTTTTCTTTGGAAAAACGAAGTTTTGGGAGTCATTGGAAATATTTACGTTGATATAAGAACCATGCTGATTATGATAATATTTTACTCTAATCAAGTAAATTTATCATCAACTGCTATCACTAAATATTTTTCTTTGGAAGAAAGTAGTTTTAGGGGTTATTGGAAATATTTATGTAAAAATGAGAACCGTGCTGATTATGGCAATTTTTTACTCTAGAGAAAAATTTCAATTTTGTACACTTTTGAAATGTTATAATAAAATACTTGCATATATAATAAAATACTTGTATAAATTGTAATTATTGAATAGTTTTATGTTTTTTATATTGAATTAAGTATGTAATAGTTTTTAAGATGCTAACAAAGATTTTAATTTAAATTTTAAAACTTATAGTTATTAGGATCTGAAATTTTTAATGTTACAAGATTTTTAGTATTGCCAACTTATACCTGCCAACCTTGATTTATTCCAATATTAATGCATTACAAAAACATGTAATATAAATTTCTTAAAAACTTTTTATATGGTATTTTTAGGTGATACCTTGAGAATATTTGGAGTAGCTTTAAATAAAGATGTGCCTTACAAAACACTTTTACTTTCTACAAAAGATACTGCATCCTATGTGGTAAAAGAGATATTGAATGAATATGGATCCCTTTATGTATTGTCTTGTACAAACTATAGTATCACATTGATGGTCCTGATCTTCAAAATGGCGATATCCGAGAATATATATTGGATGATTGTCCCCTGATGATTCAGCAGCAGAATAATCGGAATAAAGGTAAAAACAAACTGTTAATGAATTTCTGGTTGATTCAAAATTCTGGTTTGACACTTGCGTTTTGACAAAAAAAAGTAGGAAAAAAAAGCTCATTGATATGCTAAGAGCAATTAACATCATTCCTTTGCAGACATTTTTATAAATTATAGAATATCGAACAACTACATGTAAAGAGTCCAAATAAAGCAGTCAATTGAGACCGACAATCATTTGAGTATTGTAACCAGGGCTCGAAAAAACTCAGAAATATTACCCGTCCCCGAGGACGGCTTGTCCAACAATGCACCCGTCCTCCTTTGAAACTAACCCGTAGCTTCTAAATAAATAAAAATATAATTTTCTCTTATTTATTACAAACATTTATATAAATTGCACAATGAATTGGTAGTTACTAGGATTACATTATACAGTAATAAAAGAAATACTAGGTTTCTTATAATAACCTAGTATTTCTTTTATGAAATAATTTATTTCTTTTACGAAATAATTTATTCGGGGGTATTGCGTTTTTTAAATGAATCAAATATGACGTTTTCCAGTTCCACAATCAAGCCAATGATTTACTAAGGTTTCTGCAGAGAAATCTGAAAGGGGTTTTCCATTTAGATAAATGTTCATAATTGCGTTTAACGCTTCTTGTTTAAGACCAGTACGTAATGTGTTTTTTTGTAAATTCATTGCTGAAAAGCCCCTTTCAAATGCTGCTGTACTCCCAGACAGAGAAAATATCAATTCCATTTCAGGGTCATTTTAGAAGTGAGGAGCTAGACTCGTGTAAGATAATAAAAATTGAAAATGTATCACGAACATTAACGGGAAAATGGCCGTCTGCACGGACGTTGGATTCGAGAAATTCGTTGTCCGCGGGGAATTTTTGACCGCCGAGGACGGGCTGTTTTTCGAGCCCTGATTGTAGCAAGTACCATGATCAAAATTAAAATATTGATAGTATTTTCTTCATTGATAATGGTGTTTGTTTAAAATACTAAAAACATCGCTTTTCATACTTATTTGATGTTTTCTTTTACTTTTGTTTACTTTTTTGAAATTGTTTTACTTAAAAAAAATATATATATTAGCATTATTTATTTTATCTGTAAGAAGACTTTTTTTGTTGCTTGTTCTTTTTATTTTTATAAATATGTATAGATGTCTGTTTATTCAGTATACTGTAAAAAGTGGATGATTGAAGGAAAGACTGTTTTATCTAAACTAATGTTAATCAAAATATGCTATTAATTCAAATCTACCACAAATTTTATTAGAAATTGCTTAAAGCTTGTTGTAATCAATCAAGAGTAAAGTTCGCTGTAATTGGTAGAAAATAAAGCTTATTGTAATCAATAGAAAGACTTGGCAACAGTTATGAAATTATTAGTTTTTTGCAAAGGTCTTGGCATGATTTAGTTATGAAAATCTTAATTCTTAGTTGTGTTTTAATTATTATTTTTGTTGTCATTTATTTATCTTTTTGTAGGAATCAATAGTATATCTTTTATTTAAAATTATTTATGAGTGGCAAGTTTAAACATAACAAATAATTAATATAAATTTGGATAATCTTTTTTTCATTTATTCTATACAAAAATAATTAAAAAATTTTTTTTTAAAACTAGTATTAAGTTATGAAAAATTTTTGTGGTTCATATAAAAATGAATGGTTTTGTGTCTGAAAGATTTTATGGAAATGATAGTTCATAAATTTATTTATTTTGTTTTCTAACTGTTATTTTCCTTTCTGCCTGGAAGGTTGAAAGCATAAATAATGACAAACTTTTTGTGTAATCTGTTTTTCCCCCTGTAAATAGCTGTAAAAAATTTTTAAGTTGCAAAATTTTTGCAGCTTAATAAAGTATGGTATACATCGTGAATACTTCTTGGCATACTTTAATTTGACAAAGAAAACATATTTTTATCTGCTTTTCTAACTGCTAAGTATGGTTTTGGTTTAATTTTTTTTTTATTTTGAACGAACATAATGAATAATATACTTTATTTATATTTAATTTAAATATAAAATTTTTTGAAGCTTGTAGAAAATTGTTAACCATATGCGAAAAGGAAACTTTACGTTCTGTTGTTAACTCAACCATTAAATGCTTTTATTTTTGTAGGTGCCTTATCATTTCATGTTCGAAGACGACCTGCTGATTACCAGCCTAGAAAAAGGAAAAAAAAGTCTAAGCCAACTAAAAAGGATGGCAGGATGATACAATTGAAAAACTACCCTACCTCTTTGAAATGAATTCTGGTACTTATATCAAAAAATAATATCCTAATTTAAGGTTTTTTTTTTCTAATGAAAGAAATTGATATAGATCCTTATTCCTTAACATTATAATTGTTTTTTGTGAAAATATTAACTAAATAAATACAAATACTAACATCTTTGCCTTTTTGTTAAAAATCTAAGGCTTTTTTTAAATTAATTTGTTGACATGATTACAGATGGCAGTGATGGACATGGGCCTTCCAAGAAACACAGACTTTACCGTAATGTTACTGAAGTTGGTAGTGAAAGAAGTGGCTCTATCGGGGGACAATACTTGCAGGTAAAAGAAAAATTAACGATGAATTTGTGCATTTGTAAATATTAATTAAATTTTGTACAAGAATAGACAAAATAGGTTGGAAATGTATAATTTCATTTAATTGTATAATTTATTGATTTTTACTATGGATAATTTGTGTGTATATAACATGAAATATTTATAAATACTCAGTTGACATTACTATTTTACTCACATTATTTAATAATTTTTATTCTTCATAATAATTCATAACTCTTAACTGTTTTTAAGAAGAAGTTTTTAAAGCATTTAAATAGAAATAAATATATATTAAAATATGCATATAAATATAAGTATATATATATATATATATATATATATATATATATATATATATATATATATAATATGCACATAATATAAGACTTAACAGTTCAAACTAGTAGAAATCAATGCATTTCTATAATCCAGGTTTCATAAAATTCCTCTTAAAATCCGCCACTATCTGTAATACATAATAAGTTGAATAGATAGAGTTAATAATTAATAAAGATACCCATAGAACATTTTTTTAATTATTCAAGTCCTATTGCAGAACATAAGTTCTTATTCTACTGCTGTTAACATTTGAATTTATAGTTGAAGTTAGTCATATAAATAGTTTATATAAATGCTTATTCAAGTTTTTCAGGGTTAGTAGTTGGGTGCCTACAGAATGTTATTTTCAACAAATACTAATGTGGATTTTATAATAATTGATTTAAAAATTCAGATATTGATCCAACATGTTTTTGTTTAATTTAATAACGTTTAAAAAATAGCAAAATTCGATAGTTCAAATTAAAGAATTGCCTACTAATTGCTTTCATACTTTAGACAAATAGCTTTCTCCACATAGCTTTTTAAATTGTAATGGAATTATGCAATTTTATAGAAAAGAAATTTTAATTAACTATTTTATATTATCAAATTTTTATGGTAATGACTTAAATGTTATAACACTCATATATTATTTTCAGCAAATGCAGTAACAAATTTAGTAGAGTTGAATTTTGTTTTTTCATAATTATTGATTTATGTCTTTCATGTAATTTTAAATCAGCAATCAATTCCAATCATCTTTGCAGTAATTATATCGTAGAATTTATAAAAATTGAATCTACTAAATTTTACTTATAAAAAATATTAACTGGCATATTTACTGTGCTTTTGTTTCGTGATTATTAAAATCCTTCATAAAATTATTTTGATTATCGAAGTTTTAAACTCAATTACAAATTTTAATTTAATATTGGTATTAGCGAATATTACTAGGATGAGATTTTTCCGCTTTTTAGCGGATTTTTGGCTTTTGTCTCTCGAGTTTCCGACTTTTTTGTAATTTTTTTTTATGGAAAACTCAGATTTTTCTCTAAATGTTTCACTTTTTTTAATAAATATTCCGCTTTTTCTGAAAATTCAGCTGTTGAAATAACAATCATATTTATTTTCCGATTTTCAAAGATGAACCGAAATTCAAACTATTTTAAGACACTAAAATAGCAATTTTTGTATGTTAAGAAGTTATTAAATGTTTCTACTTCACAATTATTGATGTGTTTCACAGAGCTTTATCTAAATTAGATAATAATATGAACATAATGATTCCAATTTTCTTTTCTAAATAATTAAAAAAACTATGTTACTGATATTTTTTCTATAAATCACATATTAGTATTTATTAAAAGAACTTGAAGGTTTATGTATGTTTTCAGTAGTGCTGAACTATAGGCAGAATTCTTAAGTAATAATTGTCTCCTTTGTGTGAACTGAAGAAACTTCTAACTTTATTTTTTCAATGGGTTATTTTACTGAGTGTCAATGTAATTCATATATTAAGAAATTATTATGCAATTAATTATGTATTGACACATAGTTATTTATTATCTTAAATTGTCTAAAATGTATAATTAAACGATTGCAGGAGTGTATGATTTACTCGCGTGGAAATTCAGCTTTTTTCTCTTTAAGCCAACCTCATCCCTGATATTAGCTAATTGACTCCACTTATTTATTTAAGGCAACATTACTATAAATATTTTCTACACATATTGATCTCAAACTATTGTGAATTGCTCAGTGCACCATTAATAAATTTGTAAAAATAAATAAATGTATAACTGTTAAAAAGTTCTGTTTACAAAGTAATTCTGAAATTAAAATTAGTATATTTTGCTATTCTTTTGAATTGAAATTTGCTTTTATAATACTTTTTTTTATTTGTCCTTTGCCTTTTTCTAAAACAGTATATGTCTACTGCTCAAAAATATTTCTTGATCTTATCCTGATTTATTTGAAACATTTTGTCCTTTTCCTTAACCCATTATGATGCCTGAGTATTCTTGTTTCCTTTTCATAAAACCCTCAAATAATCTATATATATTAATATCATTTAAAACTTAAATCTATTTTGTATTTTATTTTTAAAATTTTCTTTTCTTTTACTGTTATACTGTTTAATAAATTATTAAGACTTTTATAAATTAAGATATTTATTATCCAGGAGCTTTAATTTCTATTTATTGAAACATTCAGGCTATCAAGCAATATTTATGATTTTATGAAAAACACCATACTGTAAACAGCTTAATGTTTTACTTTTTTATATTATTTTAAAATTTTCTATTTATAAACTATATTTTCTACTTACATTTTAAATTTTTTATTACCAAGTTGTTCTATTTATTGTTCTAATATTTTAATTCCTATATTTTGAAAAATTTTGATTTTGTGATATGCTGGTATTACTTTTTATAAACACATGTTTTCTAAACATTTAACTATCTTTTTTCATTGAATTTTGTTTATTCTGATCTATGATTTTTCTATTTATTTACTTAAATCTTCGATTATTTATTATACTTACAGCTGTTTGGTCCAAATGTCCAACCTCGCCACTGTGTGATTGCTCATACGCAGAGAATAGTTACAGTTACTCCTAGCAGTGGAGATGCAGAAACTTATGTGAATGGTATGAGAGTATGTGAAACAACTATATTACGGAATGGAATGGTTGTACGGTTTGGAAAACTTTTCGATTTGTTGACCCACTTCATGACCAGGTAATTAAAGATATTTTCAACAAAGTTTCGATCAAAATAAGTCATTTTCAGATAATTTTTCTTCACTACATTCAGTTGCATATGTTTATTGGTAACATATTTATTTCTCTTTTCTAGAAACATGGTATGGACCCTCGAAAGCATCCTGAATTTATACAAAGGTAATATTCTTATATTATCCTTAAATGTATTTTAACTTTAGTTAAGTAAGATATTTATTGGGTTGGTTTTATAGATAGTTAAAAAAATTATATGGATTGTATATTTATTTAACCTTCCAAGTGTTGAATACTTCTCCACTATGCCTCTTTTACCTCCTAAAAAACACCTTTTTTTGTTGGAGAGCCCTTCGCTTGAAGTACAGAGTAAGGACTAGATTGTTAATTTATTAACTTTTTTTAATTCATTTCACTTTATACAATATGAATTTTACATTACTTATTTCAGCAAATATGTTCTTTTTTTGTGTAGTATTACAGTGTAAGTCCATTATAACTACGATTTAAACAGCAAGTGCAATTGTCGTTATAGTAACCTTGCAGTTATAAGCAAATACACATATTTAATATTAAAACAACAATAAAGGAGCTTAAAAAAATGAAATAAACTTATTCACCTCTCTCATATTTCAAACCACTACATATTTTGATTTAAAATATATAAATAGACTGCTTTTGTCTACCGATAACAAACTGGATTGAGAGTTTTTTTCAATATGGCAAGTCATTTTCAGATTGTTATAAACTTACAATTTTTGAATTGTTAGTCTCAGCATTTCACTGTGACTGGGAAACTAAGTTGTAATTACAGACCTTTTGTAATAGATTGTATTTATTATTTTGATATTGCTGTATAATTTATCCTTAACCTTATGATTATTTGCACTTTATTATTATTACATTTGGTATTGTTCATTTGTATTGTATTATTTCTTTTGATGATATACCATTCCATCTGAAATAATTCAAATTATTAATTTTGAGTAAATTTTAAAAACTACTAAAGCTGTAACAAACATTCCCTACTAGTATCATGGTTTAGGAATTAAACATTATTTTATGTTGTAACTTAATTCAAATACTGGGAGAATAAGAACTTAGGGATCATATCAATTATATCAAAATCAGCACCAACTAATTAGTCAATTTATTTTATTTAATTTTAATGAATACATAAATAAAGCAGACCAAGATCTTGTGCCAAAAAAGAAAAGACAAATGAATCAAGTAATTTAGCTTCTAAGAAAATTTTGAAACATAACTGTACTAGATAAGTAATTCTAAAGATTTTAAAATTTTTATTTTTCTTCTCCCTGTCCTTCAAAGTTAGTGAACTAAAATCTTGTGCGCATTCATAAATCTGTATTTTATTAGCTTTCTATTGGTAAGGAAGAATAGCCTTGAAATTTTAAAACCAATAAATAGTGAATTTGTTGAAATTTTAAAACCCAGGTACGTAAAACCTGTGTAAGTTGACCACTTGTGGTGCATTGTTTTAGTGGTCAACTTAAACAAGTGGGCAACTTATAGAGGGGGTAGGTCATTGTTTACTTTTTCGTTTCCTGCATCATGTTGCGATGTATTTAAAAAATTTTTTTACTTGACTTTAAAATTTTATTTAGCAAATAGTCAAATGAATATCTTAAGAAATTTGTTTAAATCTGAATGAATTTGTTACACATACATAATTCTAATATTTAACTAACTTTTTAAAAAAATATTATTTCGTTAGTTATGCATGTGAAGTGTTTAATAAAAATAATTTCTTAAAATATCAGAACACGAAAACATGTAATTTGAAAATTGCAACTGGAAGAGCAACTTTTCAACTAACACACCCGCTTTCAATGAATGAATGAGAGAAATGGTCAAAAGCTGACCTCCTACAGTTTCCCCAGATGGTCAATTCACAAAAGGGTTTAGATTGGCTTTTTGCACTATTTCACCAAACAAGTGAAATTTTAACATAAATTGCAGAATGACAGAAAATTTTCTGCATTTTTTTTCCTGGTCAACTTATGAGGGTTTTAGAATTGAATTTCATAATACTCCTAGACAAAATTGACTTATTTCAGTGGTCAACGTACAAGATAGACAGGTGGTCAAGTTACCAAGGTTTTGCATCTTTATATTATATAGGAAAAATTCTGTTCTTGATAATTGAGGTCAGTTTATGCAGGTGTCCAACTTACAAGGGTGGTCAACTTGGCAGATTTCACTGTAATTCCTTTAATCAATAATTTTTATTTTTTACAGAAGTCGAAGGGAAGACCAGGTGTCCCTTCATCATCATGGTAGCCATGAAACTACATTTGATGCAGATGGCAATGTAGAAACAGTATCCACACATTCCAGAGAGGAGCGTCTTTCCAAAAAGTCTGACATTGCTCTTTCTCATAGGTCATTAGGTCGTGAAAGTACACATGGACGCAGTAGTGAGAGATATGACCAGAAGAGGGGCAATGATCCTATTCTTCCAGCTGTTTTAGAATTCTGGGAAGATGGTATGGTTTTATAAAAAAATATTTCCTTTTTTATTTTCCTAAAAAGTTTAGAAAAGTTTATTTATTTCCCTTTTAAATTAAAAAAGTACTTTAATGCATAATTAAATGTTAATTGCATATACTTTCTCTGTGTAGTAAAAGCTCTATTACTTGTTAGTTAAAAAAGTAAGCATTAAAGTTGAAAACTGTTTCTGGGGAATCTGTTTCAATTTTGTTGTTGATTGAGAAAGTATTTTAATTAAAGCTGGTGTGTTTCATGTAAAAGATGATCTGCTAAAAGATACTAAAACTGGATTGTTTATATTGATTTATTGACTCTGTATCTTGAAAATTAGTCAAAAGTTAATTGTTTATAATTAAAGCTTTTTCAATGACAAAGAATGCAGGAAGTAAGTAAATTTAACTTAGTGTTTTGTATAAATAATTAATAAATCATGTTACATATTAGAAAGAGTGATGCTATATCTCAAAAATGCTCACATCTCTGTTTTAATCGATTAAATTGTAAAGCTGCTTAAAGTGTAACTAAATATTAAGTTGCAGTTGTATATGTTGCAAATATATGTAAGTATATGTTGCAGTAGTTTATTCCTAAATTATTTGGGTATAGATTTTTCAATGTAAGCTATGTTTTTGTCATGTTATAGAATCAAGTTTGTACTTGGACATAGATTTTTTAATGCACGCTATATTTTTGTCATATTGTAAAATGAAGTTTATTTGTTTTGTATGCCTGTGAGTTCCCTCTGTTAATATTTAAATAATATACTATACAATAGGAACAGAACTATACAGATACAAATACTATACAAAGGGAATTTTTGCATCAAGTTGATTTAATGCACAAAAACTCTATCTACACCCTAAATTAAATGTTTCTGATAAAATTTAGTCATATTTGCTATTAATTTTATATTTTTCGTAACATGCATTGTTTGTGTTAGCGAGGAGAGTAATAGGTAGTTTTGATTAAGTTTGTATCTTTGTTTAATTATTTGTGGTCTGTTGAAAGAGGATCCCAGTTTTTTAAATATAATTCTAGGTAGCAAAAAATATAGTTACTAACTGCTATGAAAAAAGGTTTTTAAATTATGAATTAAATCAGTTAACACAAAAGTAGAAAACTAGAGCAAAAAAAATCACAAATAATATACATATATTTTCTTATATTTAAAATTCAAGTTATCCCAACTCTGCTAATATGTAGTTTAGTTGTAAGATTATGCTAATTTCTTAATAGCGAAGTTACTCATAATTTTACTAATTCACCATGTAAAAATTTGATTCACTATGTTATCTGATCTCGTTAATTTTGGATCACTTAAAAAAATTAGTTGGCAGTATTTTTTGGATGTCTGTAGTTGTCGTGTTACTTGTTGACAAGTTGTTGTAATTAATTGTTGACAAAATCAGATGGGATATTTCACTATTCAACATTGTATATAATAATTGAAAGAAAATTTAATCTTAAACTACTTAAATATTTTAATTAATGTTTTTCTTTTAAAATTTTTAGGTGAAGAAGCTTTTCTAGCTACATCAATGACTCAGCTAGATCCTAGTCAAGTGCTGTCACCAACATATGCTCTGTCTATGGCTGCTCGATATCGTGCCTCTACACATTTTAGGCCCGAAACTACCCCCAAATGATCGTGCTCATAGGCTGACAGCTTTGATGAACAATGTAGCAGCTGTAATGCATCAAGTTATACAGGTAATAAATTTTATTAGTTTATTGAATATTTAAGTCAAGTGTTTGTAAATCAGTGATTGGCGGACATAATATACAAGAGCATGCACGAAAAATGTATGATTGGAATATGACAAAAAGTTTGGTAATTCGATATAGTTATTCGATAAAAGTTTGGTAATTCGTTTGGTGATAATTTTTAAGTTATATAACTAGTTTTATAACTTAAAACTGCTAAAGAAAGATGTGTTGGTACATATAATAATCGATGTAAAGTTTTATAAAAATTAAAACATGTAAAAAAAATCAGCAATTTTTGAACAAATTTTGTCAGAATTAGGTTAGGATGAAAGATAGTTACAAGGATCAATAGATTGCTTGCAGATAGTTTATTTAGGAGATTTTGTGTTTACAGATTTCATTTTACCTAAGTCTGGTGATTTGATTCAGTTCTTATATTTAGACAAATTTTTATAATGTGAAAAATTTCTAGAATTTTTTGAATAGTTTAAAAATTTTCTCATGCAGTTAAGCCCATTAAATATTAACTTTTTGGTTCTTAAAATTTAGTTTTCCTTCAATCATCAATAAGTTATGTATTTCAGTTGAAATTTTATTTGTCATTGTCAATTAGCATTTTTTTTAGATTTATGTATCTGAATCTGTGTAAACTAAAAAAAAGAAAGCGAATTTTAATATTTCTTTAATAATCCTACTACTTATTCAATGTTAATTAGCTGAAAACGATACCGTATACTACTAATTTTAGGTATGCAAAGCTGAAAATTTTTGTGGATTTTTTTCAAGTTTTTAGTTGAATGCTTTGAAATTTTAGAAATTACTGAGGTATTGTAATTAATTGTACAAAAATTTCACGAAATTAAATTTAAAATTTTTAAAACAAATTTTCTTAAATTTCATTATATTCTATGTGAATAAAAAAGTTACATTTGTTTAGCTTCTTAGCAATTTTTACAGCTTGTAAAGTATAAAATTTTGTATATATTATAATTTTTATCTGCTTGTGTTGCCTTTAATAATAAAATAAATTCATAATTTTTCTTTTTAATTATGTATAAAATATATCCACGAACATTTTTAACAGTTTTTGTATGGGTTAAACTATATCCTTTTTTTATATTATTTTTCAATCATTATTTAGAGGATAATTAGTTTTCATTTATCTCTTTTTATTAGGATCGATATCCAGATGCAACTGCCCTGGCTTTTTGGCTTGCTAATACTTCTGAATTGCTTCATATTCTGAAATAAGATCGCCTTTTAGTGAATATACTCTTGATGCCCAAGATTTACTAGCAGAAAGTGTTCAGCTTGCTTTTCGAAGTCTTGTAACGTGTCAACAGTAGAACATTCAAGATGCAATGCCAGCTTTCCTTGAAGATCGTGATGATGTCAATGAAGAAGAGGGTACAACTGGTAATCTTTTTTCTTTTACACTGCTTGACATTTGGCCGTTAGGCATACCATAAGAAAACTCTGTAATTAGTGTGATCAACTGTTTTTCTATGTTATATGAACATTTCAAAAGGGGAAGTGAATGATTTTACACCAACTTAACCTCTAAACAAATTTATTCAGATATCTAATTTTACAAAAGTTAGTGTCTTTAGTAATCTATAAATGCTGATCAGAGTGGTAACCTTCTTCCGATTACTTAATGGGTTTGACAATTTTAGCACTCGTTTAAAGGGCCCTTCTTAACATTAGATATATTATTTTTCCTCTAGCATAGTCAATAACATTTAAATTTAATTTTTTTTACCTTAAAAGACTAATAATTTGAGTTTGGCACAAGTATACCCTCTTTTTTGATATTTAAAACGTTATACTTGCATTTAATTTAATAAAATATGCACAAACAGAGTGTTCAAAAAATATAAAAGTGATCAATGTCACAAGTCTAAAAAGAAGTATCACATATTTTAGAAAAAATGTATTCAATGATACTATTTTGCGGCGGAGCCAGGGAATGCAATTCTTAAATAGAAACCATTTTTTTTTATTGCAGATTCGGATTCACCAGAAAAAAATGCTTCAATTTCATCTACTGGTTTTCTCATTTTGGTTCATAGATGGTGTTGTAATTTTGAATTAAAATGAGTTTCAAATTATTTAAAGACATTTTTCAACCAGTTGCATATCAGATCAAATAAATATAGACATTTTTTAGTGTAAATTATATTGGTATTTTCTTAATACCGAATTCTATTCTCTCCCTACTTTCTGAAGCTAGGCCACTCCCATGGAGTGAGATCAAATTTAATTTCCGATTTCTGATCAGATGCCTTTTTCTAGAGTTATTACACTGTTTCTGTGCTTTTTAGACTTCCTGTTTATTTTATTACTAATTTTTGTTACCACTTTTTCAGTAATGAAATAAAATAAAGAATTTTTTTTTTTTTAACCCAGCAATCAACCTTAGTTTAAATTTCTAAATTAGTTCATGGAATTAGCTTTAAACTTTCTTATTGAATTTTTTTCTAACTTTGTGTGTTATAATTATTGTATTACATCTGATTGAAATGCAATTTCATTTATGGCTAAGTTTTATATGAGGTGTCTGTTTTCAGCTGATGTTTTAGCTGTGCTAGCATCTGCCATGTCACTTTTGAGGCGATGCCGTGTCAATAATGCAGCTTTCACCATCCAGATGTTTTCACTTCATCAACATGTGACTGTTCAATAAAGTTGTATGTGAAACCAGAATAAACGAGACTAAAGAGAAGGTTGGGACGTGTGGAAGCATGAGATGAGAAAAAAGGATTGGAGTTAGCTGCTGATTGTCATCTCAGTCGTATTGTGCAGGTAATTTTGTATTTTTTGTAATTGCACTTTCATATTTAAAAATAGTACTATTTTTTATACTGCAGTGATTCTACTATATCAGGGGTGGCCAAGCTCCTTGATAGTTGAGCCATTTTTCAAAATTTGAAATTTCACAATTATTTAAAAGTTATGCAAAAAAAAAGGTGTTAAATTTTTTTTTACATAAATTATATTTATTGAAAACATATAAGTAAAAGTTCTAAATATGTGTATTTAATTTACTTCTCTTAATAATTCTTTAAAATTTGGTTAATAATTGGTGATAGCACTTCTCAGTAATTCCTTGAGATGTTGGTTATTTAATACTGATCGGTGTTTGGATTTCACGAATTTTAAAGTAGAATAAAATGATTCATATAAGTACGTTGTTCCGAATATTGAAATAATTCGACAAGCAGCCTTATTTTATTCAGGATACTTCCATTCTGGTACAAATTTCCAAAATTCAGAAATCGACGTCGACTTATATTTTAAATGTAGAGCTTGATCTTCTTGCATCTCTATTAATTCTAATTCTCCAGATGCTTTTTGCGTCATAATTATATTGGAAATGGAAAACTCACCTTGAATTGAACAACGTTGCACTTAATTTTTTATATTTGTTCTCAGTAATTTAAAAGACATTTTGAAACACATACGGAACGATAATAATTTTTTAAAATATAATAGCACAAAAATGAAAAGGGAACTTGGGTACATCTATCGAGAGCCACAAATAATCCTTCAAAGAGCCGCAGGTACTATATGATAACTAAAATTTATCTAAAAAGTTACACTAAAATTTTAAAAATCTTAAAATCATTTTCTACGTATTCAAACATTTTAAACTAATTTATATGGAAAGGATTTCTATCTTGTTTCATTTTCCCACTACTGGCTGGTGGATTAATTGCATGCAATAATTTTTGAAATTTTTTTAAAGATTTTATATGGGATCTTTTTCTTAATAAGGAAAATTTTTAACTTTTCATCACTTCCATTAAAATCCACTTTCAGACAAAGTATCCCAGTTAATAGTCTATATCTATCTTTAGAATTTTGTGTTGAAGATAAGATGTTCCTTTTATGGTGTAAAAATATTTTAAGATTAATTTTGTATTAATAAAATCTTAATGATGCTGAGAAGTTATGTAAGAAAGAATTTAATTTTTCCTTACATTTTCTTATAAAATGTATGGTTTGCATTTAAAACCTTGAAACTTTTTAAAATTTAAATGTAAACTTATAGCTCAAAATAAAACAAAGTTCAAATTTATAGTTGAGTAAATTGTTTTTTTGCCTAAAGATATTTTTTAATAAAAATTTAGAATATGTAAACTGATGCTTGTTTTTTGTACCCAACATATTTTATGTTGATTATAATAGTGCTTAAATTTAAATGTGTTTTAGGCTGCTCATTTACTGCAAGCTCCAAAAAGTAATTCTGAAGACCAGGCTTCCATTAGTTCTCTTTGTTTTAAACTGAACTCACTGCAGTTACAAACACTCTTAGAAAGCTATCTACCTTTAGATGATGAACCTCATATACCTCAGGAATTTATTGAAAGTGTTGTAAAGGTATGTGTTATCTATTTGTAGTAACCTGACAGAGTTCATTCACTGAATAGTTAAGTGTTATTAGATCCATGACTAACTTTATATTGTAAACTACTGTACCCAAAATTTCTTATAAATAAAGTAATGAATAAACTTTCAAAGCGAAAAAGGGGAAAAAAGTGAATAATGCTCAACTGAAAGTTCTGAAATGGACATACTACAGTTTCAGTTCAAGAACCTTCCTCGGTGTCTGGATACCAAAATGATAGTAGCAAAGCAAAGAGACAAACACATGCTAAGTGGTTTAACCAATAGGGACAGAGGAACAAGTTTGAATAATATAATAAAAAATAAGAGATGAAAAATGGCGTGAGGGGATCTGAGGAGAGCTCCAGGGGACAATTAAAGTAGAATTAGACATTTAGAGACAAATTAGAGTACACTTCCAAATATTGAAAAACAGCGGGATGCTTGAAAGGTCATTAAGTAAATTATTATAATTTTTCAAAGTATGGAAGGAGAACCAAAAATTTAATTAGGTAGATGAAGAGCACAGTGATTTTAGCAGAATAAAACTCAAACCTGAGATTAAAATTCCAACTATGTAGAGCAATGAAAGATCGATTAATGTCCTGATTTTGGTCATAGCTTTCTTTTTTTTTTTTAAGTTGAAGTTTAAGGGTATGTTTAGTTTATCCAATATATGCAAGACTACAGTGACACAAAATTTGGTAAAGACACCAGCTTATAATACCAGCCATAGGTTCTTTAAGGTTGGTCAAATTTAATTTATTTACTGGGGAAAAAACTATTTTAAAACTGAAATTTATTCAAAATCATAGCAATTTGGAAACTGATTTTCAGATAATAAGGTAAAACAATCAAATTGTCAAAATCTGATTCGAAAGTTTGGTAGATATCAAATTTAATTTTTTTATGGATGGAATAAATAATATTAGAAGGAAATCACTGTCTACAGCTATAGCTAGAGAGCTTTTTAGATAATAGTTTTTATTTTAGGTTGCTGAAAATACTGCTGATGAACAAGCTAGATGTGAAGGTAGAGATATTAAACTCGAAGAAGACTCTGATTTACAATTGCCTTTCTTGTTGCCTGAGGATGGTTATTCTTGTGATATTGTTCGAGGAGTTCCAGCTGGATTGCAAGAATTTTTGCAACCACTTATTCTAGCAGGTAAAACAATTGCTTTATTATTGATGTACAAATATTTTTTTTAATTTGCTATTTTATATTTATTTAAAATTGCTATACAAGTGAATATTGAAAATTAAATTTAAATATTTAAATGAAAACTGTTTTTCTTTTGTGACTTAAAACTAAATTTTCAATAACATATAATTAAAATCATTATTTATAACTATAATATTTCCTTGGTAAATGAGTTTCTGATTTTTAAATAAAGTTGAAAAAAAAATTAAAAGATGTTTCAATTTGTCGTCAAAATCTTTTTCACTTTTAAATTGATTTTGAAAATTATGATTTAATAGTTGAAAATAATAACTTATGCAACTAATCCAACCTCCATTTTTTTTGTATCAATATAAAGAATATTATGTGTGTGAGTAAATTAAAAAAGAAAAAAAAATTAATGTGGTAAAATTGAGAAATGCTAAAATTCAATAACTCAGAATTAAGCATAGATTTTAATGTCATTTATTGTTTTATTACCTTTTTCAATATTCTGTTATGATCTGTTTTAAAAAAAAATTTCGATCACATTTTGATGAAAATGTAGAGTAAATTTTGGTAGAATAGTTTTGAATAATTATCCATTATAAATCGAAACTAATAATTTTTGCCTTAAGAAATAAATTGCTGTCATGAAAGTGTTCTCTCTGTTAGAATTCTTTAGAAGTCCTCATTTACCTAAAAACACAATTACAAATATTTCATATTTTTAAAGCCTCAGTTAAACATTACACACTCAGTTTACTTTGATATATATGATTGTTAAGTAAAAACCATAATTCAGTTAATTGGAAATGGGTTTCACTTTAAGTTTTAGCAACTTTTAAAAAACATGACTAACATTTATTTACTAATTATGTGATTTAAATTAATGTTGAATATTTTCTGATGTCAAGTGTTACATTGTTGTCAGCATACTAAATTTCATTGTAGCTATAGTTTTTTTCCCCCCTGCTTTTTATTATAATTATTAGAGCCACATATTTCTCCCTTTTTAAAGTTATTCGTGAAATTTGTTTATTCTGACTTTTTTTAATGTATGATTAGAATTAAAGTATTTTTGATTAGAATTAAAGTATTTTTGAATTCATTAATGTAGTAGCTTTTATTATTAATAACTTATTTTACTTAAATATATTACCAGGAGTGTTGTATATAACATGTTTAATATTTTGTTAAAGGTCTTTGTCGTCTTACAATTCAGTCTACATCTTCTGGGTATTGGACTATTTACATGTCTGATCAAGATATTGGCAGGTTGCCTTCTGGGGTAATTAAAATTTATGTATTACATTCAAATAGTTAATTTCATTTTGATATTGTTTCTTTCAATTGTTCTGAGAAATTGCTTGAAAATTAATCTGTGTATTAAAGACTTTAAGTAAATGTGTGTGAGACTTTTTATATATTTATTATGTCATTCATAGATATACTACTGAGTTAAAATATGTGAGTTTTATACTTAAAGTCTAGCCTTAAAATACTGAAAAAGAAATAATTATTTTGATAAACTATTAACATTTGTAAAGAAAATTCTGACTTCACTATGTTTTTAATATTTTAAGTGAAATCAATGTCTTCATCAAAATTTATTTTTTGAACACTCTATAAATTGATATTATATATGCTAAAATAATAATTATTTGATGAAATTTTCATTGATATTAAAGGACATATGACTCTAAATTTGCCTACTCTGAGAGATCAATAATTTTGTCACTAATGTTTCAAAATAGTATGTTAATTCTTCTGCCAGGATGAAGAAAAGTTCACATAAATTTGAAAAGAGTTTTTTACAATAAATACTAAACTAAGAGCTAGCTATTGGAAGATTTTGAGTTATAACTTACTTTCTGTTAGGTTGAATGGAAATTTTTGTACCCGAAAGAGCATGGTTATTTTATGAAAGAAAGTGGTAGGGTATTTGTCCTATAACTCAATTGTTATGTTCTAGCTTACAGAGACACAGGTATATGGCAGAAAAAAGGAATGTGCATACATATTCTCACTTGTATCGAAAGTATCCAGCAGAGCTAAGTGATAACCCTAATGTATACATTTAAGGATAAATACCCTACCATTTGTTTTTAAGGCACAGTTTGCATCTTTGTTTAATGAGGTGTGTTCTTTTTCCGGTGTACTTAATAATCGTCAATCCAGGATTCATTACCAGGTTCAATTCTTTTGGAATTTGTGAAAACAATATTAAATTTGTAAATGATTTTGTTAAAAACTAAGATTGTAATCTCAAGTGATACATATTTTTGCAAAAACCACAATTATATATGACTACATGAGCATTTAAATACTGAGAAATAAAAACTAATTTGTTCACTATTTAGTTGTTAGAAAAATTGCATCACAAATTTATTTAAAAGTTTTCCTGGAGGATTTTAATTTTTATTCGTCAATTATCCATGTAAAAATGCTCATGCTTTTAAAAGATAAGTTTGATGAACAGTTAAGTTTTTGAAAAGTTTTGTCTTTTTTTTCAGTATTATGATTTTTGTGAAAGGGTTCTATAATAAAATGGTCCTTAAATGGACCTAATTTTTTCCTAGGTCATCCCCAATTATTGATTCATGTGGTCATGTGTGAAAACTTCTCTGTATTTGTTCTGTTGTGTTTTAAGAGACATTTTCTTTACTGTCTTAATTTATTTATTATTCTTATTAATTCCGTGAATACGTAAGATTACTTTTTAAAGTACTTTTTAGAAAGTGTGTGACTTTTAAAAAGTAATGGCTTTGTCTTTAAAAAATCTAATAACAAGTAGTTAAGAAATGTTAGAATTAAATTGTAATTTAATTTCTAGGCTCGTAGTCCAAGTTTACACAGTCATGTTGATGATAGCAGCAGCTGGAAAAACCAAGAAGCAGAAGTAGTTACAATCCACTTACAGAAAAGTAATAATGGCATCGGTCTGAGCATCATTACTGCTGGGGTAAGCATTTAATTTCTTTCCTTGTTATAAAAAAATTGTTTAATTGCAAAATACAAAAAAAAAAAAAAGAATTCTCAGTTTTGAAATATCTTTGCATTTTTTAAATTCAATCATTCATTTAAAATTTATATTAAAAATATTATTTTTAACTAAAATGTAAATTTTTAATTGTAGTCTTAATAATATTGTAATTTTTAAAGTATTCCTAACATTTTCCCTAGGAGCAGAATTATGTTGAACATTTTACGTCAAGACTTGAGAATCACACTAATAAAATTATTACTACTCTTTTTTAGTGACGAATAATATTGTTTTGCAAACTAAATTTGTAGGCCTTAATTAGAAATACCAAATTATGTATAATTGTTTACGTAACAGAACAAAACTTGATAACAGCATATAAAATTTTCTTCACTTTTAGAGTTGCTTATTCTGAGTGGTTAGTAACAGTTCTGCTTTAATATATTACCAAAACTATTTAGAAAGCAGTAATTTTATGAGTTCAGATCATTGATAAATTTGCGTGCAACATTGATAAATTTATCTGAATGAAATGAAAAACTTGTCTTTTAATTATATGTGCTGATTAAACGAAGTTATTTGCTTGAAATAGCTCCAAAAATATCTTTTTTCAAAGTGCGGAATGGGTACTCTGAAATTTAAAAGGTTGTGCTCGAAATGATTTCAAAACTTCTACCACTCCCTTAAAGTTTTTCTTAGCATATTGTGATGTTTGCAAGCTTTTTTTTTTAACATCTGAAATACCAACCCTAAAAATAGACTTGTTCTAGTTTGGAAGTAATCAACTATTTTCAATTTGAAAATAGATATATTTCATTAAGTGAGACTATAAAAAGTTTGTATTTGAATTAATAATTTTAAATATCGCATCCAGGGTTCATTCTGTTTTTTGCAGGGAGGGCCACTTTGTTTGTTTTTGAATGTTTGTGAATGAAAGATGAGTTTCAAATTTGTGTTGTCACTTTTTGAAAGTGTTTGATTCGTGATGATTTCAGAAATTATTATTTTGCGATCCTTTTTCACGCATTTTTTTTTTCAAATTCTGATATATTTAATATTATACTATTATTACTATATGCTATTATTACTATATACTATTATTATATATAATATTATAATTAATATTATGACAACGTTCGAAATTTGAGTTTGAGTTTTCACTATTAAATATGCTTGAAGTATTAAATGTGTTTATGACGATTCTGTCACAATTTCTCATTGTTGGCCGATAGTTTTTTTTTTTGAAAGTTATTACTCGGGAATGAAATCAAATTCCTAAAATTCTGATATTTTTAATGCGGTGTTATTATGGCATGCAAATCACGAATTTCTCTCAGGACTTTATGACAATTTGTGACAATTCTATCACAATTTTTCTTCGTTTATGATTTTACTATCCCCATTTCACAAGGCTTTTCGAATTATATTTGTGTATTGTTCTTATGATGTGCAAGTTTCAAATTTACATTATCACTTTTTTACATATTCAATTCGTGATTCCATTGATAGCTGAAATAATAGATAAGATAATAGAAGGTTAAGGAATGTAATTCATTTATAACTGACAATTGTTAAACTACTGCCACTTGCTTAATTGTGAGATTATGAAATGATAATACATTATCTTGAACTCTGAAAAATTTTGCAAATTTTTGTTTATAGCTTGAAAAGTTATAGTATACATACAAAATTTTACTATTTTACATTTCTTCCTTTTTTTGAAAAATAAATTTTAAAATTTCTTAAATGTAGAAAGGCTTATGTAAACAAACTATTTACTGTTTTATAATTAATACTTATATAAATTGTGGGAGACTGATAAAAATTTTACTTTTTAAAAATGCCTTAGTTAAACTAGAAATTTAATTTAAAATTTAAGAGTTGTATTAAATTTTCAGTACTTTTGGATTACCCTGTCGATTTGTCAATGTCTCTTGAAACTGCGCAAATGCTTTGGTGCCATTATAATGAAAAGCAATTTCTAAAATAAACATTCTAGACCCATCAAATTTACCGAATAATAGCAGCAAAAAAATTGTAAGTGTAAAAATCCGTAATAAAGTGTCATAAAAAGAATCAAAACAAAGTAAAAACCTCTATTTTTTTTCAATAATTAAGCACTGATTTTTTCTTGAATCTAACTATATATATTATTATAAATCATTTCGGTCGCAAAAATTCCTGATAGCTACAAAAACGAAAACAACTGCTCTTCAGTGTTAGGCAAACCCCAAATTCGAATCATTTTGAAACGAAGTAAAAAACGCAGTATATTTCAATACGCTTAAGAAAGCTAACTTAGTCAAGGATTACAGAGTAAATATTATAAAACTTGAGGTTATTGGCGCAGAAGATACCTATTAGCGATAATATCTGGTTTGGCGAAAATGGTCGACATAATAATCACTAAGTACAGAAATAGTTGATACGATAATCCCAAAGTAGCCTTTTTTTATGCAACTCTGGCTTAGGCTTATTCCTCTTGCCCTCTTGTTTTTTTTTTTTTTTTTTTTTTTTTTTTTTTTTTTTTTTTTTTTTTTTTTGGATAAAGAACACACCTATATTTTGAGATAATAAGTAACTTCTTTTAGAAGAATGTCTTCATATTATTAATCCAATTTAATTTTGCAATTTCAGATACTTTTAGTTTACATTCGTTTTAGTTTACAATAGTTTATTCCTTGCAGATAATTACTTGTAATTTTGAAAACGCTTTCATTTATTAAATTTTTAATGAAGTAAACCACTTTTTGAATGCAATAGATATGGTCTTGGCTCTACAGCAGCTGGAAGTAATGGGGAATGTGGAACATTGGAGATGTGTTAGTAGATTAAAGGAACACTCTGGAGGTGTGTATTTTTTAAATGTTTTTTTTTTTCTTTACTAGAGAATACTTTTTTCCTTTAAGAATGCGTGTTATTACAGTTAGTGTGTATTTCTATATCTCTTGTAATGATTTTTTTTTCATGAGGGTTATGTCTATTAAATAACTCTAAATAATAATTAGTCTCTTAAAATAAATAAGTTAAAGATTCAATCATTGCTTGAATCAATTATTTTAAATTTTTAGTCAATTTACTTTAACAGACTGTTGTAATTAAAAAAACCCATACAATTTAGCATTTTTAATCATATGCAATTTTAGGTCAAAAGAAATGTTAAAAAATCACCTAGTGATGATTCAGGACAACTTCAGACTTACTGTTTAATTCTATTTAATACTCTATAATGCACAATTTTATCAGCGTGTTCGGTTTTAGTTGTGTCTTGAACGACACACTAGAATTAACTGCACACTTCGAGTACAGCTTTCTCACGTCATCAAATTCTACAGTTTACTCAATTTGTCAGAAATAAAACATTGTTACAAGTTTTCTACAGCACTCATATTTTGTTTATTTGTAGCATATTTAATTTAATTATCTCTGCTTTATACGTTGTTGGCTGATTAAAAAACCAAGTCCTTTGGAAGCTGACATTACACAGGCTAATTAGAAAAGGGATTACTATTTTCTAACCTATCTGATGAGAGTGTATAGCGTTTTTTAAAAGTGCTTAAAGGTGCTTATTTTCGGTTTTTGAAAGCCCTTAAAAGCGCTTTTTTCATTGCGTGTTTTTTAAACAGTGCTTAATTTTGCTATGATCTATGATCTAATAGATTTTTCCTTTGTACCAATCACATATTTTGTTAATACTGTTCAAAGATATATATATCAGGGGTCTGTCCAGACATTTTGTGAAAGGTCCGTTTTTGTAAAATTGTGAAAAAATTACTCGTAATTCGTGAATATAAAATAAACGTTAAGTCACATTCTTTCAACCAGGGTCCGCTTTTGTGAATTTGTGCAAATAGGGTCCGTTATTGCAAAAAAAACTTTTTCAAGGAGTTTTTAAATCGTAAAGACACACAAGATTATGCTCAACACTGTAAAATTATAATTAAAAAAATTAAATTTTAAAAAATAAACAGCAATTGCAGCTACTAAATTAGCGATGCAACATATAAATATTTGTTATTTAGCCTATACTGCTGAACGCAGAATATTCATTTCGGACGAATAATGGAAGAATCGTCTGCCGAAGACAAAACTTAATTCGTTTACATCAATCCTTCTTGTTTTCTGCCCTGGAAAGGGTTTATTCGATTAACAAAATAATAATGAAGATAAACAAATTTGTGAAGGGTCCGATTAAAAGAAAAATCATTTTGTGAAGGGTCCGTTTTTAAGTTAAAATATTTTGTGAAGGGTCCGTATTTATGAAAAGATATTTTGTGAAGGGTCCGTATTTATGAAAAGATATTTTGTGAAGGGTCCGTTATTTCCGTATATTTCTGTACATAAGACAGAAGATGATACTAATAATTAAAAAAATTGGTAGCATCTATGATAAAGGTTACGGATACAAATTGAATATTAATGAGTTCAATGACGCTCTATGGAGATGGCCTCTGATTTTACACATATGTAATGTATAATTGCTAACTCTAACTGCATTTTGTGAAAGATTTTATTTTTATGTTTAATGTGGTATAAATATTTGTAAGAATCGTGGTTGATCAGGGGATAGAGCGTTTGCCTTCCAATGAGGTAAATTCTTCTAAAATTTCTCCCAATACTTGATCCCGAAGTTTCCTTGTCTTCTGTATTGGGTTCAAAATTACAAGGCTATGGTGTTGAACATTGGTAGCCGTAAACTCAAAATTGGATCGGTTGTTCAACGGCGGTTTTAAAATAAGATATTTTATAAGTTCGTTGTTGATTCTTGTTTCAATAAATTTAACTTATATTGATTTTGACAGCAACTATGTTTTAATAGTTTAAAGATACCTACTTGTTATTGCGCTGGTCAAATAATTGAACTTCTCACAATATCACTTCAATTGGAATTTCACTACAGCGAAGGAAACACTTTTTTGAAAATCGTAAAATTAGGCTGGTATGATAATTATATGCCTGAGTATGTGAGATCATAAATATGAAGCAAATATATAAAGCCATAAAAGAATTTGAAATTTTGTAAAATTCATAAATTTTACTTTCATGAATCATCATTACATGATAATTTATTAGTTTATTATCTCTTATTTTAAGTTTAATCATACTGTGGTAGACACAGTGCAAACAAAATATTCAGATAGTGTTGCTGTGATGTTTATAGCATCAGTGGAAGGAATTATTCGAAAATATGGAATTATACCTGAAACTGAGAAAACCTGTTAAATTCAGAAAATAAAAGTATTTCCTGAGTGCAGTAATGATAATATTAAAGTTTTGAAACATCTTAGACACTGTAAGCAGTTAAAGAAAAATATCATATTTTTAAATGATTGCAACTTTAAGTTTTCATACAATATTAAAATTTAATATTTATTTCAGAATTCTCTAAATGTTGGAACAGACGAAACAGTTTTAAGGAAAATTCCACATAAATGTGAAAGATGATATGGTAAAAGGTAATTTTTTTTATAATCTAATTATTGCCATGTATAATATAAAGGAGTCATTCAGTGTACAAATCGATTAACTCTACTTTTAAGCAGTATTTTTAGTATTCCCAAATAATAAATATTCAAAACCGTTAAACGACAATAGTGTAAGCATTTTTATGATGTGTATTAATATAATATAACAGGATTGTCACTCCACAGGGAGAATAAGAAAAACCTAGAAACTACAGGAAATTTTAAAATAATCTGAAATAAAAAAAATTTAAGGAATTTTGCGTCTTATTTTGGTGAAGGTTTTGAGGAAAATTCAGGCAGCCATAAGAAAATTTAAAGAAATTCCTACAGGATTTTTACTGTTAAAATGTGTAGCTTTGCAAAATTTTTCCTTCTTAAAAACATTGAATGTCAATTCGCATTTTTATTAGTTAGAATTCTTTAAGTTTATAAATGGGATTTAATAAATTATTACTATTTCAATATATTATATTTTCAACACATGCTCGTTTATTCAAGAATTGTTTAAAATCTAAAGATTTTTTTTTCTTAATTAAACTTCACTTTCCAAAAATATTTGTAGAAAATTTTTGTTCTAAAAGAAAAAAAAGTGTTACAATTTCTGGGGAAATTTCATTCAAAACAATTTTTTTTGTTCTGAAGAACTGTTACAGGGTGTGAAGCGTTTTTAAAAAGTGCTTAAAGGTGCTTATTGTTATTTGAGTTTTTAAAAGCCTTTAAGGGTGCTTTTTTTGCTCAGGGTTTGTAAAAAGTGCTTAATTTTCTATCTTTTAAAAATATATTTTTTCTTTGCTGTTTCGATTGTCATTCTAAATTACAAAAAATGCATGATTCTCACAATTTTCTATGCAATATTTGTCAGAAACTAGTTATTTTATCATGATCATGTAAAATTTTTGAAAATGTTTTTTGAATTTTATTGACATTTTGCTTATAAATTAAGAACTTTAAATGATGGAAAATAATAATTTTAATTAATGCATAGATCTTAATTATGATTTTTTTTGGAAAGGGATTAAAAATATTTCTTGAGTGTTAAAAAAGTACTTAAAAGGTGCTTATTTTGTGTTGAAAAATCTGGTTATGTATCCTGTATTTGGGACTGAGAATTTTCTGAATTCCTGTTTATATGTACAGTCGGCCAAAAAAAAAAGCTATCACTCTGAATAACTTTCGTTCAAATGATCGGATTTTCACGTACTAAGTGTCAATCTTAATGGTTCCTAGGGTTAACCTCAAATATGCAAATTATTTAGGGCTAATTGTTAATTAAGTCATGATACCTGAAAATCAACCATACCCACAAGTCAGTCAGCAAAATCTATAGTTTCGCTAATTTTTTGAAGCATTTCAAGCCACATTTTCTCAGGTTTTTTTATGCCCCATTACATCAACCGAAAACGTTTATAAGTTAAGAAGTTTTTTTTTAAGGATAATGCGTTAGCAACTTTTACTAATTCACTTTTTCAATTTATTTTAGTGTTTTCTATAGATTCTCTTTTTTTAAAGGGTACAAGAGCCATTGTGTGGGGTATGCAAACTCGAGCCGTTCAAGGAATGCTTGACTTTGATTATGTGTGTGCCAGAAAGGAATGTTCAGTGGCAGCCATGGTTTATTCGTTTACCGGCGATCACAAGCAAAAGTTTTATTGGGGGCATAAAGAAATACTCATACCTGGTGCGTTTTACTTTATTTTTTAACTTTGAAAAGTGTGTTTTTCAAAGTAATTGAAATAAATTTCATGTTAAAAAGAAAATAAGAAATATAATTTTATTAAGTCTTACAAAATATCCTTTTACAGTAGGGGTGCACAACCTGGGGTCAGGGGGCTCCATGCGGCCCACGGGAGCTTCTGAACACAATAAAAATATTTTTTTAATTTGGTTTTTGTTTGAACACTATAAAATTTCTTTAATTGAAATATTTAATTCAAATTTTTCACTTTATAATTACTCTATAAAATGAGTATATTATTTACTCTTTCATTCGGTAAGCTTCTTCCCCCCCCCAATATTTACGTATATATATATATATATATATATATATATATATATATATATATATATATATATATATATATATATATATATATATATATATATATATATATATATATATATATATATATATATATATATATATATATATATATATATATATATATATATATATATATATATATATATATATCAGTTTTTTTAAGTTTTAACTAAATTCAAATAGTTCTAAACATTTAATTTTCCGCAAATTTGCTTATTAGTGTTTACTGATAAAAATATTTAGTGCTTAGAACACTACTGTTTATACAAAAATTATGATATTTGCCTATAAAATGACGAAATATGCCTGCGGCCCTTGGTTAATCTACCTACTATGCAAGTTGCTCTTAACTCAAAAAGTTTGTGCACCCCTATTTTACAGCATGAAAAACTGTTTAAAAAATAATTATCAAAAGTGCTATGAAAACTAATAAAACCATTTTTATAGTACTAATAAATATTGAATGTTTGTTTTTCCCCCAAACATATTTTTTGGGACATATGCTGTGAATTTAATATGATCAACAAAATAAAGCTTGATCTTTTTTTCGCATTTGTTAAATATGTTTAAAAATTATATATTAATTAATATAAATCTTTGTTTTTTCGACTGTATTGTAATCAGGGTGGCCAACCACCTGGAAAACCTTGAAAACCTGGAATTATCAGGGAATTTTTTTTATACTGGAAAAAACCTGGAAAAATCCGGGAAATATGGATAAAAACCTGGAAAACCTGGAAATTTTTTCTCATATATTTTTTTAATTTCACTAATTTAAATTATTTGCTAATTTTTCTTCATTTAAATTGTTTCATCCATTATACCCACATTTTTTAGACAGAAATGTATCTCCAAACAGTTATAATATCATCTACTTACTTTGCTTTCTTCAAAATTTGCTCCATTATAATCCTATTAAACTAGAATACAACATAAAATTCTCCCATGCAAATGTAGTATGCAGACTATGGGACTGTGCAACTTAGGAAAAGCAAAGATTATGGTGGATGTGGAAGACAGGGTTAGGATTCGGTTTTTAAATTCTGTCCTTGGGTTTGTTCACACAATGATTCAAGTTTTTTCGCAATTGAGAGTGGTAATTTTTTTCTATTTTGACAAAATGAGAAAATGTTTTTGTATTTTTAACTTTATTAAATTCTCTAAAAATTAGTTGGTTATAATTTAATAATAATATTGCACTCTTATATTGCACTCTTTTTCTGAAAGATTTTGAACTCCCATTCAAAGAAATCTGTGAATTATTTTTTCTCAGCAAACCAACCAATCACGCATTTTCCCCCATCACTAACAGCAATGTTTCTCGACAAATTGTTACAATTCTTGCATTAATGCTAATTTTTTCTATTTCATTTTAACCTTTTATAGTATATTTTTATTTTAAAAAAAGTTTTTTTTAGAACTAACTATATATTGATATCAAATTTTACGGTTTTGTTGGTAAATATTAGTTTTTTGATTAAAAATTCGAATTGTATAGTTATCACAATATCGAAAGTTCGTAAATGTTGCTTGCATTCCAGAGATGATATTTCAAAACTATTCCTCTTTTTACCTCAAAAAGCTGACAATGACTAAGGAATATATAGGAAACATATTAAATGATATGTATACATAAAATATATTTTTTTTATTCACAAGTGTTTAGTCAGGAGAAGGAAAACGAAACTTAGTGTTTTAGTTCTGCACTGTACAAGATTCCAGTTGTTCAAACAAAAACAATTAACTATGCTAAACTAAAGAACTGTGCGTTTAGATTGGAATTCTTTAAATGTTTTAATTTCAAATAAGAAAAAAAATCAAAAAAGTATAAATTTTAAGGAATTTTATCTATTTTTTTTCTTCTATAGAGTATAGAACTAAAAATTAGACAATTTTACATTT
This sequence comes from Parasteatoda tepidariorum, assembly GCF_982258835.1. Lineage (NCBI taxonomy): Eukaryota > Metazoa > Arthropoda > Arachnida > Araneae > Theridiidae > Parasteatoda > Parasteatoda tepidariorum. Next base: position 124,649,438 of record NC_141756.1, read on the forward strand.
CTGACATTTATTTTTTTATACTGAATCTTTTAAAATAAAAATGCTATTTCAAAATACCGTTATTTAAAAATTTGACTTGAGATATTGGTTTAAGGAAGATATGATTAGTGAATTTTATAAAAAGCACTGGTAAGATGAAATACAATATAATGCAGTATACAGTACAGCTTTATATTGAAATGTAATTACAGTGATTCACAAAACTGTTGATACACTTTATGACTTTCAATGAAATAAGACTATCCATTAATTAAAATGAATGTTTCAGAATGTATATTTAATGATAAAAAATGTGTTCGAATCGTAACAAAACTGAAATATTTTAAATGACAATATGAAATGTTTTAAAAACAACGGAAAAGTTTATTTTTAAGAATCAATCATCAAAAAGTGACAAAAACTTTATCCCACAAAAGTCATCATACACTTTTAAAGACTATTCATCATACACTATTAGTAAATCTAATTTTTCGTTAAATTAACATTTAGTGGAGTTTCCTTTAGCATCTACAATAGCTTTTAAAGGTTGAAAATACGTGTAACTAGTTTTTTTTTGTCAGGTGAAATTCGTGCAGAATATTTTTTTAAAATTTTTACAGAAACTTTTACGACACTCAATTGCAATTTTATTAATTTTTCCACAAAATTTATAATTTTAATCTCTGATATGAAGTCCTTCTTTTAAGCATTTTATCACATATTGCACAGTTCAATTGAATACAGTAAACTAATTTAACATATTCATTACTGATTTACCTCTTATAACCACCTCTTATGGTTCCACCGTCATTTCACCCAACGTCATTTCATCCAAACTGTCAAAATGGAAAAAAGGCAGCAGGTCGAGCAGGTGTGGTAGTTAAAGATAAGAAAATAATTTTGTTCTTCAGCAATAGGGAAAACAGAAGAAGGAAAAGATTGTGTTGAAAATGATGCTAGGGATTTTTAACTGCTTTGGAACACTAAAAAGTGTGATGTAAAGGAGTATCAATTAAGGAACTGTTTATTTATTTATTTTCCGTTTCACGTGCTTGATAACATATTCGTAACAAAAGCGAAATAATTAGCAATATTATTTTACGGAAATTCATTCCCAATTTTTATTTCTGATGTTTCTTTTTTTCTTTTCTATTCTTTTTAATGAAACTTTGCAATGTTTTTAAAACTTTTTTCCTTCACTTATAAACATTGCGGGATTCTCAAGTGGAAACATAATACGAGAAGTTTATATTGCTTTGAAAACAATAATATATTTTACAATAATAACATAAAAATGTTTTTGTCATTTTTCTGCATACTTTAATACATTATTTTTCTGTACAAAATTATATTTTAACAATTTATAATAACACAATAGTTGAAATGGTGTATTGTATACTAAATAAAAAAATTTATTTTTATTTTTTTTGAAAGTGATGATTTTTTAAAACTTTTATAATAATAAAATTTTTCTTAAAATTGCAAAAATTTTAATAATAGAATTTGAAAGTTTAATATGATCTAATATTAAAATTATGCGAATCAGCAATAATTATTTCATGCTTTAGCCATTGATTTCTTAAATACTGTAAAATCAAAGTAATTAAGAGGATTTCGAGCATTTATTTTAAGAAAATTGACTTTACAAGACCTTTTCTAAAATTATTATAATTACATTCCTCATTTGGTCTGGGCTAACTGTGGTATAGAATTTTTTTTTTACAAATGTTAATAAAATAATGAGCAATTTAAATTTTTAATGTGTGCTAGTTTCATTAGCTGCAGATAGTATTGTACAGATTTAATCGTATCATAAATTAATTTTTATGAAACTTAAGCAAATATAAATAAACCTGTTTGCTTAAATTTAAAAAAATGCTGCAGTTCTATTAATTATAATTTGAAGTAGAATTGCTTTCAAAATGTTTCTGTTTGAAAATCAAGATTATAGTGTTAATAAAATGGAATAACTTAAAGTATTAAAAGAAAAAAAATAATAATCAAAGATCTTAAATTTATAACGTCAGTTTAAAAAATAATTTTCTTAATAATTTGAAAATATTTATATAGGACAGATGCAACTAATTACAAAACAATTAAATAACTAGCTAGACTTTAATGCAAATTCAAATTAACTTGAAGATAACTTGGAAAAATTTATTACATAATTAATGAGGGAATAGGATTACTAATTAATAAATTAATATATTAATTAATAAATAACATACTAATTAACAAATAATAACTAAAACAATCATTTATCACATTTTTATTAAGAAACCCGGGTTATTTCGGGTTTTCTTAGGATGGCAGACTCTTATATAGCTTGCTTCTAACATCAAAGTTGAAAGATTAGTACTATTTGTCACTTTGTTTTGTTAAAATGTAACCTTGAGAAAAGTTTGAGAATGCTAGGCTATTAGGTTTATTTTTTTAACGACAAACAGACTGTTACATTAAAATTTTAAATTATTTAATTAGATGTCCAATTCAAATTGTACCAACTTTCGTTTATAATAAATTTACTTTTTGAACAGATTGCATAGTAATGTTGTACGAAGTTAATTCATATTAGCAGTTTTGAAAATTTTATAGCAAATTAATTTCAGATTTTAACTTGAAATTGCTTCAATTTGAGCTTACCATATAAATAAATAAATATAATTTATTTACTGATTAATAATTGCATAATTATTTAGTTACTACCTTTTTCAATATGTTTTTCATAAAAGTTACATATTAGTGTAATGATGCAGGATTTTTTCATATAAGAAAAGAAATACACTTTTAGTTTTAAGTTAATTTGGAATAATACTAAAAGTAAACTCATAATAATATTAGAACAAAAAAACTTTAAGATAGGTGGATAATTAACTATTGCAACTAAATAATTTAAAAAAAAATAATAAAAAAATAGTTTGTAGATATCCTCAGATTGTTTTATCCTCAAGACTTCGCTCTTCAAACTCCTTTTTTTTTTAATATTTATTATGAAAACTAATTAATTTAAATTTACGCATCTAACTGTGCCACTCGAAGAGACATTTTTAAAACCTAATTAAATTATACTGCAATAATAAAAAACTGATTGCACGGATTGCTGAAGAATTGCTTCGGAGAAATTTGAATTGTTAACAATGACTTAAACAAAAAGTTTTATTTTAACTGATAAATACTATATTATAATTTTAACTTTTTCTATGACTATACTCATTTTCTTACTCTTTGTTTTTTATACATTTTATATTTTTGTGATAAAATAAAGAACTTATAGTTGTTCTGCTTCTGAACACTGATGAAAACGCAAAATGATGGGCTTCATCAACAATCAAAAATATATACATTTATTTTACAAATTCCATATTAGGGTGGCGCTATTCAGAGAATTAAAAATACAAAATTATCTTTAGCGAAGCCGATGCTTTACATCCGGCGTTCAGTGGCAGACTACTATTTCATATTGTTTTACAACACATGGCTTTAGCCCTTTTGTGGGAAAGACTTTAAAACAAAACTTACAACAGTTACTTTTCTCAACAACTGAAATTTAGAATAGTGTGATTAAGAAAAATATGTGAACTGTTTGCAATTTCAAATTAATATTGAAATGCTCAGGCTTAGAATTTTCTACAGTGAAAAGTTTTCGGAACTTCAGTGTTCAAAAAAGTATGCAGAAGCTAGACGTTAAGAACGTATCCAATGTGCGAGCATGGGATTGCGAAGCAATCCGAAATGAACTGCGAAAGCAGTTCCGGGGGTTGGCGAGAGCCAGCGAGAAGGGGGCGAAGCCTCCTAGTTATGTATAATATCTTAAATACCAAAGAAAAAAAGAACAATGCAAGATGAAATAGAAGGTATTAAACAATATAAAATTGCCTAAATTATATGAATTTATATTTCCAATTTTCTGAGTTAAAGTGGATTTTTTGTTTCTTAAATTGCTTAGTTAAACTTCACATAATTTTTTTCTTGCTATTTTATTCTTTTTTTTATTTCAACATTAATGTATTTTTAACGACTATAGATATTAATTTTATTTTTAATGTAATAAAATTGATTTTTAAAAAAAAAATATTATCTAATAATGAATTAACAGCAATTAATTTTTTTTAAAAGTTAAAATGCTAGTCAATCCTACACAGTTTCTTTAAATCTATCAAAATGTAAAAATAATATACTATGAAACTTTGAGACATATTACGTAAGTTACCAAAATTAAGGAGTAATAATTTTTTTAAAAATAAGTACCCTATATTTAAAAATGCACTTTGAAACAACCATTTTTTTTTCTTCGTAATAACAACTCCAAATATTAAAACTTCATCAATTTTTTGAAATTTTATGTAATTTTTTACTGCTTTTTCAAAAGCAAATAATATTTTTTTAAAATTTGAAATTCGTAAAAAAAAAAAAAATCGGAATTAACTATTCTTTGGTTTATTTCTGAAATTATATTTAATTAATATTTTTACGATAAGCTGGGAGAAAATGAAATCTGCATTAAAGATATCTATTTAAAATATCTCTAACATATTATCTATGAGTTATTTCCAGGTGTACCTTACGTTAACTGTTTTAATTAAAGAAATTTATTTTATTTTGATTTTCAATTTTAGGTTTTTTCTTTTCACTTTTTTTCTTTTAATTTTCTTTTTCTTTTTTTCACTTTTTTGCTTGATGGTTAATTTTTTCATATAGAATAAAATTCCCATGATTGATAATAGGTATATAAATTATTATGTCCTTATATTTAAAAGAGAAAGTTTTACAAATAACGTTACAAGGAAATAAACAAATTTCAGTACCATAAATTATTCATGGCTCTACTACTTTTTTTAAAAAAAGTTTTCTATACAAGGCTGGGAATAATTCCAAAACTTTCTGAATAAATCAATTTTATGTTGAATAAACGTTTGGAAAATTTGTAATTAAATTCCAGAGAGTTTTTTTTTTAATGACTTTCATAAATTAACAAATTCTATTTTTAAATTTACTTGTAAAAATTATTATTTAATTGGCGTAAAAAAAATTTATTCTTAAATGAACAATTTTCAACATGTTACTTTAGTTTAAAAACACTGTCTCTTGTTTATTGCCTTAGTCAAATAAGGGATTTTTTTTCCTTCAAATCTTCAGTTTGTTTCTATAATTAAATCAAATATAGGTTAAATCAAAATTATGAGACTCTAGTATGGACTTGGAATAGCCTCAGAGAACTCCGTCTCACACCTGTTTTTCAATTTGTTGTAAAACGTTTTCCTACGAATTTTATGGAAATCCGGAGCATGGTTATGTGTCTCGATAGCTTTTTTCAAAAAGCAATTTATCGTAGTGAGTTTCGCTGTGCAATTTTTCTGTTCACATTTCCAATAACTAGTTTCTTTTTTATATTTACTGTGCAAAGTAAACAAATAATTTTTATACAGTATCAAATAGCCCCCTCTTGAAGATTTTAAGTAGCTTATTTCCGACATTATTTAAAATGGCTAAAAAAAATGTCGTTGATTGAATATATGGTTAAGCGATAGTAAGAGGAAAATCTATTTTCCCTTTCAGGTTGTTTTTCCCCAAAAAGGGATTCTGTCCCCTGTATAAAATCCTTCTATACCCTTCCCTCCAAACGGACCCCTGGAGAACTCCCGTGCCCACAGGTGCACATCATTAATTATCTATTGGGTCAACTTTCATTTGGGTGAAGTTTCATATGGGGATGTCCTCTCTGGCCCAAAAGATAACCCATTGTACTACTCAAGACAGTCCCCCCCCTAAGAACACACCTGTTGTTAATGATGTTCAGGCGCAGAGAGGAAGGAAGAACTTCGAGAAAGCTTAGGGGTTACACAATGCGATTGGCATTGGCGTATTTTAATACCTTCGAATACTGCTACAATTCTTGAGGACTAGAAACTCGCCAATTCTCTTATCTCTCAAAAGAAGTTGCATACTAGTATATTAGAAGTATTTTAAATGAAGCTATGCACTATAGTCCATTCCACCTTAAGTTGGCACTGGAGATAAAGGTAGGAAATGTAATACTCCGCCTTTGAAAAGTAGTTCTTCGCTATTTTGGAATTAATTGCAGTTTAAATGCGCTCACAAATATAAATAAATGTTAAGTAATAAATAAGTAAGAAAAGTATATCTTGAAACATGCATTAGAAGATTTTCATGTTTAAATGTATTTAACTTATAAATACCTTCTCAGTAAAGCGAATGTACAAAGAAGAAGGTGTTTTAGTTTGGCGCTGAATTAGTTTTCAAGGACAAGGAATTGGCTCATTGGCTATGTTACTACACTGGTCAGTCAGCTTTTCCATTCGCCTTGGCTTTGCTATCTCTTGTGCAGTTCTTATTTCGTTTTTTTTTTTTTTTTGTATTTGATTATTTAATTTTCTAAATATTAACCTCATCTGTAGAATATTTAATGAAATTTTTCCCCCCTCAGAATAAATGGAAAAAAAAAACACCCCAATAGACAGGTGAATATTATTAAACTGATGACAGTTGAGCATATTTGCTGTGTAGCTAATTCAACATGTGATTTTATTATTATTTTTTTACGACAAAAGAAAAAATTTTTTTTCGCTTTATTCGATATCTCTGTAAAGATTCAAATTTTGCGTCTTTTGCGCCATGTTTAGTTCTGAAGTACAATTCGCTTTTTATAGGAACTTAAATAATGTAAAAATTTAAGATTTTTAGTTTGTTCAATTAAAGGGACTTTTAAATATTATCTGAAATACAATTTCCATAATAGAAGTGTAGAAGTGTTAATTCGTTAGTTATAAACTAATAAAATATATAGGAATTGAAATAATTTCTAAAAAGACGCAAAATTTGAATCATTAATTTTTTTTAAACATCGAAAGGTTAATTTAAACCAATCAATATTTTAATAATTATTTTTGAAATACAAAGCCCAAAAAGCTGAGAAATCCTTTCTCTTATGTAGAAAATATTAAGATATTTCAGTATCTGACAAAATATTTCGAGACTAACTAATTCTACTGTACTTAAATAACAAATTATACGGATTTTTCTCTTAAGCCTCCTTTCACCTGCAAAGGTCCTGAAAAGTAAAGGAAAGCTCTGATATTTCAAAATATGTATTTTCTTTTGAAGAAATGCGCCTACCCATTCAAGTAGAATTTCGCCTGATGAGAAATTGTGGATTGAATTCAATTCAGGGCTACCCCACAAAGAGTTTGCAGAAGAAACTGTCAACTGTTAAAATATTAAATGAATAACATGATAACCAACAGGATAGGTGGTTATCATGCTATTCAAAGAGTTCCTGTTTTGAGTCTAAGAGGGTGGGATATGGCAGCTGAAAACATGGGGGGGGGGGGCGAACAAACAGTACGCGCCCCCCCATATGGATAATACTAATTATTTTTTTCAGATAAGTTCTTTTGTCTCTTAGAAGCAAATATATTTCAGAAAAAAAAATTTATAGTAAAAAAAAAAAACTTTTCTGAAATTTTCTTTAAAAAAATTTTTTTATAAAAAAAAAGAACAGTAAATATTAAAAAAACATAGGTATGATATTTTTCATGATCAATGATTTCCTGCCTATGTTGACCTTTTCTTCCCCAACAAAACACCAATGAGGGATAAATTAATGTACATTAATCTACAAAAAATAAGCATATAAAAATAAAATAACACAAAGTATTTAAAACAAAGTATTTATGCGCATCTATGCATTTCGTTTTTTTTAACTTAGAACTCAGCAAAAAAGAATCTTTTTAAATATTTTTTCTTGTTTGAAATTAGTTTCGTTTCATTAAAAAATTATAATAAGAAAAAAAAAACAGTAAGTATTATAAAACATAAGTATGATCTTTTACATGATCAATAATTTCCAGCCTATGCTAACTTTTCCTTCCCCAACAAATCACCAATGTGGGATAAATTAATGTACATTAATCTACACAAAATAAGAATAAGAATATAAAAATAAGTATTTAAAACAAAGTATTTTTGCGCATCTATGCATTTCTTTTTTTTCTTCTTACTTATATTTCAGCAAAAAGAATATTTTTAAATATATATATTTTTTTCTGTTTAAAATTAGTTTCGTTTAGTTAAAAAATCATAATAAGAGAATCTGCTTTTTAAATACTAATTAAGAAATCAGCTTACAACTAGTATCTTAAAATAATAATTATGAGAAATGCTCTAAAAAATCGTGCTCTTTTCCGTATTCTGTACAACATTTTAATACGATTCTTGGTTTTTTAAAAAAAAAAAAAAATCGGCGTTTTGCTTTCTTAAACGCCAATACTGGCCACTTTCTCTCCCTTTGTTGCTACCTCATCCCCGTACTGACTTAAAGAGTAACCCAGTTTCCATGTAATCCAGTCTACCTACCTTTCTCTCCAGTGCCAACTTAAGGTGGAATGGACTATAGGTATTGTTCATGTTATTACAGAAATCAACTTTTTATGGACTTCGTTTTAAAGGAATGTATATCAGTTATTCAGTATTTTTTTGTGTTCTGAAAGTATTAATACGAAAAAGTCACTAAAATTTAATTGAAATAGAAAAAATGTGAAAGAAGTCAAGAATGTTTTTTTTTTCTGAGGTGGTAGCACATTATTTGCGAGAATAAAATTTTTATCAATCTGAATTTTTTAAACATTCGTTAACTACAAATAAAATAGTAACGAAAAATTAAAATAAATATCAAAAAAATTGCTTATTTAAAAAATACGTAATAAGGCTTATGCCTTATATATATATATATATATATATATATATATATATATATATATATATATATATATATATATATATATATATATATATATATATATATATATATATATATATATATATATATATATATATATATTAAATAAGAATGAATCTAATTTACTCAAAGTAGAAAAACACGTCCACAGAAAATTTTAAATTCATATTAATTTTTATAAGTTATACTGTCTAGTTTCTGTACGTTTCTTGCGATCAATGGTAACTAGCGTAATGCTTAATGATTTAGTTCTCGATTAAATGAAAAATAAATAAATACTGATATCATGAAATATTTTTTTTTTAATTTACTTTCCAGAGGAACGGATTATTAGTAAAGTTAAAAAAAAAAAAAAAAGAGGAGACTGTTTATTTTCTTGCGGAAATTTAAAATATAATTTTTAAATTACTTATTTATTAGTAAATTAGTTCAAAGTACTTGGTGCGTATCTTTCCTAATTAATTCCTTGGTAAATATTTTCCTTACTGAACATTAAAAAAAAGTTTTCTTAAGATGAGTATTTATGAATTTTCTTTTTAAATTATTTTCAACTGTATTTTGAAAGAAAAAAAAAATAAATACTGATATCATGAAATATTTTTTTTTTAAATTTACTTTCCGGAGGAATGGATTATTAGTAAAGTTAAAAAAAAAAAAAAAAAAAAAAAGAGGAGACTGTTTATTTTCTTGCGGAAATTTAAAATATAATTTTTAAATTACTTATTTATTAGAAAATTAGTTCAAAGTACTTGGAGCGTATCTTTCCTAATAAATTCCTTGGTAAATATTTTCCTTACTGAACATTAAAAAAAAGTTTTCTTAAGTTGTAGTATTTAAATTTTCCTTGTACCCGATATAATCATACTTAGACCTGTAATTTACCTGGTACGTTACGCGCGCATATGCGGTGTAATGCACTTGATGTGTTTTGTGCATTAACCTGGTAAAATACATATTCAAATCCAGTATTAAGCGGTCGTCGGGCTACCGAAGCGGGGGTGCCATCCCTTCTGCAGAGGATCAAAATTGTGATGGCATGTCTTTCGATCATCCTTAGGGGTGTTTCTCAGACCGTCGCCAATAGCCCATCGTGCAGCTCTAGTGCGACGTAAATTAAATACAACAACCAGTATTAAGCCCTTGATAAATTAACGCTCGCGCATAAGTGTGAAAGCCGCATAAGAATTTTGTGCGTCTCAATTTAGTTTCTTTTAAAAATAGTTTAATGGCATAAACCTTTATAACTGTTGAACTCCGAGATCTTGAATCAGTCTGAAGGTGCGACGAAATAAAAATTGTAAGGCCTGATTAATATGTGTCGAAGGTTTATGGTATGGCAATTATAAGATGAGCTCTCTTTCCAAGTCTTTCTTCGTACGTCTCTATTGAATTTCTTTTAAAAATAGTTTAATGGCATAAACCTTAATAACTATAGAACTCAAAGATCTAGAATCAGTCTAAAGTTGAGACGAAATAAAATAGTTCTGCTTGACACATTCATTTTAGAACAAATTGATGAATTTTCACTTACTTCTAAAATTGAAATTGATTTCTTGTAATCAATTTATAAAAAAAGTAAGACTTAAAATAATAAGGAAAAATCTATTCGGCAGAATTTATTAAAACTTAATACTATACTACTTTAGAGAAACTTGCAAATATGTTACTGTACTAATATTTTATTGAGTTGTCTCAGATAAACTAAATCAATATTTATTAAAATTATAATAATATAAAATTATTATAATTATAAAACTGTTAATAAAGTAATGATTTTTCGATAAAATTAGATTCAGTATCATTCGAAAAACTAAAGTTTTAATTCCGGCTTTTGTTAAATGTATCATAACTTTTTTTAAAATTACCGTTACATTCTTGTAAACATCTTTTATTATAAATTGCTATGGATAGAAATATTTTAATTTATTTAATTTAATTTTATAAATTCTTTAATTAAAATTAAACAAAAGTAGGATTCAAATTATTCAAAAAAGGTAGTCTTTTAATTCTTAAATTAAAATGTCTATGTGTATAAATGAAATTTAAGACAAATATCGAATTTTCAAAGCGCCAAAAAATAAAAATTTATCGAATTTTACAATTTTTTTCTCTCTTCTAGGCTGTTTAGTGTATCTAGTATATATTTATTGAATAGCATATAGGTTATATCCAGCATAATATAAATAAATTCCCCTACACGAAGAATTGTCTATCAGAAATCGAGGTTAGTAGCATTGAATTGAATATAAACTTAAGTTTTCTTACATCATAGGTAAACCTCAATCCAATCAAAAGAATTTTTCACTCTTTCAAGATCGAGTACAATTGTTCCTCTTACAGCTATGTAAATGTAGAACATACACTGTCCTAATTTGAGGATTATTTTGTAGCTGCTCTTTGCTATAGCTTAAAAATATTGAATGAAATGGTATAAAAGTTTTGAAGCAATTTTTAATTAATTACAAGATAATGATTTTAAAATTGAACAGAAAGTAAATCGTTAAAAATTGCGCAAGATATGAGCGTATTAAGAATTTTTTTCAAAATTTTGTCGGGAATTGTAGTTAGCAACTCGTGGGGAAAAAAAGATTTGAATATCTTCAAAAAATTATACTGCAAAATTAGGAAAAAATATTTGTTTCAGCGCAGGTGGAAAAGAACTACTTTAAAAACGTATTTTAAAGGATTTGTTTTTCTTTCTTGGTCTAATTTTAACATGCTTGTTAATGAAAAATTGCTCCTAAAACTTTTATTTTATTGAGTATTTTTCCTGTTTTAGGAAAAAATCGCATGGCAAATAAAAGTTTTTATTTATTTATTCTATAAAAATGTCCATATTTTCATAGTATAAGCTTACGAAATTTTATGTACTTCTTACAAATAATAACAAAGTGTCCTTTGAGTTAATAAATTTATTGTTACATTTTCTGAAATAAGATGCTATAATACTTGTTTTCGCTCATAATTTCTTGCCGGCCCCTTAGACCACCTCTGAAGTTTTTAAAATTTATTACACTCTTGAAATTCATAAAATAATTTTCTAGGTATTTTGTGAGAAATTCCGAAAAAAAAGGAAAAAAAAAGGTGAAAAACTGATAGTGTCTTATCTATTATTGCACGGTAGTGTGTATTTAAATTTCCTTAGTTTTATTTCATAGCTGATTTATTTGTTATGAAATGTTAGTGCCTTGATGAACACAACTGTTCCATCTATATTTTGGAAACATTCAAAATAATTTTTTTTCATAAACACCACTCTTCGCTAGCTTTAAAATTTTGTTAAAAGGTAAATATTTGAGAAGATGATTAAGATTCATAAAAGATTATCCTGATTCCTCACAGCAGAATTAAATAATTAATATACAATTTTATTATTTCAAGTGAAAAATGGTATGGAACTAAAGCGAAAACCCTTAAAATATGTTAAAAAGGAATTGCTTTTAAATATTTTTATGCTACATTTACTGTAATTAATAGATTGCGTCAATCTTTAATAATTTTCTTTTTTAAAATGTTACTTCAAGACTACCTATGTGTAATTTTTCTACCTAGTCAAGAATTCTAAAAAAAAAAAAAAAAAAAAAAAAAAAAAATTTGATCTCGCAATTATGGGACAACCTATTTAGAATTAAATTGCTAATAAATTAATATTAAAAAATTAGTGACAAAAAGAATGCTGTTTCTCGTCCTGTTTAGTTCCTAGCATTTGGCTCACACTAATTTACTAATATTGCTGTAAATAATCAATAAATAAATTTTAATAATAAACACACTCTAAAAAAATGTCTAAAGAAATTTCATATTTAATTTACTTTATGTTTCATAAAATACTGTGAGCAAAGGGGATTAAAAATATTACGAAATAACTCTACAATACTGATATTTTAATTACAATTAATAAATTTTTGAAAATAACCTCGCGCAAAAGAAAGCGGTCTTTAAAAATTCTGAATTTTATTCTTGTTTTGTAAAATCATAACATTTTGTAAATAATAAATATTAACGAAAACAATAAATAAGTTTTTAAACGAATTACAATAAATAAATTTTTAAAAATAACCTCGCGCAAAAGAAAGCAGTCTTTAAAAATTCTGAATTTTATTCTTGTTTTGTAAAATCATAACATTTTGTAAATAATAAATATTAACGAAAACAATAAATAAGTTTTTAAACGAATTACAATAAATAAATTTTTAAAAATAACCTCGCGCAAAAGAAAGCAGTCTTTAAAAATTCTGAATTTTATTCTTGTTTTGTAAAATCATAACATTTTGTAAATAATAAATATTAACGAAAACAATAAATAAGTTTTTAAACGAATTACAATAAATAAATTTTTAAAAATAACCTCGCGCAAAAGAAGGCAGTCTTTAAAAATTCTGAATTTTATTCTTGTTTTGTAAAATCGTAACATTTTGTAAATAATAAATATTAAGGAAATGGCGCCAATCAGAGATAAAAGCATCATGACTATCAACCCCTATGGAAAGAAAGATAATGTCAAGTGCGATGGATTAGCGTCAACTCCGAACCTGTGATTATAAAGGGAGGGGGGAGGGAAACTTTGAGTGAGGCACACCTGTGATTTTGGACCAGAAAGGATTCTCCCGTTTCATATACACGACCTCTTATGAAGACAAATAATCAAATTTGGTCTATTTTATTACGACCACAAGTCATTTTTAAATGATAAAATAAAATATTACGGAATCAGCAAGCAAAAGTTAAAATATAATTTTGCTATTATAGGTTTGATACTAAATTGCTAATAAGGAAATAAAAAATTAAATGAAAAATAATTAAATAAAAAAAGCAATTGACGATAATTTTAATTCTGAGATCCAAAACATTTAAATGTACGATGACTTTCGTGGGGTAGAATTTTTGTTACTATTTGATTAAAAAATTAACTTTTGCTTTGTTTTTAAAATATTCTGTGCAGTTTTGCTAAGAATAGATTATACATCTTATTATCAAATACCCATTGTGAAATATTCATTTTAATTATTGAATTTTTATTTCCTATTTCAATATAAGTTATAAGTGAGTGAGCACTTTTGGGAGTCACTGTAATTATTAAAAATTACTGATATATAATCACCTGAAACTGTTTTCTTTTCCTTAATGAAAATATATTAAACAATACTTGTCCAAGGTTTTATTGGTTATTCTGATTTTGTCATTTTGTAGGTACACTTTGAGCAAATACTACTTAAAGTATCACATTAAATTCAATAAAAGCAATTAAAATTATTCAATAAAAACAATATATTCTGCAAGCTAAGCATATTTTCTCCACATTTTAATTTTTTAAAAATTAATGTTGTACCAGAACATTAAAAAATAATAAAAAAATATCTTGTAAAAAAATAGATTTTTTTTTCAAGATATGTTTAAAAAAATGACATTTTGAATAAGATATTTTATAATACAGACACTTTTCTTGCACACATCCTACACTTTATAAGAAAAAAGTTAAAAAACACAAACCTGGAAATTTTAAGATTTTTACCTGGAAAACCTGGAAAAATCAGGGAAATTTTAAATCTGTTTTGAGTTGCCACCCTGGTAATTATGAAATATAAATTTTATATTTTGTAGTGAAATGCTTATCATTTTTCAGCTTTGAAAACTTGATTGGCGATTTTAAAACTGGAAGAAAACAATTAATTACAGAATTTAACCATACTTCTGGAAACATGAAAATACTTTAAAATACAATATGCTACACAAAAAAAAAACATTTCTGCTGATACTCGAGTTCCACGAATCTGATTATAAATTTTGTATTCAATTCTGATTAACTGAAACAATTAATTTCCAAATATTTCTTGACTTCATATTCCTTGATGGTCAAACCAATGTATGTTTCTCTGTGTGAGAAGGTCATAATTTTAATTTGTTGCTACAAATAAGTTCTCTGTTGTCAAGGAACTCAAAAGCGTTGGTAGATTGATTTGATTTGTCTGAATTCCATGTTTGTTTTCATTGGCATTTTTTGCTTGTACCTTTTCTGTTTGTGTTTCACTAGGGAAAAAGTTGTCCCTTTAATTGTAATAAGTAGGACTTTAGTTTCACAGGGTTGCCATTCCACGGGGGAAACCACTAAAATATGGGGAATTTAAAAATCACTTAAAATAGCAGGAAAAAGCAGGAAATTTTGATTTTTTTTTTCTTTACAAACTGAGAAAATACAGGGAATTTTGTTTCTTATTTTTGTCTTTTGAAAAATGGTGACCACTCAAAGCGTAATCTATGGGATATTTAACCATGATATTTCAGTTATACTAAGCTATTTCAATTATTATAGCATTATTTAAGTATGTTCAGCTGTTTTTAAAAACTATACCCGATTTTTAAAAACTGTAACAACTGAAAAATTATTACATTTGCGATCTAGTGTGCTGTTTAATGACATAAAGTGAGAGAAAAAATAGTTCACTGCAAGTCTCTTTTATATTAAAAATATCGGGACAGCTACTGTCACCGTTGTTTTAGATGTTCCACCTAACGTTAAGTTTGAACTTGCTGCGAATTAACTAATAAAAAAATAAGAAAACTTAACAAATGTACAAGGAGTGCTAAGCAGTAAAAGAAAGTTAGTTCGAGAATTATCAACTATTAAATTTGTTCTAAAAAAATGCAGTGTTTTTCGATCATTTGGTTAAAACTTAAAGTTCTTTTCAATGTCCGCAACTTTAGTGTTAAAATTTGACGTGCTGAATGGTTTATTTTCCTTTTTGAATTGAGTGCAATTTTTTTTCAAAAATTAGTTTTATTTGAAAATTATTTCAATTAACTGTTTTTTTTCCCCAAATTCATTTCCCTTTTTCTTTACTTTACAATTATCTATTGTTGTAAAAAAGTATTCACCTCACTCAAAATCTTCGTTTTATTTAATCTTGCTTGACTTGATGTCAAAATGAACAACCAAAAGAATGAATAAATGAATACAAAAAGAGAGTTTAATTTCAATACTTCAAAAATGTAGAAAGTTTGAAGCAATTTTCATAGTAGTGTTTGCAGTTTTTTAAAGAAAGTTCAAAACGATAAGGGATTTTTCTTATATTAAATTTCACCATTGCTGTCCATTTATTCTGAGGTAGTGAAATTTGCAATTCTACGTAAAAAGTCCTGAATATTTCGAGGTGTCTTTTAGGAAGTACAAAATCTACTGAGAAAATTGCTTGAAACTTTATCCTGCTTTTAAAATATTTATATCAGATTTCTTCCATTAGTTGCAAAATACAATCCACTACAAAATAATGAAGGCATAATTTTAAAATTTTTCCATGCATGCTCAGTACAAATAAAACTAATTTAAATGCTCATATCTTGTGAATTTTTTTTCTTCGAATTTTGAAAGCAATATTTTTAAAACCAATTTTAAATTGCAGGGGAAGAGCTCACTGATGATGCAAAAAACTAAACATCGTGTCGACCAAGGAATGTAAAAGCTTTGTATCAGTATGGAAAGACGAAATAAGGTAGTCATAGAAGTGGAGTGATATAACCAAGATATTCTTGGATAGAAAGAATTTGGAAAATTCAAGACAGGAAACGGCAATGCAGTCCTTTATTCGGGTACTGATTAAAGACATGGAAAAGGTGTTGGATACATACTAAGAAAAGAAACAGCGAAAAGCTTAATTGAATGGGAACCAATTAGTGATAGTAGATCAAGATTTTATTCCAAATAGTTCAAATTATCAGTCTTACAAGTTTATTCTCAGACAAAGGATTGTGAAGATGAGGAAAAAGAACGATTTTACGAGCAATTGCAATGTGTAGTAAATAAGTTACCGAAACGAAAACTTTTTGTATCCTTTTGTGAAATGAACGAATTTGTTATTGGTGGAAGTTAGTTTAAACACAAAGATATTCACTGGGTATCACCTGGGAATGGATTGCACAGGAAACAAATAGACCACACTGCAAGCAGAAGAAAATTCTTCGTCCCAATGAAAGATGTTAGAGTGAGGAGACCAGTGCAAATTTCTTATTTTGTCTTATTTGAAATTAATGCTTAGAATACACCCAAAAGTTAAAAGAAGAATGAACTTCGACACAGCCAAATTTGACAAGGCGATCGAATGACAAAAATATTTATTTCGTTATCTTATGTTCATTTCTTTAACATTAAATATATCATAACTTTGATGATATTTCTCTCTTTTGAGTGAATAGTTTGTCCTTTTTGAGACATTTTGCTGGGAATATAGACATTTTTAAATTCTAAATATATTTAATTATCTAGAGTAATGAAAGCTAAAATAGTAGATGATAAATCAAAGTAAGTGACTGAAAAAGAATTCACTGTTTGTGCTTGGGACGCATTAAGGGTTGTATTAATTTCAAGACGGAGATGTTTCCCCTCTCACTCCCTCGCTGAAATGAACTCTGAGTCGGAGGAGGTGGAGCCAAGTGCCAACTCCTGGTGAACGAACTATGTATATATTTTTAATAATCTTTAGTACAGTTCTAGGAAACTTTTTTTTTCAATTCAAAACGAACAATAATTGGTATCAGATAATACAATTGATTTTTGGAACAAATCAACAAGTTAAAGTTCTAAGACCGTTAACTAAACAAATTTTTACTGAAATAACTGGACTGAATAAATATAGAGATTGAACAAGGACTGCGAAAATCGTAAGGAAGAAGTAAAGCTAGGGAGAGGATGCTTCCGAGAAGCACTAGAAGGATAGGAATATCCAGGCGATAAAATGGAAAGAAACTAAACACCGTAGATCAAATAAAACAAAATGGGAAGGAAGTGGATTGAAAGTCATAGAGTAACAAAAAACTGATTCAGGTGATTTTTGACCTCTTCATTTGAAGTAAATGTTCTACAGTTCAAACAATTTTGAAATGACCGGAACAAATAACAATCCGAAGATGCCAGATCTGGAGAATATGGTTGGTGTGGTAGTGTATCCCATTCAAGCTGTAAAAGCTTTTGGCGTTACTTTGACCAAACTTGTATGAGATCTTGCATTTTCTTGGTGGAACACTGTACCTTTTCTGTTGACTAATTCTGGCCTTTTCTGTTGAAGTGAATCTTCCCGTTTGTCCAGCTGACGACAGTAGACTTCCGAAATAATTGTTGTGATATCCGGTAAAAGCTCCAAAAAAGAAAAAAAAAATATTCCTTTAAAATCTCACCAAACTGACAGCATCATTTTTTGTAGGATATTGGTTTTCGAAATGCTTTAAGCCGGTTCATCGTTTTTGCTCCATGATCTCTTGTGTTTGACATTGTTACGGGCAACTAATTTTTCGTCCCCAGTAATGATGCTCTTCAAAAATGGATAACTTTCGTGACTTTTGAGAAGTGAATCAGAGACATCCGCGCGACGACACAAATTTCTTTCCGTGAGAATATGAAGAATCCATATATCGAGCATCGAAGTTAAACCCAAGCCTTTCAAGTGGTCATAAGCAGTTGAATTCGATAAATTTCACCTCTCACCGATCTCACGTGTTGTTATTCGCCGATTTGCATCAAATAATGCCTTTATCGTGTCTTATTAGCTTCAACCGGCCTTCCAGAACGTGGTGCATCTCGACATCAAAATTGCCGGATCGAAATTTTGCAAACCAGTTCTGGCACTGGAGTACTGTCAACAGATCTTCTCCATACATATCGGTTAATTTCTTTCTGGCATGAACAGCACTCTTACCTTTTTTATAGTAAAAAAGTAAAATATGACGAAAATGCTGCTTATTGCTCTCCTTATTTAAAAGGGCACCAACCAAAAACTACTGCGTAGAATTAATTAAACTTTTTCACACACCAGCCTTGCTATATCAACTCTCAAAACAAATAATGATATGTGGCTTAAGTGTGAAGTTGGGATCGAAAAAATGCAATTAAATCCTCTGTCGGAAAAACGAAATTACTTTCCGAATAACCCGATAGTTTGCTCACTGACATCTTAGACTCCTACATTATAAATCAATACTTTAATGAGTGAAAAAAATCAGATAAAATAATTTTTCCACAGCATGGAAAAGAAGGTCCATCTCTTGAAATCTACCGACTTAATAGTCTTCTATCAATGCGTTTAATAGTAAAAAGAAATGACGCAAAATTTCATATCTTAAATTGTCTAATCAAAGCATCAAGCGCTCTTATACTATCAGGTGTTTTGGAAGTATAATTCATGGAACGCCTGATATAATGCAGCAACATCAGAGCGGACACATCTATCAAACAATTTATTAGTAAGATCTACGACAAAGCATACCAGCTACTTAAATCAACTGCTTGAGATTGAATTTAATGACGTTAACACTAACTACAGTATAAAAACTGTTTTTCTTCCTTAATGTTTTCTGGCACTGTTTCTTTACGTTTTTCAGAATTTACTTGAGCTAATTTCAAATTAATTCTTTTATTCACATGCACAGTTTTTACACTACTGCAATTTATCGGTGCCTCGGTATGCGAGCAACCCCTTTGGGTAGCTGCCGAGGGATCAATCAATTGTTAACTTGAGAGTAATGACCAACCCAGAAACGAGTGGTAATTACCAGGACGCCTGGGCCATTGCATTAACAGAGATACATACATACATATTTTTACGTTAACGTGTATTTCTAATTATGATTCTTTGTGGCAGCTGATTGAGACTATATGTTCTTATAATGTTTAAATATGCCACTTTTAACGCAGATGGGACACCGGTGTCTCTTTTTTTTAAACTGTTTGTCTGACTCTCTAATTTCAAGAAAAATATATTTTAGAAATTTTAAAAAGGCGCGTGTCCCACAGGAAAGCATTTTGTGACCGATGCTCTACCAATCTATCACATTTTTCATCATTGATGATATTAGAAACGATTTTATTTCTTTTTACGCGGATGACACTGCAATAGCTACGAGATAACTAAATCCTGATCACGCTGTAAAGAATCTAAGTTTTAGCTTAAATCTTTTGCACAAGAGCCAACAGTTGGTCAAAATTAAAAGTCTTAGAAGTGTCTTTAAGATATTCAAGAAGGTTGTGGATAGTCTCCAATTAAAGTCGATTATTTAGGATATTCACTGTTAGAGTATCGTCGTCTCTTAGCTTTAAAACTGGAACACTGAGTTAAGATGTTAATTATGGTTAATGGTTCTTTGCAACTGGAACAAACAGGTGCTGGTTCGTTCAGTAAGATGCGTCTATGTGTTAGTCTTGTATGACCTATACGTAATCTGTTTATTAGGACTTTAATTTTTCTGCAGCAATTAAGGATTTTAAAAGGGAAATTAGTGGTTTTATTATTTCTGTGCTTCAGTTTCTTTATTTCTGTGCTCCATTATGTCTGCCAATTAGTATTTAAAGCGTTTATTACTTCGGTTTAAATATCAAGTCTTAAAACGAGTGGCAAAATTTACATGGCCAATGGTATCCCACCCATTGTGGTGGTCCTGAAAGAGTGGACACCACTTCTGGAGAACGCACTAGGTCTGCTCATCGGGAAGACTGATTGTGCAGCTCATAGGAAATAAAAAAAAAGTTCATTTCATTATGAATTAACTATTCAATACTGATTAACTAATTCAATACTGATTTCACGAGAATTTTTTTTCCATAAGATTATTTAGGTTTTGTTATTCATATGCGAGTTAAAATTAGAAATGTTTTAAAATTTTGGTGTTTTAAAGCTTATTGAAAACTTTTATGCACCTTTAAGTAAAAAGAAAATAATGTTTCAGTAAGCGTCATTGCCTTCAGAGAAATTTTATTGATAATATTTTAATTTGTTACTGCAGTCATACAAAGTTTCATAACATATTTGACATTCTGAAAAACAATCTTTTTTTTCTTTCTTTTTTTTGTGTGTGTGTCATTTTTTCTTTAAAAAATAGAATGAAAACTAGTTGTATACTTGGTTCAGGCATATAACCTAACCAACAGGATTCATGGTCTTATACTTGGAAATAGATAATGACCAAAATAATTCCTCAGGGGATTTACTTTCGAGTAAACACGGGTGTCACAATCCCGAGGTACCCCAGTGATTATTGTTTTATTTATATTAAGTTTAATTTAAATTTTCGGTGAAGAAGTATGTGCTGTCTCTGAAAAAAAATTTGCCGACAATGTAAATGAAAAAATTGTTTCAACACGTTTATATAAATTTCAAGATCACTCCTTCAAAGGAAATCTGTACAAAAAATTGGACAATATCTGGAAATTATTACACGCCCTCTGTTAAGAATATAATAACCAAATTACAACAAATTTAGGGGCGATCCCATGACGTAGCACGTAGTCTCAAGCTGGGTGCAAAGCATGCCCTACCAGCCGGTTGAAAGAGAGGGGGACCTAACTTCCTTCCTCTCGTCTAAAGTGAAGCACGGGACAAAGAGCACGTAACCTGTAAACTCCGAGATAAAATTACCCCCTCGATTGAGAATGCAGATAGGTAACTCCAGGATCCCCTTTTCTAAATTACGAGAGGCGGAGAACATGATGGTCAGCAATAGCCAACATTGTTAGTCTGCGTGTTTTTTTTTTGGGGGGGGGGAATCTGTTATTTAAAATAAGTGAAACATAATCCTAACAAAAACAGCAATTTTGGATCTAAATGAATGACCAAGTAAACAGTAATTAGATCTTTTATTTCCATAATGAAGTTGAGGTATTTTGTTCTAAGGGTGAACAATTGTATTACATGGTCTTATCAAAAATTTACTTTCGTATTTTTTTTTCATGGGTCAAGGTGAATTTAAAAGCACTCCATAACTCTTCATCAGCAAACAATAAGATGCTTATAACTGGGGCATATTTGAGATTAGTATCGATTAATTCATCATATTAGAAAAAAACTCTGACTCAGTCCCGTGTCTTGAGTTAAACCCTGTTTGTTTAGATACAACACACAGTCTGACTATATTTAACATTTATGAAACGTTGCTTAAAAAGACTTTCAATCAAGTAGTCAGCCCTTTTAGCAAGCCATTTCCCTTAGCTCATGCATTTTTTAAGCCCACAAATACTATCTTTACTTTCTCTGAAGGCAGTCTTTTGTCTTTCGTTGTGAGTGGACCAATTTGTTTAGCATATCTACCAAACCCTGCTTGCTTTCCTTAAATAACTCCTATTTCATCAAACAAGCAGTAATCTGTTAATAATCAGTCTCTCAACTAATTTATAAATGGAGTTTGTTAAACAGATCGTAAGATAATGATCCACGTTTTCAGATGGTGTGATAATAACTACTATCATAGCCTTTCTGCTATCACAGTCTTGCTTGACCTGACATTTCTTCAAGTTTGGTTTATAAACGCCAATAAAGTCTATTTCCCAAAATCACCCAAATTTGCAAAGAACTCTGGTGAGGGTGCCTGTCACAAACCTGTGGTGGGTGCCTGTCACAAACCTGTGGCGGGTGCCTGTCACAAACCTGGGCAGGTGTATTTTAAATCTTGCAATCCATTTTATTTTTAACTAAAAAATCTTTTTTCCTTTTTATAAACTTAGAAATATTTTTTTGCTAACCTGAACAGATGTCTGTATCAGCAAACAATAAGATGCTTATAACTGGGGCATATTTGAGATTAGTATCGATTAATTCATCATATTAAAAAAAAACTCTGACTCAGTCCCGTGTCTTGAGTTAAACCCTGTTTGTTTAGACACAACACACAGTCTGACTATATTTAACATTAATGAAACGTTGCTTAAAAAGACTTTTAATCTACTTGTATGTAAGTTATCAGAAATGCCAGCCTTTTTAGCAATTCATTTCCCTAAACTCATGAATTTTTTAATCCCACAAATACTATCTTTGCTTTCTCTGAAGGCAGTCTCTTGTCTTTCGTTGTGAGCGGATCAATTTGTTTAGCATATCTACCAAACCCTGCTTGCTTTCCTCAACTAACTCCTATTTCATCAAACAAGCAGTAATCTGTTAATAATCAGTCTGTCAACAAAAAAAAATTATTTTGTCGCTGTTTTTCTTATTTTCCTTTTTTGTCTGTCCCATTTTCTGGGGATTAAAATGTTTGATACGGATAAATGAAGGATTTTTAATAATTTGTAGTGTTACTTTTTGAATCTCAAAATATTTGCTATTTTTACTAGTTGTATACTTGGTTCAGGCATATAACCTTACCAACAGGATTCATGGTCTTATAGTTCTTGGAAATAGATTATGACCAAAATATTTCCTCAGGGGGTTTACTTGTGAGTAAACACGGGTGTCACAATCCCGAGGTACCCCAGTGATTATTGTTTTATTTAGATTAAGTTTAATTTAAATTTTCTGTGAAGAAGTATGTGCTGTCTCTGAAAAAAAATTTGCCGACAATGTAAATGAAAAAATTGTTTCAACACGTTTATATAAATTTCAAGATCACTCCTTCAAAGGAAATCTGTACAAAAAATTGGACAATATCTGGAAATTATTACACGCCCTCTGTTAAGAATATAATAACCAAATTACAACAAATTTAGGGGCGATCCCATGACGTAGCACGTAGTCTCAAGCTGGGTGCAAAGCATGCCCTACCAGCCGGTTGAAAGAGAGGGGGACCTAACTTCCTTCCTCTCGTCTAAAGTGAAGCACGGGACAAAGAGCACGTAACCTGTAAACTCCGAGATAAAATTACCCCCTCGATTGAGAATGCAGATAGGTAACTCCAGGATCCCCTTTTCTAAATTACGAGAGGCGGAGAACATGATGGTCAGCAATAGCCAACATTGTTAGTCTGCGTGTTTTTTTTTTGGGGGGGGGGAATCTGTTATTTAAAATAAGTGAAACATAATCCTAACAAAAACAGCAATTTTGGATCTAAATGAATGACCAAGTAAACAGTAATTAGATCTTTTATTTCCATAATGAAGTTGAGGTATTTTGTTCTAAGGGTGAACAATTGTATTACATGGTCTTATCAAAAATTTACTTTCGTATTTTTTTTTCATGGGTCAAGGTGAATTTAAAAGCACTCCATAACTCTTCATCAGCAAACAATAAGATGCTTATAACTGGGGCATATTTGAGATTAGTATCGATTAATTCATCATATTAGAAAAAAACTCTGACTCAGTCCCGTGTCTTGAGTTAAACCCTGTTTGTTTAGATACAACACACAGTCTGATTATATTTAACATTTATGAAACGTTGCTTAAAAAGACTTTCAATCAAGTAGTCAGCCCTTTTAGCAAGCCATTTCCCTTAGCTCATGCATTTTTTAAGCCCACAAATACTATCTTTACTTTCTCTGAAGGCAGTCTTTTGTCTTTCGTTGTGAGTGGACCAATTTGTTTAGCATATCTACCAAACCCTGCTTGCTTTCCTTAAATAACTCCTATTTCATCAAACAAGCAGTAATCTGTTAATAATCAGTCTCTCAACTAATTTATAAATGGAGTTTGTTAAACAGATCGTAAGATAATGATCCACGTTTTCAGATGGTGTGATAATAACTACTATCATAGCCTTTCTGCTATCACAGTCTTGCTTGACCTGACATTTCTTCAAGTTTGGTTTATAAACGCCAACAAAGTCTATTTCCCAAAATCACCCAAATTTGCAAAGAACTCTGGTGAGGGTGCCTGTCACAAACCTGTGGTGGGTGCCTGTCACAAACCTGTGGCGGGTGCCTGTCACAAACCTGGGCAGGTGTATTTTAAATCTTGCAATCCATTTTATTTTTAACTAAAAAATCTTTTTTCCTTTTTATAAACTTAGAAATATTTTTTTGCTAACCTGAACAGATGTCTGTATCAGCAAACAATAAGATGCTTATAACTGGGGCATATTTGAGATTAGTATCGATTAATTCATCATATTAAAAAAAAACTCTGACTCAGTCCCGTGTCTTGAGTTAAACCCTGTTTGTTTAGACACAACACACAGTCTGACTATATTTAACATTAATGAAACGTTGCTTAAAAAGACTTTAATCTACTTGTATGTAAGTTATCAGAAATGCCAGCCTTTTTAGCAATTCATTTCCCTAAACTCATGAATTTTTTAATCCCACAAATACTATCTTTGCTTTCTCTGAAGGCAGTCTCTTGTCTTTCGTTGTGAGCGGATCAATTTGTTTAGCATATCTACCAAACCCTGCTTGCTTTCCTTAACTAACTCCTATTTCATCAAACAAGCAGTAATCTGTTAATAATCAGTCTGTCAACAAAAAAAAAATTATTTTGTCGCTGTTTTTCTTATTTTCCTTTTTTGTCTGTCCCATTTTCTGGGGATTAAAATGTTTGATACGGATAAATGAAGGATTTTTAATAATTTGTAGTGTTACTTTTTGAATCTCAAAATATTTGCTATTTTTACTAGTTGTATACTTGGTTCAGGCATATAACCTTACCAACAGGATTCATGGTCTTATAGTTCTTGGAAATAGATTATGACCAAAATATTTCCTCAGGGGGTTTACTTGTGAGTAAACACGGGTGTCACAATCCCGAGGTACCCCAGTGATTATTGTTTTATTTAGATTATATCTAAAATTGAAAATAAATCTAAAATTGAAAAATCTAAAATTGAATAAATCTAAAATTGAAAGAAGAAACCCATTTAAATGTCCATTACATCCGATTGATGGATGGAATTCCATTATTACACAAGCTGGGTTAAAGACTGCTGTAAAATTACCACTTCTTGCCCTGATTATGGCATACTAAAAGCTTTCTCAAATATTTGAAACTTAACAGCAAATTTAGGTGTGAGATGAATTTTTCCTCAAATGGGTGGAAATCGAATGTAATTGCTGATCTGAAAATTACTAGAACTCCAAAACTAAAAAAGACCCAAAGTATTCATCTAACGAAAAATCAAAATACATCCCATCTTCTAAACAGGGCTGATTCCGAAAATGCCTTTTCATAATTGAGCTTTGTTCATAATTGTTTCATTACAAAATCTATTGATCAGGCTCACTCGTTTTTTGCTTTGACGTAATTAAGAAAGTAACAGATACTTTAACAATTAGCAGATGGAATGGGTCACAAAGATCTTTAAAAGAAATAGTTCCAGGAAGGTTGTTAGTATTTCAAACAGATTACGAATTTTCCATACATGATTGATAATCATTCAGATGTAACAATCATAGACACCTTTTACTAAACGAACTAGCAGCTGTTTGCCCTAATTGCAGAGAACCATTAAGCATAAAACACATCTTAACACTGTGTTCTAATTTGAAAATTAAGAAACGTCGTTTGTTTAATAATGATTTCTTTTTCTTTATTTTCTTTACTCGGTAGAACTTTTCATCGAAACCTTATTGACATTCTTAAAGATAAAGGATACTTCCCTTTACCTTAAATCATGCTTATATATTGACTAAGTGATCGGTGCAATGTATCCTGATTTGGCTCTTACGCAAAAAAATAACCATATCCTTGATTATGTATCAGACAATATATTGGACCACCTATAGATATAAACAAATCGTACAATTATATAAATAATCGATTTTCATATCATGAAGTGTTGATATTCGGGCAAAGTGTAAAAGAATATTATTTTACATATAATTATAATTCAGTTATCACTTCCTTACTACTGAAAAAATACCTTCAGGGAGGGTGAGGTTGAAAACAATAACTATCTAACTTACCACCTGTGCATATAAACAAATATCGCTGATATATAAATGTTTTATTATCATATGAAGATGCGTTTAAATTCCGGCAAAATATAAAACGAAAAATATTTTAGCATGCAATAATAATTTGGTTTTCATTTCCATACTACCGTGAAAATTCTTCCTAGGAAACAGTAAAAATGAGCAAATATTATACAGGACTTCTTTTCTCCAACTACCTCAATACCCAAGGACTGATATATTACTAGTTTTTTCTGTTAATAAATGTTTGGGGATTTGAAACAAATTTTTCTTATCCAGCCAAATAGATGCTATCGTTATAAGATTTTTTTTAAATATCGATTGCAAGTCAAATAATCTTCCTTTAGTACAAAATTGAATGGCAGCATTGGTTTTGTAAGTAGGCATTCTTTTTTTCTCTAAAAGAGCAAACATAAATTACAATTTCATAATAGACCCAGCTGTATTATAAATCCATACTTAACACGTTGACCTCTGTTCTACCAACATTGAGATTACGTCCATTAGAATGGTAGTCAAAAGGCTCATACCATGCTATGTATTGTACCAGCAGAGGAGTGAATATCTTGACATTTGCCACTGCATTATAGACAATAAAGAAGGCGTGTAATCTGTAAGTTTGTGATTAATAGTGATCTATGGAAGTGCCACCCTACTTTTTTTTTTATCGGAATGAATATTAAAGGTTTCCCATCGCCAACTAATTCAATATTTTGGAGCTGGATCATTGCAAGTTTTTTAATGTAGTCAATAATTGTTAGAAAATTTGCATTAAATACTTTTTAAATGGTTTAATAAGTTGGTATAATAAGATTTCTATTGCCAAGTGAACATGGATGCTAATTTAAGAATAGACCCTGGCTCAACCCTACCCTAGTTACCAATAGCAGCAGAGTTATGAGATCCATGATATATATTTTCCAGAATTTGTGTTATATATATATTATAAATTGCTCTAAGGTATTTAGTAGAAACTTTCATTTCAATAATGAAGTCATTATTCTGATTTCTTTTTATCGAGAATGGTTAAGAAGCTGCTTTTCACAATTTATCTTTCTTTCATAAAATACTTTAAATTCATCTTGATTAGAAATCTGCTATTAAAACTCATTTGTCTTTTAAGTAATGTATCCTGTATGCACTATTAAATAGCTTCCTTTTTATCACTGCAATTCACTTCTTGTATTACGGATTATTATATTTATAAAAATAAGATAATGCTCAACTAAGGGGGCATCAAAGTTTATTTTTAAAAAAAATTAATATTATTAATCAGCAATATTATCAAAAGCTTCCGTATAAAAAGCATTGATGTAGCACGTTCATAGGCTTGAGAATTACATCTGAAAGTTACACTAGATCCAAATGTTTCTTGTGCATTTTTAATACAGATGTATGTTTCTTTCTTTCTTAAAACTGCTAGTACTAAACATAGAAGAAAGAAAAAATTGGTTTAGCACATAATAAATAATACTTTTTTTAGAATTATTGTTGGATTTAAGTAGATAATAGAGGGTGGAGTATTTACTTCCATTAATGGGTATTTGTTACCCTTTTAGCCTCTTTTAATTGTTCGCTGTTAAACATATAAATGGCCGTTATATACATATATGGCCTGGTTTCTTCCGTAAAAAAAATTTCATCCACTCCAATACTTTGATCCATTAATAAGCATTTTCTTTCATTTCTAAATACTGTAGATTCACCTATATCTGTTCAGGCTGTAGAGAAGCTTAAAGAAATTTAATAGTCCTGTTATCTTGTACTAAATTCAGTTGAATATCAAATTATAGTTATGATAGTTTTAGCAAAGTGAACTCAATATTGATTATAATGGTAATGGTTTCTTACTCGTCATCTTGGAAGGATATCGGGAACATATAAGCATTCAATAAAAGAGTAGAACTATTCGAGCCCAATTTATTTCATTCTAGAAATAGGCACATCCTGACACTTACTTGCTCCAAAAACATCTTAAAGTGCTTGACATAGAAATGTGCAGCCCATTCACGCTTTCTCTATCTTGCACCTCTCCTTAAGTAATTTTTGCATTTTTTTTTAGCTCGAATTAAAGGAATCGCCTCATAAACATAAACTGAAGTAACACGTTTTGTAAATGTAAAAGCAGAATACGATCAATCAAAGCTAAGAAAAAATTACTATACTCAAATAGCAAGATATCTACACTTTTTCATAATATTATCACTGTAATATTGTACAAATATCACAAGACTTGTAACGCGTTTCATACTTTGCTCGGCATTCTACCAAACTGATGAATATGCTTACGCAACCAATCATTTACAAATGGAAATGATCCATTTCTCTTCTCAGTCTGGGAAAGAATGCTCAAAAGCATCAATATATTGGATAGCATAACTATTTACCAATGTATGTGTTGGAAAATATCCTGAATAAAAGTTACTGTCTTATAAACATACACCTTAACTTTCTTTAAAGGGGAAATTCTTAAAAGTTTTCTGTTTCAACATTTGTGTGCTACGTTGATAGTTCTATCAAATAACTGTTTCGAATTAAAAAATAATAGGCAATAGATGAGTTACTTCATCGGCTTAAGTAGCTTTGAGAAGGGCTGCACATGATTGATATTATGGTAAATATTAATAAAAGACGGTTGCCTGTCGGTGGATGATGGTCGGTAGGTAGATGTGGCGGTTGCCTGTCACAAACCTGGGCGGGTGCCTGTCCCAAACCTGGGCGGGTGCCTGTCACAAACCTGTGGCGGGTGCCTGTCACAAACCTTGCGCAATGGCAAAAAAAAAATATTCACAGACTAATTCTAAAGATCTCATGAATTCAATGTGGACCCAAAAATTCTCCTGAATACAAACAAACTATGAAAAAAAATATCTGACCATTACATTACGAAGTTCCAAATGTTTTTAAATGCCCATTACAAACTTTTGATGGACGCAATGCCCTAAAGAACATGAATGATCTCAAAACAGTCAGTTATACCTCGTAATGTCACACGTCAGAACTATCGAATGACAACAACAGGCAATGAATAAAGTGCTGGAATGGGAAGATGTAAGCATTTCTACAATTTCTGAAGTATCATACGTACACGTTTGCAGAAAACGAAATATTTAACCTGATTCTGACATATACAGGGTCGGATTATTGAAGGGTTCCGAGAGAGACAAACAATACATACAGTACTAGACGAACATACATAGTTGAAATAATAAAATAAATTTTATAAAATCCCTTACCTGCAATCCTTTATGGGGTATTTCATAATAAAAATGTCATAGTTTAATAATCGTTTGTAGAGCATTTTATGTGAGACAAATCTGTTAGAGAGAGAAACAAAACTATCTCCATTTAACCAATTCTTACCTGCGCGAAAGCCTGAGAAACATCTCAGGCACAGAAGTTAAGTAATTTGCATTTCATTTTTGACAGAAGAATTAAGGTCCTTCAACCAACTGTATTATCAATTACTTATAGAATTTTATTGCTGGTAAATGCATTGTTGCATTTTAAAAAAATTTCTGAGAGACTATTATTCAATATTTATTCAAATATTTAGTTTCATTGCTGTTCGTAATAGGGATAGGAATTATGTTTGAGGAGTTGAAAAACCAGGAGCAAAATAGGGAAAATTAAAAAAAAAAGGTGAAAATAGTTCAATATTTTACTGAACGTTATAAAGTTGCTCCCTGTTCTTGGAAGTAACTTCTAATTATGAAATAATTAGCTTCATATTTAAGCAAGAAATTTGCAAAAAATTATATCTCGTTATAGAAAAATTGATTTTTTAATAAGTCATTCATGAAGGTTGCTATATTTTTGAAACATTGTAGCATTTTTTTACAATGTGAATTAATGAAAGTAATTATTTAATGATTTTTTTTAGCTGCATATAGCGCAGATTATAAAATTTGTAAAGTGAACGCAATGCAAAGTGACGTGTAAGTAAAGTGCATATGCACTAAATGGAAGATCAAAAATAAAATTTAAAAGGAATTACGAATAATTTTTAAAAATTTTAATGAATTGAAACTTGAAGATAGAACCACCCTTCTACAAAATAAATATGTTTCAAAATTAAATGGGAGACTTTTCTAAAATTAATTTAAAACAAGGCTTAAAAAATTGTTAATTCTTACAAAACTTTTTAAGTAATGCATCTTTGAATTGCAACAGATTTTAAAATATTTTGTTGCATGACAAGTCAAATTTTTGTGTTAAATTTATTTTTAAATCTTTCTTTATGCTTTTATAAACTAGTGGCGGATCATTAGGCCTAATCTATACCATCATGTCTGCTGTACTAATATTATTAGTATTCCCATCACTGACTCTGTTTTTTTATATCACATCACATTGTTGATAACGAAGGCCCAACTCTTACATACTGCTGTTGATACTAGTACAGATAATGGGATTATAAGAAACGTAATGGTTTTGGGGTGTTAGATTTTCAACTCTCAAACTGCCAATTTCTTAAGAGATTTGCAATTGCAGATAGTGTTTTCACTTTTTTTTTTCTTTAATCATTTTCAAGAAAAACATCTGTTTCATTTAAAACCAAATATTTTTGTTACATTCAAATACGCTATGAAAAGGAACCTTTTATCTTCTGCTGTCTGATCAACAAAAACATATGTTCTAGGAAATGGCAAATAATCAAAATGGAACAGATACCTTCATAAAGATACCTCCATTTTTACTGCATGCATCGTACTGTTCTCTGTGGGCTGTAACTTTGAACAAAAAACAACTTAAATTTCCCTTGTGTCATTTTGATTGAGTTTGTTACATTTATTAAGCACTGTAAAATTATGTATACATGGTCACAATTATTCTGTGTCACAAACTTGAACCAACATTTTGATGAACCGAACGCATGTTTCTGAAATAGAGTCAAGATTATTCATCAAATGCAAATGTTCTCAAGGTAGATTGTCAACTAATTGTATATTTTCAGAACATTTTGTACTAGGTTATAAATATCTACTGGAAGTAATACAAAGAATATCGTTTACTTAGGCAAAAGTTTATCACAGAGAGAAAATAGATCTGGGTTTTGCTATCAAGCAGATACTAGAAATTCAACAAAGATTCTAAATACTTCCTTTGAAGAATAAATGAATCTCTTACAAATTGTTGGATGGCGAAACGAATGAAGTCTTGTAAAATGTTAGCCTGTAAAAAAATTCCTAGATCTCTTCGAAACATTTTAAAAGTTTTTCACACACTTCAGGCCATGCTTAAACTAGTTCATTAACTCATGTGTAAGACAGCACTTTTTCATATCAGGCATTTCAGAATGCCTTTGAATAAATTCTATGCATCATGTTCCATAAAGCAGGAGCAGTATTGAAGACAAGCTTTCTTTATCAGTTCCATTTCCTCTTTAGCTAAATATTTTATTTCATATCATTGAAATTTTCAGTAATTAAGCAAAGCAACTCACTTCACCTGTAATATATTTAAAAAAGTTTTTTCTTATCGTGCATTCCATTAAACTTTTAAACCCATGTCTGCCGATTTCTCTAAAATTTACTACCATGTGGCATCTGCCTTTGCTTCTTTGTCTTTGTTTATTTCAATGAAATTTCATTCCGCAAGTTCTGTTTTCATTTTTGATTGCCAAATAATCTTTTTAGCTTTAAAATGCCTTTCCATTTCGAAACATAATAATCAAATTCATTTAGATTTCAACATCTGCTTGGTAGCTATCAAAATCTGCCATACTTAATCGTGATTATAAAGATATTAGAATTTTGTTTTCCTGGATTTCTGAGGAATCTCAGGAAGTGGAAAAAAAATCGATTATATAGCAAAATTCAATAACAATCTTTCTAACAGGTCTATATTACAACATGATGTTCAACCTGTAATAACAATTGCTTTAAGTACCTATAGGCAGACAGAATTTAATAATGCATGAAATAAAATCGTTAATTTACGCATTTATTACCTGAAATCGCTCCAGAAATATCGAGGTTCTCATAAACAAATTACGAACGTATTGGTCATACAAGATGAAGTAATTGATACATCTTACTAAAAGAACCAGTGTCTGCTTACTCGAGTTGAAGAGAGCCATTAACCATAAAGCCCATCTTGACATTATGTACTAATTTAAAAAATTAAAAGATGATATATTAATTACTCTTTTCTTTATTCAACTACCTTCCTTAGCGACTCTCTACATCGAATCCTTATTAAGTATCTTAATGACATCGGGAACTTCTCAAAAATTTTAATCGGAATTCTAAGATAGTCTTAGTATTAGGCATAGCTATATAATTGGCTCTTGCACCAAAAATTGAAACTAACTGAACTATTTCTGATCAAAATAAACTAGCTTTGATGATTAGGTAGATTTTTTGTAGGTTATTTTCGTTTATCCTGCCACCTACCTTGCTACCAATATGCATACTATTGAAAAACAACTCCATATGGTTATTAATAAGAATTTACGATGACAGATTTAAATAGTTCTTCAGTAACAAACACTTCATTTCCGCAATTCATCCAGATACGCATTAACGATTTCCAGTGCTAAATGAAGTGTTGAGCATTATCTTTGATTTAACATTTTGATCATACGTTGAGTATCTACGAAGATTAATTATTCTCAAAGTATTATATCACACATCATAAGGTGACAATTCAGTACTAATAGATAACAATAGATCTACCGATCAATTGTTAAGTCAAAACTTGATTATTATCCCACAATCTCTTCATCTGCTATAAAGTTAGTTTCACTTAGAATATTTAGAACAAGTTGCTAACTTTTCTTAGTTTCCTTATCGTTTAGTAAAAAATAAATTTTGGTTAAGATATAAAAAGTTAAAATTATATCGAAAAGCTGTCCAGAAAAGGTGGATTTTTTTAGATAAAAAGAAATAAAAATCATTAAGTTCTCTACTATTTTAAAACACCTAACGGGAGGTGTTGGGCAAAGTTATCACCAGAATATAGCTTTGAAAGTTAAACTAATTTTATCTAATAAGCTAAAGGAATTCTTTTCTGATATCACTTTTAATTCAAAAAATATTTTAATTTACCCTTACAAGAAATCACGAGCATGGCAAAATGTTCCAAGGTTTACCAGTGATGAAGATACAGGTATCAAAATTGTGCTACATGAAAAATACAATGAAAATGACATAGTAGTAAAATAAATTTAGATACATAATACATTTGAAGTAACCGAAATTCTTCAGGAATAGAACTATTGTTTTTAGTATTCATGGTATTTATTTATCAAAGTTAATTTACATGGATATTAAGGCAAGACATAAGGATATTTTTTTAATAAATTACTATACGATAAAATGATTAAAAATTCTTATTTGGAATATAGGACCATATCAGGGAGAAGATTTAACTTAAAGAAGGAATATCTTATAAGCAAGCACCTCACTTTTCTTAAAGCATAATATTTGGGAAAGGTTTTTTATTTTAGCATTCCACATTTTTGAACTATGTGCTTCGTTAAAAGTTCGATAAATAAATTATTTTAAAAGTTCAAATCTACGAATAATGTGCAATACAGTTTATTAATAATCGTCATATAGCATTGAGGAGGCTGCACATGATTGTATATTCTGATGTATTGGTAAAAATTATAAATTTATAGAACTGAGCAAGCAGTTTTTGAAACATGCTACACATGTATGTCAATGTGTAGCTAACTCTACATTTTTTTCAAGGAATTTTCCCACGTTATTTTTGTTGGAAATGTCAAAATATTATGTACAAAATTCAAATGATAATTATGTGGTTTACCAGTCCAAAAAATATGGAAATTCAAAAAAGAAGCATATCATGAATCAAAATAAAATAAAATATAATCTGTTGAAATGATGAAATTGAAATTCTGTGTTATGTAAAAAAAGGCTATAGCAGCATTAGTTTTCACTTCAAATTTTATAATACATAATTAAACTCAATTAAAGCTAAAGTGAATTTTGACTAAGTTTGGAGATTTCTCTGATTTGGTCTATCTTGCTCGACAACTAGAAAAAAAATTTATTCATATTTTAGTGCATTTTGTCAATTCTAATTGCGTAGCTTCCCTTCTTGTTCCACTTTGTCATTGACATAATTTAATGCTGCAACCTTTAAACTATGTGTTGTTAAATTCGGAATTTGTCCATTCTGAAACATTTTTAGGTAAGCTTTTGAGTCATCTGTATGAAATAAAAACGAGAAATTTGCTCCCTATAAATCAGGAGCAAGTGTATTTGTTGTGAGAAATTGGATTTTCTAAAATCCATTACATGTCTACCTTGCAATTTGAAAAGAGCATCAGTTAAATTGTTTTTAAGGTTTTCCATTCTTTTGATAGAACTTTGCTACTCTAACAAGCAATCTATAAGATGACAGTAGTTAGTGATTTCAACGAATCATTGATTAAACTCTGAGATAGAATGGGATGGTCAAGGTGATATTTTATATGGGAACAAAGTTATTACCATTCCAAGACTCCATATGGCAAAATTACTAGTTATCCACCAACCAGGAATTGTAGTTGAAAGTGACTAATACTGACTAGATTAAAAAATTCAATTAAGATTGGAAATCAGTTTAAATGAAATTCGTAAGTTAAAACAAAAAGGAAACACTTCATTACGTATAAGTTTAAATTGCAGACCCATGTCAGTGTTACCTTTTCAGATGACTTTATTTGACGTAAATGATGCTATAAAAACTAAAAAAAAACATTATAGATACGCATGAGTATTTTGACACTGAATATTACCACCGTGTATTAAACTGGTGCACGTTTCTTCTGTTAGGGTCACAAAGTCCTCCGAGTTCCCATGACAAATTAATACCTCTGGGGGTACTCATCCAGGAGCTCCCTTGTCTTCTGAATTGAAATTAAAATTACATGGATACGGAGTAAAACATTTGCTGTCTTAAACCCAGAATTGAATCGACTGCTCAACGTCGGTTATGAAATAAAATAAATGAAATAAGTATTTGAGTTTGAAAAATACTGAATTTAATGATATTTTTATGGGAAATCTGAAATTACGATGTTTTTACTAACCCCTAAAGTAGGTTACAAAACTGAAATATTTGTTATATCAACATTTTAAGAGAAAGAGAATACTTTTAGATTTTTAACAAGTGCTTGGGGTGTATTATTCACAATGATATTAGTATGGCAAAGACTTTATCTTCCATCACCTGAATTGACAGTTTTGCAATCCCATAGAGACCGACTGGGCAAAAGGTGCAGTCCAATCTTACAGATCTCCATCTTAGTGGAATTAAGTGAAAATATGTTCGAATAATCTATAGGAATCTAGTGGACATACTAGCATGAAAATGATATGCATTAGACTGTTTTATATTTTTTTTTTGGCTAAGATACATATCAGCTAATATTAAGTCATACTTTTGATTTGTTTTGTACACGATTCAAAAAGGAGAAACAAACTCTTTGGCTGTTATTATCCTGATCTTGAGTCTCTTCTTGGTGGCCCTACATTCTTTTCAATTTTTTTCAAAACAATAGGACTAGATTCATTGCTTCAAAATAATCATTATAACTTTTTAACGTACTGACTGGCCATTAGTATAGCCACTCTAGATTCCACAATAAATTTCAACCAACATAAAATAAAACAAAAATAATTTTATTAAATGAAAACAAAATATATAATACAGTATTAAATATAACTACATGGGGCTAAAAAGAAAAAGTAAATTATTCTGGTTGAAAAAATCAGAACAAGCCTGTCAACATTTTATAAATAAATTTAATAGTTCTTTTTTACATTAATTTCAATTCTTTTCTGAATTATTGCTCCAGCATTGAATGATAAGTTGACTCTAATATTCCTCTTCTTCAAATTGAGTGGAACAGGAAGAAAAAAAAAACAGTAATTGATATACATTATAATTACCAATATCCCAGAGCTGATAAAGTAAAATTTTGTTGCTAATTTTATAGTTTTAAAGAGAAAAAAGTGGATATATATATAATCTGGAAACTTCTCAGATGCTGTGGATGTAGTTTTGTTGTGACAAGCGGTATCTAACATAAAAGCTTAGATTGTTCTTTGTTTTCATCAAGCTTAAATAAAAAAAATTGCTTAAGAGCATAGCGTTGATTGCGAGTTTTTGAAGTTTATGTTGACGAGTGGATGCCAGTGCTTTATCTAGACTTTCATTTTATATTGGGTTCAATGCATTCTGTATTTTAATATATGACAGACGAAGTATAAAAGTTAATAATGTCATATTTCTAACTAATATAATAAATGTACATTGTAATTTCCTGTCAAAACTTCCTTTAGATATTGTATCGAGTAGTTTTTATATTGATTTTATAAGTATCACTAATATTTACTCATATAGAATTTCTTCATCAATGAAAAATCTTTATGATCTAGAAAAGTTTTATGCTCAGAATTTTTACATTGAGTTCTTTTTAATGTTTAGTAATAAATAAATTTTTATTCTAAAGGAGGACATTATTTTATGTAGAGTAAAAAAAACTTAATAAAACAAAAGTAAAGTACAAATATGGTTTTCAGTTACAGTTTCAAAATCCTTTCTCAGTGTCTGCAGACGAAAATGACAGGAAAAAGTTAAAAAAAGGTGATCACTTACGAAGTGATTTCCTTAAGTAAACTGAAGAGGAAGATAAATAAAAAAGAAAGACATTAATGAACATCTATGAGGGATTTAATCGGGAACCCTGGAGTGCCAAAGATAAAATTCGGATAAATTTCCAAACTTTGAAAAAGGGTGGGATACTAGAAATATCATTAAATAAATTATAAGAGTCATTCAAAATGTGGCAAAGATTTCTAGAAGCAAGGGTTGGTAGATGAAGAGCAGCATTGAATGATTTTAACAACAGAAAATTTATGATTAGACCGCCAGCTATTTAATGAGATGAAAGATCATTCACCATCCCGTTTTTGGTCTAATTTTTCATGTTCTTTTCGTTGAAATTTAAGGGTATTATGCATAATTATCTGCAAGATGGACCTTGTGGAACCATACTTTCATTTCAATTCAACTTGCACTGAAAAAAAATTTTGATAAATATCCTAACTATTAATTTAAGTTATTTGTTTACGGGCTAGAAAGCAACTTTAAATTCGAATTTACTCAAAATCTCAGAAATTCGGGGACTGATTTTCGGATAAAGTAAAACAATCGACTTTATAAACTTTGAATTAGACAATTTTTTGGATGGTGTGATTAATTCCCTTCCATTTATAAAATCTTTTAAATTCATCTTGATTAGAAATCGGACATTAAAGCTCATTTGTTTTTATGAGCAATGAATCCTGTATGCAAATAACTTCTTTTATTAAGAAGTATTATAAAAATATGATAATGCTCGACTAAGGGGATGATCGACATTTTTTTCTTGTTAATCAGCAACATAATCAAAAGCTACCGTGTAAAAAGAGTTGCACTGTCATAGGCATGAGAATTACCTCTGAAAGTTACACAATGTCTATATGTGCATATTTAATACAGATGCTCCATTTGTCTTTCTTAAAACTGCTAGCACTAAACATAGAAAGATAAATTTGATTTAGCACATAGTAAATAATACTTTTTTTAGAATTATTATTGGATTTAAGTAGATTATAGAGGGTGGAATATTTACTTCCATTAATGGCAATTGGTTACCCTTTTAGCCGCTTTTAATTGTTCGCTGTTAAACATATAAATGGGCGATATATACGCCTTTTTTCGATGAAGCATTTTCTTTCATTTCTGAATAATTGTAATCTGCAATTTTCTAAATATGCATTCACTAGATTCACTTGTATCATAGTATTTGTTCAGGCAGTGGAGAAGCTTAAAGAAATTTAATAGTCCTGTTATCTTCTACTAAATTCAGTTGAATATCAAATTATAGTTATAATAGTTTTGGTGAAGTGAACTCTTAACAGCTCAATATTGATTATAATGGTAATTGTTTCTTACTCTTCACCTTGGAAGAATATTGGGAACATATAGGCATTCAATTAAGGAGTAGAAATATTCAAGCCCAATTTATTTCATTTTAGAAATAGACACATCCTGACTCTTACTTGCTCAAAAAACATCTTAATTAAAGTGTTTGACGTGGCATAACTACCACTACAAATATTAAATACCAAATCAATAGTATATAAGGCATGTTAATTTGTTTCTATTTAGAGGTACCTTTTGATAGATGAAGGTTGACATAGTCTGTAATTAAAATCCCACATTTGACATAGAAAGTGCTAACGCTTTCTCTCGCCTCTCCTTAAATAATTTTTGCATTTTCTTTAGCTTGACAGCATAAATACTGAAGTAACATGTTTTGTAAATACAAAAACAGAATACGATCAAGCGAAGTTGAGAAAAAAAATTACTATACTCAAATAACAAGATATCTACACTTTTTCATAATATTATCACTGTAATATTGTACAAATATCACAAGACTTGTAACGCGTTTCATACTTTGCTCGGCATTCTACCAAACTGAAGAATATGCTTACGCAACCAATCATTTACAAATGGAAATGATCCATTTCTCTTCTCAGTCTGGGAAAGAATGCTCAAAAGCATCAATATATTGGATAGCATAACTATTTATCAATGTATGTGTTGGAAAATATCCTGAATAAAAGTTACTGTCTTATAAACATACACCTTAACTTTCTTTAAAGGGGAAATTCTTAAAAGTTTTCTGTTTCAACATTTGTGTGCTACGTTGATAGTTCTATCAAATAACTGTTCCGAATTAAAAAAATAATAGGCAATAGATGAGTTACTTTATCGGCTTAAATAGCTTTGAGAAGGGCTGCACATGATTGATATTATGGTAAATATTAATAAAAGACGGTTGCCTGTCGGTGGATGATGGTCGGTAGGTAGATGTGGCGGTTGCCTGTCACAAACCTGGGCGGGTGCCTGTCACAAACCTGGGCGGGTGCCTGTCACAAACCTGTGGCGGGTGCCTGTCACAAACCTGTGGCGGATGCCTGTCACACACCTGTGGCGGATGCCTGTCACACACCACTCAATTTTTTCAGCAGTCGAGTGCTGAGGAGATATCAAATATCAAAAGTGTTCCGAAAAATTAGTTAGCGAAAAAATTAAGAAATTTTCGAAAGTTTTTTTAATAACTTTTAAAACTTATTTCGATATTTTCGTAGCATATTTGTAGTTTTTTCCTCAAATTACCGAAAAACCAAACGAACCAAATTAGAAAAATAAAAGTTCGCAGTTTTTTGCTTTTAATTTTACTTTAGTTAGAATTAGATAGCTTATTGGGTCAATATTCTGTTGAAGGAATAAATAATAATCAATGGAAATCCACTCTCAACAGCAATAGAGCTTTAGGCTAAACAAGCTTTCCTTTTTGCTTATAACGATTGGAGCAAATGTCAGAAACCTGATAAATAATAGAGCGTAAGGCAGCAATCTTTTGTTTAGGAGGTCAATGGTTACCGATTAACAGAAGTGAGAAATTCATTGCAATTACGAATAAGTAAAGTAAGCATTTTTCGTAGTGTAGACATTTTAATGTAGTGAGAAAGCTGTCTTTAAAACATATGACATATGTATGATTTAAAAGGCAAAGACTAAGCCACTCTTGCCTTCTATCACTTGAACATTCCATTACCTTCCATCGTCTGACTAGAAGTCGTAGCTTACTCTTTCTATGAGAGACCAGACTCTCAAAAAAGCATGGCTACCCACCTCTACAGAGAAAATATGCCCTGATGATTAATTTCTGAAGATAGTGGGCATTCTTGCTTCAAAATTATCTACATTAGATGCTTAAGCCGCTGCCTTTTTTAATTAATATACTGCTCTGAAGTATCAATGCTATTATGATTTTTTCTCACAAAACGATTCAAGCATTTGAGGGACAAATTCATTTCCTGCTTTTAGCTTGATCTTGAATCTTTGCTAGGGTGACCCATTACATCACAATCGTATCAAAACAATAGGAATATATTCATTGCTTAAAAAATAAATGTCAATCTTTAACCCAATGGCTGCCACAGGATAGTTATTTCTCAATCTAGTCATCTTCATTCAACATATAATAAAACAAAATTGTTTTTATTCGAAAATAACAATACACATTTACATATTAAAATATTACCGCTTGTGGTTAAAAAAAAATGAGTGAGATATAGTGTGAAATATTTTAGCTCAGTTGTCAAAACATGCCTGTCAGCATTTTGAAAATATGTTTATTATTTCTATTTTATATTTATTTTAGCTATTGTATAATATGTTGGCTCTAATATTCTTCCCTTTTACATTAGTACAGAAAATAAAGGAAATTTAAAAAAATTTACTAAATGATGACTTGGAGAACAGTTAGGTGGAGAAATTGATAATGTAATACCTAATAGCTTACAATTAATTAAGTAACACTCTGTTGTTTATTCAATGCTATAAAGATCAAGAAAAGGACATTTTCTGGAATTTCTAAATTGTTGTGGATGAAGTTTAGTTGTGATAAAAACCAAAAGCTTAGATGGTCCTTTGATTTCAGCAATTTTTTTTAAAAACGAAAATTTCTGATCAAATATATTGTTGGCACATTTTGATAATTGATATTTATTTTGACAAATTGATATCAATGCTTTAGCTAAGCTTTTCTTTTACACTGGGTTCAATGCATTTAGTATATTTATACCATGACAAGCTAGTTACGTAACATAAATAATGTATTTTTTGAATTAACTTAAAACTGCAACATTATAATTTCCTGACAAAACTTCCTTTAGATGCACAATTAATATAAAAATTTCATGAAACACTATGAATGAGTAATAATACTTACATAGGATTATTAGAGGAAAACTTTTTATTCTCTAGAAAAGTTTAGCACTCAGATCTGTTAAACTAAATTTTAGTTAAATCATTTTAGTTTATTTATTTACTAGCTGTACCCGCTCACACGTTGCTGTGATTAATGATCAAATTTATACAATACATCAAAATGAAAATTAATAATAAAATTATCCCTACATATGTCACTTGAATATAACAAAACATAGATGCATAGTTGATGGTAGAATAAACATGTTTCTTCACTTGTGGTATTAAACAATACATCATGAAATGAAGGATATTTGATGATTGATGGTGAACTTTATCTTAGTAGTACTTGTAAATATACAATATTTTTTGTTTTCCCATCTGGTGCAAGAACAAATAAATTTGATGGTTTTCCAACTCGTGAACACGCAACGTACAGCTGTCCATGTGTGAAGCATGGATTTATCAAATGCAATCCACATACTTGCAATGATTGTCCCTGTGCTTTGTTAATGGTCATTGCAAAGGCTAGTCGTACAGGAAACTGTAGATGTTTGAATTCAAATGGAGTATCCGTTGGTATCATGGGAATGCGTGGTATGAGTTCATGTTCTCCTTGGTGTTATTAAATTCACATCAATGTTTTTGGCTGCCAATATAGCACGCTCACTAACCCATTGATTATTTTTATAATTCTGCGATAAATTTGGAAAAACTTTTGCAATTAATTCATCAGTGGATTTTACAATGTAACAAAAGTTTTCTGGTAATGTAATACAGTGTGTGGATTGGTCCATTTCCATTTTACCATTCCCAATGTCTAGCAATTGTTTTGCAAATCGTTCGGAAGATTCATCTTGTTGTAATTGAATACGCATATTGGTCTTTAAAGATATTTTCTCCACATACCGCCATAATACTGATGATTTGAGACATGCATTCAATTCATCTGCTGGTGTTGAACGGGGTATAATTGGTAGAGTTTGTCTAAAATCACCAGCTAGCAAAATGAGTGCACCACCAAAGAGCTGCTCATTTCCTCTCAAATCTTTTAATGTGCGATTGAGTGCTTCCAATGATTTCTTGTGTGCCATGGTGCATTCATCCCATATTATAAGCTGACATGATCTTAGCACTTTTCCCATCCCAGAATCTTTGCTAATATTACATGTTGGAGTTTCGATTACCTGCACATTTAATGGCAATTTCAATGCTGAATGTGCTGTTCGACCACCGTCTAAAAGAGTTGCTGCAATACCAGATGATGCAATAGCAAGTGCAATATTATTTTGTGATCTTATAGTTGCCAGAATAATTGAAATGAGAAACGTTTTGCCAGTACCTCCAGGTGCATCTAAGAAATATAAGTCACAACTCTTGTTATATATTGCATTTATAATTGTGTCATATGCTGTTTGTTGTTCTAATACCAGTTTCGGCAGATTAATTCGAACAAATGCTTGTAATTCATTAACATCGAAGTGCGTTTCTCGTTGTATATCACGATCGAAAATGCCATTACCAGATCTATTTGGAGCAATCATTCCCAATTCTGTCAGTGATTTGTTGGCTATTGTCAAACATACATTCTCAATTAAAATCAATGCTTCATTGTATATATTTGATGTAAATTGAATGTTGGGATTAGCATTTATTCTACGCATGCGCTACAAAATGTCTTCACTCATATAGTCTTTATATTTTTCCCAAAGATCCTTTGGATTAGCCGGAAAACATGTAGTTAGTATGATGGAAAATAGTGTACGTATCTGTGGTGGTTGAGCTGTATTAGAAGCATCAGCGAGTGAAATATCCCAATGAGCATCGTTTTCTAAGAGACTTAATTTCTGGCAAGCCTCACGAAATGTAGCGCACACATGGCCATTGACTGTTTTTAATTCTTGGAAAGATGTTGGTCCACGAACATTGATTAATAATAATCTCAGGTAAAAGCATTCTGCGTTATTTGGATGTACAGTGTACAGACGACCCAAAGCATCTGTGGAATATAAATTTAGATGTCCTTGTACTGCTCTACCTTGTTTACGACGCTGAAATTTTCTTGTTGATGAATGTTTGGTCACCAATGTCACCACGTAAAATAAGTTGGTACTTCAGAGTACAGTAGTGTCTTTGCAAAGGTATCATTTCTACATAATGTGAAAAATTCAGTAATGTTGTTGGCGGTGGTGACATTGCTCTTGCGCGTACATTTTCTGATGTAAAATACACACGCTGTCCATTTTCAAGATGTACTGCTAAATGAACAACCGTTGGATATCGCTCATGAGTGGAAAATGATAAAATACGCCATACAGCCTCATTGCTACTTATGTAGCGTCCCAGTTGATATTGGGTGACTTCATCGTTAGAAGCAGTTGTATTTTCCAGTGCATACACTGCCATATCGCTTCCTTTGTTCACATATTTGCAAATATATTTTATAGCTTTCACTGAATTGCAGTACTCAACATTTATGTGCGCGTTATACGTTTTTAGTAGTAATGGAGAATATGGTACTACCCAACGATTATCAACATCAATAGTATTGTTGAGTACTTTTAGTTTAATGGATTTTCCACCATCTTCGGTAGATCGTCGTCGATAGAGTGGATATCCATCATTGCCTGTAATAGTTTCAGCAAGCAACTCTCTAGGATACCGCTTTGTGCACTTTCCATCTGACATGCATGGTGAATTATTATTTAATGAGCCACATGGACCGTGAATCATATTTTTTGAGACAATTTCGTGCAAATCTTTATCAATTTCAATGTCTGGTATTTCTGCAAAGATGATTTCATCAATTCTGTTAGGTGTTATCTTTTCCATCATCCATATTAAAATATGCGCATGTGGTAAACCTCTTTTTTGCCATTCAATGGAATACATCCAACAGCGCGTCTCTCCAAATACATGGTGTTTGACAATAAAATCCATTAAGGATTTTAACTTTTGTTTAAATACACGTGCAGAAATATCATGACGATCTGATGGCGATTGTCCAGTTAATAGAAGCTCCTTTATTTCATCCCATGCTGGGTTGCATGTAAAAGAGATGAAAAAATCTGGACGACCATATGCACGAACATACGTCATTGCATCTTGTGCATATTCATGCATGTGTCTTGGGCTGCCTGTATGTGTGGATGGTAAAATGACTATTTTTCCAATTTCACTGAGATTGCCATCATTTACAACTGCATCACGTAAATGGATGTACTCTTCAGAACGCAATTTGACTTGATTTAGTCGTATGTAGAGGAGTCTTTCACTTTCTATTTTTGCATACATGTCAACAATGTATTGATGAAATAATTGTCTGCATTTCAATACATGATTATCAGCATTCTCACGAATCATCATTCGATGTGCATAATAATGCATAGCACTGACCTTTTTGTTAATGTCCACATTAGTTGTAGGATTTCTCATATTAATATTAAAATGATATCCATCCTCTCCTTGCCAAAATAGAATGGGATATTGTAATGCATCATATGAACGATGCGTTTCTGATACTTTCTGGACTTCACCATTTCTACGATGAAGAATTATGTCGCGAGAAGTAAATTCTTCACCAACT
Source organism: Parasteatoda tepidariorum (assembly GCF_982258835.1). NCBI lineage: Eukaryota > Metazoa > Arthropoda > Arachnida > Araneae > Theridiidae > Parasteatoda > Parasteatoda tepidariorum. The sequence continues at coordinate 124,694,134 of NC_141756.1, forward strand.
ATGACAATTGCCACTTCATCAATCGTTGGTGCGTTGAATTTTCTTTGATGTTGACCAACAGGTGTTTTATCTGCTTTTATTATTACTTTGTAATCGTCAGATGGCATTTGTTCAATGGCGGTTTTAAATAATTTAATTAATTCATTATGTTGTTCAAGCAAATTTTGTAATTCAGCGACAATCTCTCGTTTAGTACTCATATTCAGTTGACACCGTCTGTTGATTTGTTCGTCAGTATTTCCCATAAAATATATCTGAAGATATTTGTGATCAGCATTTGGCAAGGGTAGTAGTGATCCAGCATGGTGATAAATTTGCCCTCGCACTTTAAATGTTGGCATAAAATTTGCGCTAACGATATTCGTTTCTCCGAACGATGTCATTTGGAAGCATGAATTGTACTTGCGTATATTTTTCAAAAAATTTTTTGATTGACTTGTTTCACCTGATACTAAAGTTAGTAATGGTTCAGGTGGTGAACGCAAGTTTGGTAACTCTACTTTTCCACCTGCACAGCACATACCTGGTGTTTCATTTTTAAATTTTAGAGCACCACAATACGTACACTTTTTATCCATTTTTCCAATAATTACACTTGGATGAAGACTGTAATTGTAAAGGGGATTGTAATTGAAACCACACAAATTCAAATCAGTATGTATCGTTCGTCTTGTCTGTGTCCCGCGAATTCGATTCCTTTGCTGCCTTGCTTGCCTCTCTGTTCACTCGTTTCTAATGATCGATCTAGAGCAGTGTGATCTCTTTCTTGCCTAGCTTGTCTCTGCTCACTTGTATCTGAGGCTCGTTCTTCTCTTTTCCTTTTTGCTTGATTTGTAGATCGACCAATGGCACTTCGCTTTGGTGGCATAATTGAGGGGTTAAATAAAACGTATTTCCAGAAAATATTAATAATTTTCACGTATTAATAGTTTATTCTCGTATTAATAACTGCAAAAGTTTTTTGATATCTTAAAAAACAACCTACAAACGTATTACATCCTATAAGAAATAATAGAAGTTGCCATCTTCAGTCATTGTAAAGTAGGAATAATACTGAATTTGATATCACGTGAATAATAGACTCATCATCTATTTTTGCTCCAAAGAGCTAACATAAGCACAATACTAACATAACGTTAACTTGCGGACTCTTTTGCTCCAATATTGCTTGATAGGTCAGCTCTGATAGTATAGGAGCCTAACAAATTATAACAATAATACAAACAATCTAGCCAATATTACATTACGTCATATTACATTACCAATTAAATGTTATTTTGATATTTTTTGAATTAAATTTGCTTTTGCCTTGATATTTATTAAACAGTTTTCACAATTCGCGATCGCAACGAACTATAGGGGGCGTTGTTGTATGAGACTAATACCTGCGATTTCTATATGAACAGTCATTCAGTTACTCTAGAGACGTCGTTAATGAAGCACGTAGCATTGCAACGTTCCTTCTTTATTGTGGCTAATTAAATTTAAAAAAGAAAAATGCTTGATATTCTTTCTTCTGCAAACGAAAACTAAATGGTATCTCTTTTTATTAGAGAAGGAATATCCAAAACACATCGGAAAAATATTTGTACATTAACAGAAAAAAATATGTATATTTCTTATAAGAGTTAAAACCTAATGCCCGAGAAATAGTTTTACCGCCGGAAATATTAAATTTAATGAGAAGAAAAAATGAAGCCAAAGTTAGCGATAAAAATCCGCTTGCAGTGGATGGAACGTTAAAATGCCGATCTGGTACTCTAAGCCTAAGTCAAATGGAACATCGGATTTCAAACACTCATTAATGAAACAATAGATCTCTCGGAGGCCGGAAAAGACTCACCAGAGATGCCTTGATGGATTGCATTCTATAAATAATAAAATTTAACAATAAAATAAGATTTTTATTGCTTTTTTTAAAAGATTTCTGGGGACTCCAATGGAGATGTTGTTTCGATGGGGGATCTAGATCCTTCATCTAAACTAGCCCTTAATTCTCCCATTGGATCTGAATGAGACTGGATCATTCCATTTATTTCAAAGGTGGGGAAAGTAGAATTTACCGCGCATCATTTCGGAGCAGGAACTATACAGTGAATCCGATTGCAATATTTTCTTTGAAGACACATAAGCGCCTATTCTTTCTGCAAGCAGATTTTTAAAATTAAAACTATGGCGCCATTTACCAATTTGGATTTATATATAATTTTATTTCTGTCAAAAAAAAAGTACTTAATGTCATACATTAACGTTTTAGATAACATATATAGAAATAATAGGTTCGATAAAATTTAACCATTGTGAGTTATTCATTATCAATGGAATGTTAAGAGAATATTACACATTTTTACTTAAAATTCCTATGATTCATAAAGTTTCTAGAAATAGTACACTAAGTTATTCAGATTTATGGTGCCACACCATAAATGGAAATGTTTGATAAGAATAACTCTATTTTAGTCACATGTGTGCTTAAGCTACTCTAATTGGTTGACGAATGCTAGAAAAGCTCTGTGGCTTAGAAACCATTTTTACTTTACTAAAGTTGGTAGAAGTGTTGTAAGAAATTTTCTTTTCCCGCTACCATGAAACGTTCTTTCGCTGAAGTAGAGGAGAGTTCTAGTATGCCAGATCCTTTATGACTCCGATGGAAGAGAGTATAGTTTTACCTAAGCACTACTATCATGTTAGTGAGTTAAACTATGTTGCAGTGACATACTTCTCCAATACTTTACTTATTCATCTTTGAGAATATATGCTTGGAGAAAAGGGAAATCTAATTCCAACAAGGAAGGGTATCGCATTGACTATTCCACTTTGGCTATCCATTATAAGAAAATCAGAAAGCTACAAAGAATCTGTGTTAGCTGGGGATATAGTCATCGTCAACGACTCTCTCCTTATTGCAAAAGCGGACCTCGACATCGGACCACACGTAACTTTTCAAAGGTATTTTAGGAAAAAAGACTTTACAAGACAATTTTGTACTTCTATGTTTGTTATGTGCGAGAAAGATTTTGTAAAGTTAATGTCTGATAGAGACTTTCAAAGGAAAATTTCATCTAGTGCGATTGAAGAATTATACTCCCGTGTGCTCCCTCAAACTGTGCTGAATGAAGTGAAAAAGTATCCTAGTCCTGCTATCCCTTCTCAAATGGAACTATGTGACATTGAACTTGTGTTAACCACTTCCATGGTAGAGCTCCTAAAATCTAACATCGAAGAGAATATGATATCTACATTTGAGTGTACAGGCTGTGAACTTCATTATGAAAATCAGCTGGGACATGAATGCATCACCTACAATTATGCACAGAAACTTTCAAGCTGTGGTGATATAGCCATACTTGAAATCAATTTAGAACAATTGTCGCGGAACTTTGTGGAAATGAATGCACACATTTTAAATTACATTAACGCAGACTTTTTCACAAAACTAGATGGAGTTATGCTAGTACAACATGCTAAAGAAATGTTTATAGCATCAGAGCCTCACCCCTTAGGAATGTTTTAAACAATGTTTTTAATTTCTTTACGATGTATTATTTTTTATTCATTTATGCATTTTTATTTCATGTGTTTCATTTTATTTTTATTTCATTTAATAATATTCTTATATGTATATATTTTCCTTCACTTATTTAATTTTGTTAACAAGTGTAATTTTCATCATGACATTATCTAAAAATAAATGTGTTTTTCATTTTTAAGTCTATCATTTTTACTGTGTACTTTCAGAAGGTAACATTACATTTAATTCTCTCTCAATCTCTGATAAGATAAAATGCAATTGAATGATTTGTATAACGATCCCGTGCTACCCGCAAGTTTTGGAGGGGTAGAAGCATTATTTCGATCGATGAAAGGAAAAGTTTCTCGGAAAGGGAAATGATTATCGTCTCAAAACTGGTACACTCTTCACAAAAGTGTAAGAACTAGTTTTGAGCGGAATAGGGTAATGGCGAGGGGAATGAATATTCAGTTTCAGGTGGATATCGCCGATTTAAAGGGGATAATGGATTTTAACGATGGTTATCGCTATATCTTAACATGTATCGATGTCTTTTCAAAGTATGCATGGGCTTTCCCTTTGAAGCGAAAGAATAGTGCTAGTATCAATCACGTTAAATATCTTCTTTTAAGAAAATATTTAACGAGAGAAAACCATTAAAGTTACAAACGGATCAAGGAAAAGAATTCCTCAATAAAAATTTTCAATCTTATTTAAAAACAGAAGGAGTGCATTTTTTAACTACATTTAATCAAACTAAAAGTTCTATGATTGAAAGATTTAATCGTACTTTAAAAACAAAACTTTGGAAACATTTTACTGCTAAAAATAGTTTTAGGTTTTAGAAAATGTGATGAAAAGTTACAATCATACTTCATCACCGCAGTATTAAAATGGAACCAATTAAAGTTACGAAAGAAAACGAGAAACAAGTTTTCGATAATTTATTTAAAGATTTATCTTCACGTAAAAGACGAAAGTGTACATTTAAAATTGGGGAAACTGTATGCGTAGCTAAAACAAAAATGACTTTCGAAAAAGGTTATGAAAATAACTGGTCTGAAGAAATATTCACCGTCACCCATTGTCTACCTAGATTATCTCCTGTGTATAAAACTAAAGATTTAATGGGTGAATAAATTAAAGGTACATTTTACGCACAGGAATTACAAAGAGTTGTTCTTCCTAAAACATTTCCAGTTGAAAGAATTTTAAAAAAGCGAATTCGCAGGAATAAGTTTCAATATTTAGTGAAATTTAAAGGTTATCCTAATAAATTTAACACTTGGCATTCTTCTAATGATTTATTCGCCTTATAAAAATGTAATAACAGTGCATCAATCCATCATTCGGCACAATGAATTTCTATATTACACTACCTAGTGACGCATCCATGAATATTTTTCCGGACAATACAATGTCTCATTTTTCTACTAGACTTCCTAAACGACTTGAACTCTTGGGTGAATGGGAAGTAGGATTAGTAGAAATGATATATCCTAGAATGTGGAATAATATAATCAACGGTGAAAACTCTTACGAATATGATTTAGGTAACGGTGTGAGAAAAAAAAAATTTCATTCCGAGTGGATTTTACGATTCGGTGAATGAAATTATCGAACAGTTTGAAAAAAATATAAAGGTGCAATTGGGATTTAACAAGTATACAAAGAAAGTTAAACTACGATTGACGAACGGCGGTACTCTTCGCTTATCGATAGGATTAGCTGAAAGTTTAGGCTTTCCTGGTGATGAAATATTGGGTGAAAATACCATGCCTTCAGGTATATATTCTATCGAAAGTTCATTCGTTGCAAAACCCCAACGCCGATTTACGTTTATTGTATGTATATACAGATATTATACAACCTGAAATGGTGGGTGATGTAGTACGAATTTTAACAGTGAAAGGGAAAGATGACGAAATGGTTCATGCACAGTTTGAAAGACCACACTATTTACCCCTCTCTAGGAAAAATATTGAGTCAATTGAAATAGATATAGGAACACACTCAGGTCGTTGCGTCTCATTTAAACGAGGGAAGTTGATAGTGAAACTTCACTTTCGCTTAAAACTTTGTAAAGTGTACCAAATTAATTGTTCTTTTTTTTAAAAAAAAATTATCAAAACTATCATTATTGCATAAAATCTTTCGAGGATTATTACTCAAACCAAGCTGGGAATGGCTTGCCGTATTATAAAGGAGTGACACTTCAAAGAGAAAGTGGTTTGGGTGGAATATTTAAAAGTATGTTTCGAATGGTTTTACCATTATTTAAATCAGGCGCGAAAGCTGTGGGGAGACAGGCTCTTAGATCAGGAGTGGATATTTTATACAAGGAAAAGATTTAAAAGTTGCATCAAAACAACGTATGAAGGAGGCAACTAAAATACTTACCAATAAAGCTGCAGATAAAGTTAAAACTACTGTCGGAGGTCACAAAAGGAAACGTAAAAGTAGAAAATCGGTCAGTAGTAAAAAGTGTGTATACCGGATATTTTTCGCATTGATAAGAAATGATTCTTCTCCCTCCGTCAAATCCGAACTTGATTTATTCGTTATGCCTCCTACGCAGACTGTCATAGAAAAAGGACAATGGTCAGAGTACTATCCTATATCAAGTATTCGCGATGGTCTCCCAATCGAATTCAACATATCCGGAACTTCAGAAGAATATTTCGATTTGAGTGCTACTCAACTCTACGTTAAAGTGAAAGTTTTAAAGAATAATGCTCCTTTACCTGAAAATACAAAAATTTCTACCTGTAATTTATTTTTACATTCACTTTTTTCTCAAGTTGATGTGATGTTGAACGATCGAACCTCTTCCAATAATACTTATGCGATCCTATATTGAAACTTTATTAAATTATGGATCTGACTATAAGAAAGAACTTCTGAATGTTTTTACAAAGACACTGCAGGTCACCTGGAAGAAAATGATCCCACTGAAGGAAATACCGGATTAAAGAAGCGGTCATCACTGATAGAAAAGGGGAAAGTATTAGAAATGATTGGAAATTTACATTGTGATATTTTCTATCAAGATCGACTTTTACTAAATATGGTGGATTTAAAACTGACACACATTAGAAATAAACCAGAATTTTGTCTCATATCACCTGAAAAGGGTAATTACCAAATAGTGATAGAACATGCATCTTTTGTTTATGCAAAAAGTTAAAGTGAGTCCGGGAGTATTGATAGGACATGCAAAGGCGTCAGAAAAAACATCAGCTAAATATCCTCTGGATAGAGTATTATGTAAAATGTATTCTATTCCAGCTGGATCATTTTCCTCTTCTCAAGATAATGTCTTCTTATGACCACTACCGAAACGATTGATTTTAACGTGTATTGATAACTACGCATTCAATGGTACTTATACAACTACAGTACCAGTGGCGTAGCGAGCTTAACTCGCGCCCGGGGCACAATACCCTTTTAGCGCCCCCTATTCAAAAACCATATAATATTATATGCAAAATATACTCGCAAATTAATAATACATATGATTAATAATCATATGATTATAATACATTAATAAAACTAATTACTATCTCTAAATTTTTCGTGCTTTTGATGAAGCAAATGTATCAATAATATCATCAAAATTGTTCATTTAAAATTTTTCTTTTTCCACACTTAAAAATGCTAGGTCACTTAGGCGATCTGTCAAAATTAATTTTAATTTGCTGAATGAACGTTCGCAGCTAGCAATTGATACTGAGATAGTCAGGAGTATTTGAAATGCCGCTCTCAGATTTGGAAAAACATCTTCTCCATTCGAGATTGATTATAAAAGTAAGAAATTCTAATGGAGTTTTAGGTTTAATTTCTTTTCTACTGCTGAGTAACATTTTGCTGTCACATATTTTGATAAAAAGTTCTATTACATTGAAATCTGTATTATAAAATTCACCCAGATTTTTAAAATTTTTTTTCAAGGTCGTTATCCTTGTTTAATAAATTTTCAACGTCTAGTAGAAATCCAAATTTGAAATTAAGGTCACTTAATCGTGTACACATTTCTTGTTGGAGACTATCAAGAGTGCTTTTCATAACGCGAGGAATTTCACTTTCTGCGGAAAGACCACCATAGCCAATTCTCCAGGCACGTATTGTATCCATATCCCATTTTTTACAAAGAGACTCTGCTTTTTCTATTGCCTCTTTACAGAGCTTGTCTCAAATTTCGGCTAGTTCAGTCGCTAATGATTCAAGATCATGGAACAATTCTCTAAAATTCATTCTAGGATCTTGTAATCTAAGCTGCACACGATCAATCCTTCTTAAGATTTCATACCAGAAATGAACTAAAGTTATAAAACTAAAGGTTAGTATATTTTGCAACAGAATTGTAGCTTCACTTCTGTTGTCACTTGTAGTGGTAGTGTGCGCTGCTAATTTCCCATCGTTTATTAGTTGATTTCGAACAATAGATGCCAGAAGATGAATGAATTCATTTTGAATCTGTGGTGACAAATATGAGAACAACAAATTTTTCTGTTAACAAATTTTTTCATACTCTATTCACTTAATAATAGAATCGTCGAGTAGATGTAGTTAGTAATCTTATTTGATTTATTACTTACCAAGAATGCCTTGAACTTGAAAGGTAGTCACATAGTGAAATATACAATATAATTTATGCTGACATTAAACTTATATATAACATTTAATATTTAATAACATTTCATTTTTATTCTAAGCAGAGCGCGATGACAAGGTCGTGAATTAAATATTGAAATATATTTAATATGAATGTAATATAATATTTAATATGAATGTAATATAATATTTAATATGAATTAAATATTATGAATAATATTTATGAATTAACATTTATTATATTACACTGGCACTAATTTAAAATATATTTTCCAGAAGTCAATTATAATAAAAAAAAATTATCCAGCAATTTTTTGTTTTGCGGACCATTTGGCGCCCCTTTGTGAGTAGCGCCCGGGGCATGATGCCCCCCCTTGCCCACCCCTCGCTACGCCACTGTACAGTACACTCTCGATTATCCTTGCACGGATTATCCGGTTTGTGGATTATCCGTGTTCATTCCGGAGTCGCACAAAAAATATAAAGAGAAACATTTTCATGATTAAAAAAATTTGATTCATGAAGTTATAACACTACCAAATTTTTGGAAGCAATATTCGTTATTAGATTGTAGTATATGGAACATCAGCAGAATGGTCAAAGGTAAAATCGTCTACGTTATCACGATGTTGGAGAAAGATGATACCGCTTGATGAACAATCCTCTTCAGATGTTCAAGAAAAATATGATAACAGTATTCTCGAGCAAGCAAAAGAAATCGAAGGTTTTGAAATTCTTGATGAAAAAAATTTGGAAGATTGGTTTCAAAGTGATGCATGTGAGCCTGGCTTCCAGTATTTGACTGATGAAGACATCGTTATGTTGTTAAATCAAATAGTGATGATAGTAACTGACGCAGAAGTTGTAGTAAATGAATGAAATACAATTTCTCATTCTGCTGCTCTGTTGAAACTTTATTAGATTATATGGGAGTATTTGATTACGGTGACATTACTGCGGTTCGTAAAATATGTGCATCGATATATGGCGAAGACGCATTACACAATTTTTAATAAGGAAAATTCCTAGTTTGATGTTATGCATGCAAATGTCAGTAATTTTTATATTTTTTGTACTGATATTGAATTTTTCTTTAATAAAGGGAGTTTTCGGATTATCCGTGTTTTTCGATTGTCCCTGCGACCTGTCCCGGTGATTAACCCGGATAATCGGGAGTGCACTGTAATCCTTTTAATTTTAAACATAACGATGTGAATTTCGTTGGTGTATATGTGGACGGTAATCCAGTGTGCTACAAACTTTTGACTCCGAATTATCAGGCTGAACAATATATTCGTTCTTATAACAGTTTACTGATGGGAAGTGAGAAATTAGCGAGCAATAAAGGAATATATATAAATAGAGATGAATTTTTTTCTGAGGGGTATACATTGTATACTTTCGATTTAACCCCCGACTTGTGTGATGGTGGTTATCTGAATTTAACACGTCAAGGAAATTTAAGAATTGAACTCAAATTTACTAAAGCTCTGTCAAAAACAATTTCAATTCTTGTTTATGCTGAATTTCAAAACGTAATTGAGATTACAAAATCTCGAAGTGTCTTATGCGACTTTTCAGTATGAACGCTCTTCAAATTTAAAATATATTAAAAAAGGATGTGTTTGTTCGATCTATTTTCGTAGGTGTTTTTCCATGCGATAAGCGAATAAGTAGATTTCCTTCAACATTCGTTGTGAATACAGATCTTCACAACAAACCTGGGAGTCATTGGGTGACTGTGTATGCAGCTTCATCAAAGAATTTTTTGATTCCTACGGACATTCCCCAAAATTTTTCAATCGCTACATTCAGAAAGTACGATTTTGTAACTTACAATGATGTTCCTCTTCAAAGTGATTCGACAGCTGTCTGTGGTCAATATTGTATCTATTACTTATATTTTCGATGTAGAAACCGTCCGATGAAATTTATTGTTAATTCTTCTCAATTAAAATCTATACAAAATGACAAACGTGTATTCAATTTTGTGAAGAAAAAACTTTATGGAGAAGATGTACCATTTTATATTTCATAATAAATTGTGTGATGCATAAATAAATGTGTTCTGTGTTTCTTTTTCTCATTTATAGCAATGGAATCATTGAGGATGAACGGACCCTTCACAGCCCTTATTTGAAGCCAAACTTCATCCGGGAAGTCTTGGTTTTTAAAAAATCTTTTAAAATTCCACTCGGAATTAATACGATCGTTTGGTTTTATGGAATATATCAAGATTCATATGATGAAATTCCGAATGTGGAAGGGAAAATTTTGATAATTACACGGGTAAAAATACCTTATTTTATTTTAGATGTCCGAGTGTGGTTATAAAAAACGAATCACTCATTTGTACACTCGAGGTTTGCATCACGTGGTGAGTCAGAACATATTTCATAAAGGGAAAGAATTTAGAGAAATATCATTAAACTCTCATTATTTTATTCCTCTTCAAATCTAGACTTGAGTCAGATTTCTCATTTAGGCAGACAATTATACCTTAGAAATTTAAAAATTTTTCTTGTAGTATTTGAAGATGCAACTAAAAACCCTTACTCTTATTTAATGGTTGATTTAAAACCCGAAACGGAGGAAAACCTACGTTTGCGAACAAAAATATTACCGGGTGAAGAAATATGCATTTGTCATCTGAAATAAATCTAGTGATCTCCAGCTGTGTGCAATCATTCAATATGACAAGCTCATCATTTGGGGCAGAGCTGGATTGATATTATAGCTACCAATACAGATAACGTAATTAATTTCAGAGTCCACGACGGCGTCTCCTGCTCAGATCATGAGCTTATCACAGCGACAATCGAAAATTATAGACAACGAGATAGATGTTACAAGAAAGCCCAGGGTATTAAATATAAAAACTTGGACTGGCTTGTCTTAAAATCAAAACTTCTTGAAATCAAGAAAACCTATAGTACTGACAATTTAAATAACACAGTTAGTATAGATCAGCATATTGATAATGTCACTGAAGATATATACAGAATTTGTCAGGAGTCCAGAATACGCCCCATAATACAGTCCCATAATACAGCCCAATACACTAAGCACTGCTCCTGGTGGACCCCGGCTCTGGGACTGCTAAGGAAACAAGTTAGAGCTCTCCGTAGGCGGTACCAAAGGGAGACTAACCCAAACATAAGGCTCAAATTTAATATTAGGTATAAGGCTATGTACGCCAAATATAAAAAACTAATATGGAAATCTAAAGCGATTAACTTGAAGGACTACATAAATAATTTAACAATAGATAGGGTATTTTCTACACCATATAAAATTGCAAAGGGTTGCTTGAGCAGTAACTTGATTACCAACCCGGTCATGGTTAACGGCATTGCCACGGAGAGCTACCACGACACTATAGAGGGAATCATGCAGCATCACTTCCCGGAGGTGACCAATAATTATACTGATGTTAATAGGTGCCATATTAATGAAGTCGATTTTACTGTTGACGAGCTGGAGTATATTATTATGGGCCTTAAATCAGGGAAATCTCCGGGTCCTGCTGGCATACCAGGGGAAATTTTTAAAGAGATCTTTTACATTAATAAACACTGGCTATTAACTGTTTTTAATAAATGCCTGGAGTTGGGATACTTTCCCAGCTCTTGGAAGATTACCAGAGTCACCCTAATCCCTAAAACAAATAAAGACCTCTGTCTTCCGAGTTCTTACCGCCCGATCTCCCTCCTAGCCTTCTGGAGAAAAATCCTAGATCAGTTAATTACTAAAAGACTGAGTTACCATTTGGAAAAAAGAGAAATACTAAGCGATAACCAGTTTGGCTTCAGGGCTGGGAGGGGGACCGATGATGCACTCAAAAGGGTGGTTGACTTCGTCAGCAATAAAAAAACTGGAGAACAAACATACGATTGGGGTGGCTCTGGACATAGAAAACTCCTTTAATTGCGCCGACTGGACAGTTATCAAAACAGCGCTTAATAATTGTGTTTTACCGGACAACTTAGTCTCTATTGTTTTTAGCTTCTTAAACGAGAGATCGGCAAACTTTTATGATGGCAATGGAAACATTGTCGTTAGTAGAAACTTAAACGTTGGTGTACCACAGGGCTCTTCCCTGGGTCCTATACTTTGGCTTATTTTAATTAACGACATTTTTAAAATAGTTTTAAACATTGATTTTATACAATTTAGTGATTTTAGCTATAATGATATCGATATAGTCGCCTTTGCAGACGACATTTTATTATTGGTAAATGGTCCAGTTTTATACCGCTTTGACCAAATGGCGACTCATATTCTTACTTGCATGTCAGACTGGGTCGAAAGGAATAAATTAAAATTCGCTAAAGAGAAAACACAGCTGTTAACATTCCCCAAAAGTAATAAAAAAATCGGCCGGTTACCTTGTATCAAGTTTAATTCTACAGATTCGTGTAATGTCAAAAATGTTAAGACAATGAAATACCTTGGCGTCACCTTGGACCCGGGTCTGACATGGATACCACATCTAAACGATATTAGGAATAGAATCACGAATTTTAACCAGGGTATCAGAAGAGTCGCCAGAGTCACTTGGGGACTCAGACCACAAATCTTGAAACGAATATATCTCCAGGCAAGCGAGAGAATCATCCTTTATGCCGCCAGTGTCTGGTTCAGAAACAATAGTAAAATAAATGAAAAACTAAATAGCCTTCAGAGGATTCCATTGTTAACCTTGACTAAAACCTACGCTACTACCAGTTCTGAGGCTATCCAGATACTGGCGGGGGTGGTTCCAATAACACTTAAAGTTATAGAGGATGTGGTCCTCCAAGAGGGTGAAATAGGGATGGCGATTACAAGATCTAATGCATGTACTACCTCCCGATTTCGACAACACCTTGAATTTTGATACGCCTCCCCGGGAGCACCCATCTCTTTATCGCTCCTTGTCCTGGGGATATTGTGCCCCTAGTAACCAGGGGGTGAAGATCTATACTGATGGCTCTCGGATGGAGGTAGACACACCTGGAATTTTCCATGCGTCACACAATGATTGTTAAACAGGATGGTATTACTATTTTTAAATCCTCCACCAGAGTCACAGACAATACTAATATCTTTATCGCAGAGCTAATGGCAATCAGATCCGCCTTTATCTGGATCAATGATAATAATATCAATAGCACTACCATTTTTTCAGACTCGTTGTCTTCCCTCCAGGCCCTGGCTGACCCAGAACCAAGTTCAAAACTGATTGAAAATATTAAAACACATTGGCACAGAGGTATTACAATGAATTGGGTTAAAGCCCACGTGGGGATCCAGGGCAATGAGGAGGCCGACGAAGCAGCTAAGGAGGCCATTGGCTCCGAGATTATAGATCTCCAAGTTCTGAGGACCCCTAGGCAATCAAAGACCGAAATCAAGCGGATTTTAATGGCAAGGTGGCAGTACAATTGGTTCAATTCTGATAAGGGCCGGCAGACTTTTAAGTTTATTAAGACCCCGTCAACTACAAGATTTCAATCAAATTTCTACTTTAATCAATACCTGACGGGGCACGGAGTGTTCGGGACCTACCAAAGGAAGTTTTTCAATAAGGATGATAAATGTAACAATTGCGATCAACCCCAAACAGTTGAACATCTTCTATATCATTGTTCTCGGTTCCGAGCGCTCCGACAACAACACTTCCTCGAGAAGAACGAGCATCAAATTTTTGCCAGTATCATTTGCCGTAATATCATTAAACAAATTATTAAAACTACGCTCGAGGAGGTGTTGGTCCAAAATAATAATAACAACTTTTAATGTCTTTTAATCTTGTTATTGATTGTCGCCTTGCCAAACTCCATTTTATCTGGACCACTTGCCCATTTTTACCAACTTTACCATTTTACTTTTTTTCTATTTTACTACTTTACCATCTTATTATAACTGGCTTGTTTTTAGTCTGCTTTGTCATGCTTACAGGTTTTGTTTGTTTTAAACTGTATTTTTGCTTTTTCTTTTACTCCTGTTTTATTGTAATGTCTTTTTAGTCATGCACCTCAGATTTTATACTGTTCTTCGGCACCCCGGGACGTTTTTGCCTTCGGAGCGTGTTTACTTTTATCCTGTTACAGATTTTAAATGCTTTACCATTTTTTAAAATTGGCTTTACATATTATGTCAGCTGGTCTGACTAATGGTTTTACCCTTGCCCTTTTGGCTAATGATAAGTTGAATGATTTTAATTCCAAATTTTAAACATTGGTGGTGGTTTTTTTACATTGTACAACTGTAAGTTTTTTTTTGTTGTATTTTTGTCTCTAACTCTTTAACTTTTTTAATGTTTAATCACTCTGGTGTCACCTTTGCTTGATAGTTGTCGCATTTGTAGAACCCTGTCGAGCAATGTCTCTTTGTTACTTTTACCCCAGTTATACTGGTGCTCAGGGTATGTTTTATTTTATACCTTCCTCTAACTGTCACTATCCTTGCCAAAGGCAAAATGCTATGTAAAATAGGACAATTTTTAAAGGCTATAAGGGTCTGTTGACCTGCCATATAAGGGTCTGTTGACCTGATATTTATAAAAACTTTATTACTATGTTAATTTATGTAACTGGCCTGTTGCCATCCCGATTCTTCTAGGTATATTTTTTGTATTTTATATATAAGGATATGTTGACCTTTTTTTAATGTATTCCATTGTATTTGGCGTATAGGCCTATTGGTCTAGACCACTGTAAAACTTTCAAATGACAAGCTCATCATGGTGAGCTGTTGTATTGATGAAACAATACAAATTTATACAGACGGGTCTCGCTTGATTCATGAAGGCGACTTCAGAGTCGGCTGTGCCTTCGTCGTATATTTAAATGGTAACTATTTCGATCATTACTGCTTTAGGTTGAGCTGTATTTAAAGCCGAGCTCTGGGCGATTCTTCAGTCTATTTACTGGATGAATAATAACAACATTAATTTAATTGTGCATTTATAATATTAAAGAATATGATTATCTGACAAAAATGATTAAAGATAACTATAGACAAAATGTTAAATTTCACTGGATTAAAGCTCATGTTGGTCACAGGGGTAACGAGGAGGCTGATAATTTAGCAAAAATAGCTTGTTCTAAAAACGAAGTAGATTTAATTGATTATCCTTCAAAATCTTCAGTTAGACACGAATTATGTAAACAAAATTTGATCACTTGGCAAGAGTGATGGGAAAACCCTGAAAACCAAGCTCGTCACACATTCGAACTAATTCCCAAAGTTAATCCTAATTGTATTTATTCTAACTTTTACGTAAATCAATTTTTGACAAATCACAGATCTCAGGGTACTTACCAAGCTAGATTTCATAAAAAATCTGCATTGTGTAAATCATGTTTAATTAACGATGATCTTAATCACATCCTTCTTGTTTGTTCAAACTTTACAACTACAGTCGAACCCCGCTATAGTGAACCGTCTGCGGACTCAGTAATGTGTCCACTATAACCGATGGTTCACTATATCCAAATTTTTTGAAGAATATTTTTTGCATAAGACAGTTGAATGATTGAAAATTGGATTTGCATTTTTGAATAAGTTATTTAAAAAATTATTAACTAATTAACAGATAATAAAGCAAAAATTGATGGAAAGAGTAATTACGTCGCTAAATATTAGTTTTATTTTCACTTTTTATGAAAAAAATTTGTGATTTTTGATTGAACACAATTTGATTTTAAATTGAGTTCATCAATTTTCTTATCTACAATGTGCAAAGAATGCAAGATTTTTACATTTTGAACAAGATTTCGAACCATCTTAACAAAGCATCTCCTACGTTTTCTCTTTGAGCTCCACGCAGTTTTTTCGATGAAACCATGTTTTTGTCGTATGCCGCAAGAATTGCACTTCGATTTTTCCAAATGTTTGAAACTGTAGATTTTGACAAGCAAAATTCCTTACACAGTGTCGATTGATTGGTTCCATCATCAATACGCTTTACAATTTTAACTTTGTCCTCTATCGAAAACGCTGCTCTCTTTAGAGAATTTGCCATTTTCACTGTTTTTGAAATAAAAATTTTGTCTCAAATAGATAATGTAAGAATATGAAGAGAGCATCTGTAGAATGAGTTAAATTGTTCCCCTTCTTGATTGTCAAGGGGTGATTTGTAAAGAATATGGTTTGAACAGATAAGAAAATTCCAAAAATTCAGCAGGTGGCCAAGTTAACTAGTTGTAGAGCAAGCTTGGGGAAAAGAGATATAGCGAGGCTTGTCAGGGAGGGGGGAGTATAAGATAAATGATCTGTTTGACATTTATTACAGTATAGTTAAAAGTGATAAGCATAAAGGAGAGTAATATGACACATTTTATAGGAATGCATTCATTTTCAGTCCCAACACCTACAAGTTTAAAGATGGAGGACTGAAAAAGATATTTAAAGAAATGAAATTTGAGTCCACTATAACCGGGTTTCCAAGTTCTAAGCTGTTCACTATAAGCGTTAAAAATAACATTATTTAAATAGGAATACGGACGGGACCGCTAAAAAAGTTCACTACATCCCAGTGTTCACTATATCCCAGGTTCACTATAGCGGGGTTCGACTGTATTAGAAAAAATTTCTTTCCAAAAAATCTTTCGATTGATAATCTTGAAAAACACTGGGCTGCTCCCAAAATTAAAAACGGAATTGAACAAATTATTAGAGAACACTTTATAAATAATACCCCTGCCCTTTAATTCTTTCTTTTCTTAATTGTAAATCAATATCAGAGGGGTTGACATGGTTTCTCAGGATATACTTTCATAGGCGGTAGCCTTATTACATGGACTAACTACTTACAAACATTCTAAAACGCATTTTTATGTAGCGAAGATCTTTTTTTCATCTGTTATAGATCACACATACCCCTGTAGACTGTAAATTTTTGATTGTTTGTCTTTAATGTATACTGACATCTTTAAAATTTTGTTATGTGGATCATCTTTTCATCTGTAACTTCACGTTGTTACTGTATATTATTTTCATCAGTATGGTTAGAATACTACATATTCACACTTGTTCCTTCGATTCGTACTAGGATGTATGTACAGCTGTTTAACAAGACTTACTGTAATTGAGATCATCTATGCATCTGTTAATATTTTCACGCAGACATCACTTTCACTTTCCAGTTTCATTGTTATATAACTCACCATTTTAATTCATATACATGCTGTGTATATATATACTTGTGTAGCTGTTCTTTCCTTTTCAAAAGTTGTGTGGTTTATTTGCACACCACCTTTTTAAAGGTTTTGTTATTCTAGGGATCCCTTTGACTAACTACTTACGAACTTTCTAAATTGTATTTATTATGTAGTGAAGTACTTCTGTTTTAGATCGCACTTAACCTTGCAAACTGTTAGTATGTGATTGTTTGTCTTTATTGTTTCCCGGTTTGTCTTTACTGTTAAAATGTAATTGTTTGTCTTTATTGACACCCGGATGCCCCCTTTGGGGGCGGAACGGGGTTTAGCAATAAATGACAAGCTCATCAAAGGAGGACGTGCAAAGGCTAAGACTCATATTAATTTGTCCTAAAAAATCTCTGAAATCTTTGTTAAAAAAAAACTCCCCAAAACAGCAATAAAATGCGATGTTGTTTGATTACCTTAAAAGGGAATATACTCCCCATCAAAAAAGAAGAAAATTAATTCGACATACGTTGAGAAAATTCTCTGATAAAAAAGTATCTTTAAAAAAGAAGCACCACCTTATCATCCAAAAAGGCGGATTTCTTCCTTACCGGCTGCACTCAGTGTTTTAACATCCTTAATAAATAAATAGCAATGGAATATGCTAAAAAGATGATTCTGGTACCTGAACCCGTCATGTAGTTCCAGACGAAAAGCTGAGCGAACTGGATCGTGAAATGAAAGAAATATTACTATCGAAAATGGATGAGGATGCAAAATTAATAATGTATAATCAAGTATTGCTAAAGAGAATGAAAATAGATTTAGAAAATCCTGAGACTCAATCCGAAGAATTGCCCGAAAAGAACAAAGAAATGAAATCTGAAAGAGATGAGGAAAATTACATCGAACATTTAATGTTAACCTCGATTCCGAGACAGTTTACATCAGCTACGAAAAATGTTTTAAGCGTTTTAAAGAAAAACAGTGAGTCCATATCTTGGACACCACGAGGAAAACTCGTGCACAAAGGTCAAGTTATGAGAAATTCAAACATTGTCGATTTAATTAACAACATGATGAGAAAAAAGAAGAGTGCTACTTTTATACCAGGACAGGAAGAGTTTCGTGAAATTCTCAGAGACATTAATTTACCTCAAACATTTATAAAAAATAAGTCCTATGTTTTGCAAAAAGGATATTCTCTTATACCTAAAGTGAAAAAAACTGAATGTCAATGGTTAAAAATGTAATTGTAGAATAAAATAAATAATCATAATTAAACGCATTGTTTTTATTTAACGTCATTTTTATTTTAATGTATTTTTCATTTTATAATCACGTAATAATTCAGCGTTCGTGTGGCGCGGCGCGGCGGCGGGTAGACGCGCACACCGACATTTTACATAAATGAATGCGCCAATAGCGATTAATAAGTGTCAGTACGTCATAAGATAGATAAGTAAATTTCAATATCTACCGTGAATCCATTATGCCTCTAGATAGTCGATTCATCCCGACGTTCTGCTGCTTCTTACTGATAAACATAATACTTTTTACTATAAAGATTTTAAACACACACAATGTCGTAGACTTATGCCGACAAGATGGAATTACTATTTCAGATAATGTTTCTTTCTCTATTTGTAATGATACATTCGATTTGAAATACAATGGACAGAGAAAAATCAGTGTTGTTGCTGCACTTACAATAATGAACGAAACAGATATCATAGAAAATGGAAACTAAAATCGCTTCTATGCTTAAAGAGTGGATAAGGAGTTATCGTAAAAGTGGACTTTTTAGCATATAACGCCGAAGGTAGATATTTTTAGTTAAATGTTTGGTCAAATTGATGAGAAAAATATATATTGGCCCCTTAAGAACGTTAAGTGCTTTTTTTCTTTTCCTTATGAAACGATTACAACAATAGCCTCTTCGTCCGCGTACCTTTCGGAATAAATATTAATATGGTGGAGGATATTTTTTACTTCCTCGTAAGAATTTTCTAGAATGTTCTTTAATTGTAAATGATAAGGTAATACTGCAGTTACACAGTGTAAAGTGGTTTATCTACAAAAGGTATCGAAGGTGTATCAAAGGTGTTGTGCCGATAAATATTCTAATATATATAAAGGGACGTTTATTGAGAACCTGTGTCAGTACCATTCCTCTCCATCAGCGAGGATACTTACCAGTAACCGAAATGAATTTATCGATGGATGATGATTTAGCTGACAAGATCGTCGCAGAAATTCCTGAAGTAAGTGAAATATGTTACTTATTTTCTTTTGACTTAACTTTTATTTTAATTAATTTATTTTATTTTAAGTTTTATTTTGATTAATTTTATTTCCTTTTTATTTATTTATTTTTCCCATTTTCCTTCCATTCAATCTCACATAAATATTTAGCCTAAAAATTATTTACTATAATTAGTATTACTTTATTTTAAATAAATGCGATACACTATTTTCATTAAATATTCTATACTTTGTTTTCACTGACTATAATAGTACCTTATTAAAATTGAATTCTTCTATTTATATTTGAAATACTTTTTCGTTTTTACGAGTTTAATGTTTTACTTGTATAGCGATAGTGAAAGAATTAAAATAATAATAATGAAAACAAAATTATATGTTTTTCTCAATGTTCCAAGTGTTTAAAATTTTGCTATTTAATAGTTTTGAAAATGTATTTACTTTATTATTATTATGTACCACCTATTCACCCAATCTTATTCATTTTAGGAAGTGATAATAAGGCTTGGTGGTCTCCTTAAAAATGGAAATGACGAACCTTCTTCATCACCAGAATTTACACAAAGCAGAAGGAAGGGGAGAAAAAGGAAAATAAGCGACGTATGATGCATCTGATGACGACGCTGTTAGAAATGTGAGCTCGTCAATGGAGTTGGATATCACACAGTTTTCGTCTTGATTTCTTCATTCTATTTATTTATTTTTAATATATTTATTTACATATTTCACTCAGCTTATAATTTTCCATTTTCCACTATTCCATTAAAAACTGTAAAAAGTGAATAAATAGCAACTAGTTATCTCATGAGGAGATAAATACATTTAATTTAATTGTTATTTTCTATTTATTCATTTATATGCCATATAAATAGATTATTAGAAAGTAAAATCCGCACCAAAAATAAATAAATAAATAAGTATCTAACTAAATAAATAATTCAAAAATAAATAAGTAACTGTATACAAATTTGTCTTTAAATTTTTTTTAGATAAAATCAATAAGTAATAAAAAAAAAATGTTATAAAATTTTTTAATTTCTTTTACTTAATGTTAATTGTAACTCAAATAAAGTCATTCATTTTACTGTGTTATTTACTTTTCCCTTCTCTTATTTGCAGACATCCGATAATAGTCAGAGGTCTGCTTTGGAGTCTAATGTCAGTGAAAAGGAAAAGACCAGCGAGCAGATAGCTAGCTACTCGTGCCTTAGATGGATTCCTGTCGCAGCTTCTGATCAGTCGTAAGAATACTGATTTATTGTTATTTTTAGACGATTTAAATGCTGACATTGTCAACATACTGAGCAAGGAAATATATTTATCCCACATTAAGTGGTACTTAGTAGTAAAAGCTCGTTTCTCTCGAACTGGACAAGATGGCGAAAAAGAATACACAACCTCTTTTTTCAGAAGTTGTAATACCATTTCCCTAAATTGTGAATCTTTAAACGAGAAAATAAATTGTGCTTTCGCCGAAATTAAATCATCATTTGACGAATTTGTAGATCGAGGGAGTGGGTGGGTTTTAGAAGAAGTAAACCATTTAGAAATTAATACTGCTAAATATGTACCGCTAAGCGGATCTACTTACATCCCTCTACCACCTGAAATGCGGTCTTAAACATTAAAAATAGTGATCAAAAATGCTTTCTTTGGCGTATTTTAGCTAGCCTCCACCCATGCGAAGACATGCAAATCGTGTCTCTAAATACAAAAGTTTTGAAAACGAGCTAAATTTAACAGGAATAACATTCCCAATGAAACTCCAGCAAGTGCCTAAATTTGAAAAATTGAATAATTTGTCTATAAATATTTTCGGCCATGAAAAAGGAGATGTTTTTCCTTTGCATCTTTCAACAAATAGGAGTGGACGTCTTCACATTAATCTTTTGCTAATATCTAATTATGAAAAGCGTCACTTTTGTATCATTAATAATATGAGTCGATTATTGACCAATTAAAATAAGCATAGAAGTGCAGTATTTTATTGCGATTTTTGTTTGCATAGATTTACAACTAGAGCTTTACTAGATGATCATATCACATACTGTAGGGAGCATAAAATGCAAAAAGTAGTAATTCCCACAGATACCGATCGCATTTTAAAATTTAAATCATTTCATTTATTACATAAAATTCCCTACGTAATATATGCAGATTTCGAATGCATTTTAATTAAAAATGCATCTAATAGTGATACACGCACTGAAATAAATGCGCAGCATATACCCTGCGGTTATTCATATGTTCTTATTGATAGCGAAGGATCATGTCTAAAGTCGCCTGTTGTGTACCATGGGGAAAACGCCGCCGAACATTTTATTTTAAATTTATTAGGAGAGGAAGAAATTATAAATAATTTACTTTCTGTTAATAAACCCTTACACATGAGTGCACAGGACCAGGAATTGTTTTTAAATGCAACTCACTGTTTTGCATGCGAACAACTCTTAGGTGATGACAGGGTGAGAGATCACTGTCACATAACTTCGAAATATCGAGGCGCCTTGCATTCCCGCTGTAATTTAAACCTTAAGCTTATCAAAAAAATACCGGTAATAATCCATAATCTAAAGGGATACGATAGTCACCATATCATTAAAGTACTAAGTAAAGTAAAAAATAAAAGAACGTCATGCATCGCAAGTGACACCGAAAAATTTATAACCTTCTCTATTGGGAATTTACAATTTTTAGATTCTTTGCAATTGATGCCAGCCTCTTAAGACAAATTAGTGAAAAATTTAGGGGAAGATGAATTTCATATACTATCCTCGTAAGTAACTACTGACTTACAACCTCTTTTGCGTCGTAAGGGAGCCGTTATCCTTATGACTATTTCGATTGCATGGAAAAATTTAATGAGTTACCTCCACCTGAATATTTCTACGATAGTTTAACCGATGAAGAAATTAGTGAATCCGATTACAATCACACTCGCCTTGTTTTTCAATCTTTTAATACGCAAACACTAAAAGACTATCACAATTTGTATATCAAGACTCTTCTATTGGCGGACGTGTTTGAAAAGTTTAGACGTTTGTGCTTAACCCACTATAAAATTGACCCCACCCATGTGTACACAGCCCCTGGTCTTGCTTGGCAGGCGTGTCTTAAGATGACGAAGGTGGAGTTGGAACTCTTAACTGACCCAACCATGCACCTTTTCATTGAAAAGGGGTTTAGGGGTGGTGTTTCGATGATAACTAAGAGATTTTCGTCGATAATTACGACCCTGACAAGCCAATTAAACATAGAATATATTTAGATATGAATAATCAATCTATACGGTGTAGTTTAGGAGGTTTTTTACCAACAAGAGATTTTCATTGTTGTGACAATTTAAACATGAGTGAAGAGTACATACTCTCATTGTCAGATGAATCTGACTTCGGATTTATCTTGGAAGTTGATTTGGAGTATCCATCAACATTACACGATTTACATAATGATCTTCCTGTAGCCCCTGAACAATTAAAATCTGTTATGCTTTCGCCTTACTCACAAAGAGTGGCAGCTGAGTTAAAAGTAAAAAATGCTCACAATGTTTCAAAATTGATACCTAACTTAAACGATAAATCGAGATATGTTCTTCATTATAGAAATTTAAAGTTCTATTTAAAACTCGGACTGTGATTGAAAAAAATCCATAAAATTTTGCATTTTAAACAAGAACCATGGCTTCGTGTCTTCATTAATTTTAAAGCCAAAAAATGCAAATAATTCCTTTGATAAAGATTTTTGGAAACTTATGAACAACAGTGTTTTTGGAAAGACTATGGAAAATCTGAGAAACCGTGTAGATCTAGTAACCGATAAGAAAAACCTTTGAAATTAATTGCCTCTTTTAGTTCATTTAAAATTATTGACGAAGGATTAGTAATTATATCACGCCACGTTACATCTCTCAATCGTCCTATTTATATAGGTTTCTCTGTATTAGATATTAGCAAAGTTTTCATGTATGAATTTCATTAAAGAAAAATATGGAAGTAAGGCGGAATTATTGTTTACAGACTCGCTTTGTTACGAAATACAAACGGCCATTAACTTATAGGATACATCAGATCGAATCATTTCTCACATAGTAACAAAAAGGCAAAAGATGAGATGAATGGATTCGCGGTGAAAGAGTTTGTAGGATCGAAAATGTTAAAGTAATAAGGGAGAAAAAAAGACAGCGAAGGGGGTTGTTAAAAGCATTATCCAAATCGAGTTAAAACCATGGAGTCTAGAGTACCATATGGAGACCCAGCTTAAGGTAAAATTTCCCCCACAATGTGATTCGTCAGACTTTAATGGATAATGGATGCAAAACTGCCGCTAGGTGGCATCTCAATCAGTAGACGTTGGAATTTTTCACTTGTTATTAATACACGTGCATGTTATTACTGCACGTGTTAATTATAAATTTATTTTTTAATCGCTAATATTAATATTGTTTTTAGCAGCTTCCTAGTATCAGCTTGTTTAAAGCTCTAAATGTAAGTTTTTAATTATGATTTCGTTTGTTTGACTATTTTGCTATGAAACTTTTACTTATTTTATGCTTTCAATAACATCGTAAGGATATTCTCTTCTAGAATTGTTTTTTAAACATCAATGTAAATAAATTTTGTTTTAAATCTTCCAATTTGATCCACAAGTGCATTCTTTCCTTCTTGCCTATTTAATTTTTTTATCAATTGTTTTAATAAACTTATTACTTAATCGTTAAAGTGATTGGTAATTTCCAAACAATTAGAGATTATAAAAAGGAATTCTAAATGCTTGCAGATTTTTATTAGAACATCTAGTTAACAGATTGAAATTTATGAAACATGTTATGTTAAAAATAGAATAATTTTACACATTAATTTGAATTGTAAGGAACATTCATTTATTTGGATTTGTATGGCTTTCACTTAATAATAAATGAACTGAATCAGACAAACATACTATGATAGTATCTATTAATTATGGTAATAGGTTTTGGATTCTCCTTATGTTATGGTAAAATTTATTGTTATAGTTTCTAATTGTACTATAGAATCTAATTGTACTATCTCTTAACATTTCATCTATTTTATTAAAAAATATTTGTAAATATCAACACACTTCATGTATATTGTTTATACACCAAAAAGTTAGGTACATGAGATTGTCTGGAAAGAATTTATTGTGCTGAATATATAATAATTTATATTTTATTGAGTGAGGTCACTATATTTAATCAACTCAATTGTGATAGAATTCATTGCCCTTTTGAATGTTTGATTGCTTTTATTTTCTAAGCAGAAAAAATCAGTCAGTTCAAATCAGATTATTTTTGATCAAAATCAAAATTAATCAAAAATCAGATTGTTTTTGATAATTTCTATTTTGAAATTTATGTTCTTATCTGCTTTGTAATTAAATGCAATAATTCAGATGACTCTGATTAATATTTTAAGAAAGTGTTCACATAAGTTTTGATACAAAATTAAAGTGTGATATCACTATTTAGAATAATTTGATCATAATTTTTTTAAACAATTTTTTTTTTGTATTACTTAAGTAAATGACATTGATTTTAATTAATTCTGTTTTATTTAAGAATTGAAGATTCTAATTTACGATGATGAATTTGATATAGTGTATGTTAAAAGAATAATTGTTCAATAATATGTGATAATGTTATTCATTAAAGAATACTACATTGTATGTTTGTTATAAGAACTATATCTTTTTCATCTATTGTGTATTACTTTTAGAGTTTCTATTGTTATAGCAGAGATTATTAAGATTTTTAGTAATTAAAGATATAGTTGATGTTCTATATAATTTAATGAAATATCTGTGTAACAATATTTACTTTACATTATCATTCTTTCTTCAAAGTAATATTATTATTAACTCATATCAGATAATTTTACTTGTTTGAATGACAAAGTATTTGTTTGCCATTGTATGACTTCTTTGCCAGTATTTAGAAATTAAATAATTTTTTAATCACGAATTAATGTTAATTTTTTTTTAATGTACCTATCGAAAGAGATTTCATAATGCATATTTTCTGAGTTGTGTAGATATAAATGCCTCACTTTATTTGTATTAGTTTTTTTAAGGATATTTATTTTCTTAAAACAAAAAAGTGGCAAAAAGCAATTCCTCGATAGGATGCGTAAATTCACTGATCGTGTTTGTGCTTTGCATTTTGGTGAAGATTAAATTGAGGCCCATTATCACGTTTCATTACCTGGCGGGGTAAGTTTCATGTTAGTTTTATTTTGGGCTATGTAATGATATGTCAATCGTTAAGATATAATATGAATGTTTCATGTCAATTCATGTATTCTGCTTCTGTGATAATAGAAACAATGTGTTATTTCATATTTTTGGGTGTTTATTAATTGAAGTGTTTATTAATTTTAATTTATAGCTAATGGTTTCTAAACATGTAAAAGAAATTGTAATGTAATCTGTTAAAAAAATTTTCTGGCATTCGCCTGGACATTTTACACTTCATGATTATTTTGAACTTCATAAATTTCTTGTTTAACATATTTACTGGTTTTAATTTATATCTACTCTTAAGATGAAGTAGAGATTGTAATATGGCGTATAAATTTTTTTTCTGGCATAAGTAATTTATTTATTATTATTATTTTTTGCCTTTTATGAATTTTATGTTTCAAGTATTAATCAATTTTCGTTTCCAGCTGGGGGTCTTTACAGGTGATTTCTTTTTTGGCTTTTATCAGGATCTTTTTTTTTTCTTATTTTCTTACATGTCATGTTTGACTTATTAATTAATTCTCTAAAGATATATTTTAGAGATTAACTTATATTTCTTAAATTAAATAAATATAATTGTTTATTTTTATAGCCAGTGCTTTCTAAAGGTGAAGAATAAATTGTAATAGGATATATTAACCTGCAGTTTTCTTTGCTTCTTTAGATTTTTCTGACATTGCCCTGGAACTTTAATATTTTATATTTTTTGCCATTCATAGATTTCATGTTTGAAGTATTAATTATTTTTATAGCTAGTGATCTCTAAAGATGAAGAAATTATAGTGTGGTGAATTAATTTATTCTTTCTTGTGCTAGAATTTGTAAATTGTACTTATATAAGTGTGAGGTATAATTATATAACCCAAAGCTTGCTCTTTGACTTAGTTTAAAATACATAATTAAGTTTATTTGAAATTACTTTAAATGTTTTGGATCCTAGAGCGTTTTTTCCTTATGAATAGTGTGTGAAGTATCATCCTTTGAGTCGTCAAAAAATTTATTGCTAAATAATTGACTCCATTGAAGCTGATGTTAGTAAAACTATGCAGCTCTTTGGGGTCAGTCATATTTGGCCAAGAGTTAATGAAGCAGAAGCAAGAGTGTTCTTCCGATGATAATTGCCATGGTATGACTTTTTTTTCTCTATTAATTTGTAGTTATCCAGCATATTAGTCCAAATTTAAAGATTGATATTTCTTTTTTTTTTTTTTTTTAATGTTAAAAGTATTTAATTGTTTCAGTCAGGTTTTCCTAAACTTTTTATGCTTGCCATTTTTTATACAGAAATTTATTATTATTTTTTTGACAATGTAGTTTATTAACAGTTGTTAAAGTTTCTAAAATTAACTATTTGAACAGAGGCAGAGTTTACTAAAAAATTGCATCAAAAAGGACAATAAAAGCATAATTTTTATTTAAAAAGTATTAAGAGAAAAACAGTTTTAATACAGTTCTTTCAAAGTTTAACATTCAATTAATTAAAATCGATAGCTATCCAGTTGAATTTGAAAATTAATTTGTATTTTACGTTTGATTAATTTTTGAACTACTAAAATAGCATTTAACTTTGTGAATTTGTTTTAGAAAAATGTAAAAAAAGGCAAAAATGTCTGAAAGATAACTTCTCTTTTACCAAAAAACTAAATTAATAAATGTTTGCTTTTGCATGATGTATGTTTAGCCCTGAGAAAATACTACAACATCACTATAAAACAAAGTCTCAAAAATAAAAACCAAGCAATATTTAATAATACTTTTGACTTGTCTGAAATAATAAAAATGAAATTGGCAGATAATTTTATAGGTTCGTTTCAAAAAGTTTCAATAAAATAATCATCAAAAAATGTATCTTAAAAAATATATTGGCCTGCTTCATCTTACGTAAATTTTTTGAAATCACTGAAAAATCAATAGAATCCATTACGTTGAAAAAGAAAAACAACAGATTATCTATTATTTAAATGAAACGGACTATTTCTTTAAACGTTTTTACAGTACTTAAAATTATTTATCATCTCGTGATGAGGAGAGAGAGACGGAGACTCTTCTCCCCCCCACCCAGAACTTGTTTTTGACAGAGCTTTTACTCTGGCCGTTAGGTGGAGTTCTGTAGCTAGGTACAAAGTTGTTTGGGAGGGTGAAAAAGAGCTGCAGTTAAAAGTATTCAAATCTAAAAAAAATATATTGAAGTTGGAAAGCAAGAGTGCTAGGTTTAAAGCAAGTTAAATCAGTCATAAAATCTCGAAAGAGTAATTATGAAAAAAGATATAAATATACAAAAAAAAGGGTTCACTAAATTTTTAAGAAAAATATCTTCAACATTATGTAGTAAAAAAATAAAACTTTTAGAAATTATTTAAACTATTTGCTTTTTGAATGACAACAAGGAATTAAAGCATTTTGGCGAGAAGTACAGAAAACTTTTACGAAAAATATTCTTATTAGGCTTGGGTATGAATTAAATTTGGCTCTTCTAATAACTGTCTTTTTTGTTACAAGTATTTAGGTTTTTAAAGAAATGTAAACAAAGTTTGTAAAAACTAAATTACGATGTGTTGAGTAACTGGTTGTGTTTCGGGTTAATTCGTTAATTTTTATTAAGTAAGAAATTAATAGATTTGTCTTGATTATTAACAAGTTTATTTTTGTTACTTTAATAATCTAAACCTTCAAACTGATAAGCCATAATGAATATAAGAGTGTACCTATACGTGATATAAAGTTAAAAGAAAATTACTATTTACCTTTTGATTTTAATGATAGAATCTGCACAAGATAAATCTTAATTAATTTTCTTATTCTACAACTTACGCTATGACTGTTATATTATCAAATTTTGATAAATTGTTAAAGCCTGCTGGTTTACGTGGGGAAAAGAAGTTCTTGAAGTATGTTATGAATTTACAAGAAACAGATAGATTTTGAAAGGATGAGAAGAGTTTTAAATGTGTACCGTGCAAGAAATAGCCTGGCCGAAAAATTGCTAAAAGTGAAGCATTGGTAGATAGCACGATGAAAAAGAAAAACCAATGAATAAGGCTGGAATACCAGCATCTAGTGATATTTATATATGAAGTAAAAACAAAAAACGGATCAAATATCAAGATGCAGGTAGAGTGAATCACTAAGTAGAGAGCATTAAATCCAATTTCGACCATTTGTCAAAACTGCGCTTGCGCAGTGCAGGCGTAAAACTTATCAGTCTTCGAATCGGTCACACCAGATTGAAGCACCTTCATTTGCTGTTTGGAGAACCTCCCCTCCTCAATGCAATAACCAATCGTTTAACGTGTTTCGGGAGTTCTATTTTATGGATACAAGATTTGTTGAATGGCATTCACTATTGTAACATTTTTGCATATTTACGTGCTGTTGATATTCTTAACTGTATCTAAAGCTTTTGTATTTTATATTGTATTCATACATTTTATCTTATTCTATTCATCTATTTATGCCATTTTATCAGTTATAATTGTACGACAATAAAAGTGTTCTGTGTCTTTTAAAATGTTTTACTGTATTCTTCAGTGCAGCATGTCCTGTTTTGTGTCATTAAACCCTACATTTAATCAATCAAGAAGAAAAGATAAGTAGAAATATAAGGTCAAACTTTAATTGCTCTAGTCTCTATAAGTATTAAAAAAAGTTTTTAGTCTCTAGATGTATAATGAAAAAATACTGTAACTAAAATATGAGAGACTAAAAAATGAGAAGAAAAAACTTTAAAAAAAAAAGATAACGATAGAAAACGGTCGGTATATGAAGAAAACTTGGCGAATTTGAAATACTTACTTGAAAAGATGCAGAAAAAAATTTGTCGCCTGATCCAGGGAAGAAAAAAAAATGTATAATCTAGATCAGGTGTTTCCAACTAGCGGCCTCCGGCCCGCGAAGCCTTTTTTTGTGGCCCGCGAACTAAAATATATTAGTTGTCATATTTTTGCGGACAATTTTAGTAAAAAATCAATATGGGTTTAAAATACTTTTCTCGTTAATAAAAACATAATTTCTTCGTTTCTGTGAAATTTAGCATACCAACGGTGCAAAAAAAAATTTTTCTCAGGTTTTGCACCCAGGAAAATATTTATTCAAATACAAAAATAATCGTGAATGTAACTCTATTTTATTTTTTATTTATTTTTTTTTTTGTGAATATAATTTAGCATGTGTGTATCAGAAATATTCTCGAAGAAATTATTCGATTTAACTTTTTGAAACCACTCACTCATTTTGGAAGAAAATATTTACACGCACATTTGTAAATTTTAAATGTAAATATCTATTTTCTGGTTGTTGCAGCATACAAATCTCAATTTTCTCATTGAATATTTTGTGTGCTACGACGGAAGTTTTAATACCAACTTTTTTAAAGTTTTATATCTTTACAATTAGATATCTTTTGCACATTATTTGTTTAATACATAGGTGCACAATAAAGTTATTGTAGCCCGAATTTTAATTATTTATTTAATATTTTTAAAAATATTATTAATAACAATTAAATATTTTTAAAAATCTACCTCTTATTTTGATTTGTAATTCAGTACTTTTGTTTTGTACAACTTATTAAAAATCTGACAGTAATATTTAATGTTTTTTCAAGCATAAGAAAGTCCTTCATAATATTTCGATAAAGTTGTGGCCCGCCATTTAATTTGTGTTTTTAATTGCGGCCCGCGGCCTCATGTATGTTGGAAACCCCTGATCTAGATGATTAATTGAGATGAAAAATGTAGATTTATAAAATATATGTTGGAAGTACAAAAAATGTGTACAGATAATTCTGGATTTAGAAGTAACAAACTCATGATATAAGTCATGAAATTTAAAAAATTAACGATCATAAATGATTTACAATCGATCATAAATCATAAATCGATCATAACGATCATAAATGATAATGATTAACAAAATTATTTACCAAAATTTCTAGTGAAAGACAGAATTAGAAGTAAAAATTAGAATTACGATAAAATATTACAAAATAAAATTTAAACTTATGTTAAACTTATATGCTAAACAAAGTACCAATTTACGTTAATAAGAATTTTTCTTTCTGTACAGCTCTATGATGGTATAAAAGTTATTTATTTGTGTATAGATTAAAAAAAATTTTTGGTTATACTTTATGTTATTTTGCATATTGTTATAATGCGTACATATAATAGTTTTATGAGATTAGCATGCTAGTATGTGTGGCGTTAATGTTAGCTGGCACTCACTCAAATCAATCGTAGAATGACGAACTTTTCAATGGAGAAATATTTGCCAGAAAAGATGCATATTTTTGCTTTTCGGTGACATGTAGTGAAATTGAAGATTTCGTAGGCTGAATTTAAAACAAAGAGTGGACAATGGCAGCGACATCAGGAAAGGAATGTTAGCAGATCTATAAAGCATGCATATTTGTGAGAAAATGGAGGTTATAAGAAAGAGAGAGAGATGGAACAAGTGTAGAAATATCTCTATGATGGTGGTAGAGGACAATCAACGAGAATATTAGTTTTTTTAAATATATATTATATCAAATGTTGAGTTAAAATCTTTATAATGACATTTTTTTGTTTTGTTTTTATAAATTTTTAAACTTACGCCAAAATAAATGGATTTATCCGAGGTCATCAAATTCAGGAACTAATTTTCCATAACAATTACAGTAGGCCGTGACGGCAAGTCACAAAATTGCGTTAAAATTGAAATTAATTTTATCTAATAGGCTAAATATTTTTTTCCAATTATCAATTTTATGTTCACAAAAATATATAGTTTTTTACTCTTACTAGAAATAAATGGCTCGTTAGAGGGCTAAATTGCAATCACGAGTATGACAAAATATTCAAAAGTTTACTCTCGATGGAGATACAGGCATCAAAAGAACATGAAAAGTACAGAAAAACAAAAGCAATTCAAATGGATTTTACAATAGACGAGATACAAAGTTCCCTCTGGAATGGAACTACAATATTCATGGTAGCAGTGTTCTTTTATTTTTTTTCATCAAATTGTGCACAGAATATATGTAATTTAGATGAATATTAAGGCAAAATATTTAAGACAATGTTTTCTTACACTAAATTACATTTCTTATTAACTTCTAAAAATGCCTACTTTGAATATTTGAGGAGAGTTCTTCCTTAATTGTTATCTAAATACAAGTTTATGAGAAAATTAATCTATTAATGACTAAGAGTTCTATTACTTTGTTAATAACTAAGTTTTCAAAGGAGTGGTTTGTTCTTCATCCTGTTACGATGACCCTGCCCAACTTAGGATTTTTTATTTTTTGTCACCGATTATTGCTCTTCAAGCTTTAATGTCCTGACCTGAAGGGATGTTTACTAACACGGACCATTCTATTTTCGACTTTTACCGGTCTTTGTAGAGCAAAAACCGACCTTCTTATGTAACAGGCATCTACGAACTTAAAATATTGCAATTGTGCAAAAAATATTTGCATTACAAATATTACACCAACATAAATATTTCGAACTCTAACCACCATTTTGGAGAATTAAAATATAGAATACTTAATTTGTAACTTCCACCATAAATACTAAATGATCAATAATTTATTGAATAGTTTTATAATCATCATTCATTTTATTCGATGTGTTTTTATACGGCATACAATATTACAATGATTTATAACATAACCGAAACTACAGTAATAAAGCGTTTGAAAAAGTTTGTATATTATGAAATTAGATATGCTGAATAATCTATTTATAAAACTACTTTATGTAAAAGAATAAATAGTTCCAGGAAAATCAAAGTGCTAAATAAACATATTATATATTGGCCATAAGCGATTATTACATTAACATTGGTTTGTTTAGTAAAAAGTGTATGTCTGCTCTAGTTACAGAGAAACATTCACCATTAAGCACATCTAGACCTGGTGCTCTAATTTAAAAAATAAGAGTTATTTTAATTGAGATTTTTCTAGCTTATTTACTTTACTCTTAGCGAACCTACACAAAAAATATTGTTATTCTTAAAGATTAAATTTATTATTAAGATTGTTGAAAAATTTAGATTTTAGGTAAGGATTTATAAATTTGATCTTCTAATAAAAGGGTTAATCTGCTTTTGAAAATAAAGCTGTAAGTCTTTATCAGAAAATACTTAAAAATATTATGAAAAAATTTAATTATGATTCAAACGAAGAAAAATATTTTCATAAAGGATTTGTACAATTTTTAAAACAAAGATACACATCAAAAATTATTTTATTTTAAAAACTAAAAAGAAAAAAAAAATTGAATTTTTTTATTTGAAACAGACGTGATGTTTTTTAAAATTTTTGTTTTAGTGAACTTGAAAGAGAATTTAAATTATAAATATTTTATAACAAATTATGTGATTATTATAATACTCCGAATAATATAAAGTTATCTTCTTAAGGAAAATGTGATGTAACTTAGAATTCTTTATTGGATAAAAATGTATACGTTGATTGTCTAATAATAAGTTTAAAAAAATATGTTATAATAAATGGAGAACATCATTTGTATAACGTGGCTTCTTCGAAAGAATTGAATATTAAAGTAAAAAAGGGAAGTAAAAAAATATATTCGATTCTATTGGTAAATTAAATAACAATGATTTAAAAATAATAATAATAATAATAAATACAATTAGATATAAATCTTGAAAAAAGATTTTTTATTCCAGATTATTAAATCCATACATAGGCTATAGATCAAGATAGAAGTAAATCTACCAAAAGAATTCGAAATATCACGATTCTATTTGACGGGGCAGAAATTGGGTTAACAAAGCTCACGTAAAGGCGATCAAAACTATTCAATGGGGGACGATAAAGCTAAACAAGACTGTCAAGCGGAATAAAAAGCTAAGCGCACTTAGACAATCTAACATCAACAGAACTGAGCCTAACAAGACTATAACTACATTAGTAGAGAGAAACCTTCAATATGGAAGGGTGCTTAACGTGGGCAGAAACCAGCCAAACAAAACTATTTAGTGTGAACAGAAACTAGCCGAACAAAACTGTTTAAAGTGGGCAGCAATCAGCTGAGCAAAACAATATGCGTTCTGAACTGAGCCAAACAAAATTATATAATGTCGGCAGAAATCAGCTAAGCAATTATGCCATGTGGGCAGGGCCGGATTAAGACCTCTTGAGGCCCTAAGCACTGAAAATATTTTGGTGCCCCCCTCTAACAATTAAAAATACATCTGCTATTAAGTCACGTGTTAATTCTAAACACAAAATCAAACTTTTTTTAAAAGAAAATATTTATTCAAATAAAAAAAATTAAAATATGATCAATTGAAAACTTTTTAATTGATATAAAAAAAACTTCTGTTTGTGCACATGTACCATGTGCAAAAAAGCAAACACTTTGAATGACTTATGATCGAAAGTTTGAACTTTTATATACTAAGACTCAAAATACTTTAGAAAAACAAACACATCTTTTTCTAAAAAAAGCATAACTTTTTTTTTAAATGGTTCGAATTCTTGGCTCTCGAAATATATAGTCAAACCACGAGAATTTTTTTAAACGAACTAAAAAATTTTAGCGCACAATAATAAAATTCATTTTCCTAAAAATAGTTTCTTGTCAAAAATAATTTTCAAGAAGTATTAATTATTTTATATTAATTTATTTAAGAGAATAGACGAAAGAACTTCAAATTGAAAATTTAACAAATGTCATTTTAAATGACAAAATACAAAATTTAATGTGTATTAAATCAGTCAAATACAACTGAATTATTCATTTTTAAAAAAGTTATATATTTAACATTTAATTTCTCAAGAACTATTCCGCAGATTTCGTTCAAATTTTGTATTTTACCATTTACATTTATGTTCTTTAAAATTATATAAAAATTTGTATATTTTTAAATTGAAAATTTTTCCGACTATTAATAATAAATAATTTAAAAAAAAAAACTATTTTTGTCGGGAAAATATTTTTAGGTAAATGCATTTTATTCGGTATAAAAATTTTTCAATTCGTTTCGAAAGTTCTCGAGACATTGCGAAATGCATGAAAACTGAAATTAAATAATGGAGCCCAAACTTTCAACCTAAAAAAAACTTTTGGGACCTTAATTTCCTTATTGCGAATATCATCCATATTTTGAGGGACAAATATCCAAATTTAACAACAACATACATATACATATGTATATATATAGGTAGAGTAAGCACGTTTGCCTGACTTAAAAAAATATCTTCTGCACCATCTAATTAGCATATTTTAAGATTGGCCCTTAAGCCATTTAGATTGAGATCTAGAACCTAAGTTAAAATCCGATCATTAAATCAAGAGTTATTCAGGTTTTTACTTTTTTTATTTTACGCACTGTATATAATACAACATACTTTTACAAATAATAATGCTTTTCATTATTTCTTTTTCCTTATTAAACCTAATATATTAATAATGATTGGAAGAGAAATGAGGGAAAAAAAATTGTGATGAGTAAATTTATAAATGCAACAATTATCATAAATGATCTTATAAAATCTGGATTAAAAATCATAAATGAACTTATTTCATAATAACAACTCACTCTAGATTGCATCTGTGGAAAACAGAACTAATTACTTAATAAAATTATTACTATTTTGTTTAATATTTTGGACATTCTCTTAATTAGGTAACCTGTCAAAGGTACAGAAGAGTTTAGGAGCAATAAATAACTATCAATTAAATCTTAATTTGACTAGTAAAATAATGACCTTTTAGAACAAATGATAGAAATCACTTAAAACTACTCCATTAAACCTGTACATAAAATTCTCATAAGTGATAGCAGTAACTTTGGTCTGAAAAAGCTGTCTCAGTAAATAAACACTCTGTCCTCAATAAGTAAATAAATGCAAAAACAAAATACTTTAAATAACTATAAATTCAATTATCAGATTTTCGTTTACAAATTTAGAACATTCGTGTTTTCATAATACAAAACAAAAACATAAATAGAGCAACAATGAATATAATATAAAAACTAAACTTAATTAATAATCAGTAGAACATAACAAACCATCATTTTTAATTTATTCACTTTTTTTTTGGTGTGTGTTAACGATATGTTTTATTCCTGTATGCATACGCGTACATAATACCACATAAGTTTTATAGAAAATAATTTTAGATTTGGAAAAATACAATCCTTAGAAGCATAAACAGAAGTATTGTATGTAATTTTATTGAACCAACATTTATCTTAAACCAACCGAAATCTACTTTGCCTACTCAAATTTTGTGTACTAAATATTTCACATATTCTTTACAACATTTAAAGACAAATTCATAAAATAAATCGAAATAAAATTTGTGCATTGTTACTTAAAATTTTTATTTAAAATCGAATAAATATTTAAATTATAACGTAATAGAATAAAATTTATTTCAACAAGATCAATTATTTAAAAAAAATTTAATTACTTCTTAAAACTTATAATACGGCATCCCCTCTTAAGAAATATGTCACATTGTATTTTTAACAAAAACTTGAAAATTTTTTTTATTACTTTTGAGTATTATTACGTAATAGAATGCTTAAAATGTAAAAAAAATTATATAATTTTTAAAAATTGTAATTTTATTTTTTCATTTAGGTTTAATTAATTTTTTATAATTAAAATATTATAATGCTTTAGAAAAATTGAACTCTTTACTTATATTTATTCAGACATATAATCAATATTGATCGATAAATAATAATTATTGATAAAATTATTTGAGGGGTTTAGCTACTACCTGAAGCAATATAAGCTGTACACTATTACAGCATGCTTTCAAAAGCAAGAATAATGTTGATATAATGTTTATATTTAGAATAATGTTTCAGTACAATAAACTTTTTCTGTGCATTCACGTATAATTTTATCTTTTTTTTTCCCCTTTCATGAAATTTATTTTTTTTCTTCTCATATTTCCGTAAAAATATCAATAATTTTTAGAGTCACAAACAATAGTTTTATTTGTTCCTTATAATTTTTATATACAAGAAATGACTTTGTTAAAATAAGGAAAAACTATCGATACTATAATTTCAATAGCCTATTGAAATATTAACTATTTTAAAGATTAAAATGATAAAATTTAATTACGAATTGCAAATAAAATTTTAAGTTTTTAAGAAAAGATGGTTAGTTATTTTACATATTATACATTAAATGTTACATTATATGTTAAAATAACCAACCTTGAAATACCTTCTACTAGATCTTAGTACACATTTTAACACAAAAAAAGAAGAAAAAGAACTTTTGAATTCAAAATTTCGGTACAGGCAAAGCTGATAAAAGAAAAATTTTGAAAATAAATATTTTCGAAGTGGAGAAACATCAAAGTTAACCATTTTAACAAGGCTATTTATCAAACACCTGACTTTAGCTTTTCCTAAAAATAAATTAGTGATTTCGTTTGAACAAAATTAAACTTATATTTCATTAATCTGCCTTTAAAAACCTGTTCAAAATTTAATAATTAAAATTATTTGCCCAATGAAATGGAAGATTCCTCAAGTATTGTTTATAAAAACATTTTCATTTTCAATAAACATTGGGAACAAGGAAGGAGAACCAATTTAAATAGAATAAATGGTTACTTACGTCAACTCTAAAATTTCTGGAAGAGTCATGTTTGTCTTTATATGATCGTTGCCCGAAACTTTTCTCTTAAAATAGTCACAAAAATCAAATAGTGAAATAATCGATAAAGTTAAATAAAAATTAAACAATGCGAAAAAGTAAAATAATCTAAACACGAACCAAGTTGAAACAAAATCCTGTAAACTAAGGTGTAAAGTGTTTACCAAAATGTTTAATTTGTGTGTATATACGGGGGTGTGTAAATACGGGAAATTAGTTACTGAATGTAGCTTAAATAAAGTTATTGGTTGAAAATTATGTCAATCAAGAAACTTTTCTTTTCCTAGACCTCCCACTTTCTTCATCCCACATCATTTATTTGTATCTGTACCCCTAGAAAGGAAGATCATTTGAATTTTCTGAGATATGGCCCTTTCCTCTAAAAAAAAGGAAGGGGGAACGAGTCGACTATAGGATGCTTAAAGATATCTGAGATGAAAGGATGCTCTCTGTCTGTAGTAAATCAATTGGTTACACTTGTCTTGTCCTTAAAGTGGTTCTTCTCAGAAAATTTAAGCTTTGTATTCTAATGCATATGTTGGGGACAATCACGGTGGTCCTTTTCAAGAGCCTTTGAATTCATGAAATCGAATGCTGGCAATAAACAGCTTTTGTTGTTTTACGACGGGATTGTTTGTTACATGCAGAAAGCAAGATCAGGTTAAATTGAACCACGTTTCCCAGCAGTCTGGTGCTGATAATAAAATAACAGGAACAACAATATTTTTCCCACTCGTTTATGCAGAATGACCAATTTTTATTTTAAGAAAAAGTTAAATGGAAATACTACCTTAATTAGTTATTTATTTATTTCAATCTGATGCAAACACGAGCTGCAAGTAAAAATTAAAAGCAACGATTAAATTTATTTTTAGTGACAGAAATAATATTATTTTCAAAATATTTACATGTTCAAATTATCATCTTAATAAAAGTTGATGAAATTACATATATATATATATATTCTCAATAATAATTTTGATTGGCTCTAACTTTAATCATTATCATTAAGGATTTTCTGTATTAGTTATTAAACATATTTTTAAATTCAATTAATAAAAATATCTTTATAACTTTCTTAAATTTGCTATTTATTTTTGATTTGAAATTTTCAGAAGTTTTCTTATTTCTTAATTGTAATTTTTACAAATTTCATTATAAGATGCACAAAATATAGTTTACTTGCACTAAACCCAATTCAATGATCGAAAATTTGATTTTATTGTTACTTATTTCTTATATTTGATTTTAATATTAAATTAGTTTTAATGGATACTCTTTTTAACGTATTTTTCACCGTCAACGAACATAAGATTCACATTGTGAATTTACACATCTTTTGTGCTCAACTTTTTGACATTTGTATTTATACAAGACTCTAAGGACTAAGGAACCTGTAATTCTTTCCTTATTAAAAGACTCTTGCATTCATATTACATAGTATATATTTTAAGTTTTAAAATCTAATTTCAACATTCGCTATATATAGATAAAAAAAATTATAAGTAATGCGAAGTGTGTGGTCATATTTTCGCAAATTTAACCTCTCCTCCACAAAAAAATTTTGAAAAATGATACTTAAACACAGCTCCTTTTTCTTAATTTAGAGAATAAAAAAATTATTTGACGTAAAAGTTTGAAATAAATTTTTGTAACACAACCTTTACGTAATTTGATGACTTCTTTTTAATATGCAATGAGAATATAATTAAAAATATAGTGTAAGCAAATATTTTTGAAAAATGTGCAGCACATAAAAACAAAAACATGCACAAAAACTGCAAACATGCATAATACAGTTTTTTTTTTTTCACATCAAAAATCACATATTTTACATCATCAAATCATTGCATCAAAATGTTGTAAAAGAAATTTTTTTTACATAAAAAAAATCAAATTGACGAAGCATCAACTTTGCTACAACTGCGAAAAATATTATGTAAACATGAATCGTAGCAGTATGTTATGGAATCATTGTAATGGATAAATAAATAGATCCTTTATCGCATAGAAGTTCGCTACCTTATTTAATTATAAGACCAAAAATTTTTGATACATAACATCTTTTGTTTTTTTTTCTTTTATTATGTAAAATTTCGCACTTAGAAAAGCTTGTTATCTACTCTTAAAATGGAAGCTCAAAATAATAAATTTTTTAAGTAATGTTTAAAAAAAAATTAAATTATATATTCCTAACATTTAGTCAGGCTTTGTGGTGCCCCCCTATCCCCTGGTGCCCTAAGCACGTGCTTAGTGTGCTTAATGGTTAATCCGGCCTTGCATGTGGGCAATTATGCCATGTGGGCAGCTTAGCAAGCCTAACTGAACTATTTATAATAATATGTGGGCTAATTTCATTTTGTTCTTATATGAAATAAAAAATATTTGTTCATATTCGGGCTAAATTAGAGTGCCCAGTACTTACTTAAACTTACCTTGAAGCAGTTCCGCTTCTAGCCATTCTTGGTTCTTCTTATTCCGATAACACTGCCCTCCTGACGAATTTCCATGCTGCGTCATTATAATCTTTATTCACAAACATTATAATTATCCAGTTAAAATCAATATAACAACTATCTTAGCTATTCATTTTTAAACACGTAGAATCTCTTCTATTCTAAAGGTTTTGTAAAAATGGAGTCAACTTGAACTATTATTCTTTATTTAGCTATTTCTAGATCAGATTATCTATTTACAAGATCAGAATGTTATTGCTGCCTGTAGAATAAGGATACGAAGAGACGGTAAACTTATCCCTACGAAACATCTAATTCTCACGTTCAGCACACCAAACTTACCATTTTCCATCAAAATGGCTTATCACAACTGTCCGGTTCGACCTTACATCCCAAACCCTTTGAGGTGCTTCCAATGCCAAAGGTTTGGGCATTCCAAAACATCTTGTCGCGGTCGATCTGTCTGTGCTCGTTGTTCTAGTACTGACCATGAGGACGACACCTGTGAGTTGCCACCCCTATGCATTAACTGCAAGGGGGCTCATCCTGCGTACTCCAGGAGTTGTCTAAAATGGACCCTGGAAAAGGAGATACAATCTGTAAAAGTTTCTCAAAACCTAAGTTTTGATGAATCTAGCAGAATAGTCACTGCCCGTACTCCACGTCCGGGCATATCCTATTCCGCGGCAGCTAAGAAATCCCTGCGTACAATCAGCACACAAACAGATACTCCACAGCAAACCAACAAGAAACCACTGTTTAATTTCATTGCACCTACCACTCGATCCATATCTCCTCCTCCACAGAAAGCACATAGAACAACTTCGTCTGAAAGATCTCGGCCTGCTTATAAGCAGTGTTCTAGTCAAAAACCAGGAATTTCTCGCAAGAAAAAAAGACTCTAAATTTAATCAATATTCAAAAAAAACCTACTACCAACAATTTTGAACCCATGGAAGATGAAATAAGTTTGCATCCATCGGATGATGAGTCACTTTTCGATGACGCTCCAACTGTTATAACAACAACATCTAAAACATAATGTCAATTTCATTTATATCATGGAATTGTCGCAGTACACGCAATAACATGTCTGACATCAGAGACATCATTTGTAAATATCATCCTACATGTATTATGCTTCAAAAAACTCATTTATCTCCAACTTACAATTTTAATATTCGAAATTATGCTTGTCATCGAAACGATTTCGTTGATGGTAATCTACCTGCCGGTGGCGTTGCAATTCTTACCTCCACATGTTTCCCTTCATCTCGCTTTTCACTGTCAACTTCATTACAGGCTTTTGCTGTACAAGTTCACCTAAATATTTTAATTACATTCTGCTCAGTTTATTTACCACCACATACTTCCATTGCTCAAAGCGATTTAAATTCACTACTTCATCAACTGCCATTCCATTCATTTTGGTTGGGGATTTTAATGGTCATAGTGAGCTATGGGGTAGTTCTGACTCTAATGCTCGAGGGTGACAAATAGAAAGACTTATCCTAGACAATAATCTATGTTTGCTGAACCAGGGCGAAGACACGTATTTTCATGAACCCACACGGACCTTTCATTGCATTGATTTGGCCTTCTGTTCACCTACAATAGTACCTTTCTCCCAATTTACTGTCGACGAAGATCTTCATAACAGCGATCATTTCCCAATCATAATTTCGTATTCATCTAGTGTTCCTATCACTACCAGACCCCCAGTTTTTATCTATCATCGTGCGGACTAGATTCTATTCTCGCAACTTGCTGACATTACTGAAGATATGGTGACTGACAACAGTATTGACACTGCTGTTGAAAAAGTAACTTCGGTGATTATGCATGCTGCCGAATCCAGCATACCAAAAACTACTGCATCTCTCCCTCGTCATCGTAAGCCGTGATGGAATGCTGAATGCGCAGCTGCTCTTAAAAAGCAAAAACGCTTGTGGAGCATATTCCGTCGTTCTCCTACCACTGCTAACCTTTTAGCTTTCAAACATACCAAAGCCATCTCACGTAAAGTGAGGAGCAAAAGTCAGAAAGACTCCTGGCGCCGTTATGTCTCTTCTATTACAACTACGACCTCTCCCAGACAAGTCTGGTCGAGAGTCAAACGAGCTAATGGTATTTACCGTGAATTTCATCTTCCGGTATTTGAGAAAAACGGTACCATATATCCGTCCCCTACTGACATTTGTAATATCCTTGGCGAGGCATTTGCAACGGTTTCTAGACCTGATAGCTACAGTTTAGCGTTCCAAAGCTACAAGCAAAATGCTGAACGGACGACTAGTAACTTTCATACGCGCCGCAACTTTCATTATAACTGTGATTTTAACTTTACAGAATTGCAGAGAGCACTGTTTCGAGCTAATAACACAAGTCCCGGTCCTGATGGTATCACATGCTCCGCCACTTAGATCGGACGTCTTTGTCAAATGTCCTTATACTATTTAATAGAATATGGACTGAACAAGCGTACCCTTCTGGTTGGCGTGAAGCAATTGTGATACCTATATTAAAACCAGGAAAATATGTTAAAGATCTAATCAATTATCGACCTATTGCGTTAACCAGCTGTCTTGGTAAAACGTTTGAGCGAATGGCTAACTCACGACTTGTGTACTATATCGAAAAGAATCACGTTATTCCAGATTTTCAGAGTGGTTTCCGTAAGGGACGATCCACAATCGATAACATTGTAGAA
Organism: Parasteatoda tepidariorum; assembly: GCF_982258835.1. Classification (NCBI taxonomy): domain Eukaryota; kingdom Metazoa; phylum Arthropoda; class Arachnida; order Araneae; family Theridiidae; genus Parasteatoda; species Parasteatoda tepidariorum. Next base: position 124,736,723 of record NC_141756.1, read on the forward strand.
CTGGAAATGCGAATCCGTAGTGCCTTTGTCAGGCGAAATCATCTTTGTCTCTGTCTTCTTCGATATTGAGAAAGCTTATGACCGAACTTGGCGTTATGAAATTCTCAAAGCTCTATTTGAAATGGGTCTCCGAGGTCATTTGCCGATTTTCATCAGAAGCTTTTTACTGAAGCGCTATTTTTGCGTTAAGATTGGATCCAACTTTTCTCAACGATATATCCAGACTGAAGGTGTCCCCCAAGGCAGTGTTTTGAGTGTCATTTTATTCATCATTCTTATTTCACAAGTTCTACGTGTACTGCCACCTGCTGTCTCTCTTTATGTCGATGTTCTGCACATCTCGTGTTCAGGATCCGACATGAGAGTCATCGAGAGGGGAAATGCAGTCAGCAGTGAACAAGATTTTAGACTGGTGCGACCCAGGGCTAAAGAGAATAGAAGGGCTAGTTCACTCCGCTCTTAGAGCTGAAGCTACGATTTCCCTCCTCATGACGTCACTGTGTCCACAGATCTCGGAGATCGCAAGCAAAGATATTATGATAACTTTGCATTTTTCTCTTTGTGAAAATAAGTTAGACTTTTTCTGGTTATTAGCCTTCAAACTTTACGTAATTAACACATTATTTCCGTTCATAAACATGGTTAAAAAAAAACTTGCTTGGTTATTATATTAAAAAAAATACCATTTTAAACTTATAAAAATGTTTTGCTAGTTGGTGAAAATGACACGATAAATACTTTATTTTAAAAAGTTCAGTTTTAACTTTAACTATTAAGAAAAATGAAGGCATATATCGACACTTTTTTTATCTACATATTCTTTTATAACGATAAGTTAAATTTAGAATCCCTGATTTTAAAATATGTCGTTAATAGCAATTTGTTCATTCTTAATTAAGGAAACATCAACCTTAAACGCTAATTACTGAAACAAAATAATAATATAGGTTCATAATGAAATTAGAAATTTTACAATTGTTTATAGACATTTAAATTTACAATGGTATAATTTATAGATTTAAATTGAAGAGAATATAATTTAAAAAAAAAATCATAAATATTTAGAATAACTACATTAAAAAATATGTTATGAAATTAGGAGAATTTCAGCTATATACTATATATTTTATTTATACTTTTTATTTACATTTTAATTTTCTTTGACTTTATCCATTTTTTAATTCTTTTCACCTGCCTTTCTTTATGAAGTAACAAGGCGATTTCTATTTAGATAATGAATTTTTATAAAAGTTCTTTACGAAAGAATAAACGTATTGCTGTTTTATATTAAATGCGTCATTTCGGAATCCGTTCTTTACATAGTTGTTCATTTACTTTAGGGAACACGCGAAAAATTATACATTTTTCTTTTGTTTTTGTATCAGAATTTTTTCAAGTTGCAATCGCGCAAACTGGCATTTCGATAATAGTTTTAAATTCTTGTAAATTCACTGGAAAAACTGAGGAAAGTCATTATAGAAAATAACAAATATCTTAGAATATCTCGCAAAAAGAAATGATCCAATATTAGTTAGAGCTAGTAAGGCCAAACGCTCCGTTCTTGAAGTAAAAGTGCGAGCTTTGCGCCAAAGTGACGTCACTAGAGTGACGTCGGAGGATCGGCGCGGCGAGAGATACCTCAAAGGAGTGAACCAGCCCTTCTATTCTCTTTAGTCCTGGGTGCGACCACAATGGTCACGCCCTTTCACCTTCTGAAAGTTCATGCATTCATTTTTGTCGTAAACGCACCCTTCACAATGATCCCGGTATCACCATTCGTAACATTGCTATACCTGTTGTGCCACACACAAAGTTTTTAGGCGTGTATATTGTCTAGCGCAGAGGTCGCCAAAGTGGTCTATATAGACCCCCAGGGGTCTATTTACCAAAAGTGGGGGTCGATCTGAGACAGGGGATCGATCCGAATCGGAAGGGTCGATTGGGGGTCAAAGAAAAAACAGTTCTTAATACGTAAATCACACATATCTAAATGAGTATGTAAAATTTGTGAATTTTTTTTATAATTGACTTAATATGAGTTTCTTTATAGAACATAAATTAATAAACGCATCATCAAAAACGTGGACATCAATCTGCAAGATGAGTTTGTTGAATTATTATCGGATCTTGAAGCAAAGACGCTTTTTAAAAATTTAAGAAATTTCGAACAAATATAAATATAATGCAAAAATATGTAGAGCTTTATGAAATAGCTCAGCCTTTTTATGCTAGCTTTTCCAAGTTCCTATATGGTTGAAGCCGGTTTCAGTCACGTAAATTCAATCTTAACTAAGTACAGAAATAAAATTAAATGTGGAGTTACGAGGGGATTTAAAATTAAAATTGACCAATTTTGAACCCAATACAGCGAACCTTGCAAAAAAAAAAAACACCAGACACGCTCATCTCATTGGTTACGAAGCAATAAATCTGTAGTTACTTTACTTATTATTTCTACTTATTTATAAATACTTATTATTTAATAAATATTAAGGTATTTAAATTTCAAGATTAATATATTTTTCATAAAACTATTGTTACACAATGTACTATTACTTTAATAAGTGCTAAAATCATAAAATAAATGTACAAACACAGTATCTAATAGAGTTTTATCTTAATTAACAGAAAATTACTTTTATGGGGGTCGATGGAGATTTCAAAAAATTATATAGGGGTCGATGATCAAAAAAGTTTGGCGACCCATGGTCTAGCGTGTATATTTAGTTATTCATCTCTCATCGTCATGAGTATTCTCAGTATGTTTCTGCTTTTACGGATGGGTCAAAATCTCCAGGGCATGTTGGATGTGGAATCATTATAGCTGATCGAACATACAGTTATATCTCCTCTTTTGGATCTTGTGCTATTAAACTCTACAATCAATCAATCATAAAGTTATATCATACCTGCCATATGTTCTGTATTTACTGCTGAAGCTGTGGCCATTCTCATAGCTCTACGACTTCTCTCATCACTGACAGCACGAAAGGTTTGCATTTATACTTTGACAGCCTTAAGTGTTTTACGTCAGTTGAATAATCGTGTAAACAACGAAGCTCGCCCTATTTTATGTATCATTAGACATCTGTTAGTTAGTCTTCACAAAAGTGGTTTTAACATTTCATTTTGTTGGATCACCAGCCATGTTGGTATTTCAGGTAATGACATGGCTGACTCTGCTGCCCGACCTGCCACGACTCCATTAACACTATCAGTCCTCATTTCTGGCGTGAAGAATTGTATAAGGCAGCAACACTGGGATTTATAAATTAAAAACAAACTGCACACAATTAAATCCACGTTAGAGCCTTGGACTGTGTCGCAATTGCGCGGAGCAGATGTCAAGCTCACCCGCCTACGTATAGGACATACTTGGCTGACTCATCTTCACTTGCTGCTCGGAGAACCGCCGCCTCGATGCGAATAGTAGATGATGAAGCAAAGAAAGTGACTCAAAAAGAATTCGCTGTTTGCGTACGGTGCGCATTAAGGGTTGTCTCACTCTCAAGAGCGGAGATGTTTCTCCTCTTACTTCCGCGCAGAAATGAAATCTTCTTCCGAACAGCTGAAGCCAAGGGCCAATTCCTAGAGAACAAACTATAAATTGAAAAGGGTAATTCTTATAGGGCCTGTCTGGGGGCTACAAATGAAACTCCTCATTCGTCAAAAAACGATTCGTGAAAATAAGCTGCGTTAATTATCGAGAAAAAATAGGGCAAAATAAAACGATATTCAGTCGTATTATTTTCAGACTGTGATCAAAAGTTTACAATCGTTAATAATCTAAAAATGCATAAGAAGGTAATCTTTATTGCCTACTTTCAAAGAATCTTTCATAAAATTTTATTTTCATAAATAAAATGGTAGTTAAGATATGTGTTTTTTTTCCATATATTGAACTCATTCTGATTATCAAAACACATACATAAATAAAACATAGGAGAGCAGACTTTTGCTGAATATATAGTGCATGATTTTCACGTTCATTCAAAATGAAATATTATATTTAAGATGTTGCTTTATTATGTTGCATAAATGTTTCAAATTTTCCATGGAAATGGTTGTTTTAATTCTATTTTATTTTAAAAACGAGGAAGAACTACCGACCCAATTCCGAGTTTACGACTATCAATGTTCAACTTCGTAGTCTTGTTGTTTTGAAGAGGACCTAGAAAATAAGGAAACCCCTGAATCAAGCATTCGGACCAACTAGATTTTCGTTGGAACATTTTGATGGAGCTAACACGCATTTGCGTTACATGGAGAAGAAAAAACAAAAGCCTTTCACGATAGGAAAGCCTTTCATAGAAGGATCTATGAAAGGATCTACCACTAACTATATTTTATCTGTGTGGTGGTTTCAAGCTGATAGCAGAATCAGTATCCAACAGCTGTCGCTAGGATTGCGAGCCTAGGACTTTTCATTGTAAGGCGAACGCTCTACCCCGCTGAGCATCACGACTTTAATTTAAAATTATTCAAACTTAGAGTTGGATATTATATTTCGAAATACATCAAACGCGATAAACTTTAATGTTTCGAAGACCCTGCCGAATGCAACATCCAATCAATCAGTAAAAGGGGCTAGGGAACAGACTGCCGAACTAGGCACACTGGGCCTCCCTCGGTCTCAACCAAGTTAAGACAGTCGGGACACCATCTTACACCGCCCAATGAGTTTATCCGTTCCTCTACCTTTACAGATGAGGTGGGAAACGGGCAGACAACAAAGGGTATGTAAGTTGGAATGCTATTAGAGACTATAGAAAACTATAAGAAAAAATAAATTTACGTATAAAATTCATTTTGATCAAATTTCTAACTTTGTAATATAACTTAACTCTAATTGCACAATGTAGAATTTTATTGTATGCATGTAAAATTAAACCAGAGGAAAAAAATTGTCTAAGATATAGATAAATAGCAGTAAAAATTAAGCAAATAATAAATATCTGAGATAATAAATATATTTTTATGAACAAAAAGGGGATAAAAGTATAGCACAAAAAGAATCCTTTGCCTAAAATATGTGCAGAAAAAAAGGATTAACATTAGAATATCCTTTACGAAATTAATAAGAGTTGAAATCTCCTTTAACATTCCATTTTCATTCTCGAGTAATAATAATTCATTAAGAACAAGATAGATATAAATAATTATGGAACCTCCCACTGTTAGCCTGACTGCAAGGGAACTCTAACCCATGATCCGTCTACCAGTGAGTATATTTCACGTCAGCACTTAGGTCCATGCGAACCGGAAGCGGTATAGACCAGCCACCTCCGGTATCGAGCCCGATTTATCTCATTGGAAGGCTCTATCTGCAGCATAATCGAGCCTTTGAATTCATTAATTTCGTTAGGCAGGGATAGCCATGTTGGCAGGGCACTGGACTCACGTCCGTGAGAGAGGGAGTTTGAATCCACAATGCCGAAGACTCGCAGTGTAGTAAATGGTGACTTGTACTCGTTAAATCTATCGGGTCACAAAGTCCACCATATTCCCATCACAAATTATATATCTGGAGGTACTGAATCGGAGATGGATCGTTCTTTGGTTTAGCTCAAAATTATGATTTGTGGTTGAATAAATAAGTCCGCCCTATAAATGGGTGTGACGTATGGATGCGGTTGAAGTCAAATTCTTGGCCATAGATGGCGCCACTGGAAAGTAGGAACAATAGCACCCTTTGACTTAATGACTTACAACAACAACATTTATTTGACTATTTATAAGCACATGTGTTCCGGTGAGTGGCCGAATCTTTACCATAGGTAAAAGCTTGAAACCACAGCATCAACCACTCCTAAAAAAAAATGGTATTAGAAATCAAATAAGTTTTAAGTAATAAGATAAATGAATTTCCTTTCATAAATATATCTCAATCTCAAAAATATCTTCATACAACAGTGCTCAATTCAATCCCTTTAAAGGGTTAATAGGGATCGTATTCCACCATCTTGGTTTCCTCGGTAACAAATCTCTGGAAAAAATTTCGGGAATTCGGGAGAAACAATCTGTTACTTTCTGTACAATAAGGAGAAAATGCTGATAATTTTTTCTTTTTCGATTCCACAAATGGTATGGTTCTTGATGAGCATAAATATTTGTTTTGCGGTTACATATTTAAAAAAAAATGTAGCAAAATAGTTTTACGCAAGATTTTAGTTTCTTAAATGAAATATAAAAATTATAATGGCATTATACTAGATTTATGACAACAATAATGGTTTTAAACCAAATTGTGAACATCACTGGGGGGTGGGAGGGGGGAAGAGTGAAATTCTCATATTTACCCTTTTCAATAGACATTAATTCATATCAATTTTGATTCTCTCATCAAGAATTAAATTCAGTAGTTACTTGGCTTTAACAATTGCGCAAAAGAAAAATATCGGTGTTTGATATAAAGTAAATGCACGTTGAGCGGACAACATGACTTTAAAATTCATGATCTGAAGGAAAATCAAGAGAATTCTATCACATTATATGATAGGAGAATGGGCAACGCTTTTGAACATTTAAAAATTCATTATTTCATTTTATTTATTTTGAAGTATTGCTTTTTTTAAAAAAAAAAGATGGGATGAAAAACTATTTAAAAAAAATATAAATAATAATAAAGAAATCACAATGTGTGTAAAAAAAATGCTCCTTTCACACCGAAAAAATGCTTTGCACTTTGATTAAAATCAATATTTTAAAAATTTCCAATTAACCACAACAATTAATAAATAAAAGTAAAAGAGTACATTAGGGTCCAGTAAACTAATCCCAGACATCAGCTCCCCCTTTCAACAAGTTCAAGTTACTAATCATTCCTAAAAAAATCCCAATACATTTTTATTATTGAAACATTAGATAACAGTGATTGTTTAATGTGTGATTAACTCAAAATATACAAGTGAGAAAAAAAAAATTTGGAATTTCAGTTTCCCCAATGTGACTTAATCAAGAACAATCGGCAGTTCTACAACTGAAGATGTAGAAAGCGAAACTTAAAATGTTTCTTCCAATTGTAGGGTTGCTGCAATTAATTTTTCCTTCAATAAAATTGAGATAGTTTAAAACTCGCCAATTAAGGGATTCGACTGGATGAAAATCGGCGATTATTCATATTTAAACTCGCCAGGCTTTCCCGAAACACTTTAAAATTATTTTTAGATATGGAGTTAATCATTTTTTCCGTATGCAAACAAAATAAACTGGAAGTAAATTCACGAAAAAAGAAACTAAGTTTTGTTTTGAGTATTTGAACCCTTATTTGTTTGAATAAACTAGATAATAAACATAAATAAAATTCATTTTCGAATAATGAATATTTTTTTTTGTTGTCAGAATTTCCTTACATTTCAGAATTTTCCTCACCTTCGAATAATGAATTTTCTTACATTTCAGAATTTCTTTACCCTGACACGCATTACAATAAAGAAGTTAATTATAAAGTAATTAATGTAGATGTTAGCACAATGGTTTGAATCATGTTAGCGATGTTTTAAATTAAAAGTCAGGGTTTAAGCTTGAATTTGTTATTGTTATCAAGCTTGTAAGTAAGGTAGGTAGGTACTTTATTTAAGCCGCACAATGGGCTATTGGCAACGGTCTGGGAAACATCACTGAGGATGATCCGAAGATTCGCAATTTTCATCCTCTGCAGAGGGAATGACTCCCCTCAACTCCCCTCATGCCGGTTCCAAACCCGTAAATTCAACTAACTATATGACATAAAATAAAAAAAGACCAGTATTGATAAAACTAAACGAAGAAAAAATAATAAAATTTCAGAGACTGAATATTTCTTTATCATTTATTGGAGTTTAGATTTAGCTACGTCCTCTAAGAAGTTAACAAAAACTCTTACGGTATTAACTTTTTATTTTATAACCGCCGTTGAACAGCCGGCCCAATTTTATGGGTTTACGATTACTAATGTTCAACTCCGTAACCTTGTCATTTTGAACCAGAAGACAAGGGAACTCCTGGATCGAGTATTGGGAGAAATTTGCCTTCGTGGAGGACTTTTTTTTGAGGGAGCTAACTCGCAATCGCGTTATATGGAGAGGAAGACAACAAGAACCTCCCACTGTTAGCCTGACGGCAAGGGGACTCTAACCTATGAACCGTCTACCACTAAGGATATTTTACGTCAGCACTGTGGTTGGTGTAAGCCGGATGCGGAATTAGTATCGATTGGGATTTGAACCCGGTTCGCCTCATTGGAAGGCGAACGTTCTATCCCCTGAACCATCGCGACTCAGAGACTAAATAGTAACAAAATAGTAGGATTGTTGGGCCGGGATAGCCTAGTCGGTAGGACGTTGGGCCAAGACTCCCCGTGTAGTAAATGATGACTGAGGCACGTTAAATCTGCCGAGTCGCAAAGTCCTCTATGTTCCCATAACAAATCAATACCTCTAGGGGTACTGTATTGGAGATGGATCAATCTTTGATTCAGGTCAAAATTACGATCTGTGGATGAATAAATAGGTCCGCCCTATAAACGGGTGTGGCAGAAGTCGAATTATTGGCCATAGATGAATATGAAAATTCTGAATAACGTTACACTAAAATCATGTTTAAAGTGCTTACTTTTTTGAATTTTAAAAACTTCTAATTTCTTAACTTTATGCATAAAATTTTCCAAAAAAATTTTGCTTTCACAGTTATGAATACGAATTGACTGACTGAACTTTTTTCACATTAATTATTTAATGTTTAATCACAATCTTTTTTTTTCCAAACGTAATATGAAAATACTCATTAACATATTTCAAACTTGAAAATTATTAGTTATCAGAATTTTGGGGGTTGGGCATAGGGTTGACACCTCTATCCTGTAAAAATTTCTTGTTACGAAATCCTTAGAAGAAAAATCCCGGATGACTTCACGGAAACGATTTGGAAAACGAAATTTGGATCTAAGAATTGGAAGCAGGAACGTTCTGTCTCTCTATAGAGCTAAGGCTTCGCATTTGCTGTTAGAACAGATGGAACAATTCAATATTGATTTGATTGCCATTTAGGAGTTTAGATGGAATGGCAATGGAACATTGAATAAAAAGAATCGTACTGTTTTTTACAGGTGTCACCCAAAAAACACATTTAGGGCACTGGCTTTATCTTAAGCAAAAGAATACACCTGATTTTACATTTTTAGGCTGTCTCTTAGATTGTGTAGGCTCAGAATTAAGGGAAAGTTCTTTAATTTCAGAATTATCTGTTCTTATGCACCAACTGAGGATAAAACAGAGGAAGAAAAGGAAATTTTCTATGAAAATTTAGACAAAATTTACTACAGTAGTCCAAAATATGATGCAAAAATTATTTTGGGAGATCTAAATGCTTAAGTAGGTAGAGAAAGGGAATTTAAATTTGTAACTGATGGATATAGTTTGCATGATGCAATCAATGATAATGGACACAAATTAATTGATTTTGCTGCTTCACATAATATGATTATAGGAAGCACGTCTTTTCCACATAAAAATATTCATAAAGCTACCTGGCGAGTACCATGTGGCACTCATGCCAATCAAATTGATCACGTACTAATTGACGCAAGACATTACTCCGACTTAATGGATGTGAGAATCTATCGTGGAGCAAATGTGGATTCAGATTACTTCTTGATTATTGCCGAAATCAGATCAAGATTATCAAATGCAAAAAAGTTTAAAGGAGAGACTTAGAGAGAATATGACTGTGATAAATTTAAAAATGAAAGGATAAAGGCTTGAATATTGCGAAAAAGTAAAGGAACAGTTGAATTTAAAGAAGTATGATGGTACTGCGGAATATAAATGGAAATGTATAAAAGACAGTATCTGTAACGCTGCCAATACTGTGATTGGTAAAGTAACTAAGAAACAGTTTAAGGATTGGTATGATATTGATTGCGCCATAGCTAATGATAAAAAGAATGTTGCATATAAACATATGATACAAGCACACACAAGAAATAGTGCAGAGGAGTACCATAGACGCAGAAAAGAGGTGAAGAAACTCTTTAGGCAAAAGAAAAGTGTCTTTGATGAAGAATTGTTTAAAGATGTTAAACATCAGAAATCCATTAGTGAATGCAAAGCATTAGATCGGAAAATCAACCGCAGTCGATTGGACTTTAACCAGACCTCTAGTTTATGCAAAAACAAATTTGGTGAAATTATTAGTGATAAATAAGACATTTTAAAACGATGGCATGAGCATTTAAAGAACTTCTTAATGAAAATTGCGAGGATGTTGAAATAATTGCACCTGAATTCATAAATGACATAGAAGTTGAGGCTCCAACTATTGAGGAGATCAGGGCTGCAATTAAAAACTTAAACAATAGGAAGGCTTCGGGACAATATCTTATTTCAGCAGAACTGCTAAAAAATTGTGGACCTACCTTATTGAGAAATGTATTTGAACTTATTACTGACATCTGGCACTCTGAGATTATGCCAATGGATTAGAATATCAGCATTTTGTGCCCAATTCACAAGAGAGGTGATCCTATGACCTGTGCCAACTATCGTCGCATTAGTCTTCTCTGTATAACTTATAAAATTTGATCTAGAATTTTATATCTCAGGCTATTACCATTCATTGACTCACAAATAGGAAAATATCAATGTGGATTCCGTACTGGAAAATCAACTAAAGATCAGATATTTTGTCTCCATCAGATTTTAGAGAAATCAATGGAATTTACCATTGAAAGACACATCGTCTTTTTATAGATTTCAAGGCTGCTTTTGATAGTATCAATATAAATTATCTTTTTGAAACAATGAATACTTTTAAAATACCTTCAAAACTCATTTAATTGACAAGACTTACATTGAAAGAGACAAAGTGTAAGATTACGTTTCTGGGGTCTCTGTCAGAAAATCTTGACACATTCACAGGTGTTCGATAAGGAGATTCTCTCTCCTGTCTACTTTTTAATATTGCACTTAAGAGAGTTATTCGTGATTCAAGCATCAATACCAGTGGTCACATTTTTACTAGATCAGTACAACTACTTGCATATGCTGATGATGTTGATATAACTGCTCGTTCCCTTCCTGCCCTGAAAGAGGCATTTCTTGCCCTTGAGGAGGCTGCAAGGCAAATGGGCTTGGTCATAAATGTAGAGAAAACAAAATATATGTTATTCTCAAGAAACAGAGTCCCAGACCCCTATCTTGAAATAAACTCTTATAGATTTGAAACAGTGAGGAGTTTTACTTACTTAGGATCAATTATTACCATTGACAACAGAATTACTCCTGAAATAAAAAACCGACTCTATTTGGCGAATAGGGCTGAGAAGATTTATTAAATCTAGGTTTCTTTCTAGAAAGACAAAGTTCTTAATCTACAAAACTCTTGTCCGGCCAGTCTTGACATACGCTTCTGAAGCTTGGACAATGACAAAATTGGAGGAAAATTGTATCGCAATATTTGAGAGAAAGATTTTGAGAGGTATACTTGGTGGTGTAAATGAAAACAATAACTGGAGAAAGAGATTTAACTTTGAGATGTACAAGATTTATAAACAACCTGATATTATTAAATACATAAAAATATATAGAAAGAATTTGATCGCCCACGTGATTCGAATGAGTGACGACAACACAATAAAAAAGATACTGCTTTTTAGACCCACTGGGAAAAAGAAAGAGGGTAAGGTCGCGGTTGAGATGGACTGACTCAATGGAGTCTGATTTTCTCGCAATTAATGAAGAAAATTGGAGATCAAAGATAAATCGGAAGTCGTCATGGAGAAATCTTCAGAGGAAGGCATTGGCTCACATTGGGCTGTCTGGCCAACTATGATGATGATGATATATCAGAATTATTTAACTCAAATCTCAATAACTGCTTACTTTTAGTAACAATTCTAAGAGTGATCATTTACCATCAGGCATAATGAAAGAATTTTTTAGAAAAAATTACAACTTAATCCTGATTTTTAAAGTCAAAATAAAGTTCCATGACAATTTTAAATTTCAGTGTTCTCCCTGACATTTTATTGACCCAATGAACAGATGAAAGGCTGTGGTCTGAACTCTGGACTTTGTACATGAGAGTACCACTCAGCCACCAGGAGTCCTTACAGTTAAAACAATGGCAATATAACATTTATTGATGTATTCTTAAAAATATGTTTTACTTGATAAAAATATTTAAAGCTAAATATGAAATAATATTAATTTTTTTTTATTAGAAAAAAAATACATTCAGAAAATATTCCAAGTTATAAGTAGTTTGATTATTTACAGTATTATGGGACAATTTTGGAAGAAAATCTCAAGCGTACTGTCAAAAACCAGTTTAAGATATCCTCGACCTTCATGGTATAAAAACCTTTTTCTAAAACCCAGAAACAAATTACCACTTTTGTATCCTTTTTTAACAATAAAAGGGATGAATTTAAAAATGATGAGTTACTCAAAGGATGAATTAAAATGAACACTGCATAACACTCATACAAACAAACTGAATCAATTAAAAAAAATAATCTCTAGCTCGCAATTAAATTCAGTGATTAATTCAAGTAAATAAGAAATAAAAAATGTAATAAATATTTTCATTACATAAATATTTCACAATACACAATATGTGGTCAAAAGCTGTATTCTTCTATCTCTTCATCAGGCAATATCTTGACATTTTCATCTGACTTGTTTGCATCGTTCCCTTCATCAATTGTGTCACTCTCTTCCGCTTCAAGACAAAAGTGGTCTTTTTCACATAACGTCTTCTCCACTAGGCTATTAATAGTTAAAAATTTGAAATTTTACAAAAATAAAAGTAAGTAATCATTAAATCAATAATGGTTAAAATGAGTATCAATAATGGTGAAAATAAAGATCTAAAAGCAAAGAAAGATTTTCCTTTTTGAAAGATAGAGAATAATTTTCAATTAAAAAAAAAATAACATCCTTAAACTTGTGTTTATTTCTCATCAAGTATAAAAAACTGGATTTTCAGAATACTACAAAGTATAAAAAAGTAATTAGTATAAGCCAAAGTCAAATAAAATTTTCAAATAATTCTATATACCTTGCACTTTCATGTTATAAAAATGAAAAAGAGTAAAGAATATTTTGGGAGGAACAGACAAAATTATTTGCAGTAAGAGTAGGGGTGATTTCCTAAAAGTTAACTCAGATTGTTTTTTTAAGTACTGAAATCAGCAGACACAAAACTATGATGAAAATTGTAATTATTTTCTTCAATTCATTTGAGTATATTACAAATAAAATGTAAAAAATTTAAAAAAAATTTTCTTATTTCGGAAATTTAAAAAAAAATATGATTTTGTGTTAAATTTTATATCTAATAAACAATTTTTGCGACATATGTAAGACTATGTGTTATTTTTGGAATATTTTCAAGACTATTCTCCGTGGAGTTCTAAATGAAGGTGAGAATATAAAGATTGCACTGTTAGGTCTATATAGTTTGTCTACGGTAAGAACTCCGCCTGCTGCTATGAAAACAAGAATAGCGCATTTCAGGGAGGGTAGCTTCTCCAGACTTGAGGACTAACACAATAGACCAAAGAAAAAGATTCCCTTTCTCTTGCCGACCAGAGCCAAAACCTGTCCTAAACAGTGACCCCACACCCCTACTTAGAATAGTTATATCTACCGTAATACCATATTATAATTACCATAGTCACAACCATGGAACCAGATGAAATGATAGCGGAGTTCTTACTTTAGACAAACTATAAGTTGTACTGAAATGCCAGCATCAAAAATGCAGAAGTATCAGAGTATTAAATGAAGAAGTGCATTGCGTAAAACAAATTAACCAGTTTGCAAGAAAGCATTAAAAAAATGTTTATGTGTCAAGAACAAAATGAAAATTTCTAAACTAGCTAACACGTGGGGAATGCATCCCCAAGGTGGCATTGCCCATAACAACAACACAGAATTCTATACAAATTAGCATTCACAAATGGCGAAATTCTAAGATGTATATATTACTTAATTCTGTGTATGCATAAAAAAATAAGTATAATTAGGTATATATATATACTATAAAATAAAACAAAAAAATCAATACTTTGGCAAATTTAAAAAATATACGACACTGAAATTGTATACTTCATTGTAAAAAAGATAAAATTGTGTCAATCATTTGGAATCAATGTTATAATTTTTGATTAAATTAGAACAACGCTTATTATCTTTTTCGACAACTACATTTAAATCACTAAAAATATTTTCTCACAGCATTTCAAGTTTATGTTTATGTTCTTTTGTTTTCCTATATTGTCCATACTTTTCTATGTTTGTATTGTTTTCAAAATGGTTTCAAGGAGTAAAAAAGAATCATCGTAGATTAGTTGCAAAAAACAAAACAAAAATTAACTCTTGGTAGTTAGGAAAATGAACGTACTTTAAATAGATTGCTATGAAAATTCTTAAAAACCATAATTTGTATTATACCATAATTTAAACCCTTACTTTGTCTATGAAATAGTAATAATTATGGAGAAATTGTAATGGTTGGCACCTCTGAGAACAGCACAGGAGCATGACGCTATTTTTTAACATTTGTTTTGGTGACTGTTGATGGGAATCACTATTTAGAAATAATAGATGTTAACATATTGTGTAAATATTTTCAAAAATAGGCGAATATTCATATTTAAAGAAAAGCCATGATCGCCAATGAATCTGTTGCAGAAAAATGTAGTGTTAAGAATAACGATTCTGAGACTTGAAAAAGAATGGTATAATCCTCCCAATAAAGATAGTATTATCTCAACATGTTCATATTTAGCACAACTTAATATTTTATTTTATAATCGGCATTGAACAGTCAACCCAGTTTCAGGTTTACAACCATCAATGTTTAGCTATGTTTTTTTTTGTAAATTTTGAGCCCAACCCAGAAGACAACCCCTGGATCAAAAATTGGGATTAACCAACCCTTGAAATGGTGCACACAATTTTTGCACAGAACTTCCTTAATAACCCAAAATAGAGGTACTGTGTTTCAGAAGATATCATTTCCAATATTTGTTAAACATTTTCTTGAGAGTGAATTGCCAGATATATCTAGTCCATCAAATTGAGAAAAAAAAAGTAATTAAAAACAAAATTCCTAAAAAAAAGACAATATTTTACAAGGTCTTACAAGCAAATATACTACATTAGAGAATAAAAGAAAGATAGCAAATATACAAGTACAAAGTAATAACAATCATATGTGTTCACCTTTAAGACAAGTCAAAATATTTTTAGATGTAAAAATAACTAACGCATATTTTTTCAAAACATATCAATTATATTTTTTTATAAAAATTATAAAATATGCTTTAAAACTAAAAAAAATAACAATAAAAACCAAATTGAAGAGAATTTAATTGTTTCAAAGAATATTTGACTTAATATACTTTAATTAGTAGATTGTATCACTATAATGTTTCAAAATTACAAAATTAGACATAAAATGATAATTAATTACCTAAAAAACTTTTTTATTTTCATATTTCCTAATTCCTTCATTAGTGCTACATGAGCTAAAAAAAAGAAATTAAATAAATTTTTTTATCTATAAATTTTTTTAAAAATACAATATTAAACTGTTATTAATATTGTATTTTTAATTTATATTATAAAATATAAATTAAAAAGTTACCTTCATTTCATAACCATATAAATGTAAATTTTGAATATTTTAGCTGGATCTAGGAATCTAGCATAAAATTTCCCAAGTCTAAAAAAATTAAAGCTTTCCAGAAAGGCCATTGCTTCTTTATAATAAAAATTAACACAAGAAATATTTTCTCTGAGAATTTCAAGATATAGTAACTGTTAGGATATTTTAAAAGATTTCGAGCATAATGAAACTTATAAAAAAATGATGCTATTTATGCCCATACAAATTTTATACTAACTATAAAGCACGGAAAATTTAATAGCTTTTGGAATGAGCTTTGGTTCCTCTTTTAATTGAGGAACTATGACATAGTATCCGTTTTAGCAGTAGAAAAAATAAAACTATAATTTTTCTTCCAAGCAAAAAAAAAAAAAAAACTATTTTGAGAGAATTTAATGAATATTTTTAAGCAAGGAAGCATTGACTGTAATATTATCAAAACAAAAATAACAAAATTAATATTACAAAACGACAATTAATCTTCAACCACTCACATAAGTGCAATAAAGTTAAGATATTTTTTATTCAATGGGAGCAGTCTTTGGAAGCACTTTGGGTTTATAATTTTGCATTACTGAAGAAAAAAAATGGAATAAAAGGGAAACAAAGCTTTGCTGCAAGGTTGAAAAAAATGGAAGTAGATGTAAATGTGTGTGTGTGTGTGCGCGTGTGCGCGCGAGTGTGTGTGTGTGTATTAAAGCTTTCAGAAGTTTGAAAATAATAAATTAAAAAAAAAAATTTTTTTTGAACACTCTATGCCAGGAAATCAATTAAGAAGCTTTTAATTTGTATTTATTATTGTGGTTATATCTGAATACGATATGAGGCGGAAAACAATTTCTGTATAGCATACATTTAATGTGTACTATCGTCTATTACGACTGGGGGCATTCCTCTCCATTGCATACAAATTATTATTAATAGACGGTTGTAAGGGGATAATTTGGTGGACACTTTAATAATTTTTTATAATTTTTGGGTTCAAATGGCAACTTTGATACTAATACCAAATCAAAGAATAGGTGTCAAAATTTCGAAAAATATATACATATAATGAGAAATATGCATAAAGCTTTTTTTTAAAATATTTTATTCTGTCCATGTCACTCTATTGACAATAGTTAGCACAGGTGTCGCTAAAATCGATGATGGCCTAAAATATGATATGAGGCGGAAAACAATTTCTGTATAGCCTACATTTAATGTATACTATCGTCTATTACAACTGGGGGCATTCCTCTCCATTGCATACAAATTATTATTAATAGACGGTTGTAAGGGGATAATTTGGTGGACACTTTAATAATTTTTTATAATTTTTGGGTTCAAATGGCAACTTTGATACTAATACCAAATCAAAGAATAGGTGTCAAAATTTCGAAAAATATATACATATATTGAGAAATATGCATAAAGCTTTTTTTAAAAATATTTTATTCTGTCCATGTCACTCTATTGACAATAGTTAGCACAGGTGTCGCTAAAATCGATGATGGCCTAAAATATGATATGAGGCGGAAAACAATTTCTGTATAGCCTACATTTAATGTGTACTATCGTCTATTACAACTGGGGGCATTCCTCTCCATTGCATACAAATTATTATTAATAGACGGTTGTAAGGGGATAATTTGGTGGACACTTTAATAATTTTTTATAATTTTTGGGTTCAAATGGCAACTTTGATACTAATACCAAATCAAAGAATAGGTGTCAAAATTTCGAAAAATATATACATATATTGAGAAATATGCATAAAGCTTTTTTTAAAAATATTTTATTCTGTCCATGTCACTCTATTGACAATAGTTAGCACAGGTGTCGCTAAAATCGATGATGGCCTAAAATATGATATGAGGCGGAAAACAATTTCTGTATAGCCTACATTTAATGTGTACTATCGTCTATTACAACTGGGGGCATTCCTCTCCATTGCATACAAATTATTATTAATAGACGGTTGTAAGGGGATAATTTGGTGGACACTTTAATAATTTTTTATAATTTTTGGGTTCAAATGGCAACTTTGATACTAATACCAAATCAAAGAATAGGTGTCAAAATTTCGAAAAATATATACATATATTGAGAAATATGCATAAAGCTTTTTTTAAAAATATTTTATTCTGTCCATGTCACTCTATTGACAATAGTTAGCACAGGTGTCGCTAAAATCGATGATGGCCTAAAATATGATATGAGGCGGAAAACAATTTCTGTATAGCCTACATTTAATGTGTACAATCGTCTATTACGACTGGGGGCATTCCTCTCTATTGCATTCAAATTATTATTAATAGCAATAGACTGAAATGAGTTTAGTTTTAAATTACCACTTTAGAGGCAGAAAGAGTTTGGGTCAATTTATCTTTAGGTTTTACTTAGAATTTACAAGAAGGAAATCGTAGGATAATAGTTGGATTTCTCTCATTGCTTTACGAATAGTTATAGCTACGGATAGTTAGTCAAAATAAATCTAGATTTAATCAGAACAGAATTAAGTTTGACGTTGGAACACTTGTTTTGAAAAT
Source organism: Parasteatoda tepidariorum (assembly GCF_982258835.1). NCBI lineage: Eukaryota > Metazoa > Arthropoda > Arachnida > Araneae > Theridiidae > Parasteatoda > Parasteatoda tepidariorum. Next base: position 124,754,908 of record NC_141756.1, read on the forward strand.
ATTTAGAGATCTTTTCATATTTGCCAACATTTACGCAACATTTGCCAACATTACATTGCACAACGCAACATTGCACAAATTTGTTACGCAACATTTGCCAACATTTACATATTTGCCAACATTTAAAGAAGTGTTTTCCTAGTCTTGGTGAGAAATCAAATTCAATAAACTAGACATAAACTGCAAAATTTTCATCATTATCAAGAATGAAATATTTTTAACCCAGATAAAAACTATTTTGAATGTTAAGAATTAAATCCTAAATTAAAAGTGTTCTCCCAAAAGTGTTCTTTGCCTTTTGACGCAGAATTTTAATTAAAAAATTTTTTACATTTTTTTATTTCTAATAAGGTAAAAACAGTGAAAATTAATTTAGAATTTTAATTTATGATTATGAAATATAGATTCCGGTGTCTTTTATTTTTCTACGGTGTTTTGCTTCATTGTCTACTGCATATATGCTGAATATTTTTCTCCAAGTGTAACGTTTAGTACTGTAGAGTTTTTCTTGTAAAATTCCTTTACCCTTCTATTGGGAAAATCAGATTTCTGATTCTTGAAAAGATCAAAAGTAACTCGGAACTATTTAATGTCTTTAACTATTCAAAGACAAGTGGGGAAAATTTTTTCATCCACACTCTTTACTCTTAAAAAAAAAAAAAACATTCCCAGGAGAAAATGCGTATTACAGCCCTACCAACCAGACTATCCCGGCCTTACCCACAGTTATTTGACTCCTCAGAACATAGTCACCTCATTTTGTACTGTGAGAAAATGTTTGTTTGCTACTTTAAATTGCCTTGATCATTTTTAAGGGCCTGGGCTCTTTCGTCATTTTTTTTTTGAAAATGTTATACAACAAATAGATGGTTCTGTAAATATATACATAAATTATCTTAAACAATTAACTAAATGTTCTGGTAAAACAGATGCATTAGGCCCATAAGGGTTCTGAATTGGGGGTGTCTCTTGTTGACATTTACTTGGTCATTTCGTCAAGAGATTTTTGCTAGAACAAGCGTTTCAAACACTCTTTTTTAAATTTTTTTAGATCGTTGATCATTGATTTTTTAGATAGCATTATTTAAATTAACTATTTTTAATTCAAGCATACATTTTTTGTCAATTCAAATTTTTATAAAAGGAATTACATTTAATTTAATAAAAAATCTCTTTTAATTGAGTGAAAAAAACTGTAAACATTGTTTCTTTGATAACAGCTGAAAATATGTTGTCATTTAAAGTATTTTAGTTTAAATTAGTCACTGTTTTTCAATCAATACAAAATAAAGTTCTTTGAAATTAAAAAAAATTTTTTTTTCGTTGTTTTGATAATTCTTTCTACTTTTACGAGTGACTTTCTAAGGACGATTCTTTGAAATCAGCACAACCTTTATTTAATTGAAATGAAATTAATATCAAGTCTTTTGCTTTCATTGATAAAAGAAGTGGTAGATGCTGCTTTTCTGTTTTATATATTTGAGAAATCTGCTTTGAAATTTATTCTTTTCTCATATGATTACCACATATGTAGAGCACAGCTGAAATCTCAAATCTCTTACACTTTTATTTCCTCTTATTTGAAATAAACTATATAAAATATCCTTTTTTACACCAACAATAATTCATCTGAACAAAGGTAATTTTTTAGCTTAATACATAACATTAACTTCAACGTATTTAATCGATTAAAATAACAAAAACAATTTCTAATCGAACAAATAAAATAACGAAAAATATTTTTAATACAAAAGTTTCATTAAAAAATCCATAAAATTTTATTATCAGTAATAAAAGTTGCTCTAATTAGGAAAAAAAAACAATATATTTTTAAGAATGGTATATTTTGTTTTCGTAATATTTAAGGGAAGGTCATGTTGAGCATGTTTTATGTATTTGTTTTTTAAATTGAAATCCTGTAGGATAGTTAAAGTAATTATTTTGCATTAAGTAACTTCTGAGAACTTTTTTCATGAGTAATTTTTCCGAGTTTAAAGTATTCATTTTTGAAAATTTTAATACGGAAATTATAAATACTGCTGATGAGGAAAAAAAATTATCCAACCATCAAGTTACAATTCATTATTTATTTTAAAATGCGAATATTTCTGTTTATTAATTAAATAATATTAATTTCCCTTTTAAACTTGATAATTTCGATTTAAAACCAAGAAAATTAAAGTGGAAAAATTTGAGAAATTATATAATATTTAAGATTAAGAAACTTTTCACTTTTTTATTTCTTTTCCTACAGTTTTGAGATTTATATTTTCTTTTAATTATGAAGATACTTTTTTATTATTGTAACCAATGTTTTAGATATTCATTGAAATATTTTTTTTCTTAAAGTTATTCCATTTTTCTGCTTAGAAATAAAAAGAAATTAAAATTCATTGTCAAGAAAAACTTTTAAATAGACTTTTTTTTTAATTAGCATAAAAGCTTTATGACTTTTACTCAAAATTCTGCTTTGAAATATTAAAAATTAAATAAATAAAATCAGTCTTGGGTCATAACTGTTTTGCCATAATTGTTTTGTCATTATATTATATTACAACACGACATCATAAATACGTATATTTACATGTCATGCTGTCTAATCAGAAGCTGCAACAGGCAAATTATTCTAGAAATAATTCTTTTCAAACCATAGCTATATTTATTAGGACCCCGAAACATAATTGGAAGAAAGTGAAAAGCATGAGTAATTTTTAACTATGAGTGAAATAACCCTCTTTGAGATATTGTAAGCTGATAACATTCATGTTTTACACTTCCATGTGCATTTCCAATATCAAAATGCAAATGCGTAAGTAGGAATTTGTTTAAAAAATAATAATAAAAAAAAAGGGTTTTAAGGTGCAAAAGTAACTTCGATTTTTTTCTTCTTTGCTCTTATTCAACATTCTTAATTCTTATATTCAGAATTTGTCCCGCAGTGGACTGATCGTAAAGACACGGAATCTAATTCCGATCGAAATGAAGCTCTCGTGACGTCATAAATCCGTGGATGTCAGTTAGGCCGTATCCTGATTCCGCTCGGAACTAAATTCCGATGCGAAATTATTACGAATCCGATTCCGGCAGGTTTAGAGCAAGCGAAATCTAAATTCCGATAGGAGTTTGTTTATTTTAGTAATCAAAATAGCGCTGTTTTCTGTCATTACTACCGATTAAAGCCAATCTGAAAAACATTTTTGCAGTTTTTCTTAGCGTGTAACACAAAATTTGACAATTTTAATTTAATTTAATTTAAAATAGGATATTTTTATAGCTTTCATGAATATAATTGTATTTCGATACTTAAATTGCGGCTTATTTTGTTTTACGGATTGAGTTAAGAAGAAGAGCTTTTCGTTATATTCAGAAAGATGATAACTTATCTATTTCATAATTTTATAACCGTCGTCGAACAGCCGACCTAATTTTGTGTTTACGACTACTGATGTTCAACTTCGTAGTCTTGTAATTTTAAATCCAACCCAGAAGACAAGGAGAGTCCTGTATTAAGTATTGAGTGAAATTTGCCTCCGTGGAGGACTTTTTGATGGAACTATCCCTCATTTCCGTTACTTGGAGCGGAAAACAACGAAAACCTCCCATGGTTAGTCTGACCTCAAGGAGACTCCAGATCTTTTGAGCCACAACGGCTAGGCCTGATTAATAATAAAAAATGATTGCTTATGAAAAAATAATTTCATTGAGATAATGATGAACATTTAGTTGAAATCCAATTACCGCCGAGCAATCTGAAAAACATTTTCGTAGTTTTTCTTTGCGCGTAACGCAAAATTTGATCATTTTAATTTCAACTTAATTACGGTTAAAATAAATTATTTTTGTGACTTTTATAAATATTGTTTTTCGCCGATACTTAAATTGCGAGTTACTTTGATTTTTAGGATGAGTTAAAAATATAAATAAAAAAAATATAAAGAGCATCTCGTTATATTCATAAATATAATTGGCTGTCTGTCAAAGATGCAAAGATTCATTATATAAAAAAACTTCATTACGAATCCTGTACATTAAGCTGGAACTCTTTAAGCGTCAAGCAATCTGAAAGATATTTTCGTGGTTTCCCTTTACGTGTAACGCAAAATATGATAGTTTTCTTTAAAAAAAATAAATAAATAAAAATTTTAAAAAAAACATAAAGGCAGCAATGTTTAAATATTTGCGATTATATAACTAAATGTTTAATAACGATTTTAAAACTAAATGTTTAATTATTCACATCCAGCAGGAAAGTTAATTTACGAATTTTATATATCTTGAATTAAAATTCTTAAAAGTATCCTTACTATTCTTTATAACGCCATCCTCACTGGATGCACTTTTACACGCGAGCGGCAACGTGATTATTGAGTGTTGAAGATTTCAGTCGCATTCAAAAAAAAAAATCACATTCAGTGCAAACGGTCCTTTAAAAATCTAAAAAATTCTACTGTGTTAGTCATGAGCATAGCCAGTGCAGATCACGGTAATTATTTTTAAAGAACTGCTCGTCTATTTTAAGTTTTATGAATACATTTATATTTAAATACATATGAAAATAAATATGCATATGTGCAGTGCATAATAAAACGGACCACCCGGAATTACTTTTGATCGAATAGTCGGATCTTAATATTCTAAGACTCAACCTAAGTGGCTCGGTGGAAGGGTGAGCTCAAATTTTCTAATTAATAAGGGCAGACGATATTTTAAGTTTCTAAACCAAGCACAAAAACATTTTTTCTCTAAATAAACATACATTTTCTTTGACGGATTTTGATTCTTGATCCCCTAAAAAAGGAGGTATCTCGTAAATATGGTTGTACTCTTGTACGTACTTTAACTTTATGCGTATTTTAAAATGTCTCGAAACCATTTTAAATGATCAAAAAAACATTGCATTGAATTATAATATTCGTTTATCCAAAGGTTATTTTATGAAGGGTTAAGTAATTAGTACTAAATCTGCTAACATATGTATTATACTTATATAATTGGTGAGTATTAAAACACCAATGCTAATTAGCTTTACTACTGATACCTTGGAAATAAGTGATTTACTTCCCCTCGAAAGGGACATATATCGAAGATAATTACTTGACAAAGGTAAAGACTATGAGTTAGCCATGAAGAACAGCATCACACCAAGCAATGCATTTTTTTTTTTATTCTTATGAAATGAATTACACAAAACGAGTTCTTATTTCACAACGTAAAGCCACCAATAAGGATGTATTATTAAACAAAAGCTATATTAATTGAAAAACTTTATTGAAAACAGTTATAGGGATGAAAAGCGAGGTAAGTTATATTCTTATAACAAAAAAACAAAAACAAAATTTTTTTTCATCCGAACTATTTTATCAACAATTTTTATTAGAAACCGGAATAAAATTCTTTGCTTTATTTTATTTACCTTTGCCATATTTGAAATAAAAATCTTGTAAGCATACTAAAAACTTATGTGGTTGAGTGATGCGAAAATTAAAATTAAAGTTTAAAAAAATTGATTGATGATTAAAGTGTAAAAAAAGCTGTTAAAAGACAAAGCTGTCAGAGCGGCCAAAGCTGTTAAAAAGACAGATCCGCGTAAAACTAAGCAAGGTGCTTTAGTATGGTTAGGTGATGTAATGAACATAATCATACATAGCATAAGCAAACTAATAATGCATTAAAGTTACATAAATCAAAAATATATCACGGTTGCAATAAAAATACATAAACAAAATTATAAATCTAAGTTTAAGTAATAGAAGTAGACGAGAAAAAATTATATTTCAACATATTCGGTGTGCGATACGGGGCTGTATTTAATTCATTTCACTTTATTTAACATTTTAATTTATTTGGAGAAGTTTAGATCATCTTAACCCGACATTTTCCTTACAAACGATCAGCTAGGACCCGTGGTGGCTCAGGGGATAGAGCGCTCGCCTCCTAATGAGGTGAACCGAGTTCGAATCCCAGCGAAGGCTGGTTTATTCAAATTCCGCACCCGACTCTCACCGACCACAGTGATGAAGTAAAATATCCTCAGTAGTAGACGAATCACGAGTTAGAGTCCCCTTGCCGTCAGGCTAACCATGGGAGGTTCTTCGTGGTCTTCCTCTCCATGCAACGCAAATGCGGGTTAGTTCCATCGAAAAGCAAATGTCTCCCAATACTTGATTTAGGAGTTCCCTTGTCTTCTGGATTGGGTTCAAAAAGACAAGGCTACGGAGTTGAACATTGAAAGCCGTGAACTGTTCAACGAAGGTTATAAAAAAAAATTTTAAAAATATTATTTGTTAGAGCTGACGTCATAGGTCACGTGTGTGGGTATCTTTTTCTTGAAGTGCAAGTACTACCCAATTATTAACCTTCATTTTAATTGTGATATTCTAAGAAGGGAAAAGAGATAAATAATTCCGATAAAAGTAATATTTGGTTGTTTAGAGCTGCAAAATACAACAAATCAATGATATTATAAAATATTTATCAAATCCTGCGGAAAACTCGTTCCTTGAAATACATCACGAGAGTTTAAAGAAGTAGAAGTCTTCGAACACACCCAATTTGGGGTGAATCAGTTAGAATCGCAGATTCGTATTAGAGTTAGGCAAAGCGATTCAGCTAATGGATTCGAATCAATAGAACCAGTTCACTTGAGTGATTCGAACAATGTGATTTAGATCAGCGATTCGAATTATGTGATTCAGATCAGTGATTCGAATCATGTTATTCAGATCAGTGATTCGAATCAAGTGATTCGGATGAATGATTCGAATCAAGTGATTCGGATGAATGATTCAAATTTAGTAATTATTTCGAATTTAGTAATTTGAAACACTGATTCGAATAACATGACTTAATTGCGAATCACGCGATTCGAATCAAACGCTTCGAAAAAAAATCGAAATTTCCAAAAAATTCGAAAAAACTATGCTACCTATCACTATTTTTCTTTTAACTTATGTCGATGAAGAAAAAAAGTGTATAATATAATGTATACAATAATAGAAAATAAGTTTCTTATTCATGAATTCTTTCAAATAAACAAATATATTTATTATATCTTTCGTATATTGTATATGTTGCTAATTACTATAAAGACATTTAACTATGATAAATTTTATGAAACTACTAAAGAAATGTTTAATTTTTTTTTTAAAATCTGAATTTATCGAATTCATTCATTGGAGAAGTTCTTAATAATGAATGCGTAAAAATCTCTTAGGATTTAAGAAGAAATTTTTAAATATATATGACACAGTAGTATCGCTGTGAAACAAAACTGACTAAAATTTAAAAAAAAAATAATTATTCATTATAATTTAAATCTACTTCATTAAAAACAACTGATTCGGAATCACCGAATCAATTCAATATTCGAATCATCGAATCAAAACCCAATTCTAATTAGTATAAGGCACATACAGTACCTGACGCACTGTAAGGCTCTAATGTTAAATTATAATTATCAGACTATACAGCTTTGATGTTTTTACTCTGATGAAACCGGTTTGCATTTGCTCCTGTATCAATGGGTTAACATTGTCATGCAATACCTTAAAAATAAAATACAAATAGGAAGTATATAAAAAATCGCATAAATAAAAACCCATTACATGTATGTTTAAATACATAAAGTCTTGCCTATAAACTCGAGCAAAACATATCATTATTAAAACACTACAGTGCGTCTAATAATTTGGTCTAATTATTATAGTATACTAATATAATGCTTGATATAATAAATATTCTATATTTATATAATATATCATCTAATGTATCCTATAGTCAAATTTGTATTATATATCGTCTAATTTAATCCTTCTCGCTCCCGTGAAAATGACGGGGTGAGGTTTCGCCCTCTATTTCTCGCTCCCGTGAAAATGACGGGGTGAGGTTTCGTCCTCTATTTCTCGCTCCCGTGATATTGACGGGTTGGAGTGTTCAGTAGTAACGCGCCAATAAGAATAAAACTAATTCATTTCGTATGCCCTGAAGAAATTTTATTTCTCATGTTACACACCAGATGGCAGTACCAGGATATTTTTAAGGTAATTGTAGATAGTTAGTTTATTTTAAACTGGATATCAGCAATAATCAAATGCGTAATACAAAGACAAAAGCCAAAAAAATAGGCACTTTTATGACCGTTTTCTTGAAAATTAACCGATCGTTAAGGGGTTAATCTACTGATACACTAACAGGTGCAAACAGCCTCGTAAAAACAGTAAAGTTGTCACCTGATAATTAAGATTTTACATAGAATCTTTCAATTCGTCGAATAATTTGGGCATCTAATAATTTGGTACACACATATAACATAAAAACATTCCTTTATATTGATTGCATGTGATTGCTTATAGAATGTATTTAAGTTTACGACGTGATATTGTTCCATGAAAACGATTTTTCTGTCGAATCCTTTTGAAAATTTGTTTTTGGAGTTTATTTTGCTGATAAAATTAGGATCCTTCTACAAATAAAACCTTTAGCCAAATATAGACTTCTCTTCATGTCACAAATATCATATAAAAATCCAAAATAATATCTTGACATTTGAAGAATTTTAGTGGAAATTTAACGATGTTTGTACCCATTCTGAACAAAGCGTTTATAATCGTCATGAAATTATCCAAACTATAAACATTCTAGAAGAAGAAGAAAAAACCCTTCTCTTTACTACCCACTGAAAGCTTCTCTCGAACTTCCGATAACAGTTGAATAAACTATATATTTTATATGAGGCAGGTGATATTAAAGAAAAACAAAACCAAGTCATGTAATAATCGTTAAACGAAAGTTATTCAAAAGAGAAGTATCTGTTTATTTTGAAGTTTATGGCATATCTCAGCCTTTTTCTAAACAAATAGAACAAGTAGTATATTCGATCACAAGAACATAATTTTTATATTTGAAGTATAAATGCATCAAACCTCGAGTATCCGAAACTTTTTTTTTATTTGAATACTTTATTAAACTAAGTCAGTGTTTCCCAAACTTATGACTTTTGTGCACCCTTTCTAAATTTTTTGCAACGCTGTGTACTACCCATAAAAAAATGATGTATTTTTTAAAAAATATGTTTATTTTTCTTTTTTGGTACAAAGCTGTGTTCATAAGTTTATTTGCATCAGTGAGAAGGATGATATTGTTTTTGCAGTGATAACAGTTATAGGGATAAAAATTATATTTTATAAAAATAATCAAAATAAATAGAACTTATTACAAACTTTTACTTTAAAAAAATTGCACAAAAGTTAAAAATCACAACTAGCTGATAACACCATTCATTATTAACTGTTAACTCTAAAGAAATAGCCAATAGTCATCCTAAATTTTCATAGCTAGCTTTGTTTTTAAATAAAATGTTTTGAAAATTCCGATTGTTGCAAGATATTTCGCATTAGAAAGCGTACCCCCGCTAAACTGTTCCCGTACCACACTTTGGGAAGCACTGGTCTACGTTGACGTCATAACTAACTAATTGAATTAAAATAGTAGATGCCGAATAGTAGTGGCCGAATACTGTATTTACCTGAAGCGGGCAATCAAGCATTTTATTCCAACTCTTGATTATCTTTACTCATTTTCAATAGTGTGCTGATGTCTTTGTATTTCTAAATAATAAATATTTGATCATTTCCATTAGAGATAACGAATAAAGGTTTTGTTTGTATCAGGGTTAATTGATTTAAATCATGATTTAATACAAATGATTTTTTTTTAAAAATCATTGATTTAAATCAACTGATTTTAATGTATATGTTACCGGCAAAGTACGAAACACCGGCATTGTATAGAATGCCGGATGTTTTTAGGCAAAGTATGAAATGTGAGAAGTATTACATACTTTCCCTAGGCATTGTATATAATGCGTAGGTATTCTATAGAATGCCTAATCATTTTATATAATGCCTAGGTATTCTATAGAATGCCAAATGCTATTTAGGCAAAGTATGAAATAAATGTCCTGATGAGGTTATTTATGTAAATGATGTGCATGTTACTGTGAATGACCGAAATCGGTGGCTGTTGACTTTCACCGGTGAATGTTGACAATCACATAGTCGCTTTGGTGAATGTCCGAATGATTTATTACATCCGATTTGATATTAATTTATTCGTGGATATAATTACATTTATTCGATATTTTAATACTCACTGACGATAGATTAGAAGAAATATCAGTGTTTGGAGTATCGGGCAAACGTATACCAGGCAATGGCATTTGACCTTAAAAAAAAATCATCAGTGTAGGATATACCGGGTAATGGCACTTAACTAGACCTAGTATGACTAGACCTTTGGTAAATGTCTTTGGTAGGTCTAGTGCCATTGCCCTGTATACCCTCTACACTGATGTTTTTTTTAAGGTCAAGTGCCACTGCCCGGTATACGTTTGTCCGGTATATCCTACACTGATGTTTTTTTAAGGTCAAATGTCATTGCCTGGTATACATTTGCCCGATACTCCAAACACTGATGTTTCTTCTAATCTATCGTCAGTAAATATTAAAATATCGAATAAATGCAATTATATCGACGAATAAATTAATATAAAATAGGATGACGTTTTGAATTTGTCATTTTTGAATGACATTTTGACGAATCGGAGATGTATTTTTATACTTTGCCGGTTTCTCATTTGGCATACTAAAGAATGCCTAGGCAATGTGTGAAATATAAATCATTTCATACTTTGCCAGCAACATATATATTGATTTAAAAAGTTAAGAAAAAATGTTTTAAATATTCGATATTTTTATTATTTCTTTTCTTAGTTTTAAAATTTATTTTAAATAAATTGCTGCATTAGTTTTACAATTTTATTATTGCTGCATTAATTAATTTTAGCTAACGAAATTACTTTCTTTCTTGGTATGTGTTAAATTCCAACGCATTTGAAATTACATTTTTAAAAATCTTTTGATTCTTGAGATTGAAAGCAACAGATTAAAGTAAACATTTAAGTATTTTTTTTCTCATAATATGTTTACAGTATCTTTGACATTATCAGATTTTCTATAACGAAATTTTGTATAAAAAAATGTTATATAAAAAAAATTTCAATGAGTACATAGATTTTTAAAAATTTCTTTTTTTTAGCTTAACTTATCTATTTTGATATAGGATTAAAAATGAATATTTTAATACAAAAATATATAGATTAAATATTGATTAATTTTTTGATGAATGACTACATTTATAAACACAATCTGTTGCATTTATTTCGTCATTTCAAGAATCAAGAGGGAAAAAAAGTCACAATTTTAAATTAAAATTATTGTTTTGTAATTGAAACTTTGTTTTAATAGTTAAAGCATACTTTAAATTCTCCATTTCATCTAGTCTTTAAATTTCAATCAGGTATTTGTTTTAAAATAGTTGCTATGCATTCAAAGTTATATACTATAATGAAAAAATGTGTATAGGGTAGTTACAGCTTCTAAAATATTCTTATAATACTTGTGGGCTGCGCCCCCTGCTCGCTAATGCTCGCAATCTTATAAAATCCCGAAAATTGCTACGCAATCTTATAGGGTTTGCTTCGCAAACCAAGCTCGCTTCGCTCACTACTGACTTAGGTATATTGCAAATTAAGAAAATTCTAAGAACTCAAAACAATCATTCAAATCCATATAACAATTTTTTTTTTTTAAAAAAATTACATCTTTTTAGTAAATACTAAGTCATTAAAATAAATTTGAATTCAAATAAATAACATGCAATTCGTTAAACCTATTAAAAACGTGCTATAGTATAATTCGTGGTATGAATCAAAAATCGTCGAATAAATTCATAATATATAAATTCGTGAAAAAAAAAGCGCTTTCGATAAAATAGTAAAATAGAGATCTATCGACAAAGACTACTCACTTCTGCCTAGCTTAAGCTCTCTCTGGTTATTTCAGTTTCCATTTTTAAAAGCGCTATATGTTGAGCCACCTCAGCTAGATTTGGCATGTGACATTTTTAGCGGCAATCATTGTCTGATTTTCTAGCGTTGCCAATCCGGAGTTGTAATGAGGCTTTTTTTTGTCGCAGTGTGATTTTTTTTAAAAAAATCATTGATTTAAATCAACTGATTTTTGAAAAATTAAAAAACAGTGTCTTAAATTTTCGATATTTTTGTTATTTTCTTTTCTTAGTTTTAAAATTTATTTTAAATAAATTGCTCTATTAGTTTTATAATTTTATTACTGCTGCATTAATTAATTTTAGCTAACGAAATTACTTTCTTTCTGTTAAATAACACATTTGAAACCACATTTTCAAAAATCTTTTGGTTCTTGAGATTGAAAGTGCAGATTCAAGTAAACATTCAAGTATTTTTTTTCTCATAATATGTTTGCAGTATCTTTGACATTATCAGATTTTCTATAAAGAAATTTTGTATAAAGAAATCTTTCTATATAAATTTTTTTTTAATGAGTACATAGATTTTTTAGCTTATCTATTTTAATAGAGGATTAAACGTGAATATTTTGAAATAATTGATCAATGACTACATTTATAAACAAAATCTGTTACATTTATTTTGTCATTTTAAAGATCAAAAGGAAAAAAAATCACAATTTTAAATTAAAATTATTGTTTTGTAATTGAAAATTTTTTTTTGATAGTTAAAGCATTCTTAAAATTCTCTATTTCATTTAATCTTTAAATTTCAATCATGCATTTGTTTCAAAATGGTTGCTATGCATTACAGCTTCTAAAATATTCTTATAATAAAGTTTCAGCAGCGACATCTGTTGAGGAACATTACAAATAATTTGGTAAGATTAAATACGTTTCCTAGACAGAGCTCTTTAAATCGTCAATCATCTTACTATTTTATTTTATTTTATAACCGTTGTTGAACAGCCGACCCAGTTTTATGGGTTTACAACTACTTATATTCAACTCCAGCAGCCTAGTCATTTTGAACCCAATCCGGAAGACAAGGGAACTCCCGGATCGAGTATTGGAAGAAATTTTGCCTTAGTGGAGGAGTTATCTGATGGAATTAACCCGCATTTGCGTTACACGGAGAGGAAGACCTCGAGAACCTCCCACGGTAAACCTGACGGCAAGGGGACTCTAACCATCACCTCCTACATTAGAAAGCCTCCACACGGTTTTGGGTCAGCGTAGACTACTTAAAACGTGAACCAGTTGTGCGCTTGAACCCAAATACTAATTTAAGAGTGACTAAGAGAAATTTATTATAGATATTTGAGAAACGAATCTGTAGTGGTAGACAAGTAAATAAGATAAACCAATCATATTCACAAAAAATGAAAAAATTTTTAGACATACATTTGCTACCACTTTCTTTATTTTTTACTAGGTTTTGTATTAAAGGGCTCTTTCGCAAACTGGTTTACCGCCATAGTGGTCTAATCGGACTACCTATAAAAAAAACCGTGTGGTGGCTTTCAGCTGCAGGAGGTTAAATCGTTACTTTTTTCTAAAACTCGGCAAGCTTTCTAGAAAAAAAATTAAATTAAAAAAAATTCTTATGTTTTTGCGGAAAATGATTTTCTCGCATGACTTCAGCATTAGCCATTGTTACAAATAAAACTATAGACTTTTCTGTTTCAACTTATGCTGCACATTCAATTACTTTTTACTAGCTCAAAGATCACAAAGCTATCTGAAACCCCGTGTTTACTTTTTATGTTTGTGTTTTTAAAACGCGTTTCTATAGAGTAAAACAATTGTGAATCAATGGTAATTTAAATAAATAAAAATAATAAACTAAAAATTAAAATCAATATATAAAATTTCTTTTTCGGGCAAATCCATAAAAAGTTTGATATTAAAATTATATTTGATTTTAAAATTATATTTGATTTTAAAATTATATTATACGATTATATTATACGATTATATTATAAAATTATATTATAATATTCTTCCGAATTTAAAAATAAATTCATGTCCATAACTTACAAAATTAAAAATAATTAAATAAATAGCAACAATTTTGCAAAAACATTAAAGAACATAAGAATATTATTCAACTAGCCGCCAAAGGCGGCCAGCTGTTCGCCACGTTAAAGGTTTTCACAAATAAAGTTTTTTAAAACATAGCAGGAAATCTGAAGATTAGTGGACAATTAAAATGTTCCTATCCTGCAATTTTGTCTTCATATCCAGTTCTGTTGCAGATGCGTTATAGCTCTTGAGGATGTTAGAAGATGTAACTTTGCTATGGTAACCTAAGGCCTATGGTACCCTAACCTATAATATAACTATCAGGTGGAGACTTGTTTCTTTTTTTTATAAAACAGACCTCCGAAATCGTAAAAGCGTACAAAAGTTGCTTTCGAAATCATCATTGGCCAATAGCTGAAACCTCCTCTAATCTTCTTTGACGCTTCTCTGATACTTCTTGGGCTCTAGAATTGCTTGTCGAAATTCGATCATGTTCTATCCTTCTTTGACGTTCCACAGACGTTTCTTGGGCCCTTCTTCTTCTTTGAGAATCTCTTAATATCTTTTTCTTTGACAAAATACTAAGTTTTTGGGAAGGCCGTTCTGCCATGTCAGTAATCGGGTTTTTAAGAAGTCAACGAATACTTTAGAACAACAATTACTATGAAAGCAAATCATGAAATTTCAATATTAAAATCTAAGTGATTACCTGCAAACTGAAACTTTCTGAAAATAACTAATTACATTTAATAAAAACTGTTAAAATAAAGAATGGAAAAGCCAAAGAGATCCAAGGAAAGTGTGATCGTTCCTTCAAAAACAATTAAATTCCTATTTTATATATTATATAGCTACAAAGCTTTAGAAAAAAAAAAAACTAAAATGCTAAATACATGAAAAGAACACGAAAACGAATTAATTTTTTATGGTATCAATTTCTATTTCTATATAATTTTCTATGGTATCAATTTCTATTTCTATATCGCTACAAAAATTATCGTCTTCGCTTAAGAAAAAAAAATAGAGCGTGGAAAGAAGAAGAAAAACTTATTATAACAATTATGAACAGCGACAAATATATCAAAGCGAAGCGTTCTATTTACGTATCGAATATGTTGCCACATTTTGGAAGGCGAACCGCTCTATCCCCTGAGCCATCCCGACTCATTCATGCTAATTCAAAATAGACTTCAAAGAACGATTACAAAAATTATTTTATTTCAAGAATTATGATAAGCAGATTGGTAGGTCGGTACGGCGTACTTTATTTCCGCGTACGCATCCGGCTCTCCCGTCCTGTCCATGAGATCCAGCGTCTGGTTGATGACATCCGCCAGGTGGCGCCTCCTCTGACCATAGTGTATCTCCCCTCTCCTGTAGGGTATTTCTTTAGCCTTGTATTTACAGAAGAATGGTACGAGCAACACCCTGTAATGCCTGCGAAAAAAACACTATCAGTCATTTTACACTCATGAGAGCCATCTAATATGTTGTTGTTGTTGTTTCTAATGCCACTTGCCGCACTAGCAAGCCTGCTTGGTGAAACCGAGCAAGTTTAAGGTAGAGTGAGCGTTTATTGTTTTTTCAGTGGCGCCATCTATGGCCAAGAATTCGACCCATCTAATTTGATGGAATTGAACTGGATTTTGTATTTGGGATGGGATGGTACAGGGGATAGAGCGCTCTCCTGTGCAATGACTGATCGATTCGTACATTGCAAGTATACAACACAACAAGGCCACAATCATCCAATTCCTCCCTTTACAGGGAGTTTATGGTTGCCTTTAGGCCGGAATAGCCTGGTCGGTAGGGCGCCATGTCCGAGAGTTCGTGGGTTCGAACCCAGCCGGCCGAAGACTCCCCGTGTTGTAAAGTGACTGATGCACGTTAAATCTGTCGAGTTGCAAGAGTCCTCCGTGTTCCCATGACAAATTTAAACCTCTGGGGGTACTGGATTGGAGATCGATCCTTCTCTGATTCATGTCAAAATTACGATCAATGGATGAATGAATGAATGGGTCCGCCCTATAAACGGGTGTGACGTATGATGCGGCAGAAATCGAATTCTTGGCCATAGATGGCGCCACTGGAAAACAACAACACTCGCACCCCCTCTGCCTAAACAGGCATATGTCAACAACAACAATCAGAATGGATTACTAATTGGATGGAATTGAACTAGATTTTGTACTTGGGACGGGATGGTTCAGGGGATAGAGCGCTCTCCTCTGCAAATAACGGATCAATTCTTGCATTGCAAGAATACAAAACAACAAGGCTCAGGGATGAGATTGGCCAAAAGGCAAACAAAGCTGAATTTTAACGCGGGTAAATCTTATGCGATTTATAGCAAAAATATTAGTAACATATTCTCATCCAGTTTCGCTGATGTTGTACTGTCTATATATACCAATAATCGTCGATAGAAAAACTGCCACCTTTATCGTAACTAATTCAAGCAAAAAACTCACTTCTTACAAGAATAGCGATAAAGGATTGAATTTTGAAATCACTTGAATATGAAAACTCGATATTGGATTTCAAAAATGTAAAAATACAAATCATGATGCGTAATTTTCAGATCGCGTAAATATGAATCAAGATGCATAATTTTTAAATCGCGTGAATACGAATCCAAAACCTAATTTTTAAATCACGTGTAAATACGAAAATCGATGTTTGATGTTGCAACCGCAAAAGAGAATCACGACTTGTGATTTTAAACTAGCGTGAATACGTATAGCTACATAGATTTTAAAAATGCGTAAATACAATTTTAAATCTCGTAAATAAGAATTGCAATGTATGATATTGAAATCACGTGAATAACAATCACAAAGCTCAACTTTTAAATCAGGTAAATACAAAAATCGATGTTTGATATTAAAATGCAGATAAGAAAATACGAGCTATTTAGCGGACGAGTAGAAATGCGGAAAATCTTATTGTCCGTGCGTAAAAAAGCGGAGAAAATCTAAAATAAGTAAAAATGCGGAAAGGTTAGCAGCTACGTAGTTTGAATTTTCTGTTTATCTTTGAAAATTGAAAATAAATAATTATTTTATTTCACGGACGGAATTTTCAGAAAAAGCGGAATATTTATTTACAAAAAAAAAACCCCGAACATTTTAGAGAATCGGAGTTTTTGATAAATGGGCTGAAATTCGAAAGACAAAAGCGAAAAAGCGGAAATCTGGTAAAAAGCGGAAAAATCTCATCCCTGTAACCCATTAGGCTACAGGGATGAGCTTTTTCTAGCGCTGGCCTAGCACTAGTCATCCAATTCCTCCTTTTACGGGGAATTAATGGTTGCCCTTTTTTATTGCAGATTTAGAACAGTAGGAAATGCGTGTCAGCATTTCTCTTGGAAATAGACAAACAAAATTTCGATTTTAGAATTTGGCAATCGAAAAAAAAAGAAATAAATAATCTTTCTAATATTAAATGAATTTTAAAAGAATTCCATTTCAAGTTTGCCACACATCGCATTATTTTTTATTTAATTTACGACATTCATTTGTTTCTCTTCTGTAGCTGTCATAGTTTTTTTTTTTTTTTTTTTTTTTTTTTTTTTTTTTTTAAATAGGAATAGGAAGTCACTTCGCGCAAAAAGAGAAACATCACTGTAAGGAATACAGTCTAACAATAGCAATTTAATTTTAAAAAAAAAACATCAATATAGGAACTACAGAGCAATAGCCCACCTAAATAAACATCACTTTAAGGAACGAACACTTCACCTTAAAAATAACCTTGGTAGTCATGCTAACCGCGGGAGGTTTTTGTGATTTTTTCTCTCCATCCCAGCAAAAACATAAGTTCTGGCCATCTTCGAAATTACTGACGGTACTGATTGAAAAGTGAAGGTGCAAATTACTGTCAGCTGGGTTGATTGCTGGGCCACCCTATGAACTTTTGCCAACATTGTAGGAAGTGTTGGGCCTGTACATTACAAACAGCCGCATCCCGTCAGTCTGTATCTACCCAATGGGCCACCAAGTTAAAGTTGTCTGCTGCCGCCAGTGAAGCGGTTGAACGAGTAACTGTAACTGTGAATTTATTGTTTAGAAAAAGAAGCACGTTGGATTCTTATAATTTTCAAAAAAGGTAAGGTTTTATTTTTTTCTATTACATTGAAGTTATTATTTTAATCATTTTTGATTTACTATTGTTCAAATATGTTTACGACGTGCAGATTTCGGTTTACAAAGAACCGCGTTTGAAGTGCTGTTTTGGCGCTATGTTTTAGATTGGCAATCATCTTTATTCAATTAATACATCATAATTAACACCTTTCTAAGATAGAATAATAAAAAATATTAAATTCAATTCAATGAAAATGTACAGACAAATGTTTTATCAACACCAAGATCGCCGCCAAATTTTTAGCGACAATCGAGCAGTAGCACGCCAAAAACAAATATAAATTCTGTTGTATGATGACTCTTTAAGTGCAATTCATAATATGTTGTAGCATATGATATAAATCAGGTTTATCTAAGTATATTATGAAAATAGGTTTGTATAATAATCAAGAATTTTCATTAAAACTTATTTCTTTATGTTAAATAATATTTAGATTTTAGTTAACTAATTGCTGTTAGTAATATTAAAAATTGTTTCTGTTATATGTATTTCATTTTAATGAAATTTTTGAGCTAAATTCAAGTGTAAAAATAGGTAAAGGTTTAATAATTTATACTAAATAGTTTAAATTAAGATGAAAAATTTATTTGTACATGTTAATATAAATAATTGCGAAGAATCGTGCTGTGAATTCTTAAACAACCTAAAAAAAATATAGATTATGGAAAGTTTTTTAGCACGCAGTTGCTCATACTTAATTGTATATTGGCTAACCCCACTTATACAAAAAAAAAATATTACAAAATTCTTTTATATTTTGAAATCAATGTTAAGTTACTTCATAATTTTTGTTAAGAGTTAAGTGAATAATGTTTTTATTGTGAATTTCAAGTTAATATTCATATAAAATAATGCCCGATTTTTATAGGGATTACAAAAATATATAAAAGTTCAATACAATATGAAAACAAAATTCATACTCAATAAAAATAACAAACAACTCTTTTTCTATTAGTTTTAAAAATGTTAGAAAACCTTTTAGCGCTCTCCATGAATTTCTATAGGTTTTCTTATTTCTTGCTGTGTTTATCATTAATTTAATGAACTCGCACTCGTATTGGTAACATGCGATCAAAATTTCTACTTTTCGACTAGTTAGAGTACTAAAATCTACAGGAGCTCTGTACTTGTTGACAATTTAAATTACAATCATTTCCTGACCGCTATAGACAGAATATAATACCATTTTATTTACAAGTACAACTTCTTAAAAGGATGTTTGACCACTTTCGAAGTAGCCGAGGTGCTTCAAATTTAACTTGTATTCTATTGAGAAAACAAGTTATAACTGCTTCCAAATCACTGAAAGCTAAATTTATAATAATTTTTTGCAGAGAATCTTTCAGTGGAAATAAAAGTTTTTCAATTAACTCCTTGAAAGATTTTCAATGCTAACCTTATATTTTGTGATCCTAGAGCCGAACTTAGAAAATTTTGTTGTTTTATTGTTGACAATTCTGTTAAGAAAATTTCCTGACCTACAAGTTATTTTTCTCATTCTAATTTCTGAAAAATATTATTCTAATTTTCATTCAAACGTTTTGAGTGCCCGTTGTGTAATGCTTTTTAAATTTTTGCTGAAAGTTAAGCGAAATTTTTTTTACTGTATATCTCAAGTTAATATTCACATGAAAGTAAAACCTTTTTTTTTCTTTTACCTCTTTAAATGTTAGAAAACCTGTGCCAGTCCTCCATGAATTTCTGTAAGTTTTATTACTTAATGTATTTATTATTTATTGAATTATCTCGCTTTCATGTTTGTAACAATGGTAACTTGCAATTGAAATTTCTACTATTTTCCAACTGGGTGAAGTACTGCGCCTCTGTTCTCATCAACTTCACTTTCCAAGTAGCTGAAGTGCTCCAAATTCAACTCTTATTCCATTGACAACTTACATCTTATCACTTAAAGGAATTTTTTTTTTCTTAAACTAAATATCAAATCCTTATATTGAGCTTTGTATGGAAGTGCTAGACTAATATAATTATTAATAATAGTTTATTAGACACAATATGCTTTAATATTAGATTCCATTGAACACTAATTTAAACGTAAATTTACGAGTAGTTTGAAACACGGCTTAACGAAAAAATCTAGCCGCTTTTCTTTATTGATAATTTTCTTATTTTATTTTCATAATCTGTTTTGGCTTAAGCAAAATAGTTGTTGTTTGCCTGTCAGTCTGACCACAGCAAAGTGAGGGTTTAAACGCACATATTTTAAATTATTGTACTAGGGGGCGAACCATATGGAAACGACAAAAATTTGATTATAATCAATTTGAAAAGTTTTTTTCAAAATAAATTAAATTTCAAAAATGACTTTTATGTGAAACTGTTCTATTTTACATAAATTAAATTGAGAAAAGCAACTATTACCAACCAATTCCCCTGATACAAATTTTTAAATTTATTAATAATTAAAATGATTTATCAATTAACTTATTTTTTTTTTATCATCTGCAGAATCTTTGATGTGCATAAATAATTTAATATTATTTTGAGAAGTAATATTTTAATTATTATTATTTGAATTATGATTTTAAAGAAGGATTAAGGACATTTTAATGTATTAAGCGAATTCATTTATGAAGTACAGTGAATTCTCACTTATGCACCAGTCTTTGGGACCAAGAGAAAAAGCGTATAAGATTTAAAAAACAGTAAGTTCATGCAAATAAGAAAAGCTTCAGATTCAGCAAAAGCTAAATTTACAATAATTTTTTGCCGAGAATCTATTAGTGGGAATAAAAAAATAAATTTCAATTAACTCTTAGGAAGATTTTCAATGCTAACCTTATATTTTGTGTTTTTTTTTTATTGTTGACAATTCTGTTAATAAAATTTCCTGGTCGAAAAGTTATTTTTCTCATTCTAAATTTCCTGGCCTACAAGTTATTTTTCTCATTCTAATTTCTAAAAAATATTTTAATTTTTATTTAATCTTTCTGGGTGTCCATTGGGTAATACTTTTTAAATTTCTGCTAAGAGTTTACCGTAAAATATTTTTACTGTATACAAGGTAATATTTACATAAAAATATGACCTTTTTTTTCCTTTTAGCTTTTCAACCTGTGCCAGTCCACCATGAATTTCAGTAAGTTTTTTAACTTTTATCATATGCAGAATCTTGGATGTACATAATTAATTTAATATTAGGTACTTTGAGAAGTAGTATTTTAATTATTATTACTTGAATTATGATTTTAAAGAAGAATTAGGGACATTTTAATGTATAAAGCAAATTTATTTATAAAGTGCAGTGAATTCTCCCTTATGCATCAGTTTTTGGGACCAAGAGAAAAAGTGTATAAGATTTTAAAAACAGTAAGTTCATGCACATAAGAAAAGCTTCAGATTCAGCGAAAGCTAAATTTACAATAATTTTTTGTGGAGAATCTTTAAGTGGAAATAAAAAAATAAATTTCAATTAACTCTTTGGAAGATTTTAAACACTGGCCTTATATTTTGTGATCCTAGAGGCGAACTTAGAAAATTTTGTTGTTTTATTGATGACGATTCTGTTAATAAAATTTCGTAGCCTGCAAGTTATTTTTCTCATTCAAATTTCTAAAAAATATTATTCTAATTTTTACTTAATCTTTCTGGGTGTCCGTTGTATAATGTTTTTTAAATTTCTGCTAAAAGTTTACTGAAAAAATTTTTTACTGTATATCTCAAGTTAATATTTACATAAAAATAAGACCCTTTTTTTTTCCCTTTTAGCTCTTCAAATGTTGGTAAACCTGTGCCAGTCCACCATGAATTTCTGTAAGTTTTATTACTTTTATCATCTGCAGAATCTTTGATGTGCATAAATAATTTATTATTTTGAGAAGTATTATTTTAATTATTATTATTTGAATTATGATTTTAAAGAAGGATTAGGGACATTTTAATGTATTAAGCGAATTCATTTATAAAATACAGTGAATTCTCATTATGCTTCAGTCTTTGGGACCAAGAGATTAGATTTTAGATTAGAGATTAGATTTCCATAAGATTTTAAAAACAGTAAGTTCATACAAATAAGAAAAGCTAGATAGAAAAGTTTCAATAGCTGAATAAAACTACAAATAGTCGTGAATAGCGGCTAAACCTTCTAATTGTTTTTAATGATTTCGAGTAATGTTTTTGTCATCTCTGTTTTCGCGTAAACTGAGTAATAGTAATCGCTATAGCTTTACATTCCTTGACCAAAAACTAACGTTTTAATTGGTGGGGGGAAAGACACTGCTAGATAAATTTTGAAAGCATATGGGTGGTATATATGGTGGTTTCAATGTGGGTGGTGTGATAGATAAGACACCTTATTCAAATTCATATAAAAAAAATGTCTTCCTAGAAACAATAAAGGTGAAAAAAATCCCATAGGGAAGAAAAATGAACTGTATTACTAGATCCAGTAACTTATTTCCTTTTATCTGTAACGAAGATTGTTTATTTGCTTTAAACTGAAAACTTTTTCTAAAAAATGGGATTATTTTTTTCTATTTAAACAAAAAATAAAATCAAAATTTTAGACTTTTAAAAAAAAATTGTGTGCTGAATTGAAATATTTATTTTCTGAATGATGCATAAAGAATTATAATTATTATTATTTTCCTATATAATGATCAAGGGCCTTTGAAAACCTTTGTATATATGCAAAAGGCACATAAAAGAGGTGGCGCAGAAGTGATTGGTCACTGTATGTAGTTTTATATTTTATTAATGGTTATTAATTTTCATTTTAATCGTTCACTTCCCTATTCAATGAAAAAAAGTGTTATATTTATAAATTTTATTGATGTATATAAAATATTTTTTTAAAAATTTTATTAAGTACAGTAAGATTTTGATTGTAAAAACACAATCATATTTAAAAACCTACCTTGTTAACATAGCTTAAAAACGTGTAGGTTAAAGAGAAAAAAAAAAGTAACGACAAAGTACTGATTTGAAGCATCTTGAAACACTAACCTGTACAATATTGAATGCCTTCTAAGACATTATTTGGTAGAAAAAATTTTTGCGATAAGAACAATTTTTTAGTCCAAGCAAATAAAATGCCCCGTAAAAGTTAAAAAATTCTTAATAAAATGTGTAAGTAAATTTAATTTATGGTAACTAAGAAATAATGTTAATAACACCTAGATTTCACTTATTTATCTATTCTTCAATAGTACAAAATATTTTTATTTGGCAAAAATATATACACCTACCTTTTTAAAAACAAAAAAGATTTCTTGAAACAGAAGTTTAAAATGTAAACACATTAGGAATCTCTAAACTAACATTTAAGTGCGACAGAAGCAAAAAGATTATAGAAATCTTACGATTTTATGAGTTAAACGAGATGAAAAACATCAGAACCAGTTTAATTGCATATTGAAATGTTGAAGTTTTTAAAGATTCTTTTTTAACTTTCCGCCCTATAAACGGGTTGTGGTTGTGTGACGTGGGCGACCCTGCTTCACCACAGGTGCCCACTGGGTAACGAGAAGAAAGTAGTAGTTCTGGCATTCCTGTGGCCAATGGGACAACCCCCCAATGCCTGCAATTTAAAAAAAAAGGGGAAAAAAGTCTATAATAAGGAAACGCCCATTGTAACGCTCCTGTCCTTGGGCAATCAAACAGGTTTAAATGTTTTCAGTCTAATTTTTCTCTGAATTATTCATTAGATTTAAATAAGTTTTGTTTCTTTTTATTTGTGGCCCATAATGTGTGTATCCTATTACAGAGTTTATTTGCTAGAATTCGAAAAGTATATGTTGAAAGTGGTTAATGTGCAACTCCTGCTATTCTAATCTACAGAAAATGACAACTAATTTTTCTGTATCAAATAAAAATGCAGTGTACCTCCTCGAGAAGGGCCAACCGTCCTCACTGCCCTTTGACGACACTGTCTGATAATATTCCTTTTAAAAAATTTAATGTGTAAATGATGATTACACACTTTTAAAATTATTCGTGTTAAAAAGTTTGATTCAGATACCATTACAAATATTTACTTTGTTAATTCTCAACTGGTTAAATTTTTAAAAGATTTTTTTAGTATCAATAAGTTTATTAAAAGATTTTTTAAAAAAATTTGAAATGAATATTTTTTTTAAAAATATGTACCTTTCAATATTTATTTTTAATTAATCGTTTATTAGTTAATAGTTTAAATTATGGAAAAAGCCTTCAAGTTTAACAATATTTTTTTCTATTGCACAATGATTTTCTATTAGCATGTTTTTTTTTCTTTGTAAGCTACAAATTTTTCTCATTTTGATAATGGGTGAGAACTACTTTTTGAAATATACATGTAAAATAGTAGGTATAGGATGGTAATTTTACAGTTGTTAAGAATCGAATTCAGCTGTTACATAATAGTACACATTTTGTTAACTATTTACGGTGTTAATTAAAAGCCCTTTAAAAACTCGGTGTACCCTTTTTTTTTAGGAAGCACCTTTCCCTTTTTTATTCCTAGGCATAGTAATGGAGTATTTAACAAATATTTTTTGTTAAAAGAAGGAACTAAATTAATAAAAAAATTTGAAGAAAAGAAATTTCATCAGAGATGTAAACAATGTTATTAATATTTATGTAAACTTTTCATTTTTTGTCTTACATCTATACCAGTTATATAAAGACATTACGGAAATCGTGACATTGGTCAAATCTGTCGTTATTCTTATCTAGTTCTTGTGTTTTTTATATGAGGAAAACATTAATTTCACAAAGCATCACCATTAAAGTAATTTAAGAATTTATTGATTTATAAAGTTATTACAGAATTGTAAAATTATCTGCCTTTTTAACTAGCAAATTTTGAGCAACCTTTTTTCATATGGTTTCAATTCTGGTTTCAATTCAATACATATTATTGTTTTGATGCCTATTTTAATATGAAAAATGTTGTAAATTTTGAAATTTTTTTTGTCAAGGGTATACAATTAAAAATTTAATCATAAAAGTAAAGCGAAAAAGAAATACTATTGATACATTCGTGCATGTAAGTAATATATATTTAAAAGTAATTTTTCTTCTATACCTTTCCTTGAAACAATAATTTACATTAGAATATCATAATTGTTTTAAATATTAAATGCAATAAAATTGAGCACCATAAAATTAATGAAGAAAAAACTGCATGTTTTTTAAAATTAAATATTTTCTGAAGAAAGGTGAGCACAAAATTAAACACCCTGAATAACTTTTCATTTAACAGTTAGATTTTTATGTACTAGTTGTCAATCTTAATGGGTTCGTGGGTCAATATTCAATAATTTCATTCAGAAAGGAATTTTATGTTCAAAATCTTTCTAAATTATAAGACAGGTGTATGTTTTGCATGGTGTTACTAATTTGAAGACTAATTTGATGAGTCAAAATTTATCAATGAAATGATAAAAGCAAAAACTTTTCGATAGAAATTTTAGTTTTAAAAGCTCATTTTCACAAAAATACTTATGTTTTTAAAATATACGATTTGCATAATTTTTATTTTATTATCCTCTCTTTCAGGAGAACTCTTCTGTGCTATTCCAAGTGATTCTATGTAGACAAAGATATGATTTCTCTGTTGTTTTTATTATTTTTAAAATTAAATTGAAATTTGTGTAATATTTGTATTGATTAAGATTATGTCTTTGTATTTATATGTCTTTGTATAATAAAATGTTTGCAAGAGACAATGTTGATTATTCATTTAACTAATTTCAGGGTACATTCAATTCATTACATGACTATCTACATTAGTACATTTTTGTCCAATACACCTATTTTTTGTTAAATTTGCTGCAAGACTAAATATAATCAGTAAAACATGAATTCATGATCAGTATCGCACTAAATGATCATCTCTGGACAGCCTCTTAATATTATCGGCTGTAGGTTGTATTTATTTTTGTATAGGGTACAATAGTATCACTAGATTCCTTAAGAACACAGCTTTTATTTTAAAACATATATATACTGACTACAAGCTATTATAGACATATATATTGATTTCAAGTTAAAACTTGAAAAATTACTTGTGAGATACAGAATTTTCATAATTCTGGACAGCAGTTTTATTATTCTGCTTTTAAGTAGAATATCACTGTAAAGAAAAGATTATTACATATGTTTACCTAGTTTAAAAATGTATTGATAAGTGGAAGCATAGATTGTGCACAGCAAATCTTTAGGACTAAGGGGTTGAACTGTGTAAAAAATATTCTTTGCATAAAACAATTTAAATGAAAAAATTAACCTAGAAATATTTTCTTAGTTCATATATTAATAATTTATTCAGAAATGTATTAGATATTTATTTAGCTAATTGAATTAAATAAAAATTAGGTTTGTGGGTTTTAATTACTCCTGTAACTAGGTCAATGACCTCTATAAACTAAAGGGATGCTGCTGGGTGTATATAAATTGCTGGCCCTCAATTATTGATTCATTGATTACCCTCTACTGGAAAATGTCGGGCAATCACTCACCCAGCGCGTTTTAGACAGTAACTGCTGGGTTAGGTACTACCGGCCATCGATAGGCCGGTATTGTTGGCTCGACAGAAGGCCAGCCATTCACTTTAGTACAGTTGAAAGTGACTTTTGCCGGCACAGACCCGTCGCTTTAGCTGGTGGCAAACAGCAGTTTTGTGGAGCTGGACCTACAGATTTGTTTTTGCTGGGATGTAATGTTCTTGGGGGTAATCCCAAGTTTGTTCCAAATCATGATCCAAAATTTTCTGATCAAGAAGAACATCCATGCCCCCCCCCCACCAGGGTTTTTTTCGTGACCAAAAACATTAGGCTAGACTGTGTATGACTAGTATCTTGGTCAAATACTTTCTATGAAATTAACCTCAAGAAAAATCATTTTTAAATTTTAATTTTTCAATGTCCATCCGATTGGGCCAAGATAACCTGGTTGGTAGGGCACTTGGCCCATGTCCAAGATTTCGTGGATAGCATCCCCGCCACCCGAAAACTCTCCGTGTAGTAAATGGTGACGGATGCACGTTAAATCAGTCGGGTCATAAAGTCCTCCATGTTGCCACAACAAATCCTACCTCTGGGGGGTACTGATCCAGGAATTTCCTTGTCTTCTGGATTGGGTTCAAACTGAGATGGCTACGGAGTTGAACATTAGTAGTCGTGAACTCATAAAATTGGGTCGGCTGTTCAACGACGGCTATGAAATAAAAATAATCATTCGATTGAATTTCGTTCTTATGTTTTATTTCGTCAGTTATACATTACTTATATCCTTTTATAAAAAAAATGCAGACCCCGGTTTGAAATGGAGCAAAATTTGATGCAAAATGGAATTAAAAATAGTCGCCAAGGATGAGAATGTCGTTTCACCAGAAAAGGGATAAAGAAAACTAATTACCAAATAATTTTTTTTTCTTTGTCAAGATAAGATTTTTTCCCCAACCCCTTTTGAAACATAATATTAAAATTTGATGAGTAAAAACATCTGCCTGCAAAAGAGGCATATCGTATTACCCTTTTATAAAGAAATGAAAACCCCGTTTTGAAATGGAACAAAGCTTGATGCTTAAATAAAAATAGTCGCCAAGAGAGCGAAAGTGGTTTCTGAAAGAAAGAAAGGAAACTAAATTAGCAAATAATATTTTTTTTCTTTCTCAAAATATTATTTTACCCACGGAATTTCTAAAGTAAAACTTCTTAAAATGTGCTTCGGTTGTGCCACAAATAATGCTCTGAATTCGATTTAAAATAATTTTGGCCGCCATGATGTATGAATTCTTTTTTGCCATAAGCTTCTATCACCTCCAGCAATTCATCGTCGTTTTTCTTTCTTTTTAAATGTGATACACTTACCGTTTTTTTATTTAAAGTGTTATAAAAATTTAAAACTTTTACCTTTTTAGTCTACCTAAATAAAGTAGTTTTAAAAAACATTTATTTTATTATTATTTGTTAACAGGAACTGATTTACAGGAGGGTATTCGTTCCCAGGACCCCAACTCGAGCTTGTAAGGGCTACCAAATTTTTCCTTATAACTAGTGGGCTGCGCCCCCTGCTCGCTAACGCTCGCCAACCCCCGGAAATTGCTGCGCAATCTTATATGGTTTGCTTCGCAAACCAAGCTCGCTTCGATCGCTGATAACTTAGGTATATTGCAAATGCACAAAATTCAAAGAATTCAAAACAATCAGTCAAATCCATATAACAAGTTTTAAAAAAAAAAAATACATCGTTTTAGTAAATACTAAGTCATTAAAATAAATTTGAATTCAAATAAATGACACGTAATTCGTTAAACCTATTAGAAATGTGCTATAGTATAAAATCTTAACATAAAATTTCTAAAACAGATATCTCATTAAAAAGTTTAAAATTTTGGCTATAAATAAGTCTATTAAAAATAACTAATTAAAAATAAATATTAAATATAAGTGAATTGCAATGGAAAAACCTGCATAAACAAATAAATTCGTGATATAAATCAAAAATCGTCAAATAAATTCGTAATATATAAATTCGTGAAAAAAAGCTTTCAACAAAATACTAAAATAGAGATCTATCGACAAAGACTACTCACTTCTGCCTAGCTTAAGCTCTCTCTGGTTATTTCAGTTTCCGTTTTTAAAAGCGCTATATGTTGAGCCATCTCAGCTAAATTTGGCATGTGACATTTTTAGCGGCAATCATTGGTCGATTTTCTAGCGCTGCCATTCGGGGAGTTGTAATGAGGCTTTTTTTGTCGCCGTGTAAGAGAAATATATATATAGATAACAGTTTTAAAAAATTTTTTCTTTCTCTTTATGTTAAATCAGTTTGTGATTATGTTATTTTAAGCATTAAAGTTAACTTTCAAACAATTTACATTATATTGTCAATTTTATTTTAAAATGCTTAATACTTGCAAGAAATATACTTATTAAATAGAAATGAAATTTTTAAAAAATTAAATATATTTCCAATAACGATATGTTGAACAAATTATGAAAAAAACAAGCATTTATAAATTGTTGCGTTAACATGTTATATCGCGCTTTTCAAATCAAATTAAAATAACTAAATTCTTTTATAAAAAAATGCTTTTCAAATTACTATTTTTAACGCTTATAAAAGTTCATTTCGAAATAAATCATATAATTTAACTTATTTTATTAATTTTCAGCTTATTTATATACACAAATTTAAAACTAGATTAGATACAGCACAAGGACTGAAAATTTAACTTTTGGATATAAAACCGAATTTAAGATTAGCTCTAATTAAATATTTTAACCGAAAGAAGGTTGATTATTTACGGTTCCGTCTGGAAATTATTGTTAGTTAATTGACACAAAATAATTATTATTAATAACTTTTATTGTAGAATGAAATGTTTTAAAAGATCTGCTTATGTTTAATACTTAATCAATGAAAAAACATAACCTATATTAAAATCTAACGAGTCAGAAATAGCCCTAAAATCTTTGACAGATGGAAAATGTTATGTTTAGGTTGTAAAAGGAAATTTGTCGATATTATGCTAAAAGAAAACACTTTTAAACATGCAAATTAAAGAAAGGCAAAAAGTGTGAATCGAAAGTTTCTAATTGCTTCAAATTTCGCGGATTTCTTTAAGTAAATTAGAAGGACACAAAATTCAAGGAATTGAATTTTGAAGAAATTTTTATCAAAAGTAATTGCAAAACGATAGCTCAATGACTTATTGCACTATGCATTTTGAAAGAAAAAAATCTTTCAATTTGAGGATAAAACTCAACTCAAACGTATGTTTTTTAATGTATATACAATTTCAGAAATTCATCTCTGAAGCAGGCCCGTCAACAAAATAAATACTGCAGATTCGCAGCGAATAATCATCTCTCATCATCGAATAATCATTTTAAGTTATTTGCGTGATGTTTTATGCTTTGTCACATTATGAACTGTTCAATACGCTCAAAATTTACGCAACAAATTTAATCCTTTGATAGTTAAAATTAGTATACAGTATTGTGGTTAAGAAATCTATATTTTGGTTAAACATTGCACCAACTTTTCTGAAAAGTTATCAATTAAAAGAATGATAAATTAAAAAATCACGTGTATTAAATGAAGTTACATGCAACACTAGTTATTAATTTTAACTAATTTTATAATCTTTGGTAACAGTTTGATTGTCTTAAAAGTTAGATATAAGGTAAATGAGCAAAAGTGAATTCAGCATCAACTAAATTTGTGATCTAAAATATATACTTTCTAGATTTTCTTTACAATCCTAAAATTTGAGGCTAAACAAGGGCTAAGAAGATCCATTGTGCAGTTGGTATTAGGATTAGCAATTTAGTTTTTGCGCGGTGTACATAGCAACTAGTGTTTCAAATAGGTTTGTTCATAAGTTTAAAATAAAGACTAAAATTAAAAGAGTAATTATTTAAAACGACACCAAGGAAGTCAGATTTTTGAATGTTTTAAGAAATACCATTAAATACACATTAATACATACTAGACCAATTTATTAGTTCCTCATTTTAAATGAACATCAAAACTAAAAAAAAATTGTCACAATATAACATAGAAAGAAACCACTCACAAAATTCCAGCATACATACAGTACAAGTTCTAATATACAAGACTACTAATGCTCAAAAAATTTCTATTGCCAAACAGAGTTCAAACAAAATTTCACATTTGTCAATATTAATTTAGTTATACATGCAACTGTGCAACTGTGATGAGATTTATCACTACAGTCGAACTCGTTTATAACGAGCACAAAGGGACCGTAACATTTAGTCGTTAAATCCGAGTGCTCGTAATAAACGGGTCCTTAAGGCAGGCGTGCAACCAGAACAGGGGGGGGGGGGTTGGGAGGTCAAATTATTGAGTTTACATAAAATTTAATTGATACTTACTTACTTTAAATAATTTAATTAAATACTCTTCTTAATTTAATGCAAACTATCCCCACCCCAACCAGCAAAAAATTTCCAGTTGCGCTACAGTCTTAAAGGAAAGAAGCAATATACGGAAAGAAAAATAAAGGAAAAGATTCCTACCCAAACATTTATTTTTTTCATTAATCTACATATTTAAAATAGTAGTTTGTTAGTTTACTTTGAAGTTTTAGTTCGCGGTTTTTTTTTATTTCGCGCGTATTTCTTATCATTTTGAAAAAAAGATTGCAAGACAGAAAAATATTGCTCGCTAAAACCGGGTCTTGCTCGTTAAAAGCGACTTCTGTTCCATAGACTTAACATTGATCCAACCAAAAATTCTCATTTCCCTCGGTAAATCCGAGTTCTCGTTAAATCCGAGCTCGTTATAAACGAGTTCGACTGTACTACATATAAATGATCATTTAAGAGAAACTTTACTACAGTTCACTAGTTTACAAGAACTAAAATTTAAAGTTCGTTCAAAAACTAGAATTCGGGGAGCACAAAAAAAAATCTATTTAAATGAATTTGTTTTCACACTTTTTCTAATTAAACATATTAGTAAGAATAAATTGCAAGCTTTCTATGCTCATTATAACAAAATGATTTTTATTAAGAGACTAAATTTATTAATTCAGTGAAAAGTGATATTTCGGTTGTTTTCCAACTAAAATTTAAAATAAACTATCACTTAATTTATTAATTTCAATTACTAATTTCATTTTATAAAATTTTCGGGGTTTTAATTATCAATGTTAAATTTTGTAGCCTCGTAATTGTGAATCATACCCAAAAGACAAACGTTTCTCAAACTCTGAAAAGGTCTTGGGTGATAACTTTGAAAAACTAACCGAACTTTTGTTAAGTCTTAATGTTACATTTAGCAAGGATTCAGCATTTAAAAAAAACTAGAGTATGAAATGGATAATTGAAACAAAATAAAGTTCATGCTACTGAAAGAAAAAGACACTACTGGTACTGGAAGCAATTAGTATTTGCTATTATAAGCAATTTCCTCAACATTTAATGAAATTATAAAATAAACTTATACAAATTTAAGTCTTCCTCCAGACAGTGATTTACTTTCTACTGAATTTTTGGTTCAACACAACATTTAAAGGTCGGACATTAATAAGCATAAATTCACAACAAAAAGAACAAACAAGATGTTGAAAATACAAATTAAACATTGACTGAAAGTTAGAATTTGAGATGGAAACTTATTTACTTTGGATTATACAACTTCATTCCTTATCTCAATTGAATATCTACATTTTTGTTCAACTATCTTTCTTTATAGCATGAATGAATATTAATAGAAATTTATAAATTTCAGACTGTTTAAAAAAAAAGAAAGGTAAATTTGAAAAATTACAATTACGCTGAATACGTGAGATCAAATTCATGCTCTTTCTTTTAAAAACAGTATTTTAAAGAAAATCTGTAGAAACATTACTAATACCCTATAATCTGTTGCATATTCAATATGTTAAGTGCCTCAGTTGAAGAATTGAAACAACGTATGTAAAATCAATGAATCTGATAAATTTACTTCATATTTTGTTTTTAAAAAATTCTTTTCTTACTTAAAAAAGTAAATTACATTAGATTAGAAGGATCATTCAAGGTTTTTTTAAAATTAGATTTAGAGTACATTTTACTATTATTTTATGCCACAGTTGGGATAAAACTTTCCCGCAATTCTAGCTTTTAAGGCTCAGTTTTAATAAAAGTTAATTGAAAGCTCGTATTTAAAGTGACAGTTTGATTTCACAGTTTTGTTTTGAGAAACAACATTAAATATACATCAATACTTACAAGACTAATTTATTGTTTCCTCATTTTAAAATTCACTCTGAACTGCAGCTGTTTATTTTAACTTTATTGTGTAT
Source organism: Parasteatoda tepidariorum (assembly GCF_982258835.1). Classification (NCBI taxonomy): domain Eukaryota; kingdom Metazoa; phylum Arthropoda; class Arachnida; order Araneae; family Theridiidae; genus Parasteatoda; species Parasteatoda tepidariorum. Next base: position 124,787,726 of record NC_141756.1, read on the forward strand.
AATCGATAGCATAATAGTTTGTAATGGTCGACAATATCTTAACTTTAATATATTTCATAAATTCAGCTAATGAAATCATAACTTAATCATAGACTTAGTTTCTTGCAACTCTGTGCAAAGTTACCATTGGTAAGGAACAGTTTATTTTACCTTAATTGGAAAGTATAAGAAAGTTCTTCTACAATGTTCAATTTTTTTCAGATTCAAAATTTAGGGTTTCATTGGAAGAGTTTTGAATTTTTGTTAAAAAGCATTTAAAAGAAATTATTGAAAGCTTCACTATAAATTTTTCCTCCATTAAACTACTTGCGCATTTTTAAAGTATAATTTCCCTTAAAAAATTATAAATTTAGTTAAAGTTTAAATATTCTGTTATTAAATATATACTATTAAAATACAGATTAAAGTGCAATTGAAGTATAATTAAGTGAGGTATAATTTACCTATTACGGGAAGGGTCATCTAAGCAGGTTTCTTCCCCAATTGATAAGAATTATGCGGAACTGTCTATAAACACTTAAATAACATGTTATTTTGAAAAGTTAAAATTTAATAAAGTTTCTGAAAACTAGGGAGATTCTGTACAAAACTAATGTAATTACCTCACATTCTCTTATCCATAATTTCCGTACTATAGTACTGTACCTTAGATTTCTAGCACATTTTTATTTGCATAGCAGTATCTAAATATTGTATATATATTTAAATACAATATTGGATAGAAATCTTGATAGCTTTTTAAAAAATGTTAATTTTATTTGCATTAAATTAAAATCTAACAGAAAATCCCCCAAGATTTTTACCTCAAACGGATCAATATTTGATTAACGATTGATCCAAAGGATTTTGATATCATCTAACTATCCCACCTTATCCTGACTGAACAATGGCTGAATATATATATTGACCCCTTTGGTTATTTTAAGAGCTTTGGTCCTACAACGGTTCTAAATGTGATGGTTATATGGTTTAATCTGTACTTACTAGAAAACAGACTACTTCAGGTAGTTTTAATTAAGCTCCCGTTTTGCTTCAATTTTTTAAAGCCTAATTTGGGATTAATATTTAATAAAATTTCTCGCAGATTAATAAAATTAAACACCCGCATTTAATACATAGGATTCTTCTAGAATTAAAATTTATTCCGAATGGACACTAATAACTAGCTTTACACTACAACAGTGTTTGGGAAACTAGGTCGCGAAAACTCAGTCATCGTAATGGTATGGTTGATTTATTAATGGGAAAGCTTTCTTTGAAATGAAATTTTAACAGAATCTAAGTTATTCTTTTTCTGAAAAATAGAATTACCTTAAACTAGGTCTTAAATATTTCGGAAAGGTATGACATCGACAGTAAGTAGTTTTACTTTTCGAATTTATGAAAATATTATTCTCCCAAAGCAATACCTTCAACAATGATTAACTTACACTCGGTAAAATCTTTTCCTTTCGTAGTAATTCATACTTTGAAACTAACCCGCCTTTGCGTCATGAAAAAGGAAGTCCTTTAATTTGATATGATTTAAAACTAAACTGACAAATTTACTTTTTATAAAGTTAATCGTAGTTCTGAGTTTTTCTTTAAGCAGGCCGACGATGCCGAATATCGATAAATAATTACAAGCAAATAATTAATGCGAAGATATTGCAAGTAAAGAGAGCACTCTAAACAGTATGAGGACATTGTTCCACAGCAGAAGCTTGCACGAATGAACCGAAGAGTCCCGAAACGGCTGAAAGAGTGAGGAAACACAAAGCAGAACGGCCGTCTCCCCCTTCGTGCCCACCCTCTCCCAGGAGTATCGAAACTTCCGTTTCATGAGTGCACGCTTTTTTACTGCTGTTTGAGCAAAGCTCCCTATATTTCATAAGCTGTTTCCGGTACTATGATTAAAGTACTATGATTGAGGCACACACGAGTGCAAAAGAGGCTTATCGCCCCATCTCGATTGAACTACTTTCCTAGGCTTTCGTGGATTTCATTCTTAAAGTAAGGTATTTTAGTTTCTCTCAATTAAAAAAGTTACAATATTTAATACAAACTTAGCAATTCCAGGTTACTGCCATATTTCGTAAGTTCCGGTCACCATGACGTCAGAATCTCTTTTTTTTTTAAAAAAAAAACTAAGTTTAAAACTGAATATTTAATTCAATAACGGACTTGTTAATTTAACGGATGACGCATTGCTGACGTGAAATATTCTTAGAGGGTAGACTCATCCCGGGTCCCCTTGCCGTCGGGCTAACCATGGGAGATTCGGTTTTTCTCGCCGTATTCGTAAACTGAATTGGATCGGCTGTTCATCTCCGCTATTAAAATGAAACATTCAACTTACATGATTTAAAAATTGAGGAAATCTAACCTTTAATGAATCTAAAAAAATGAACTTCGTATATTCCGTTAAGTATGAGGTCAAATCTCAAATCAAATATCGCTTGTAAAATACTCTGTTTAAAGAAAACATACCTTATGGAGAGAGAGCCTTTGTAGAGCACGCCGAATGGATGTTAAGCTCCAGAACGAATATAAACCTCACCAACTCTTTTATGAGGCTATGATAAAGGAGATGCAAAGCAGTTCGCAATTAAAACTTTAGATATCTGTCACAAGAATTGGACTAAAACATTTGTCATAAAATTATCCTTTTTAATCATTATTCTTTATTTTTAAAACCCCTAAGTCAATTCAATTTAAAGCCTTTATTTACTATTTTCAAGTTGTGTTAATAAGGCAAATTTTATTATTCTTTTTATTTGTATAAATTATGCAGTTTAATAATCACAATGTAATCTTAAGAGATTTTTTAAAACTTCTTACTCCCAGCTTTAATATTTTTCTTTGTTAAAGAGCGGATAATGGCTAAAAAAGGGAAAAAAGTCGTATCTGGAGGCACGCACACATCTAATCCAGTTACTCCCTATAATATTAACCTATAAATTTCAATCCTGAAATTAGAGTCTAATGTAACCAACAATTGTAATAAAGAAATTTTTTATAGACTAATTAATGGGCCCACAATGTTCCAAAATATGTTTTGCTGACTAACCGGGAGGAGGTGATTTAAGCTAAATATACGCGGAGAAGGTATGTAACGCGTGGTGCAGTTGGTAGCGCAGTGGGCAAGGAAGATATGTAGTCCCGGAAGTTCTGGGTTCGAAACCCTGCTAGGGTCGACTTTAAATTTTTTTTATCTATTTTATATTATGTTTTTTAATATACTTTTCGACAAATTAGCGAGAATGAAGTGTTCTGTAAATAGAAATAACGATTTTTCCTTTATGAAGTAGCGAATAATAGCAAATAAACACATAAATTTTAATTATTTTTTATTTATTTATTTATTTTATTTAATGTTTTTTTTTAACTTCTTTCTCAATATTTTTAAGTGAATAAAGTGTTTTACATATGAAAAGAATTAATTTTTTTTGTTAAAGAGCGGATAATGGCTGAAAAAGGGACAAAAATCGTATCAGGAGGAACGCACACATCACGCCCCGTTACTCCCCATAATATTAACCAATAAAATTCAATCTCTTCCTGAAATTAGAGTCTAATGTATCAAACAATTGTACCAAAGAAATTTTTACAGACTAATTAGTGGGCCCACAATGTTCCAAAATATGCTTTGTTGACTAACCGGGAGGAAGTGCTTTAAGCTAAATATACGCGGAGAAGGTCGAGTGACATGGACAGAATAAAATATTTTTATAAAATGCTTTATACAGAGTTCTTAGCATATGTATATATTTTTCGAAATTTTGACACCTCTCCTTTGATCTGGTATTAGTATCAAAGTTGTCATTTGAACCCAAAAATTATAAAAAATTACTAAAGTGTCCACCAAATTATCCCCTTATAACCGGCTATTAATAATAATTTGAATGCAATGGAGAGGAATTGCCCCTGTCGAAGTAGACGATAGTATACTTTAAATGTATACTATACAGAAATTGTTTCTCTCCTCATATCGTATTTTAGACCATCATCGATCCTAGCGACACCTGTGCTAACTATTATAAATCGAGTGACATGGACAGAATGAAATAATTTAAAAAAATGCTTTATGCAGATTTCTCAGCATATGTATATATTTTTCGAAATTTTGACACCCCTCCTTTGATCTGGTATTAGTATCAAAGTTGTCATTTGAACCCAAAAATTATAAAAAATTACTAAAGTGCCCACCAAATAAGCCCCTTAAAACCTGCTATTAATAATATTTAGAAAACAATGGAGAGAAATGCCTATAAGTGAAGTAGACAATAGTATACATTAAATGTATACTATACAGAATTTTTTTCTTCCTCATATCGTATTTTAGACCATCAGCGATCCTATCGACACCTGTGCTAACTATTATAAATCGAGTGACATGGACAGAATAAAATCTTTTAAAAAAATGTTTTATACGTATTTCTTAGCGTATATATGTTTAGCGTATATGTTTTTCGGATATGTATATGGGTGATTCTCACGAAATATGACTATTCACTGTCCCTTGCTCCAAGTTCTAATACTATAATATTAAAAGAACTTTTTTTTTAAAAAAATTATACATTGCATTGATATTATCATTTTAAAATGACTTAGCACTAGGATTGACTGTTTTGTATAGTTAAAAATTTAATTGAACTTCAAAATGTCATTTTCCACGCATGTCCCTAACAATGTTTCCAATAATAACTTGCTACAAAACTTCCCATAACATTTTCAATATCTAATTTTTTTTTACCTCAACCGATGTAAGCATTTCTAGAATATACGCAAAGTGTATTATTAACGAAAACTTCGTTTAAAATAATTTTTTCTGTCAGTAATTTGTTTGTCCCAAGAAAATCTGTCATTTTCCTGGCTAATCTTATATAGTGGTTTATAACCAAAATAGATAGAGTCAGCAATCAATATCTTAAGTTAATAGATTTATTAGGTACCCTCCTATATGAACATGTCTTGTTGCAGGAATAAAGAATCAATTTTCTGGTTCAAAATCTATTTCAAAATTTTTTTCAAGATGAGTAGGTTTTTGTGTTGTCATTTTCCTGGCTTCTTGAAATCATTAATAACATAAACAACATAGATTTATCTGAGTTATTTCAAGAAATCCTGTTGTTTTCTGCAGAATGTAAATGTCTTAGGCCAAAATATTAAATTAAAGTAAAGTTATATGCTATAAAATGGCGAATTTGTCATTATCCTGGCTGTCATTTTCCTGGCTTATAAAATCCAGGACATTGAAGTGTTACCAAATTTTTTTTAACTGCTAATACTGTTAGGCGGAAAAGCAAATATTAACCTAATACCAAGTTTATGTATGATTGTTATATGGTTGGTAATATGAAATCCAGGACATTGAAGTGTTACCAAATTTTTTTTAACTGTTGATACTGTAAGGCAGAAAAGCAAATATTAACCTAATACCAAGTTTATGTATGATTGTAATATGGTTGGATGTTATTTATTTATTTAATGATTGATTATTATACACAAATTTATTCTGTACATATTAGCAACAAAAAAAAATTGATTCTTTCTACAGCGGATAAAAATAATTAATTTAAGCAATTTTTGGTCCATCTAACATAAGGCTCAAGTTGAGTTACTTACTATTAACTTAAAATAACCATTTTTTAAACTTCTAAGCTATGCTTATGTCATTTTCCTGGCATTCAAGATTTGGCCAATTTCTATTTTCTTTTCTCGAGTAAATGTCAATAACCTACACTGCTGTCGGTAAGATATTAATAAATGTAACTAAAAAAGTATACAAAAAAATTTTTAGATTATTTCGAAGACTTTAAGTTTGAAGAAATTTTTTGGTTCGAATTGTCATGTTTAAAAAGAATCACCCATACATGTTTTTGTATATGTGTTTGGAAGGGGGCTACAATCCTGTTGCAGGTGCTTTTAGCCAAGTTTAACAGATTTTTGCGATACACATTATTAGAATTATTGTGTAAATTAATATGCTTAGTAATTAGATATTTCAGATGAATATTATCACTTTTGTTGATTCTATGTGAAAATTTTTTAAACCAAGTAAAATAGGAACCTATTAAATATATAGGATAAACTTTAAAAATTAATTTGAATTTTAAGGCCACTTATTTCGCATTCAAATTTGAATTAGTTTGTTTTGAACGGAATTCAACGTCATCTTAAAGGGTTACCAAAAACTAAAAAAATTACACCAATTTCAGGAAAGTTAGAGCCTGAGCAAGTTTTACTCTTATTTAATATTTAAAAAAATAATGCATAGATTTTGTTGTACATTTACACGTAACAACGGTGATAGAATTCTGTTTATTTCCCTCTGGTTTCAATTAAACTTACACTTCTAATAAAAAAATAATAATAAAGTTTTTATTTATTAAAATATAGAACATTGCAATGATTATTATTGTTAGAATTTAACTGAACTGTATGTAAAAATTCTATGTTTATTTTATCATCGGCGCTGACCATAAATTCGTGGCAACCAATGCTTAACACTTTCTGATTTTGATTACAACGAAGAAAAGAAAAGTTACTGTTTGTTTCCATTGGAAAACTTGCAATGGCAGCATAATAATGAAGAAAACCCTCTATGGTTCGACCGATCTCATAATCCATATACAACATTTGCAATGAATTTTGTAGCCGAACATTAGATATAATTCTACTCCTGGGTTAGGGAGAAACTATAAATCTACAATAATTTACTGCTGAAAATAAATATTAAATACAATAAAGAATGAAATGTGTGAATAAAATTTTATTTCTCTTAAAAAAAAATATTCTGCTAAAGCAAAAAGTAAGGAAATAAAAATAAGGAATATTTTTGGGATTCATCAATTTTATCTTTTTTTAAAAAGAAAATAGAGCACTAAAAATGAAATTTTTAAAAGAATCACCGGATAAACTAAAAATCTGGAGTTAAAGACATTTTAAATCTAACATGAAATAAATTTAACGTGAAATAAAATAAATTGTCATTTAAAACAATATTCTAAAAATTAAGAAGTAGAATTTATTGTTTTTTGTAATACCAACGTTGAATAGAAAACTAAAAAGAAGATTTTCGATTTTAATGTAAAATTAGGAACCTTTCTGATGGTGCAATTTCTTATCAATGAGAAACTATTTCAGTTAAACCACCTTGTACCTTGTTATAAAGAGAAGAAAATCACGAAAACTTTCTCAGTTAGACCAACGATTTAGGAAATATATAACCTGACAGGTTGAAAATTGAATTTATGAAACTTAAGAGTAAAAAAAAAAACACACATTTTACACAAAACATTCAATTTATACTTACCGCTTACTTATTACATTCATACGAGCTTCAGTTTAATTGTAAGCGTGAATGAATTTAAAATATATTTAAATGTTCTCAAATGCTTCTTTTTAAGTAATGAAACCTTTACACTGATTTTAACAACTTTATAGGTGTGTGTTCTTTCGTAAAAATAGTAATGAATGAATTCACCCGTTTACAGGGTGAATTCATTCATTCTTCCACACATCGTAATTTTCACCTGAGCCAGAGAATGATCAATCTCCAATTCAGTACCCTCAGAGGTATATTTTTTTATGGGAACATGGAGGACTTTGCGACTCGATAGATTTAATTTGCACCAGTCACCATTTACTACAAAAGGAGTTTTCGGATGGCTACATTCGAACTCCCGTTCTCATGAACGTGGGTCCAGCATCCTGTCAACCAGGTTCGTTTACCGTTACAACACCGGTACTGTAAAAAAAATGCATGGAAATTTTCTGAAAAAATGCCACACCCGTTTATAGGACGGACCCATTCATACAAACACAGATCATAATTTTGACCTGAACCGGAGAACCATCAATCTCCAATTGAGTACCCCCAGAGGTTTTGATTTTTTATGAGAACATGGAGTACTTCGTGATCCAGCAGATATAACGTGCAGCAGTCACCATTTTACTATACGGGGAGTCTTCGGTCGGCTGGATTCGAACTCCCGTTTTCATAAAACTGAGTCCAGCACCTAACATACCAAGCTATCCCGGCCTTATATAATATGTATCTACTATTGCTATGAAAAGCTCCCCAATCGGTGCTCGGGGGTAATTTTAAAGTTGACAGTTTGGTCCGGCGGGAGTGTCTCCTAACGTTTGAACAAATTTGAAGTGGATTGGTTCATAACAGCAAAATTTGGTGGAAATTATCGGAATTCTCCTAACACTGTTTTGAGCCGTGATGGCTCACCTGCTAAGGCAGTCTTTGAGAAGAGCTAAGGTTCGATTCCCAGAGGCGGTTTGAAGCCCACTCAGCTTCAGATCGATAGGTATCAGTTGGTACGTAAAGTAAAGGGGGCATGTGCGTAGTGTCTACCACATTGCCACAATCATGACGTTGGTCACGAAATTGTGCAGTCTTATCCCCCATGACCCACTACGGGCTGTAGCGGGAACTCTTTACTTGACCACTGATTTATTTTTATACCGCATTGCGACCATCGATCTTAGGAATTTTAATTGAACGATGCATTTAAAATATAATATAAAACATTGAGTAAAATTAAAAAAATAAGCACTGAAAAACTATTAATATTTGAACTATCGGCAGTTTTAAGCAATGCAGATGCGGAAATAATTACATTTCCCACACAAGGTAATGAAGAAAAAAAATCCAATTCGAATGTGCTTAAAATTTCAAAAGTAATTGATAAATAGTAAAATATTTTTCTGAAATTATTTAAAAAGGCTATGAACAAAGAAAGAATCATCTTCCAATATAAAACGATACGTGAAAATTGTAATATATATATTTTATCTGACAAGACAAAAAATTTTAAATTAATATTAAATTTAGTAAATAACTAAAACTATTTTTTAATTCTTCGAAAATATATTCTGATTCGATGCAATGAAAAAGGGATGCAAAGATGGAAAAGGATGCAAAAGGATCACAGCTCAAGGTCTCAAATTAACAAACTTGTTGGACCGTATTTTTAAAATTGTGGTTATTCCTTATAATTTGAGTCAAAAAATCATCGGAAAAAAGACGTGTTCCGTGGAAGGCCGAGAGTTAGGACAATTCGATTAAATTGAGTCGTGATTCGTCAGGGGATAGAGCCTTCCAATGAGAGAACCGGGTTCGAATCCCATCAATGGCTGGTCGATACGAATTCAACATTCTGCTTGCTGACGTAAAATATCCTCAATGGTAGACGGGTCATGGGTTAGACTCCCCTTGCAGTCAGGCTAACTGTGGGAGGTTTTCCTTTCCAAGTAACGCAAATGGGGGTTAGTTCCATAGAAAAGTCCTCTATGAAGGCAAATTTCTCCCAATACCTGATCCAGGAGTTCACTTGTCTTCTGGATTGGGTTCAAAATTACAAGGCTACGGAGTTGAACATTAGAAGTGAGGTACAAATAGGTCGGCTATTCAACGTCGGTCATAAAATAAAATTCAATTAAAGTAGTAACAATTTCAGAAACCTAATATTATATTTATATCGAATCATTATTTATTTAATATTTTAATTATTTCCACTGAATTATTCAATCAAAATGTCAACGAAAAAATCGCAGTTTTAAAAAATAACTCGAAATTAAAAATAGCTTTTAGTTTTGTTTCTCACCTTTATTTTTCCATTTTACGTCAGACCCATAACGTTTCATAATTCAAATCGCCTTTGTTTCGTATCATTTACGTCTGGCAAGTCTTGAAAATGAGTGCCAATTTTGAGTGAGTGAAACATGTCTACTGTTATTTCAAATCAGTATAATTTTAAAGCAATGAAGTATTTTTAATCAAATAATAATCATACCACCTCAGTCTCCTGCAATCGTTTTTTTTTCTTCTTTTTTTTATAATAAACACAATAATATTTTCCAATAAACTTTTAACACTAAAAAGAAAATAAATAATTTTTAATTGTAAAGAAAAGTGTTTCTCTAATAGCCATTTTCAATGTTTGTATTATTTGTTTGTTCTTTCCTGAAATTCAGCTTATTTTATTCATTTTTAGTTTATGCATAATTTTAAAATTATTATTGTTTGAACGATAACAAAAATCAATTCTTCACTTCAAAACTATTTTTTTGTTTTTTAAATCGGTGTTCCGCCACATCAATCACTTAAAAGTTCCGTAGCCCGAAAAAATTGGGAAACGCAGCTCTAGGGAACATTTGTTTTCTTATGATTTTATATCCTTTATGGCATCTGCAGCGTCTATTAAAAATATATATAATTCAATCTTCAATATAATGCCAATTTTTTATCAAAAAAGTTTTTGTTTATTCCATATGTATACATATTTTTAAATTTATCTTTGGAATTTTAATTGGGCTCCATATACCCTTTAAAAAACCGCGGTTTCCGTGATGAAAAGCCGAATAAAAAGTATTTTCTTATAATATTAATAGACTCTTAGCAATTTTCTTAAGTTACGAAATTAGACAAGAAAACATATTTTCTCCGAAAAAACATTCCACTTTTTCGCATTCGGATAAATATCGTTCAAATATAAGGAGTAGCTGCAATCTAGGAATTATGGTCAGAATAAATTGGTCAGGAGGGCCGTCTGAAAGTTGGAATCTTTTTGAACGAAATGTATCGAATAATTATTTTAATTTTAAAAATACGAATTTTTCCAAAATTTGATATTTTGGAAAATATTTGACCCATTTTGCTCAAATTTTTAAGTAATAAAAATAATTAACATTTGATAAAAACTACTTTCTGATAAAGGTATTTCCTGAACGAGAAATTACACTACGTTCGAAATGTCGACACAGAGTATTTCCATTTTCCACTATGATAAAAATCCCTCCCATCTGTATTAATACACCTTAACAAACAAAAATAAACACTTTTAAGCATTTTTTAAAAGCGCTACGCACCCTGAATAAGGATATATATATATATATATATATATATATATATATATATATATATATATATATATATATATATATATATATATATATATATATATATATATATATATATATATATATAATAAGGTATTTTTTTTAAAGAAATACATATTTTTTTTTAATTTGATGCGTTGACAATTAAAATTTGAAAACTCTATTGTTTATCATTACAATGAATTCTTTGTGCTTTCAGATAAATCATGAATTTTCGTCAGATTTCCGCTTTCAAGAAAATATTCAACTTATTTCTGAGTTCTGAGGGGATCTGGCAGACAGATCTTTGTCTAAATCAAATTATGACGAGAAAGTTTAGAAATTTTAATTAACTTTTTTTAATTCATAATTCTTCATCCGAGCGACTGGTTTCGTAAAAATTTTCTATTTCAATATTCGTTTGCTTTTTTATCATAATTTTAATTTATTTCCTTATCATCGACTCATTGAGAGTAAAAAGTCACCCCCAATTTGTGAACCACTCTGCATGCGCTCTCCATCATTATTACAAGGAGAATACTTGTCTGCTACAACCTCCACTTCCTACAAGGGGCTGGGGGAATAGGCGCACTCTCAGAAATTCAAGTGAGGGGGCGATGTTTTGCCCCTCCTGAAATTTGAACATTTGCTGCTAAAATAAAGGCACGTGAAATTGGTAATTTTAGAAAATAAAAACTGCTCTTCTTTTCAATTTTAAAGTTATTTTCAAAAAAAAAAAAAACTTTATTTTCTTTTGAAACTTAATTAAAGGGCCAATGATGTATTTCGCCCCTTCTAAAATTAGAAATAGAGAAGAAAAAAAAACTTTTTGTTTCCAACTTTGAAGCGATTTTTTAAATAGAAAACTTTATTTTCCTCTGAAATTAAAGTAAGGAAGCGAATAACGTGCTTCGCCTCATCTGAAATTTAGACATTCATTAAAATAATGTCAAGTTAAACTGATAATTCAAAAAAAAAAAAAAAAAATCAACGAAACGAATTACGAAAACTGTTCGTATAGTGCAAGTAATTATTTTTTACTTCGTAGCTTTTGGTTATCTTTATGCAAAACTAATTCATGCTAAACCATGCAGTTGATATTTATTAATTTATTATTTTTTTTACTGACAGCTGCATAATTAAATAAAAATTTTAAAGTTAGTTAAGATGTTAAGGGAATATAATTTTGTCGTCACTTTAAAAATTATTAAATTATTTATTTTTTATTGTTAACGTAACCGAGAAACTTCGCTAATTTTGAAATTGTGGTAAAATATTGCTAAAAACTTCTTGGGAGTATTTTCTCATGTGTTAGAAACTTAAATACTGTAAGCTTTATTAAGATACTGTTCTAAACTGTTATTTAAATTATGGTTGAGTGATTTTTCCAGTTTTATACTAGAGCTAATTAAACTCGAACCCCTTATGTAAAAATAAAACTTTTTGTCATAAAAATTTTAAAATCTCTGTAGAACATGAAAATTATTCACGATATGGGAGAATTGACCGGTTGTGGCAGAAATACGTATACTAAAAGTATTATTCGAAACAAACAAAATGCAAAAATAATAATAGAATATTAACTGTACACAATTGTTAGAAAAAGTGATGAAGTCAAATGTGCAAAAACGATAAGATAATAAGCGCATTTTCGATGCAAAAGTTCAAGTGTCATTTGACCGGTTTGTTTAGTGTTAACAATCAGTTTTAAGCACAATTTGGAACATACACAAATTATATATAATGCATCAGACTGTTCATTTATACATCTTAACGTAATCCTAAAGGAAACCTTTGGGCATGTATTGCAAACAGACATTAAATTTCTACAGACATGTAACACAATTAGAATGAAAAATAATGACTTGGGAAAAATATGTGTGTTTGTCAGCATAATTTGAAATGCACAATTACACACACACACACACAAAATTAAAGACTGCTAAAAATTACTGAAAAATAATCACATATCTGTTTTAAAAATAAACGATTAAAGCCATAAAAAATAAAGTATTAAATTATAAATACACATATTTAAAAATATGCTTATTTAAAAAAGGATGTTTTAATTTGATGTATAGAGCAATTTACAAAAAAAATGATAAAAATGTTAAATATAATGAAAAAAACAGATAACTGAACTGATGTATCATTGAGGGTGGTCAATTTTCGGGAGGGTGACCATCTCAAAACTTTGCTAACTAATTCAATTTTATTCTTACAAACTCCCATTTATTTTGACATAATAGCACTCTTAATGTCAAAAAATAAAGCTTAGACATTAATAAACTATTATCTATATTAATAGTTTTGCATGATGCTATGATAAGTGAGATATATAAGTGCCAGTATAATTTAATATTTGAATTCTGCAAATCGAATTCAAATTATTTGATAAAGAATTTTTTTTGTTGTTATTAGTTTTACTACCCATTAATTAATTAATGCAACAAAAAATGCGTGAGAAAAAAGTGCTAGTGTGGGGTAGAAATTCTGAGAAGAAAAATTCTGAAAACAGATATGGGAAAAAATAGCAATATAAGGAAGGAAGAAAATTTTTTTATTTATAAATCACATGCACACGCAATTTCAGATATGAACACGTATATCTTATAAATTATAATTTAACGTACAGAGTTTATACCAATATACAAAGGTTAACATAAAAGTTAACACAGCATTATAAAATTATGAAGTATTATAAAACCAGAATACCATATAAAATATCCACATGCAAAGGGAAAAAAAAAACATTTTTTTAATATGTTTTCAAACATTGTAAAAAAAATAAACTTGAAGAGTAATTAATTTCACATTTTATTTTTATTACATTATATCACACACACAGTTTATTTAAAACACAAACATATAAAAAGTATATCATACTGTAAATGTAACCTTTATTTTAAAAACTTTTCTTTGAAAACTTAAATTTCAAAACTCCTTATGACATTTTCTCAATCTTACATAACAGTTTCCTTACAGTTTCACCACAATGAGCCTTTATAACAGTACTGAAAATGAAAAATAATATGAGCTTTAAAATATTTTTGAATGATAATAATCATTTTTTTTCCTTTTGTAGAATCAATGATTGAAATTAAGATAAACAGATATGTCAAATTAAGGAAGAAATCAGAAGTTAAAATAATACTTCAAAATCCAACAATAAATGTCCTTCACTTTATTGTTAAATCAAAGCATTTCTGCAACAACTCATGGTGGGTCAATGGGTGGTGGAGGTCCCTTAATTTTGTGACCAACAGCATAATGGTTTCAGTGTGGTAAGCATTACACACAATTTTTGCCTTTCAATCCCATACAAGCTTTTAACCATCAATCAGCAACTGTGTGTGGGCTTGTCACCATCCTTCATAATTATACCTCAGTTTGTTTGATCACTCAGACATTGCTGTAAATTTCAGATAATGTATATTAAGACAGATGGATTTTATCAAGAAGCTTAAAAAAATTATTATGTTTCATTAAAAATGTTATCCTAATGAATTTGTACAAATTAAAACAAATTGTAAAAATATTCTGTGAAAGATTAGCTAAAATACATAGTTATTTTACCAGTTAACTTTTTAAAACTGTAATACTGATCACAAAAATGATGATAAATTGAAATGGAGAATTGAAAACAGTTAACAATGCTGTTTTAAACAAGATAGTCACCAAAACCACTTGATGCTTGGTTTGTGATGAAATTTAATGCATATTAATCAGAATTGGTTATACTGAGCCAAACTTAATCACTATTACATACTCAAAAATGGGGAAAAATTACAATGCTATAAATAAAATCTGCCACTCTGTCAGAAGATATAAAGCTAGTGTAAACATTTTTAACATAATATTATGGCAAAAATTTTGTCCTGCATCACTTTGCGTTATACAATATTAACATGAATGATAATGTTATACAATCGTAACAAATTTGTAACTGTTAGTTAGAGAAGGCAAAATGATACAAATACATTACAGTTAATAAAATTTAAAACAATTTAATTTATTATCGTAGAAATAAACCTTAAGTTGTGATTAATATTTTAATCCAACTTAAGCCAGATTTTTTAAAAAAAAATACAATAACAATAATGAAAATTTTAACATCGCTGATTATATATATATATATATATATATATATATATATATATATATATATATATATATATATATATATATATATATATATATATATATATATATGACATTAAGTAAATACCACAAATAGTGACAGTAAAGAATGTTAGACATGATTAAGGTCATAGCTCGATTTTAATATAGCCAGTAAATAAAATAATTTTAAAAAAAAAGAGGTCATTCATTCACACAGTATTTCATTGAAATTAAAACTTAGATATAATAACATATAATAACAATTTTAAAAGCTTCTTATAATTGCTGAAAAATAAGCAAATACAATTTTGTGAGAGGAGTTACTTAAATGCCCCTTTTAGTTTAAAAATAAAAATAGATTTTATAGAAATAAAATAATAATTCATAGTAAATAAAATTAAAATTATAAGTATTACATTTTCTACATATTTGTAACATTTCTTGAATTACAGAATTTATATTTTTAGGCTACATTATAGAGGATTTTTGAGAAACTTTTCAAAGCTATTTTTTAATTTTTTAAGGCTAACTGAAGTCAAGACATTATACAAAATTCAGTTAAAAGAGTTGCACACTTTCTAAACTTAGATTCAATAATTTTATATATACTCAATATCTTATTAAGGATTCAGTTGTGATAAGTTAACACAAGGAATTTTCTAAGTAATATAAAAGAAAGATTCTCTTCATTAAATGAAAAATTTTGTTTTCATAAGTATGTAATTTGTATTTAGGAGGGGTCATACATTAATGTTTTTCACTTATAGACCATATAACAAAGAATTTATTGTAAGAATGTAAAAGCACGTAAATTTCTTAATTTTATTTTAATATATGAATTTTTATGGGGAAAATGGGCTTTTCATTCACACCTTTTCAAAGTGTTTTAATTGGTGCCTTTTGATTTTATTTAATCTCTTTTCTTCATAAAAAAGTTTTAATTTTTTCTCTTAGAATTGCATATTTAAAAGGTATAATATTTCATTGAGCAAAGTTTCACTTCTGTTTCCCATCCCCCAAACTTAAAGTCAGATATTTAAAGTAAATTTCCAACTAAGCACTAAACATGTTAATTATGTATTGTGAAAACTTTGGTTGCTAAATGTCAAATTTGTTAGAAATGCTTATTGCAGTTTTTAATATTTGTTCACATTTGTGAAAGTCATTAGAAAAGCTCTCCTCTAGTTTATTTTCTGTTATCGTCTGTTGCAATTAATATTATCAGATTGAACATTAAAAACTCGCATATTAAATCACATAGGAATGAATGATTGTATGATTCCTTATTTTTTCTGTACAAGTGAAACATTGTAAATTTTTGACAATAGATTCCAGAATTTTGAACCCAAATCAGCTTAAAAGTAAGAAAACTTGTATTGCACATCACATCACTACTGTTCCCATCTTGCTTTTATTTAATAGTTTTGACATAAATAATTGTTTATTTTATCATTGATAAACCTTTTAATAATATATCTTAAAGGGAAAAAACACATTATATGGTTCTAAAACATAAACTCAAAATATTATTTTTCCATGTCTTGTAACTTACATACCTGTCACTCTGTGCCATTAATTCTTTCTTTTAATGATAGGGTGAAAACTGTGACTATTAGAGTGTTACAAGTTTATTGTCATAAATAAATGATTTTTCTGATTTTTTTTAAAAAGAAAATTATTTTAAAGAAAAATAAACTTTGAGAAGTCACATTTAAAAAAATTGGTAAATTATTTACTTAATACAAATAATCAAAACACTAAAATCAATGTATCAGAAATATCTGTAATTAGCATTAGTCACCAGCTTGGTTCTCATAAGGAACTTGTCATTTTGCTGTTCCTCACTCAGGCTTTTTTCTATTTTAACAAAGCAAAAACTAAGCACTTTTAAGGACTTTTTCTTGAAAAAATTAAGTACTTCTATGAAAAATTATGGACTTTGAAAACAGTATGATTGTTTATCATCGAATATATAGTGTCAGTGCCAATTACATCTTTCTAAAAAATTCAATAAATAAAAGAAATAATAAAAAAAAACACAATTTAATTATAATGTAAGCACTGATATAATCGTATTAATTAACAAAGGCTGCCAATGAAGTACCATGCAATTTTTGCAAGCCTGGGTTGGGTTTTTTAAAAAACATTTCCAGATTGTTAAAAGTTAACATCATTCAGATTATAAAAATTAACGTATGAAACTAATCTGTACTCCATTTTTAATGATTTCATAGAAATTGAATTGTAAAATTAAGTGCAGAAATTAAGATTTAAATTTTTTTCATTTTATTAAAAAAAAGAGTAAATAAAGAAATTTGACAAAAACATTGAAAAAATTGTTTCAACAAGTTTTTATATTTGGCTACTAGACAAGCAAATGTTCTATATTTACTTTTATGATCAACTTTAACAAAATTATTATTTCCAGCTAAACCTGTTATTAGGAATTAACTTTATATAATGTTACTAAACATTCTGGCAAAACACATGAACTAATTTTAAAGCAAACAAAAATTAAAAACAGTATATTAAGTAGCAATGTTAACTGAATAAAATGATTATTAAAATCTAAGGACCTTTTAGTTGATTAGATTTAAATTTTTATGAAGCAATTTGCTTATCCTTAAGAAATAAAAATAATAGTGTAACAATCTAAAACTTTAAAATAATTTTACAATGCAAGAAAACAAATTATAAATAGTTATCAAATATTTAACTTTCTTGTTAGTAGAAAATCATGCTTTATTTAGTACTCAGGAAAAAAAATGTAAAGTATTTTTGAAAAAAAAAATTGGTTTTCAACAAAACCCTAAAGTTTTTGATGAAAGACCTAGGTACACTGGGATTTTTCAAACCCTGTTTCATACAGATCTATTTAATTTTCAGCACAATCATGAATTCTAAAAATGTTATGCTTTCTATAAATTTACAGTTACTTATTACACATTGAAATATTATACAAATTTATTGAATTCTTCAAGATTTTAGGAAATAGTTTTCATTATGGATTCTAGTTCAAAATTTTTTTCTGATATTTCTTTTCTTAACGTTTTACTTATTTCCTATAAGCAGACGTATTACCAGTAGAACTAAATTTCTTGAATTCTGCCAGTTTTGAAGGTTGGTCTGGGTTTTTTACTTAGGTACCTTAAAATTCCCCCCCCCCCAAAAAAAGCACTATCTTTTCCATGTGCAGTATCCCATACCATTCTTTTCTTTTAGAATGCTTTACTCTTCTCATAGAGTATCATTCTAGGCAAAAGCAGAATATTTTAATGACAGAACCAATCATTAAAAGGACATGCTTTCTTTCCTTTGACTGCAGCCCCCCCCCCATTAATTTTTGTCTTTCTAAAATGCTTTACCCTCAATGCATGATCCAATTCTAAGTGATAAAAGAACGACATTTTATTTTAAAAAATTGAACTGAAAAATTGTTCCAATCAACTATAGTGATGCTAAAAAATTAAGGACTTTTAAAAACCTAGTACCAAAATTAAATACTTTTAAGGTACTTCTAGTTTTTATATATGGTTTAAAAAATTCTTTGATATAATTTTATTCTTTGATGTAATGGTCATAAAATAAGCTACTTGTCTTGATATGAAAATACTTAAATCCTCTATTAATTACAAAATGTCAATCATTAGAAACTGACTATGCAGCTTTGTTATTAATTAAAATAGTTGCTATAAACTTGGATAGTAAAAGAAGGAATTTAGTGTAACAAAAGAGAAAGATCTATGTTGATTATACATGAATGTGCTCAGGTATCTGAATTGTTTTCCATATGCAATAACAGAACAATGCATTTCCATGAACAAACAATTCAATTTACAACAAAGGAAACCCATAAAATTCTTTCTACTTATTTTAATACCAATGTAATGAAAGTTGCAGCATGAGATGCTATGATATATGATAATCTCTGATGGCCAGGATTTATTATCCAAGAAATAATAATGAGAAACAAAAAGCCAGTTTTAATACTAGATCTGGTAGGAATATTTTATCCTTATTAAGAGTGAGACAAACACGAATTTCTTAAAAATATAAGTTTATGCAAAATTTGTTGCACGACCATGGTGAACACTTCAAATTAAATCTAGGACATGATATATGACACATTTGAAATAACGAATGTAATGCAAGTGTTCCATAAAAAAATTTTAAATTAAAAATTTTAACAGATACAATGATTTAAACCTAAAGAAAAAAATGGCAAACAAGTAGACCAATCATGAGAAGGCTTGATATAGTTGAGAAAATGTCCCATAAAATTGGGATCAACCATTGAAAAACTGTAACAGTAGATCATTCCCAATGAAAGAAACTTAAGGAGAGAGTCTTGGCCTGCAAGAGGCTGTAAAAATACTGAAAAAGAAAGAACTGCTTTTTTTTTTTTATAGTCCTATTTTTAAAATGTTAGAAAAGGTTAGAAATAATAAATCAATAAGGTTAATAATTTTCCTTAGAAAAAATAATTAAAGTGAAATATGCAAATTTTTTCAACAGGTAAAATAAAATTTAGTTAATAAGTAATAAGTTAATCAAAATGAATATTATTTAAAATTATACAGATATTAATCTTCAAAAGGGTCCACTAATAAACATTTCAGCATAGTCAAAATTTATTTTGAAAGAATTTATCTAACAAATAATAAAAAATACTGAAGGGAACATTGAAATTTTTTCTGGTCTGAATTAAGAAAAAATCTAGTTATTTTATCAAACAAATTTAAAGAGTGTGTCAAAGAGTATTTCACGAAAATCAAAATTAATTTTAACACAATATTTTCCATTTAAAAAAAATTCATAATTCATATTTATTGCTAATAAATGTGAAACTTTCTCATGAATCAGTCATACTTTCCGTTTCAGAAACAAAAGATTGAATGTAACATTTTTAATACTATTTTTTGTATAAAAATAATAATGTTGATTAAAGGTTAAAAGAAATACAAAGAAACTTTTTCATTACTGACAGCATATTTCGTTTAGCAGAAGAAAAAAAAGAATTACTTTTCACATAGCTGAAACAGCAAGTATGCAAAAATGATGATGGAGCAGCAGCTGTGGGTTCCACTCCTTACGTTTCCATCACTAAATGAAAAGAAAACAATTAAGGACAGTGAAAAATACAAAAAATTAGCATTCTATTTCTGATAACTATGAACTACAATTACTATGAATTAAAAACTACATTAAAAAATGCATGGAGACAATTTCTTAACAGAAAAAAATGGTTACAAGGAAAAAAAACTTTTATAGAAAAGAATTTAGGTTAAAAGGTTTTTATATAACTTGTTGATATATTAAGCTATCTGTAGAAAAACTAACTAGTGAATTAACATTAAAATAATGAAATTTAAACCTCTTTCAAAAAAATTTCTGTTCTACATTTTATATATTATAGAGTAACAAGTATAGGAAAACTTTTATTACAATCATGATTTAAGTAAAAGTGTAAAAACAATAAAAACCTATAAGCGGAATCCTTAAAGTTTGTTTTGATTTTAGTGTTTTCCCCCTTAAACATGGTTTACATATTAAAAAATATTAGTCAAGATAAGAGTTTTAAGTAGGGGTGCACAACCTATGTCCTGCTGGCCACATGCGGCTCGTGGGAACTTCTAATCGTAGTAAAAATTTCTTTTATTAAATTATTTAATTTAAATTTATATTACTCTATAAAATACGTATTTTTTTCTTTTTGTTTTTGCACTTTCATTCTGCAAGCTTCCTTTTGGTTAGAATATATATCACGTCTCGCAATATTTATTTATATATATATATATATATATATATATATATATATATATATATATATATATATATATATATATATATATATATATATATATATATATATATATATATATATATATATATATTAATAAATTAATTATTGTGAAAAATGGAAAAAGTGTTTTTAAAAAATATATCAGTGTTTCTAGTTTTAAATAAATTTGAATAATTAAAAGTATTTAATTTTCTGCTAATATGTTATTAAGTTTACTTGTGAAAATATCTGGTGCTTAGAACACTAATGTTTAGATAAAAATCATTGTGCACCCCTAGTTTTAAGAATAAAATAGAACCAAGTTTCTCTTAAAATACACAGTGAGGTGGCAGCTAAACGTTTTTAGAAACCTCGGTTATTAAGTTATAATTTATAAGAATATTTTTTAATTTGTTTATTATAGTTTGTTTTTATAAGCTACAATTCAAACGATCTAAAATTTAATCCTTTTTATAAGGGACTATTCATTACAAATCAAAGGTGCAGGAAAACGACGAATATATTTATAATATTTAGAAATTTTGGTTTTCTTGTTTCTCAGGGAAAACATTAAATACTCAACAGCTGTTACAGATTGTAGCTGTTACACATGTCTGAAAAAGCTCCTGATTGGTTTAAAGATTTTCAGGCCTTCTGCAAATATTTGCTCTAATTGTTTGTGTTCACTCTTCATTGGTATTATATTGCACTTCTACGACTACTTTTTGATTCAACTATATCACAAGTTTCAATATATTTATCAACTGATGCATAAACATCAAACCTGTAGTTTGAGGTGTTTTACTCAAACTGTAACATAATCCACATTTTTTTTTTTCATTATTAGCATCCACATTCAAGAGATACTGTTCTGCTTCTCAAAACAAATTAATTTCAACATTATGGTTAAATGTTGGCAGAAATTTTGAACAATAAACGAAGGAATTTGCTAGTTTCAAAAATCCTCTGAACGGGTACTTTAAATATTATACGAATAGAATTTGTGATGGAACTGTTAAAACAATACAATATATGTGAGGTAAGGAAAGATGCAGAAATTATGGATCTAGGTTTGACTATATTTAATAACAACTTAATTGATAACCATATTTGCCTATGCAATGAATGAATTGTAAACTTAAAACATTAATATATATCAACAATAATCTATAATTTGATTTATTATGGGCTAAATAGTGTTATATTCATATTATATTACAGTAAAATATACTTTTAAGAAAAGTTACACAACTATTAACCCTGTAAAAGCTTATTATTGAATATCACTAGAAAAAAAAATTATGTATAAATAGTATATTATACACATTACATAATTTCATTAATCGTGTATAAATATTATGCCAGTTTAAGAAGAAATTAGGAATAATGAATAAATATAAATATTTTGTTACATTACGTAGAAATATCAAAAAAAACTACAACAGCTACTTTTCATGTTTTGAATTTGAATAATGAGGACAATAATATTAGGAATATGATCCATACACAAATAAGGAAAAATTAATTAATGAGCTTCATATTAAAAAATAAATAATTTACAGCTAAATTTTTGTCAATATAATAGGAATACTAATTTCCATTATGAAACAATATTATAAAATTCCATAATTCATAATTACAGAAACTTTAAACATTTTGTATTAATTTTTAATAGTTGTTTCATTTTAGTACACTTAACATATTAATTTAAAACCAGGTTAGATCTTCATGAAAATAGTCAATCAATGTAGATAAAAATCTCAATAAAACAGAAAGAATTATAAACAAAAGAAGAAAATTATAAACAAAAGAAGAAAATTATAAACAAAAGAAGAAAATTATAAGCAAAAGAAGAAAATTATAAACAAAAGAAGAAAATTATAAACAAAAAAAAGCTTAAAAAACTCTCTTTTTTTTTTCATTTTGAAGCAGATTATTAGCAGAGCAAGACTATTTTAATAACAAAATAAAATTTCATTTGCAAATTACATAGAAATGATAAATATAAAATTACAAAAGATAATTAAAAGAAAACTAATATATCGGTAAAAAACTCGTATTTACAATAAAATATCATTTTATATTTTTAGTTTAAGATAAATCTCAATACAAGGCAAAACAATATTAAATATTTTCCCTATTTTAAACAAATATATATAAAAATTTACTTCTGCTCTACCAACTTGAACATCAGAGAATGCTTGGGGTATAAAAAGGAGAGTCAATTTTATGGCATCAGAAATAGTATTATTAAGAGGAGCAGCTCAAAACTGAAATCGAAAAATTTTAAGTGTTAAACATACTTTTAAATGATACATGAGTGATTACTTTCTAAAAAATTTACAAAACTGTACAATGTACAAGAAAGAAAGCTTATGTAAGGAGTATAAATATTTCTTGATTGTACAAAAAAATTTTTATTGAAATATCATCTTAAAGTAAAAATGAATAGAAAGAATGACAAGAAAATTACAAGCCATATTATTTAAAAAAATAAAAATACCTTCATTTGAAAAGCCTTGACACAGACTTAGATCTTTATTGAGTAAGCGTACATAACTCAACAAATCTACTTGTTATTATTTTTTTAGGATAATGATCTGTGTTAACCTTGAATTTAAATGTTACAAAACACTATAATTAGGCAAGAGTCGAAACTTACTTTTTTACATAGATTGCCAGTGCTTTAATATAGTTAAAACATAATTCTTGTAACAGATTCTATATTATATGGTAAGATTGAAAGTCTACAAATTTTTTTAGCATTTCATGATTAATGAAAAATGGAAGAGATTTAAGTTGCCTTATTAAAGTAAAATAATTTTAAATACACTTTTTATTCATTATCTGCAATAAATAAGTACACCTATGTGTTTCAAGGTGCACCTATGTGTTTCTATACCTTTTTATAAGTCTTGAAAGTTATGTTTCATATCATCAATGGTTATTTCAATTGATTGTAAAAAGAAAAGTTCAAACTATGAAAATAATTAGCAACCCAAATTTTTTTCAAAAGATAATGGAAAGGTGGAAAGAACACTTTCATGACCTACTGAACATTGATCACCCACCAAGTGCTTCCAACTTCTCTCAAAATACCAATCAAGAAATGATCGATCCACCATCACTTGCTGAAGTTGTGGAAGCAATAAAAAAGTTAAAAAACCATAAGGCCCCTGGCCCAGATACCATTCCACCAGAATTACTAAAAAATGCTGGAGAAGATGCAATTAAAGACATCCACCACATTATGCTATCAGTGTGGGAGACTGAAATACTTCCCCAAGAATGGAAGCTCAGCACTGTCTGTCCCATTCATAAAAAAGGAGATGTCCTCGACTGCTCTAACTATAGAGGTATAAGCCTCCTTTGTACTACCTATAAGATCTTCTCTAATATTCTCTTCACCAGACTATCTTCATATCCCGAAAACATCATAGGGGATTACCAGTGTGGATTTCGCAGGGATCGTTCCACAATTGAACAAATATATAACCTCCGGCATATTCTTGAAAAGACTAAGGAATTCCAAATCAATACACATCACCTTTTCATTGATTTCAAAACAGCGTATGATAGCATTAATAGAGAACTGCTTATCGACGCTCTGAGACATTTTAACATTCCTGAAAAACTTGTGAAACTAATATCCCTTACATTAAATGACACCAAATTGAAAGTCAAAATACAGGGAAACTTATCTGAACCTGTTGAAATAAAAAATGGCATAAGACAGGGCGACGCATTAGCATGCCTTCTTTTCAATCTTGCTCTTGAGAAAGTAGTAAGAGATTCAGGAATTAACACTAGAGGAACTATTTTCTCAAAATCTGTTCAAATTATGGCCTATGCTGATGATATTGATATCATAGCAAGAACCCCTAAAGACCTAAAGCAGGCATTCCTGGACCTGGAAAGAGAGGCCAAAAAAATGCACCTCTCAATTAATCGGAGTAAGACAAAGTATATGCAATGTATCAACTATACCGATACCTCCACGCACATCGAGATTGGAGAGTATAAATTTGAAAAGGTGAGCTCTTTCACCTACCTTGGCTCTGAAATCAACTCCGAAAACTCAATTTCCACAGAAGTAAGGAAGAGAGTAACTGCAGCCAACAAGTGCTTTTATGGCATAAGAAAATTCCTTAAATCTGACAACATTAAAAGAGACATCAAGTTGCTAATATATAAAAGCCTAATAAGATCAGTTCTCACCTACACATCTGAAACCTGGACCTTGTCCCAAGCTGATGAGAGGACCATCGCTGCTTTCGAGAGGAAGATACTCCGGTCCATTTTTGGTGGTGTGTGTGACAAGGGAGTGTGGAGAAGGAGAACTAACTCTGAACTCTACAGGATATTCAGAGAACCGGACATTCTGAAGTACCATAAGATTCAGCGCATGAAATGGGCCGGACACATTGTAAGAATGAATGATGACAGAACAACTAAAAGAATCTTTTTGGCAAGGCCAACTGGAGCTAGAAAGAGAGGCAGATCCCAATTGAGATGGGCGGATTGCCTCCAAAGGGACTTTACCACAATTAAGGTCAGAAACTGGAAAGCTGTGGCATACAGAAGAAAGGACTGGTGAAGTCTTCTTGAGAAAGCCAGAGTCCACCGAGGACTGTCGAGCTACTGATGATGATGAAATTTTTTTTCAAAAAACTAATTAACAAAAACATTTTTCAGGAGAAATTTTGATTGGACCCTAACTTCCCACCCCTTGAGTACTGCCATAAAGAACGTTAACTCAGACAACCAGTTCAGGAGCACATATAATAGTTATCCAATATAACTGCTAGAAATTTCATGCAGAACAATTTATTGCACACTAGTAATTCATAGAAAAAAAATTCGTTGTCTACTTCTTAAATTTTACAAAAATTGTGAAAACAGAGTTTATCAGTGCCTCTTTTTAATATTAATATATCCTTTGATATAAGAGTTATAATCAATTTTGTAGAAAAATGTACTGCTTATTGAATTGTGGAACATGCTTAAAAATTCAATAATCAGGATTACATGTAAAGAGCAGGGTAATAATAATAGCAATGCTCTTTCTATTTTAAGGTAAGAAGTAGCTAATTGAGCAAGCAAAATTAAAGTTTCCAATAATATGTACACTTTGGTTACGAATAATTGGGCAATTGAATCAAAGAATAGATATAAACAACTTTATATACTAATTTGTTACTATCAAAAATAAAAACTATATTTTTATACATTAAATACAGTTACTACTGAAACTGTCAATACATTTTATTACAGTTCAACTCGAATATATTATATTATTAAAAAAAAAATTTGCACTTGCATATGGATGGTGTGTTCTACACTAGGGAGCGCTGCAAGCTCGGGACTGCCTAAATTTCCGGGTTACTGTTTCAGTTGTATTTTAAAGCCATTTGGCATTATTGTGTTTTGAGATTCTTGCAAACAATGCATTTGAATACTTATTACTTATGTTTACAATGCTAACAATACTTGTGTTTACAATACTAAAAGTGTTAACACTAACGTAAGATGGTGCACAGCTTGCAACACGATCAAACAGTAGTAAACAAATGGAAAGAGGCCAAATCAAGACTGCCAAAAAAGCGAGTTATTCAAAATCTAGCAACCATGACACAAAATTGTACACAGTAACTGAACAGTCAGTTTTAAATTCATAAATTATCGATTTCTACACATAAGACTTGATAGACTGTTTAATTCTTCAATCCTACAATGGATGGTGTTTTCTACACTAGGGAACGCTGCAAGCTCGGGACTGCCTAAATTTCCGGGTTACTGTTTCAGTTGTATTTTAAAGCCATTTGGCATCATTGTGTTTTGAGATTCTTGCAAACAATGTTTTTGATTATTTATGTTTACAATGCTAACAATACTTGTGTTTACAATACTAAAAGTGTTACCACTAATGTAAGATGGTGCACAGCTTACAACACGAGCAAACAGTAATAAACAAATGGAAAGAGGCCAAATCAAGACTGCCAAAAAAGCGAGATATTCAAAATCTGGCAGCCATGTCACCTTTTTTAATAATAAATAACAAAATAACTAAAACAAATTTTCACTTCAAACTCCCCAGAATTACATAATAACATTAATATCTTATGAAATACGGCAGATTTGAGCTCAGAAATTATCTAGTTTATTTCTTTTATTGAAAACAAAATTATCCGTTTGAAAACATCTCCTGTCAGAATAACATGTAGTAAGCAGCTGCAAACTTTTTAGTAGCAGGTGCGGAGCTCGAGATTGTTATTGTTCACATTTCTATTGAAAACACCATCCATTAGAAAGAAGATAAAGATTTTTAAAGATCAAAATATTTTTTTCAAATCTGTATTATTTAAATAATGGTATTTTTTTTAAATTAATAACATGACTTAAACATAAACAACAGAAAGATTGCTAAAATTCAGGCAACAGCACTATTTAGTCTAGCTTCACGAGACAGAATCCACAGAAAAACTGCTCCAATCGTTATGAGCTCACGCTTGCGCAGCGAAGATGTCATGTGTAATAAATTTGATTTGTAATAATTAAACATAATTTTTTAAACCTTTAAAGTAATAAGTAATACATTTTTTCATGTCTGTAAAAGGTGACTAAAACCATAAAATAAAGAACTTCGTCACAGCTTAAAAAAAAAAGAAAAAAGAAATGATTGACTGTAATGATATAAAATTAGCTTTTCATACTCAAGTATTTGTTTACTCCCATTTCTGCCTTTTTTGAAATTAGTTACTAAGCACTTTTTTCATGTTTTCATCTAACTCTCTATAAAATTTGAATTTCAAAACTAAAATAGACTTTGCAGACAAGTAAGCTACAAGCTTAAAAAAATTCTTCCACGCAAGTGTTCTAAAATAACATTCAGTAACAGTGTTGCCAGATTGGGCTACAAGTAGCGGATTGGGCTACTTTTAAAAGTCCCCGCTACTGAAAATTGAATTTTCGCTACTTGCTACTTTTTGGGCTACTTATTATTTTTCGAAAGCTACAAATCTTAAATATGCACTACTTTTTTTCCTTACTGAAATATATATATATTTTTTAATTTTTTCCCTTCCCATTATAAAATGATTCTGAAAGTTTGCAGCTTCTTTACCATTTTTAAAAAGGACATTTTTGTTGCTGTTGAAAACGTTCTCGCTTCAGTTTTGGATTCTTATTGATATGTTTTACTGATGGAGTCTATAATCTTTCCATGTTTATGTTTCAAATCGTAGACTCGGGAAATCGCAAAGATATGTATGGAAAAATGCACGGAGAGTATGATGGGGAAAATGTTTTTTAACTCCAACTATTATTAATCGTTTTCTTCTGGAGAAAAAAAATCACGTTACTCGCTTTGAAACTCAGAAAATTTAAATCCAAAGTCATTAAACCTGATGAATGAAAATAGTTGTCGTGAATGACAATGAGTTTCCAAAAAATATCGTACTGTTAAATGCTTTTTTGTGAATTCATTTCACTTTTGTAAATCACCATCTATTCACAGTTGCACGAAAAATAGGAAACTTTTTATATCTCTCTAGAGCTTAGATTTGCCCGTTGTAAATGATGAAATTATTCTTTTTTAAAATAAGCTATAATATGTATTGCTATGGTTACAGTTATTATTTTTCACCTCATTTTGCCAAATATGCAATAAATAAATGAAACAAATAAAAATGAAGTTTTGGATAGTTATCATATTAAAATAAAATTCGTATTACCTAACGCAAATGATAATCAGAATTGGCATCAAGGAGAACGACATGAGGAAATATTTCATAGAAGGCCAAGGCCCACCCAATGATGACGATGAAACGCAAAAGATGGATTTTGTTTTTAAAACAAAAATATATACTATGAAATTTCAAATTATAAATAAAATTATAACTATAACAAATATAACAAACTTATAATTATAACAAATAATTAACTATAACAATGAAATTATGAATAAAAATAACTAAGTTAATTGAAACATAATGCACTTAGGGATCAGGAAAATTGAATAACGACAATTTTTTTTTAATTCGAAAATGTCAACATTTTAAACCTTTTGAAACATTTATAGTAATTGCAAAATAACTAGGAAAGATAATTACTTTAAATGATAAACACGGTAATGTATATGCTGTGTGTTATAAAAGGAGTTTAGAAAATTATTAAAGCTACTACAGTGAAACTAGCGTAAACTGATCAGAAGTGGAACTACAATTTGAGGGTTTTAAAGGGAAGTCATCTTATAAAAATGATAATAAATTGTTTTTACCAGATTTGCACTTGATCATCAAAATCTTAAATGGGTGATTAACTTATAGAGATGGTCAACTTAACATGTTTCACTGTGCAAGTAAAGTAAGCACAGCAACTAAGCGAACTGCGAGAAAAGAAAATATTTACGAGCATTTAGTGCAAATCTATCTTTTTATCATTGATTTTTTTTAAACTTTGCAACAGATGTTACGGCTACTATAAATGAAAAAAATATTTGTTGCTTCGTAGACGCTTTAAAATATTGTTTCATACGTGGCCCAAATCAAAATATTCATTTGTTCACTAAATTACTATCAAAACTATTCTCAATCGAGTTTGAAACAATTATTGATGCTGTTACAAAGAAAAGCAAAGTCATATTTCTCATCTGCGAGCTGAATGTTTGTACTTTGTATTGTTTCGAACTTCAGAGCAGAAATGATTAAATAAATTATTTTGCTTATCAAAAAAAGATTTTTTGCCCTTTTTTTAAAAAATACACACAGATGTAGGCCCATGAAGTTGAACTTTTCTGAATTTCTTGTTGGAGTTTGGGTCCTAGTTAGGTCTTATTTTTAATTTCCTCGAAACGCGAGATAATTTTTATTAAAAAAAAATTAGCTAGTGAGAACATTTTTATGTGCGAGTAATTAAGGTTCTTGAGGTTGGGGAACGAAGCGAGCTGAGGTCGAAACCTCTTAGTATTCTTATGAAGCTCAAAGACCGCACCAACATTAAAATATCGAAGACAGTTCCGACTGATTTTTACACATACTGCTTATACACATTAGAAACCATCCACTGCTTGAAAAAAACGAGCTATCCAATGTTATTATAATTTTAGTGTTTTCTGGCAAACGGCGCTGTTTTACAGAAATATGGCCAAATAAATTAGAGCACTCAAAACATGGCAAACTTTACTCTTTATTTATGCTGTGATATTAATTTTGTTAATATATATATATAAAAAAAAAAAAAAAAATATATATATATATATATATATATATATATATATATATATATATATATATATATATATATATATATATATATATATATGTATATATATATATATATATATATATATATATATATATATATATATATATATATATATATATATATGTATATATATATATATATATATATATATATATATATATATATATATATATATATATATATATATATATATATATATATATATATATGATTTATTTTTGGGCTACAAAATGTTCGAATCCGCTACTTTTGGAGCTCCCATTCGCTACTTTTTAATCTTAAGTTCTGGCAACACTGTTCAGTAAGTTAGAAAAAATAGCTTTTAAATCTTTTAAAAGCTACACATTTTTTTTAAAAAAAAAAACATGTAGATGTTTGCCCGGGGGTGGCTATGTGGCCTGGACTGTAACTAATAAAAAATTGTCAAGACTAATTTTTTTTATAGCACTTTATGTAAACAGTTATTGTTCAAACTAAAGAATATATTTTACAAATGCAATACGAAGAAGACAGTTTGTCACATTTTATCTTATGCTTTTTATGTTTATCATAAATATTTTTGTCGCAATGAATTATCATAATATGATATTTTTCTAAACTATTTACATCATTCATCACAGGGAGTAAGAATTTTTGTCTTCTGGTTTTACATTTTTCAGAGTATCTAAAAAGAAATAAGTTACTATTCATATTTTTACTGTTCATTGGTTTTATCCCTTTGTAGCTTAATTGGAATTTTTTGTATTAAGGGATCACCACACAAGGATCTTTTCTAGTAAGTGCTCCTCTGACTGTCATGTTTTTTACATATATTAGTGCCAAAAAAGCAGCTATTAGAGAAAATTAATCTTCTTTAGAAGGAAGTGCTGTACACTATAGCAAAACTAATGGAAAAGCGAAATCATATGAATGTAATTACCTTTTTTATAAAATGCCTCTTTTAATAACCTGGGAAATTATAAGTAGAAAAGTTTCTAAATAACAAGTTTGTAGGAGTTATTATTTTAGACTTTTACTACCCTATCCAGTTATTATTATAACCATTCAGATGAATTGATCCCAAACAATATCTGGACCAAATTCACAATTAGGTTAAAAGTTATTTCATGATGAGAAACAAAATTTATTAAAAGCTTTTTGTTTTGTTAAAAACAAAAGTTTTATCTTAATTTTAAGAGCACTTTTAATACCTGTTTGCAAAAGATAATTATACAGAAATGTTTCATTTCAAAATGAAAAAATATGAAATGAAGCACCACCTTCACAAAAAAAAAAAACAATTAACAATTACTAATAGCTTCTTGCCAACTGTCATGCAATTTTTTTTTATTTAAAATAAGTTAACAACTAGCTGTGATTGCACCTTAGTTCTTTGTTCAGGGTTGCCACAGGCGACTAAAATGCAACTATTTTCAGCATGAGGCGAGTATGTCAACCTTTTTTGGCTAAAAAAGCAACTATTTTGAGGAAAAGGAGACTATTAGGAGACTTTTCTGTACTCCTAGCAATTTTTTTAGCAGAAATTGGGTAGAAAACCTGCAGCCCGCGAAATTTTCTGAACACACTGATTTTCTTTTCTTAAAAAATAAAAAAATGTAAAATAAAATTAATAAAATTTAATAAATAAGTAAAAAATGAAAAATTTTAGATTTCAAATTTGAGTCATCACTTTTTAATGCGCTCAATTTGAACAGATTCTATCGTAAGTCTATTTCGTTTCTCGATCGCCTTTTCAACTGTTTTTGTTACGAAATTCTGCACAATTTTAAAAAACCCAATTTTTATTACGATATTACAATGCATGAATTTTGAATTTGAGTAATCACTTTTCTCAATTATTGATAAAAAGGAAAATTTCTTAGAATAAGTGTGTTTTTTTTTAATGAAAAAGTATTTTTTGAATGAATTCTAGTAGTTAAAAGTATTTAATTTTCTGCAAAGATACTAATTTTTTTAAATAAAAATTTAGTGCTAGAACACTAACGTTTATATGAAAATTATCATATTTGCCACCAACTTGACTAAATGGATTATGGTACAGTACAGAATCCGTTATCCGGAAATCAGAAAACCAAAAAACCGGAACGAAATTCGATACATTTTCTCGCTATTTTAAAAAAAAAAAATTTTTTTCCTTATGAGATTTTACGATTTTTCTTTCTTTTTTTAAAGGTGTTTACCTTACCATCATTTTGGAAATAATCATTAGTGTATTACTTCATCGTTTTTTCTTATTTTTAAGATTATTTCCAAATTTTTTCTTCTTTTTAGTGGGGTTTAACAATAAAAAAACGGCTTTTTGTAGCGATTCAGAAAACCGGAAAAATCAGTTATCCGGAATAGCGATAGCCCCGACCGTTCCGGATAATCGGTTCCCTACTGTATATGGCAATTAAGTCATTTAATAAAATTTTTGTTCTTATTTAGGCAACTATTTTCACAGTTTTCGGCAACTATTTTCACAGTTTTCGGCAACTATTTTTATGTTCCAGGCTTTTAAAAGCAACTACATATTTTGTTCATTTTCGTTCTGTGGCAACCCTGTTTGTTCCATAAGCTTGAGGCAACTTGAATTATGTGATACCAATTTTTATTTCAATGTCAAATAGCATTTCATATTCGATAATTAAAAGTTGAAGTAGTATAAATCTTTCATTGTTTAACTTGTTAAAGATTTATTTTGTAATGAGAGATTTATTTTGTAATGTATATGTTTTGTTAAAACATACTTATAGAATTAAAAATTATTATTATTTCAGAGATGTTACTTCCTTTAAGGAGAGAAGCTCAAAGCCATAAGAAATCTATATTCTGCTTCAGCAAAGGAAAGTAGATTAGTTGTGAGTTGAAAATATAACTAGTGTCATCAAACGATTCTAGGTAATTACAGAATTTTTTTCATGTGAGAATACCAATCATTTTTCTAAATTAAAAATTTTATCTGTATAGCTTTTATCATAGTAAAATAACCAATTATACTTTTTACTATGTTAATGTTTTCTTCTTGTGACTTAAAAAAAAAATTTAATTACTGCAGTAATATTAACCTCCAAAAAGACCAGTGGTGTTGCAATTTACATTTCCGAAAGTATTTTTATTTTTATGAGATAAAATGCTGTTTATTTAAAAAAAAATAATGGCAGATACTTACAGGCAATTTTCAATGTTTTAACTTTTAGCATTTTAGTTTTCTTTGCACATGGACATGATTTGGCTTCTAAAATTTCCCCCTTACTATAAATTGCTTCCTTTAATTTTTTATTGTAGTTTATGCTTTTTCATCATTTTGCCTTGTTTCTCTTAAGTTTTCACCATTTACATGTTGTATTGTTGTCCTAAACTACATTTGTGTGTACTGAAAATTTTCAGAAAATATATAAATTCTTATGTAATGTAAAGCTATGTAAATTTTTTCCTATTTATTATTAAACACAAAAACGTGAGTCCCTATTCTAAAATATGAAATTTTCATATGACAATATAGGAAAGGATTGACAACAATGGCTTATTTTCCATTTATTTATTTATCATTATATTATCATTATCTTATAATTTATCTTTGTGTTTCTTAACATAATTTATGGTTTGTTTTTTCAAGAAGAGAAGTTTTTACATATGCCTTTTTAATAAAAATCAGTTGATTAAGAAAATTGTTATTTTTATTAACCCTTTTTACAATCATCAAAGGAAATTACTATAATCATTTTATATATTCATTTAATGATACACATTGATGTTTGTTTAATTGAAAACAATTAAACATAGTTCAAATTGAATATTTTAATAATTTGATTTAAAACTGCTCCTTTTGCAATGTTTTACTATTTTATGACATGGGCCAACTGGATGAAACCTTTCACGTAGTCTTTATGTATAGGTTCAAAAAATAAAGTTTGTGAAAACTGGGTGAAACTATCAAAATCTTAGGGTGGAACCTGAGATTTAATCGATAATAGAAATTAAACATAAAATATTTTTAGCAGGATCATTTCTTGTTTTGATTAGCTCAACATGTTGAAGGTTTGAGTATAGGCTTCTTCTATGCAAATATTATACTTTTAATAAGATTTCCAAGCTTAGAAACTGCCATGTTCAGCTTTTCAGTTATGCTTTTGAGCCTTGGTGCAATCATTTTTTACTTTATTGGCTTTATAGGCGATAGTACTAACATAACTTATGTTATTTAAACTGTGTACTCCAATTTGGTTCTTGATCATTTTGATTACTCGCTAATTAAATCTAGATCCTTAATTATACTTAGTTTCGCTTGAATGATTTTACAAGAATTATCTCTCTTTTCTTTTTAAGTATAACAATGTGTAAGATTTTCTTTATCTTTAAAAAAGGGTCAAAAATGCTTGAAACTAAAATTACCTATTTATTCTTTAATTTCTGAAACAAATGCTTGTTTTTAAATAACTTAATTTTGATTTAAAAAAATTATTCAGAAATATTTCCATTTTTTAGTATGAAGACGTAGGATGTAAAACAAAACGGAGAATTTCAACTAAAATTCCACCACCTTTTCATAACACAATGAACACAATATTCCAAGACCTTTTCATAAGATTGTTTCTGAATCTTTTCTTTCTGCCTAATCTAGGCATAGAAAACTTGTGCTCAACTCTCTCTTATACCGATTTTTTACTATGCATTTTTATTTGCATTTTTATCATTTACATTTTTATCATTCAATTTTCAACATAGATTTAAACAATAGTAATTATAAAAACTAGTTAGATTATTGATAAATTTGAGAACTAAATGATTTTCTTTTTACCCTTTAACTTGTCATTTTTTTTCTCTAAGTTCTAAGTTTGTAATACTGTGATAAAATTTCTCCCAATATTACAGAATTAGAACATGTTTTGTATACTACATAATTAATGTGAAATACACATTACCTGCTACAAATATTTTTAGTAATTCATATAAATATTTATAAGATCAGTTCCACTAACTGGAAAGTGTTGTTAAGAATATTATTTGTTTTAGTGTTTTAAATAGTTGTTTTTAATTTTTCATATTAAAAAGATTTTTAACTTGCCTTAACTGATGCTAATTTGTTTTACTTAAGATTAATTCACTACTTTATTTTATCTAACTGTAAAATTTATGTAATACATTCAATAAATTATTTATTAAGTTGGTGTGAAGTTATATTTTTTAAATATGTGTTTTTACTATGTTGATTAGAAGTTAATAAATATAGCTTTTATCCGTAAAAAAACTGTCAATGTATCTTTATTAATTATTTCTTAATATACTTAAGTATGGGTCTCAGGAACTTAAGGCACTTTAGTAATCTTTCTCTTTTTAATTTTTCTTTCTTTTAATTTTTGTAATAAACAGCAAAACTGGTTTGATTACGGGAGGAATCTCAAAGGAGTTGAAAGATGATTGTTATAAATAAACCTGCAAATTTCAACTTCAAATTAGACCTGTTATGGTGTTTATAACTCACACTTTCCTTTGTGTAGTTTCTCAGATTTGATAGCATTTTTTATTCATTTAAATATCAATTTGCAACCCCGGTCTGTGTTGTATACATATTTTAATTTCACTTTGATAAGAATTCTAAAAGTACATGTCAATTAGACCTTATGAACACTGAATGGACGTGTGAAATATTAAAAAAAAAAAAGAAATAATATCTCTGTAATACTTAAATACATTCAACTAAAAATTAGTTCTTTAGGAAAAATTAGTTAGCTGTAGGAAACAGCTAGTTAGGCAGTTTTGGGTATAAATAAAATCAATCATCACATCTAATTTGAAAAAAAAAGTTTTAATGTGTGTTCAGCAATTTTCAGTTAAATTATATTCTTTAGTCAGGCTACCAACCTTTATGTTTTTGAAATATATTTTATTGAGTGTTAGACAGTTAAAAATAAAAAGTTTCAGAATCTTGGTTAATTTTGCCAACATTGCTTAATATTGCATGTCTTGCCATAAAAAATTAGAACAAAATGGCTTTTCATATTAACTTTTGAATTATTCCTATGTAGTGGAGTTAAAAATAATTTTAAATTAAATTTACATGAACAAAGAATCTTACATTAAAACATAAAGTTTGCTACCATTATAAGAAATTTTTCCAAAACTGTGGAAAGTTGGCTACCCTGCTTTAATTATGCATCATTTTGCTTTTTTTTTTTTTGCTAAGGAAATAGGGTTTTTTAAAATTATATCAATTAAAAATGTACTTTTAATCCTATTTATTAGAAACTGCATGGAGAAATTGTTTTGTTGCTGTTTATTTTTGTGAAATATTTTCATGCATGACTTAATTAACCTGTTTTTATTGCAAAGATGTGGGAGTACCAATTACAACTAAATTAGCCCTCAGCTACAATGTCTTAGAGTATTGGCTTAAATTTTTATGGATTTTAATGTGAACCACTTACATATGCATGTCTGCATGATGCTCAATGTTTTATTTATTTTTTTGAAAAATGATTTCCTCATTTTGCAGGTGCGATATTTAAATGACATAATCATATTTAACTGACTTAATTGAATCATAAAAACTGAGTGAGCTGTATTTTTCATGTTAGGTAGCAATATTTAAATAGTTATATAGTTATTCTATAAAAAAATTAAATTAATTACTTTTTTTTTTGCTTGTGTAAGAAATATTCACAGTTTTCGTTGTCTGTGCGACTAGTATTACCAATGATGATGTACACTAACATTTGCAAACCAGATCTTTTTAATTGATATATTAATGAATGATATAGTTATAATATCAGAAGGTAATGATATCAATATACTTTGCTTTTCATTCTGTTTTTGTCAATGTAATTGTTTTTTCATCTTGGCATCAATTGTTTATATATATACATATATAAATATGTTACTGTGAATTACCGAAATCGGTGACTGCTGATTTTCACCGGTGAATATTGATAATCACATAGTTGGTAAATGTTCCAAATACATACTAGATCTAGTTAAGTGCTACTGTCTGTTATACTTTTGCCTGATACTCCGAATACTGATGTTTCTACTAATCGTTCCTTAGCAGACATTATAATATTGAATAAATATAATAATTTCAAAGAATAAATTATTATCAAATTGGATATAGAAAAATATTTCGGACATTCTCCAAAGTGACTATGTGATTGTTGATATCCACAGATAAAAGTCGACATTCTCTCGATTTCGGTCATTCACTGTATCATATGTATAGTTTTGCTTTTCTTCTTGCTTTTGTCCCTTTCCCTCTCTTCTTGTAAATATTCTGCCTACTTACAGGTTTTTCTTCAATATTTTTCCAATGATTTTATGATCATTTATTTCTATTTATTCTTCTGCATAAGAAAAATGTATTTAACAAGAGTCCTGCAACCGAAACATGTCACTCCCACAATACTTAATAACTATTATTAAAATATTGAATTATTTTTTTGTGTATCAGTAATTCACTGTATCTTAATAAACTATTTTTGAATACAAAATTTCATAACTTACAGTCATACTTAATTAAAATTTTTCTGTTGAGGTATAAATGTAACTTTTTGTTGTGGGTGTAACTATAAAAGTAAAGTTAAATAAATTTACCTTTTGTAACGAAGATTAATGAACACGTTTCTGCATAGCTGTAAGATTATTTATATAAGTTCAGAGATTTGCTGAATAATTTCCTCAGTTACATAAGTCCATGAAACTTAAAGATTTTTGACACAGTCTTTTTCACACTGATTTCGTGTCTCTTTATAAATTGAAATAAACAAGTTAATGACAAAAATTTCATTAAAATATGGAACAGAATGCACAGTTAACATGCTAAATTTCAACCATATTTAAGGAAATTTAAATTTACATACTTATATCCTCTATCTTGTGGATAGAACAACTTATGATATTTTTTAATGTTATATTTTTTTGTAATATATAATGATTTAAAGCATATTAACTGTACAAATATAAAGATACTATACATATATAAAGATTAAAGTGCTATATAGGTCTATCTTATCATCTCAAGTGTTTTCTGATAATTTTTTTGTTTCAGAAATATGATTATGAGAGCTCATCATCTGAAGGTAAAATCGAATGAAGGTAGTTTTTAAAAATGATTCATAATTATGATTCTTTTTTTACTGACCTTTTATTTATTTTCATTTAAAAATTTTCTTTTTGTATTTAAAAACTTGTTTTATTTTATTTTTTAAACAAAAGCTTATTTTTTAATATTCATCATTAGCAGTTATTTTTTTCCCCAGTGCAATTGCTTGACCAATAGCATTAAAAATTGTTCAAAACCCAAAATAATTTTTATTTTATCTTACAGAATATTAAGATATGTGTCATTTACAAATCTGGTAATACTTCATATTCACCATGTAAACTTAACTGAACCAGCTGTTGTTATAAATCTTAAAAGAAAATAAAAATGATTATAGTTGTTTTCGAATAAATATTATTCATTTTTTGTAATGTGTAATATCAACGCATTAGCAGTTTTTGCTTAAATGAACTTTTTTTTAAAGATCGAAAAGAAAGATTTTTAAATTGTAAGAAGATTGTAGAATCTTCTAAAAATTCTCTAAATTCTTTTTAACATAATTTGCAATTAGTAAAAAATATGTTGACGCTGTCATTTAACTAAAATTACGAATTTTGAAATTAATATGATTTTTTAGAAGGCAAGCGAAGCTTAAGTGTTCCTTCACTGGTTAGTTAACCCTACCCTAATTTGGTTCTGGATCATTTTTACTACTGGCTAAATTAATCTAGATGGTAATATAATAAATATCAGACTGTTCCAAAATTGTTTCTCCCTTTCTTCTTGCACATTTGTGAGAATAATGAAATCAATTTTAAGATAATCTTATCATTTGTGTGTATGTGAACATCAGATAGCAGAAAGAAATACTGTTGTTATTTACTTTGTATAACAAAATAACTATAAATCAAATAAATAAGGATTTAAAAAGATTCTTATTTAACCACATAGCCTACCGAGTAATGACAGATTTACTTATCCAGGGCTGAATGTGCTCCGGAAGAAATCTGGATTTCCGGATTTTTCGCTAACGGTGATCCGGAAGTTTCCGGAGATTGAAGGTCCAGACATTTTAAAAAATCACTGATCACAGAAGTTTCCGGAAATCAAATTTTCAAAGGTGGAACTTAAAAACACAGTTTATTTTATTTGTTTGTAAGGGAGAGTCAGAGAGATACTTTATAAGCATATATTCATGATTATTTATCAAATGATTTTTTATAAGTAAATAGTTATTATAATCATAAACGAAAGACATATTTGTAAAGTTTAATTACTTCTCCAGGTCATCATAGGTATGTGCAAATATATAGGTATGTGTAAAACTTTAAATATATGTTAAGTAAACTAAGAAATATTGAGAAAAAGGAAAAAAAACCTTGTTTAAATTTTTTTCAATTTAAACTTTTTTTTTTCTTCTTTTTTTTTTAACTCGAGAAATTTTTCCGGAATTTTGACTTGGTCTCACAATCACCCCTGCTTATCTGAAAGTAAACAAACAATTTTTTAAATAAATAAAAGTTTACTTCTTGCTTGTTACTTTTGATCAAACTGCCAGACTCTACACAAAATAAAAATTAAAAGTAGGAGTGCACAATAATTTTTGATTAACTAGCCATAAAAACTCAAGAATACCATGTTGATGTTAATACGAAGCTGTAATTCTAAGAAAGAAGCTTGTTTTTAAATTCCATTTGAAAGTAAGATGAAGTACTAATAAATACTTTTTTTCACTCAGCAGCAGGTCTAATAGATATTAAAATATAAAAAAATAGAAAGAATTTAATGTGAATATGTTATGACAGACTTAATTTCAAAAAGTACAAAGTAGTTGTTGTACCAAATTTATATCTTTTAAAGAAGGGTTAAAAAAAATATTTAAAATTTCAGAATTGAAAATTTCAGAACCCAAGAATTCATTTTAGTTTTACAAAGTTTGTAAATATCACAGATACTACTAAATAAAATTAATGTTTTAATGTAGTAGGCTGTTTGAAAAAACTTTTTAAATAATTGAACACTAGAGATTAGATGCTATTTACAAATTAGCATTTATTTAACATTGTAAAAATTTGATTTTGATATTGCTTACTTTTAATAAGT
Organism: Parasteatoda tepidariorum; assembly: GCF_982258835.1. Taxonomy (NCBI): domain Eukaryota; kingdom Metazoa; phylum Arthropoda; class Arachnida; order Araneae; family Theridiidae; genus Parasteatoda; species Parasteatoda tepidariorum. Next base: position 124,827,886 of record NC_141756.1, read on the forward strand.
AACAATAGATTAAATAATCAGTTTTATGACATCTGTCCTCACTAGCCCCATAAAATGGGGCTAATATGAACTAGAAGAACACCTTTAAAAAAAAATAATAATTAATAATTATTTGTAATGAAACCTAAGCTAGTTTGGATAAAAATAAAAGTTCAAACTAAACATTTTACATATATATATTTTGAAAAATATATCTTGTCCCATCACAGCTTAGATAGGCGTTGATTGTTAAGAATATAATTTTTCTTTTAAAAGCATTATTAAATTTTTTTGTATAGATTTTTAAGTTTCTTTATATTCTTACTAACTTTTGTATATATTTTACAGTGGCAGCTGTTTTGCAATAGCAACATAGCAAAGAGTTCTTTAGGGCCCATTATTCTGAATAAAATGCTCGTGGACAATATTGGAGTATTCAATTTTTACTTTTTAAGATCTTGTCTTGCTTTTTGTTATTATCTCTGTTATTTATGTACTCTCTCTATTGCGTCATCTCTGTTATTATGTCATCGTTTTGAACAAATAAATAACACATCCATTCTTTTTTTTAGGAATTTTTTGTTTTGGCAATCAATTTAAACATATCTAAATTTAAAACTGACTGACAAAATTTTAAAAACTTTGGTTTAAACAGAGAACAGATTTTGAAAATCATCAGTAAAAAAGCGAATTTTCATATATAAGCATAGTGGTATATGATATTTTAATCAATATTTTTTTTCAAAAACTGATAAACTGAGTAACTTTTCATTATTTAAGTCAAATATCATGCATTGTAATTTGTAAGTTAAATTTTCAATTTCAAATCAATCATAACTCTTATTGTGACAGAACAGAAAAACTTTTCTTTTTTGTAAGAGCATTCTGTCTTCATTCTAAAAATAATTTTTTGAATAAATCTTCATAAAATTCTGTTAGAAAAAATTGTGCCTTATTTGAAATCATGTAAATTTTAAACAAGGAGAAATTTTAATAAATATAAATTTCAAATGATACTGGATTTCCAATATAGCATTTTTTACTGTTTTTGAAATTGCTAATTTGTGATTTTGATTAGGTGTATTCTACAAGATTCTTCCATTATTCTTAAGCATTTCTGGAATGCTGTTAGTTAAATTCTGGAGTGTTGTTAAGGTGCCTTAAAAGTATTAAAATTCTGCCCTAAGAGTATTTGCATGTTAGGTTTTTCTTTGTATCCACTTTTGTTTCTCGTTCTTCTTGATATTTTATGACAAATTGTTTTATAATTTCTTACGAGACTTTAATTGTTAAGAACAAAACAGTTTTTGTCAGCTGCTTTGATATCTTTTATGAAGCCATATTTTTTAACTGAATAAATTTCAATTCTTCAGAGGGGCAGTTTCATTTGCAAGTTTTGCCTTGTGTTTCCTTTTTCAGTCATATTTCTGACACTTTATTATTCTTCATCAGAGTTGACATAATTTAAATCACCTGATTTTTTTAAATAAAAATAATTTGTAATTGCTTGCTTATAATTTTAATTAAACTTATAATTTTGAGTTGCGATTTTATTATAATTTTAATTTATAGTTTTATCAAATTTAAATTTTATTGAATTTTTTCAGAAAAAGAAATCCTGGATTTGTATAAAAATCTGCTTGAAAAAGTCAGGAGAAAATATTTTCTGAGTATGAACTCTGTGTGCTACTTCTAAATAGAAATGCTTAAATGTTCTCAGAATAATAATATACTCTTCATTTTAAAAGGATATTTCGATTTTTATTAAATTATTTATGAATTTTCTTATTTAAATATAATTTTATATCTAACAGAATGTAACTCTCTTGAACTATTTGAAAATGAACATCCCACTGTAGAAGTTCTCTTGAACTAGCCGAGCTACAAGATCAAGAAGAACTACATTTGTTGTACGTAAAATTTATTTTCCCTAGCTATTTGCACTTTCCCTAACTACTTGTATTCCCTCTCTTTATGTTTAGTTGTAATTTCTTTTCTTTGTTATATTTCATGCATGATATTACTTGTATGTAATTTTTTAGTAACAATTTGTATCACTCTAATAAAATTAAAAAAAAAAAAAAAAAAACGGATTATGAAGCAAGTTTAAAGTAGTATGGAATGTTTGTATTAATGATTGAATTTTAAAATGCTTTTCGATAAATAAGTCCGTTTTATTAAATCAAGCTTTAAAAGAACTTATATGTTTTAAAGATTAAAATAATTTGTTTTCTTGTTAAGGTATTTAGATTTTTTATTGTTGCATTTAGCAATTGTTTTATTGTTGCATTTAGTAACAAATTGCTATCTGCCACTTACTAACAAACAGAACAAAGCTACAGTTATGGATTACACTTCTTGAAAAAATGAGTTACAGTTAAAAGAGGGAGAGGAGAAATTCAAATGAAAACTGTTTCTGAATTAAGGGAAGTAACTGAATGCCCATAATTTAATACACACAATCGTCACTCACTTTTTAATTATCACAGTTAAGAAAGTATGAAGATGCCTCAGAAGAGGTCAAAAGAAGTTCATATGAAAGAACATATTTAAAATAATATATTTTGTTATTTTATTAAACAAAAATTAGGAGAGAATATTGTTGAACAATTTAAAAATCAGTCATGTTCTGCTTTGATTCAGAAATGATTGAAGATGCATCTTTAGATTTGTTTTGAGTTAAATTTGTTAGCCAATAACAAGCTGAAATGTCTGGATGAAGCATTCTCGTAGCATTGAAAGTTTTGCAAACTTTTATTAACTTCCAAACATTGTTGTATCTTTGTTTTCAAATTCTGCTCATGAAACTACAATATGCTAATATTTAAAGATATTCTGAAAATTTAAAAAGTGTAGCGTATGTTTAATCAAAATGTCATGTGTAAATTGTGCTACTAGATTTCAAGACAGAACATCACTAAGTAAGATATAGTTAGCAAAACCCAACTAAAAACTTAGTCAGGGGAACTACCCGCCTGGAATTATCAGGGACTTTTTTATACTGGAAAATTCAGGGAATTTTAAAGAAAAGCTGGAATTTTCTCTTATATATATTTTTTTAATTTTACTAATTTAAATTATTTTACCATCCATTATAAACTCACTCTTTTAGACAGTGTTGCTAAATGAATGAATAAACCTTTGACCTCATTGGAGACTATGGAACTGTACATTTTAGAATAGTCAAAGATTTTGGAAGAAGAGGTTAGGATATTTGCTTCTAATAATAAAAAGTAGGTTTTCTTTTTTTCTTCTAGTCTGTGGGCTGAATTCATTTATTGTTCTAGTTTGTTCCAATGCTTTTGGGTAGTTTTTTTTTTTGACAAAATGTTTTAATATTTTTTACCTAATAAAATTCTCCAAAAATTCCTTTGTTATAACTTAGTAGCAAAAGATTTTAGATTGCACTAGCTTTTGTACTCTCATCCAAGGAAATCGGTGAATTATTTTTTCTCAGAAAAGCCGATCAATCACACATTTTCTTGCAATCACTAACAGCAATGTTTGACGATAGATCGTTTCAATTGTTGCATTAATTCTCATTTTCTTAATTTCATTTTAGCCTCTTATATTTTAATTATAAAAAGGTTCTTTTCAGTAGCAACGATATGGTAAATATTTGATTTTTGATTCAAAATACGAAATGTGTAGTAATTACAATGTTGAGCGTTTGTAAATGTTGTTTGCAATCTAGAGATATTTCTGAAACTGTTTCTCCTTTAACCTTAAAAATCTGGCAAAGACTGAGAAAAAAGTATGTTCAATGATGTATAAACATAAAATCTAAAAAGTTTTTATTCATGTGCACATGACGTTGCTTTTTTTTACCATTATTAATTATAGTTAGTTTTTTCTTTTAATGTCATTGTATCATGCACCTAGTTCTCTTCAAATATACTTTATTGGGTTTAAGTTTGGCAATTGAGGTGGTGCGCTGAAAGCTTGTGGTCAATTATTGAGACATTGGGCACAAATGATGAGAGACGTGTGCTTATGATAGCAATTTTAATATAAAACAAAGATTCCAATCCAAATTTTTGGCTGATAGTTGTAAATGTGTTTTAAAATATTTAAATGAATAGGTTGATTCATTATGCCATCAATAGATAACTATTTACCTTATCCTTATGTTGATATGCATCAACATACAAAGACACCACCACCATGCTTAACTGTTCCAACTGAGTTCTTTGGATAAAGTTCCTCATTTTTTCTACTTCATAATGCACATCAAAACCCAATGTGTTAAATTTGTTTCCATTAACCGATAAAGCATTATTGCTATATTAGGATCTATTTATCATTGATTTTGCAAAGTAAAGCCTCATCGAAAATGAAATTTAAGCAGAATATTTTTATAAAATTTTGCAGAGATTTTACAACTTTCATATGGGAATTTATGAATTTTTTCACAAATTTTATAATTTTAATCTCAGATCACGTTGATATGAAGTACATCTTTTAAGCATTTTATCACATATTGCACAATGGAATGGGACAAAATAAACTAATTCAGCAATATTCATTACTGATTTACCTCTTATGATGACAAATAATCATCTTTCAAATGTTGTCTGTTGTATAATTATGACTACGAGCCATTTTTAAATGATAGAAGAAAATATTATGGAATTAGCCAGCAAAAATTAAAATATAATTTTGCTAACATAAGTTTGATACTAAATTACAAATAAATGAGTAAATTAAATTAAATGAAAATAATTAAATAAAAAAATTAAATTAATAGACAATAATTCTGAAATCTAAAAGCATTTAAGTGTACAATGATTGTAAAGTAAAATTTTTGTTATTTTTTTATTGATTTCTTAAAAAAAAAACTTTTACTTTATTTTTAAAATATTCCATGATGATTTGCTAAAAAAAGATTATACATCTTATTATTAAATACCCATTCTGAAATATTCATTTTAATTAATGAAAAAAGCCTTATTTCAATAAAAGTTATAAGTGTACGACACTTTTGGAAGCCACTGTAAAAATAAAATTTTTTTGATGTATAATCGCCTAGAATCTTTTTCTTTTGCTTAATGAAAATATATTTATATTATTTTGCTTATTAAACAATACTTATTCAAGTTTTTTTTTTTTTGGTCGCTCTTTATTTGATATTTGGTACACTTTGTGAAAAAATTACTTACTGTATCACATTAAAACATTTTTTATTCAATAAAAACACTATATTCTGCTAGCTAAAGATATTTTCTCCACATCAGTCTTAATATTTTAAAAATTTATCCAAACATTAAAGAATAAAAAACTAATATTTTACTAAGTTGTTAAAATCAATTTAGTCTGATTATTTTTCACGGTGATATATTAAAAGAATAACATTTTAAATCAAATATTTTATAATATTGACACTTTTTTTGTACCTATCCTACACTTTATGAGAAAAAAACATGCTGACCTGAAATCTTTAGTATGTTAACCTGGAAAACCTGAAAAATCAGGGAAATTTAAAACCTGATTAAAGTGGCCACCCTGCTCAATGTTTGTTAATGTAAATATAATTGTATATAATGTAAATTTTTGTATGATTTCAATTTAATCCGGAAAGTTAAGATTCTACTATATTTTCCAGATTTTAAACTGGGTCTTATTGTTATTATTTTATTGTTTATTTAACCATATTTTTCATCTTCTCTAATTATAATTTTCTATTTACAATTCCAGTTTGCTTTTTACATTTATATAACTATCTGCTTTAAATATTTTAATAATATTTATGTCATTCTCCTAAAACTGTATATGTCATGAATTTTGCAGAAAATTTCCTAAATTGTAAAGGCATTTTTTACAATAAAAAATTTTAAAAGATAAAAATATTTTATTTAAGATTTATTATAGTTTGTATAATATTATTAGTTTTAAATCTAAAAGATATTTTAATAAAATTTGTTAGTTTATTAATATTTTTGTTACTTTATACAGTATTTTTCTGAAAAATCTACTCTGAGCTCTAAGCTTTTCAACTTATTATAAATGTTTTGGGAATGTATTATTTAGTATTTGGCCTTGGTTTTTTCACACTACTGTAGTGTTGCTACAGCTTACTTGTTATGCAACCTGTTCTCTCTTTTTTATAATATCTGATCTCTTCTTTTTATAGTCTCTAATTTTAGATTGATTTTTTTTTCTATTTTTATATTTAATGTTTTTGAATGTTTGCATTCTTAAGTGCATGGGGAAATTTATCATTTTAAGTGAAAAAATTTGAAGTTCTATAGATTAAGAATGGTATTTATTGGTAAAAAGTCTATTATCAAGAAAAATAAACAAATGACTTTGAACTGACAAAGAGTGAATATAATCTATAAAAATCTTTTTTTTAAAAAATTCATTTAATTGAAAAGTAGGCCTACAAAGATTTATGTGCAGCTAATTGTGTGTTAATTTTTTTGTTATTTTTACAATAGTATGTTTTTTATAATTCTTACTTTTATATATTGATTGTATATTAAGATAATAAATTTTATTATTTTCATGTGAATTGTGCTTCTAACATAGGGAAAGTATTATAAATAGAGAATAATTTTTTATAAATTTTTGGATGGTAATAAAAATTTTTCGGGGAAGTGGGCTGCAACATAAAAAGCTTTAATCTTTTTGTTATTTTATTATCTATGTCTTATACTTAATTTATTATTCAAAACTAAACGCTTTCTCAAACTTAATTATTCTCTCATAATTTTATTCACACATAGAAATTTTATTCTTTTCATTTTCATTGTGCTTCTAACATACGGAAAATATTGTAAATAGAGAATAATTTTTTATAAATTTGCCTGGAACTTTTTTTTTGCCATTCATGTTTGAAGTACTTATTGATTTCAATTTTATAGCTTGTGTGGTCTTTGAAGGTGAAAAAAAAAATTTCTATACGGTTTTTTGATTATTTTTCTGACATTTGTCCAGAATTTTTATATTTAATATTTTTTGCTTTTCTTAAATATTTATGTTTCAATTATTTATTAATTTTAATTTACGGCTGGTATTCTCTACAGACGAAGAAGAAACTGTAGTATAATCTGTTGACCTGAAGTTCTCTTTGCTTCTATAATTTCTTTTTAGCATTTGTCTGGAGCTTTTATATTTCATATTTTTCTGCCTATTATAAATTCCATGTTTAAGGTATTAGTTGATTTTAATTTATAGCTTGTGGTCTCGAGATAAAGAAGAAATTGTTATATAGTTATATATTTGTTATATTTGGACCTACAATTTTCCTAGCTTGTTATAAAAAAATTCATCTGCCTGAATTTATTACATTTTTTTTCTTAATTTATATTTCCTTGTGCTAGAATTTGCAAATTGTTTTTATATTTAGTATGACTTTCATTAATGGTGATATTTGTATAATTCAGTCTAATCTTAATTTAATTAAAATGATCTTCTAAAGAATCTAACCTGCTGTTTTCCTCGCTCCTGAAAGTTTTCTTTAGAACCTGTAGTTGTTGAGTTGCTATTTTGAAACTAATGTATTTCTGTTTGTAATACAAGATGTTCATAATGCATTTGGATTTGCAGCTATCTTATTATAATGGTATATGCGTAAGTTTCTATTCTTTGTTCTTATTTGTGCTATGAGATCTTTTACTAGGAACTTAATCTAGTGTTCTTGATCTCTTCTTTCAAATTTAGCACTTGGTTTTATTCTTAGTTTTCTTTTCCTGGAATATTTTCTCTAATTTTTGCATAGAAACATTTCTTCAATTAGTACTTTTACTATACTATACTTAAAAGTAGTGGGCAGTACTTTATTTGTTATTTCATTTTATTTATTATAGGTTGCTCACACAGCTTTTACCTTTTCAGTTTATAAAAAATATGTATACTAATACATACGTATATATTTTTCCATTTTTCAGCTTTCTCTTGGGTTTAGTAAATGCACATAATCACATTTTTATATCAGATTAGTTTAAATGTTTCATGCTGTATCATTCCTCGCGATAAGTGTATGAAGTATCATCTATGTGACACCATATGTGTATTTGGCTAAATAACTAACTCCATTGAAGTTGATATTAGTAAACTATGCAACTCTTTGGAGTTGGTGATATTTAGTCATTAGTTAATGAAAAAGAAGTTTGAATGTTCTGATATTGAAAGCTTTGAAGGGTATACTTTTTATTTTACTTTTTTTTCTGTTGATTTGAAGAAAAAAAGCAACATTGTAAAAGCTTACAAAGATTAGATTTTTGACTTTAATGTTTTCTTGCTATAGGATTATTGTCATGAACTATTTTCTTTTGGATTTGTTAGGATTTGCTTTTAGGACTGTTAGAACTGTTAGGATTTTTGGATTTGCTTTTTTATTCATTTCGGTATTAATTTTTTTTTATAAATTATTTATTTAAGTAACTATATTTAAATTTCCGTTCTCAAAATTTTTTTTATAGTACAGTTAATCTTGAAATTAAATTTCATAATAATGTAAGTTGTTAAACATGATGAAGTTTTTTTCCAGATTACTTTTAATGTTCTAAGCATGAAAGTACTATTTTCCATCCCTGTGTTGGATAGAATTATTATTCCTAAATGATTTATTATGTGTATGTGTTGCTAAATATCCATTTCCATTAGAAAAGGCTACATAAAAAACTTTACATAAACCAATTTAGTGCTTAGAAATAAAGTTGCTTATAATATAAGGTTTCTTTATAATATGAATCCAATTATTAAATTATTCTCTCCTTGCAAACTTTCAATTTTGCAACTGGCCTTGCACCTTTTTTCCTGCTCTTTTAATATTTCTTCTTGCAATTGTATTTCTACATATTTTTTTGACAAGGATTTTATTATTAGTTAGTTCTGATGGTTATTTATTTTAAGTTCTAAAATATATCTCACAGCTTGCTCTTTGATTTAGTTAAAACACATAATTATTTTATTTCAAATTACTTTAAATGTTTTGGCTCCTAGAGCATGTTTTCCTTATGATTAGTGTGTGAAGTGTCATCTTTTGAGCCATCAGAAAAGCTAAATAATTGACTCCATTGAAGCTGATGTTAGCAAAACTATGCAGCTCTTTGGAGTCGGTGATATTTGGCAAAGAGGTAAATGAAGCAGAAGCAAGAGAGTTCTTATGATGAAAATTGCCTGGGTATGACTTTTTTTCTTCCTGTTAATACGAAATAATAGCAGAAAGTGAAAGTTAAATAAAATTAAAGCAATCTTAAGTAAAATGTGTTCTTGTTCCGGTTTAATTCTTCTGGTTTTAAATCGACATTGCTGTGTTTAAAATGGAAAATAAAGTTATTTAATTGATAAACAGAAATGTCCACATTTTGAAGAAATTTTAAATTAAAATTCTGATGATCAGATAAATTCTTTTCCTCCCTCAGCAGTAATCAAATGCATACCTTAAACAAAAATTCTAACTTTAAACTTTTTTAAAAATAATACATAAAAAAAGTTTTCAAAAAGATAATTAGCACAAATACTTTGATTAGCCTATATGATTTTGATTTAAAAAAACGATAAATTTTGCTCAACGCTATTCCCTTCTCCAAATGTTACGGAAACAAACTGTCCCAATCTTAAAAGTATGTTGTTGTTTTTTTCTATTTAAAGCAATTTTTATTACTGTTAATAATAACATTTTGTACAATTTTTTAATGATGCTTTAGTATTAAAAATACTTTTTCGTTATTTTATTTGTTTAAAGTATAAGTTTAGGTTATTGAGGAATATCTTGCAAAATGCAGCTGAGTTGCACATGAGAATGCAAGAATCTATCCAAACCCATCCAGCTCAGTATATGCTCGCATCAGAACCCCCCAAGTATTTCATCAAACATTTAAAATTATTAACGCTGTCATATGCTATGGGCCGACGGTAAGTCGAAATGTATTATGTTCGAATGAACAATGAATAGAACATAATGAAATCCACGCTTTTGCACATGTTAAAGAAAAGAAAAATCTAATTTTCAAAAAGGGAAAATTAAGCATTTTTTAAAAACAACCAGTAAAATAAGCACATTTAAAGGGCTTTTAAAACACGAAAAATGCACCATAAAGCAGTTTTTAAAACTCACTATGATAGAAAGTGTAGATGTCCTGCAACTCCATCTTACACCGCCCTATGAGTTTTCCTTAGCCTCTAACCTTAAGAGGAAAATGCAGACAACACGTAGGGTTTTAGTATAAAATATAAACAATTCATATAAATAACTCTATTACTAGTTTAATTATACTACTATTAAGAACGAGGTTCAATTACAAAATAAAGGCTAAGGAATATAATAATAATATTTTTAAAAAAATTACATAAATTATGCGAAAATTAATATATAGGAAAAAGAGATTTAAAAAAAAAAGAGAGAATCCTTAGATGCCTGCTTCCTTATTCCTGCACATAGGGCTTCCTTATCTCTACTTAAAAAAGGGAGACGGGAACCGCCCTATGAGTTTTACCTAGCCTCTACCTTTAGAGATGAAGTGGGTAAAATGCAGATAACAAAGAGGGTTTTAAAGTAGAATATAGAAAATACAATCCATATAAATAAAATTTCGTATCACAAATTTCTAAATCTGTTTTAATTATTCTACTATTAAGAACGAGGTTTAATTACAAAATAAAGGTTAAGAAATATAATATAAAAAAGGATTGACATAAATTATACGAAAATTAATATATAGGAAAAAGATCCGTCTACCACTGAGGATATTTCGCTGTGGTCGGTGCAAGCCGGATGCGGATTTCGTATCGACTGGGATTGGAACCTGGTTCGCCTCATTGGAAGGCGAGCACTCTATCCCCTGAGCCATCGCGGCTCCGTGGAGGACTAATTTTTTATATATATATATATATATATAACCGTCGTTGAACAGCCGACCCAATTTTATGGGTTTAAGACTACTAATGTTCAACTCCTTAGCCTTGTCATTTTGAACCCAATCCAGAAGACAAGGGAACTCCTGGATCGAGTATCGGGAGAAATTTGCCTTCGTGGAGGACTTTTTGATGGTGCAAACCCGCATTTACGTTACAAGGAGAGGAAGACCACGAGAACCTCCCACTGTTAGCCTGACCGCAAGGGGACTCTAACCCATGATCCGTCTACCACTGAGGATATTTCACGTTTATTGAGGAGGACTGTTGACGGGAACAGCAGTCAAACAAGATTAATAGTCTTTATGCAATAGTAACACCCAGTGGCGTAATTGACGCCGCAACCTCCTATGCGCTGGGGAGGGCGCATGATTCAGAAATTATACACTAGAGGTGCACGACCCGTAGTCAGGGCCGGATTAACCTATAGGCACACTAGGCACGTGCCTAGGGCCTACGAAAAACTTGGGAGAAAAAAATTTGTTGACAAAAATAATTTAGCTTTAAAAACAACAAGTGTATTTTGCACAAAATTATGAAGATACAAATAAAAATATAATATTTTTCGGTAATAAATTATTTTGCAGAATCTTATGATATTACTTTTTTGCGATTTTTGGATTCAACGAAATCTTGTATTATGCTGTCGAATTCCAAACTACACAAAATGTCGTATTCAATAGACATAAGTTCGAGCGATGCCAAACGATCTTGATTCATTGTTGAACGCAAATAATTTTTTATCAATTTTAATCTGGAGAAAGATCTTTCTCCTTCTGCATTTGATCCAAGAATCGACAAATATCACTATCAATTTCACTGTTTTCTTTGCTGGTTTGTTGTTGTATGGTTGACGTGAAGTGTTTACATAGTTATCGAGCGAAGAAATCATAATCGTATTATAGATATCAACTGCAATATCGGCAGTATGTCGGTATTGCAGATAAAGTTCGATAAACAAATTTGTAAATTAAAATCCATATTAATAAAAATGTTAAAAAAAATATGCGAGAAAATTTTAGCATATATTTTGAAAAGAGGGAAGGAGTGTGGAAAGGGCCCAAAAAGGGCTATGCCAAGGGCTTACGAAAGGTATAATCCGGCTCTGCCCGTGGTAGCTCTTGAACCAAAGAAAAAAGAAGACAATTATAAACTATTATGTTTTTTTTTTCTTTTTTTGTAAAAAAAAAGAAATCAGAGCATCTAAACAAATGTCTTTTCCTGTTAAGGTACCCGAGCATTAAGAGTTACAAAATTAAAATATTACTTAGTGGAATTTTCATGAAAATGGTTGTAAGGCAATAGACGTTCTTTTTCATTAAGTTGTCATTTCTGAACTTTTATCTTAAAAGAAAAGGAAAAAAACAGTTGGTGGCATTTCTTTTTAAAACCTTTTCATTCAAAAGTGTTGAAATGAAGAAACTCTGAAAGCAGCTTCAAAGCCGCTATAGATTTTATTTTCAGATTTATTGTTGGAATATTATATTATTATAGTTTGGGGATTCAGATTTATTGTTATATTTTTAAAAAAGTATGAAAATTGAATTACATTTAAACTTACCACAAGAATGAAAGTCCCTAGAAATTTATCTTTACAGCTATTAGAATCCAATAATCAATTCATAGATCTTTATTCTAATAGAACATTTATATGTTCTATTAAACCCGAGAGGTTTTAATTACGTAAAGATATTACCTGCAGAAATTATCACTATCGGAAAGCTGTTTAACCTTACGATACCATCTTTAAATTTATTCTAAATGATTTGCTCTCAGCAGAAACATTTGCACTTATAGAAAGCGATCACAGGAATAGTGAGAAAGAAATTATTTTAGCAAACGTTTCAAATTAATTCCTATCTTTTTGAGTGTTACAGTATTTAGAAGCCACTCTGTAATGCAAATTAGACATTATTGATGACCTTTATATATTTTTAGTATTATACCCACATAAGTGGTCACTATTAGAATTAGTGCATTTAGAGTTTCAAATCTAAATGCACTAATCGGAAATTAATTCAAATTAGAAATTAATTGGAAATTAATTCAATTAGAAAGGAAAACTAGCATTTATTACCTATACCAGGTGAATAAGTATAGAGAATCATCATAGCATAAGTGCCATTAAGATAATTAAACCCAGTTTATTTGTCTGATAAAACTCGAAATGACCCAAACACATGGAGTCTAGGATCCGCTTTAGGATCCATGCCCAAACATTTACCTGTGCTGCCATTTAAATTTTCCAAACAAATAGTAGAGGGATAGCCTGGTTGGTAGGGCACTGGACCCATGTCCAAGAGTTCGCGGTTTCGATCCCAGCTGGCCGAAAGAGTAAATGGTGACTGATGCACGTTAAATCTATCGACTCTCAAAGTCCTCCATGTTCCCATTACATACCTCTGGGGGTACTGATCCAGGAGTTTCCTTGTCTTCCGGTTTGGTTCAAAATGACAAGGCTGCGGAGTTGAACATTAGTCAACGTAAGCTCAAAATTGGGTCGGCTGTTCAACGACGGATAAAAAAAAAAGTAGGTCTGTGGGGTTGTAGGAGCGGGCATTAAGTGTGCGGGATTGCACACGCGTCGCTTCTGGGTGACGGCTGTGTGCCTTGCAAGTCAGGAGGTGGGGTCCTGTGGACCTCCGAATTTGTGGGGAATATTGTTTACGCAGTGGCCACGAAAAGCCGTAAACCCGCTTCAAGGGTCGGCTAGCCACCTGCAGGGACTAAACAAATAAACTGGTTTTGATTTTACATTAATTTTTTTAAAGTTTGCGATCCATAGAAAAATTTTTATTTCATTTTTTACAAAGATTATACAGTGCGCGAAATAAAAAAGGAGCTACTTAAAAACACTAATATTCAATCTTAATGGTTCCAGAATCTAGCTTTAAACATGTTAACAAATAAGTGCGAACCGTGGTGGGAATAGAGCGCTCCTTTCCCAGCTTGCACTGACCACAGAGCGGATGTAAAATATCCTCCGTGGTAGGCAGGTCATTGATTAAAGTCTTCTTGCCGTCAGACTAACCATGGGAAATTTTCGTGCTTTTCATCATCATGCAACGCAAATGGGAGTTAGTTTCATCAGAAAAAGTCTTCCACAAGGGTTGAATTTCTCCTAATACTTGATCGCACAGTCTTCTGGATTGGGTCAAAAATTTTCAGGCTACAGAATTGAATATTGTTACTCGTAAACTCAAAATCGGGTCGACTGTTCAATGATGGATACAAAATAAAACTATTAAGTACGGAAAATATTTTGAAGTCACAAACTCGGGCCTAAGAACGCATTTCTCATTACTAAGCCATCATAGTTTTTCGAACGATTCGTTTTTCGTGACTCTAAAAAAATATGGGGTTACCGTAAATTGTAAATTATAATCCCACTAGTTCAATCTGGTGCGCGGTTGAACATTAAGATCCCTTAATATTAATTTTTCTTTTTGCATATTTGTAATTTAAGGGAAATTGTTTTTCCTCGCAATTATGAAAGTTGCTTATCGATCTATAATTTGAAGCTGAAAAAAGTTTTTACAATTATTATTTTTAAATAATAAATTTAAGAATGGTAGCAAAATTTAAAATCATACTCATTTTTTTTATCATTTATATAAATACAACTTTTAAAGTTGTATTTATATAAATGATAAAGAAATGAGATTAAAAATGATGAATTCTTAAGAATCAGATTAAAAGTTAAAAATTTAATTTTTTTAAAAAACTTCTTTACTTAAAAACTGCGTTTTCATTCTTATTTTCTAATCGCGCTTTCATTCTATGTGACATTTAGAATTTTTAGTCTATCATTAAATTAAATGGTACTGATTTTTTTTTTTTTTTTTTTTACATTTAATTATTTTTGACTAAATGTGTTTCATAATAAGGAGCGTTTGATTTGCTTAACTATGTGCAGAGTAAACTGATGAAGCAAAAATTGGAAATTAACATTAAAGTGTAGACAATTTTGGTCACTTTTCTGATTTAACTAGTGAGGCCATGCATATTTTAAAGATGGCGGTTATCACTATAATTTAAGGATTAAGATTCAAAATCTAATAACAAAAAACTATGTTTATTCAGAGGAAGTTTTTCTGTTTGATTCTGCAACTTTTTACTTGCTTAGCACTATTACGTCACACTAGAGCTGCACAATGGGCTGTTGGCAACGGTGTGGGTAACATACCTGAGGATGATCCGAAGACATGCCATCGCAACTTTGGTCCTCTGCAGAGGGGATGACTCCCCTGTTTTGGTAGTCATATGGTAGTAATTAGCCAGAAATAACGTACATAAAATATGAAAGCATAACTAAATTCCTTAAGCATGAATTGCTCTAAATTTGCTCATCCAGGCATATTTACATTAAAAGGGAAAATTTTCTAAATTTATTTACTTTTTAAACTATGGCTAGATAGTGTCACAAATTCTTTTAAATTTTTAAAATATCCTTTTATCATGTGTTATGCTCATAGCCAGTTTTGCATAACTAAACTAACCGAATCATCCGCAATAAATATTGTTTAGTGTTGAAATTTTTATTTGAACTAATACTTTTGACACTTAATATGTATCAAAACGGCTAAAAATATTTAAGAAGTGAGCCTATTAATTTTAAATCATTGCATAGGTGTCAAAATTTCTAAAAATATATGCGAATGAAGAAAAATATTTATTAAACATGTTTTGACATTTTTTTATTTTTCTCGTGTCACCCTAGAATCTAGGGTGACACGACATACCCTCCAACTGCTACGGAATTTCCGTAGTTTCAGAAATCTTCTTTTCAGACGGTAGCAAAATTAATGCCTTAATATTTAAAAAAAATTTATTTTAGCGTAACTTGTCCACTATTACTTATAAAAGTGCAGGCCATATGGCTAGATTCTTAAGTTCTGATAAAAGTTTTATGAGAGATCCATTTGCTTTAAAAATTTCTACTTTGGTTCGCTACCACTAGAAAGAATTATTTTCAAAATCCTCATAAGTTGGAGGGTATGCCCTAGATCAGGGTTGGCGAACCTTCATGCACCAACGTGCCATTTTTTCTAAAATATATTTTATTGAGGTCACAGACGTGCCGACAAATAGTTTTGACTTCCTGATTATTGGGTAAATAATAATACTAAATACTATCAACTCAAAACTCTTTATTTATTACGAAAAAATGCAATTCTCAACTTTTGCAGTGTCTCAGTTATACGTGTAATTCAACTTAAATTAATATCAGTGTGACCTCTGTTGTTGCAGATTAGATGACAAATAACTTATATTAGGGTTATAAGATGCTAGTTTAAGCAGAACTGTTAATTTTTTTTTTGCTAGTTATTTATTGTTTGCTTGCTTTTTTGGCATTAATTGTTTATTTTTTGTGAATTTTAATTGAATTGTTAATATGCTTCATAGTAAACTTTGTGATTGGTGGGGTGCCCAAAATATTGTGTCCCGTGCCATAAGTGGCACGCGTGCCACTGGTTCGCCATCCCTGCCCTAGATCATTAGCACAGGTGTCGCTAAAATCGATAGTGACGCAAATATGATATGCGAAGGGTTAGGAGTATTCTTTTTGGCCTACTTTTTTTATACACTATTGTGCATTTCAGTTATAGACATTGTTCTCCTTTGCTTTCTAATTAATATTGAATACTGCATTTGAGGGGGTCATTTGGCGGACACTTTAATGTTTTTTTATATTTTTTGAGCTCACAGGAAAACTTTCGGATTAATTTTAAATCATTGCATAGGTGTCAAAATTTCAAAAAATATATGCATATGATGAAAAATAGTTATTAAACATCGTTAAAAAATTTTTATTTTGTCCGTGTCACCCTTGATCATTAGCACAGGTGTCGCTTAAATCGATAGTAACGCAAATATGATATGAGAATGGTTAGGAATATTCTTTTTGGCCTACGTTTTAAGTGTTCCGCTGTGGACTGATTGTTAGGACACGGTTCCCTGCAGATTACCGAAGTAAAGTATCACTGGCTACCGTCAGTGTGCGAGTGGGTGACCACTTGGATCAGTCTGCGTAGGGACCGAGGTTGTGCGGTATAGGCCCTCGTTAAACTCGATGATCGATTGACGGAAAACCGATTTAGTAAGTAAAGAAAGACTATTTGAAGGGAGTAATTAAATTTTCTATAGTTTTAATAATAATAGTTTTAAAATTGGATGTTATGTAAGATTCACAGACTAGTTCTGAATTTGTATTTAGTTCACGCATAAACAAAAAACGAATAAAATAAATTGAATTTAAAGGAAAACAGACAAATGTTACAATCATTGCAATTGGATATTACAGATTTTACACGTTTTTTTACAAAAAAATATGTATATTTTCTTTTTATTAATAATCTGGTTAAAAATAATTAAATTGCAATTATTAAAGAAAATAATCCCAAGACTCAATATGTCGATTTGATGCCGTTACCTGACTTACTTCATTCTCTATAACAGTCGACATAACAGAAAATAACAGTCGACATCAAAATTTATTTTTTAATTTTAAAATATATTTTTAAATTACATTTGTGATCTGAATGTAGATGAGCCCTTATTTTGATAATGGAGATTAAAAAAAAAGTATAAATATATTAAATAATAAAAACAGAATAAATTTATTAAATAATTTTAAAAATATTAAATAATTTTAAATATTTTTATTTTAACCAAAATGTGTGGTGTTGTATGTGATATTACCTCTTCCCTTCTCTCCAAACATAGCGGTTTTGGAACATTTTTAACCCATACTGATTTAAAATTATATTTCATTTCAAAGCAGTGAATGATCTTTTAAGCCTTTTTTTTCTAGACTCTTTTTAAATCCCCCTATACCAAGAAAGTTTTATCTTTCTTTAAAATTAGCATATATATTCTTCAAGCTTTGAACAGAAATTATATTGATTTTGTAACACGTTATGAACAAAAGAAAGAAATAATAAAATTGAAAACGTCTAAAAAAGATTGAATTAAAATTTGAGTTTAAATATCAAGTTATTGTTCTCAAATTCATGGTTTATTACTTCTTTGGCCGCATGCCAACTTTTTAATTTGTGAAAATGTGTGAGGAGGGAGTTTTTCTTTTTTATTTTCTCTTGTTTAAAATCAACAGATGCGATTTTTTTTTTCGGTTTCCATATTTATGATAGAATCTTTTTTTTTATTAGTTTGGCGAAACCAACACTTCCAAGTAATAGATTTTTTCGATATCAACCCGCCCATTCAAAATCAATTTTAATGATTCTAATAGTTTGTTAAAGTTCTAAACGTAAAATAAAAATTATTTAAAAATAAGATTTAGAAAGGACTGGTAAGTATGCAAATAGGGCTTCAGAAATGCTAATAATAATAATAAAAACAATAATAATAATAATTGTTTTCGGAAGGTGTATTTCAAGATAACAAATGTGTTTTGTTTTATTTTAAAAATTAAAAATAATAATCAATCAATTTTATACTTGATTTTAAAATAATAATTTAACTCAATATTTATAAACAGCTTCTGAAAAAGGCTGTTTGGAAATTACCGTCTTCTTAATATATATTTGCAGAATTTTTCTATTTGCATAAGGGATTGCAAATTAATATTCAAGTGAGGGAAAAAATCTGACGAATAATAAATTATGGAACAAAATTTTCTTTAAAAATTACGGTATAAAATTTTACCGCAGAAATAGATTTTACAGTGAGCATGATTTTACAGATAATGCACTCAGACGGCAAATTAGATTATATCTATAATTGGACAAAGTGACATCTTCTAAATTCTTACTTAATTTTACACAATTATTTTTTTTTTCATCCAAGATAAATTTTTCAAACATCTAGGCATCAATATTATAACAAATGCTCAATATGAGCCGCAATGGCTCAGGGAATAGAGTGTTCGACTTCTAATGAGGTGAACCGGGTTCGAATCCCAGTCGATACGAATTCCGCATCCGGCTTACACCGACCACAGCACTGACGTGAAATACCCTCAGTGGTAGACAGAACATAAGATAGAGTCCTCTTGCAATCAGGTTAACCGTGAGAGATTTTCGTGGTCTTCCTCTCCGTCTAACGCAAATGCGAGTTAGCTCCATCAAAAAGTACTCCACGAAGGCTAATTTCTCTCAATACTCGATCCAGGAGTTTCCTTGTCTTTTGGATTGGGTTCAAAATTACAAGGCTACGGAGTTGAACATCAGTAGTCGTAAACCCATAAAATTGGGCCGGCTGTTCAACGACGGTTATAAAATAAAATAAAATGCTCAATATATGTGTGTGTTTTTTTTTTGTTAAATGTTTAAGCTATTAAAAATGTGTATTATATTTTTCCTTAAAAGTAGCGCGTGGCTCAACAGCCTATTGTGAGCCAGAGGAGGGGGTCATGTAGATTAATGATCCACAATTTCGTATCCAACAACATGATTGAAGCGATGAAGTCATCAAAATAGCTTTACTCTCAAGAAAACAGTATTTTCTTTCTTGTATTTATTTATATTTTCGCATTCAATCAGAATAAGCTGTCCCTTAGTTTAGTTATCTCTGTTTTTACTCATTATCAATGTATAATTAAATTGGTCACTAGGAGGTAACAGTTTGAATAAAATATGAATAAATAACTAGTATGACTCCTTGTTCTTCTAGTTAGGGTGAAATCTGATTTCAGAATTATAGCTTCTGAATTAGCTTAAAAGAAAAAATATTTTCATGCGTCTTTATTACTTCTCCCTTCTATAAGTAAGTTTATTTAATATTTTATAATTAATCATTCTTCGAAAGGTTTTTCTTTAAAGCCTAAATAGTTTTTGATTAAATACTATTTTTAAAAAAAAAAATTGGCAATTTTGTCCCGGTCGCTACTACCTCATTAAAATATGTTTTCCTTTCCTTAATTAATGTTGCCGTCGGCCATTAAGGTGCCATCTACGGCCAAGAATTCGACTTCTGCTACACCCATGCATCATACCCGTTTATAGGGCTGACCCATTCATTCATCCAAAGATAGTAATTTAGACCTGAACCAGAGAACGATCCATCTCCAATTCAGTACACTCAGAGGTATCGGTTTGTTATAAGAGAATGGAGGACTTTGTGACCCTACAGATTTACTGTGCACCAGCCACCATTTACTACACGGGGAGTCTTCGGCCGGCTGTTTCTTTAATTTATACCAAAGTTATATGCTTCTTCAGATATTTGTAATGCGTTTTCATTATGGTCAATAGAGTGTGAATTAGATTTCTTATTACTATCATTATCGAAAAAAGTGCTGCATTAATCATTGTTTACTACTTATGAATTATCACTCTTTCTCAAGATTCATACTTATATGTTCTTAGATTCCTTATAAAAAAAATTATAAAAGATTACAGATTAGGATCAGCAAAATAATATTTCAGGAAAAGGAAAATGATCGTGAAGGTGGGACTGAATGAATCACAACTTGTTTCGATTACCGGAAAAAAACACGAGAAGAAAATTTTTTTTTGGTAAAATTAAGTTATGTAATGTACATTAAGTAATTTAGTAATGACATTTCTAGTAAGGGAAAAAACGGTATTTTGGTAATATTTTAGCATATATTGTAAAACCATATTTTAATAAATTGTCAAAATCATCTTAGCGCTTCGGTAAAAATTATTGAGCTCTTTGGTGTTAACATAGAGCCAGGAACGCAGTAAATTTTACCAGATTCTGAAAGTTTTGACCATACCTTCTTCCAATTGTAGAGTGTAGTTTAAAGGTAATTATTAAAAACACCCACGAACTTTAAAGTGCAATCAAACAGGTTTTTATGTTTCTTCCTCACTGGAGATTCGTTTTTAAAATATACCGGCACCCTTGCTTTTTACCTTAGTTTGATCCGAGAATTTTCACAGTGAAAGCTTAGACAAGGATAACTATCCCAAGGTCCTGGCACTACTGAGAGCTATTTTCAACTTCCTTGCAAAAATATAGTGTTTTGAAATAATTTTTATGAAAAAAAAATTGCCGAGAATTTTTTAATAAGCTTTATAAACTACAGTTTTGAAAAAAGGGTTTCTAAAACTATGTGACTCTGTTTTTAGCCCTCAATAAAATTTGTCCCGGGATTCATAAACAGGACCCGACTTTGCCTAATTATGGCCCGGGGCAAAAACTTCTTGAGAGGCCCCCCGCTGCTTCACTTTTTCAGTAATGAAGAACCGAACTTTAAGGAGGTATTTAAATTTTTCACCTCATTATAGATAACATAACAAGAAAATTGATTAGAACCTATTAATAGCTATAAAGTCTCCCCCCCCCCCGTTCATTGGTTGGACGAAATATCGTTCCATCTATTTTATTGATTGACAATTTCATGTTTATCATGCAGAATGCAGTTTCCTGATTGTCATCAAGCTTCGAAAAATTCATATCCTTGCTGACATTAGAACGGAATAAAAAGTGACTCTTCTTTGTCACAATAGCCCCTCCCCCCTCCATCTCACCATACTGCACAAACAAACACTTTTTATTTCAATTATCACAGTATTTCCACTTCCTTACCCGCTTCTAAACGTTACGCCAGTTTGGAGAATGAATGGAAAGAAATGAGGCAAATTAGAATTTTGCAAAATTCTACTTTTCTACGTAAAACAAAAGTTGTATTTCGTAATAAGCACACAAACCTGCATATGCATGTGTAACAATAAATAAATATGATTCATTTTAAAAAGAACGAAGATTTAAATAATTAATTAAAAAATGTCTTGTTGAAAATTTCGATTCCATTTCCCTTCCTTAATCTGTAAGAAATTAACTTAAAGCAACCCTTAAAACAGTAGAAGAGTTTTCACTTCGCTCTGCAAAAATTTGGCAGATGCAAATTTTCTTTGAATCGTCCTTCGATTTGATTGGTTATCAACTAAGAGGCGAAAATGAAATGAAATCATCATGTGATGGAACAATTTATAGAACGGTGATCGTGCTGCATTTAAGGCGGTGATTGTTCGTGATTGGCAATTCTCCTGATAGAGGTAATAAAGAATTTTAATATACTTTATATTCATGATACATTTTATTTGCTAAATAATTTCCCTTTACTAATATTTATATTAAAATCTTTGTTTTTTATGGATTTCTTTCCACATCGAAAGAGAAATGTTGGTGTATGTCTTAAGACGCTATTACCAAACAGTTCTTTCAGAATGGAGCTCTTTTTACGTTCGAAACACTTTTAAATTGTATTTTAGATTCAATATTTAAATTTAATGTGATCAGAATCTATTGTTTATATGAAAGCTATACGACAGAAATTTGTTGAATAAACAAAATTAACGTTTTTAATTACTTATATAATTATAAATGAATAAATTGGAATTAACTGGAGGAAATTCTAATTTCTTTTAAATGTTACATTAATTCAAAACTTACTATTTCAAATATTGATGTTTTTTTTCTCAGTTGATTTAATTCATATTTTTCGTGATTGATTAAACATATGTGAATTTACAGATTATTTAATTTTTCTTATCTGAGTCTTTAACATTACATTAAAAACATACTAAGAATTTAAAAAATATTATAAAATTTTTTTGAAGTAATTAGCTGTTAGACCATAAAGCTAAGTTTTAGTTATTGTCTATAAAATCAAAATAATTTTTTAAAAAAAGTATTAATTTTTAGAACTTTGAGTATTTGATAGTATTTAATAATGCAATATAGTGAAAAGATAAGTTTAAAAAATATTTAATTTCAAAGAAAAATATATAAAAAAAATTTTGAGGTTGATCAATTATGGTCAAAAGTTTCATTGTTTGTATTTATGTCTGTATACTCACAAACTGTAATTCAAAGTAATGTATTGGATATATATGTGTAAAAATTTTCGAAAAAAAAAGTACCAGGAAAAAGAACCAAATCATTACACCTCCTTTATTTTTGTATATAAATGTAAAGTCCCATTCGTTTAGGATCATTCAACCCGAATTTAATGAGATTAAATTAGATTTCGAAGCATTTAAAAATTAATTACAAAATTATTGTTTTCAAATTTGAAAAAAAAAAATATAAACTATGCAAGATATGAGTATTCAATGCATCTCGTTATATTGCACATGCACAAAAAATTAAATTTTTCATAATTTTTTCATAATTTTGTAGTGAATTATAATTGACTAATGAAAAAAGTTTTAATTTTCACATTGTAAACATTTTAAAAGTTTCAGGCACTTTACCAAGTAGTTTTTGTATTTCTTTTTTATTATTATTTTTTTTTAAATAAAACACCCAAAACGATTGAGGGTTTTCTGCAAATTTAATTTTGTATTATGTAATTTGCAATGCTAGAAAATGACATTTGTGGATCAGATTGTGTTAATTCCTGATAATTTTCAGCTTTCTTTTGAAAAGTACACGAACTACTTAGAAAATTGCTTCAAACTTAATAAAATTTTTATGATATTAGAATAATACTTTTTTTATTTATTTGACAAAAATATTTTTTAATTGAGGTAATTTTTCTGCACATGCGCAGCATGAAAAAACTACTTAAAATGCTCATAGCTTGTGCAGTTTTTAATTTTTTTTCTCCAAATTTTTCTTTAATTTTTATTAAATATTTTTTTAGATTATAGTTGAAAAAAAATAATAAAAAACTGTCTATATTTCCATGTCAAAAATTGAAAGAGCATTGACATTTCATATATATGGTAGAGCAAATAATTTAGATTTATCCGTAATTATTACGATGTCATGACATGACTAAAATTACTGACGTTGAGTAATAAGAATTATGGATTTTGATAATTTCCATACTAATTTCCTAAACATAAGTTGTTTCTCATAACTACCTAGAACTATGAAACTTTGTTGTCCTCAACTCATTTACTTATCTTTTTTTTACTCTTCTAACAAATATAAATACAATAAATGATTAAATATTGTAAATGATTTTATAGAAGTATAAAATTTAATAAAAAAAGCTAAGAAATCTTATAAATCACAGTCAAATGGACTGTTCTAAAATTTTGTCTTCACTCCTTATCAAAAAAGCTAGAAAACATAAACCCAAATAAATGCTGTAAACAGAAATTTCTATTGCTTCAAATGCAAAATGATAAAGAATTCTAGTGTTAATTTTCCCCAAAAAACAAAACATTGATTTCTAAAAATCACACTTATTTCATCATTTTACATAGAAGTATAAAATTTCAGTGTCGTTTAATTTTTAATTTAGATATATCTAAAACCTATATCTATATATAGATTTAGGATTAGGTAAGGATATCTCTATATCGTTTATCTAAATATTATGTTTTTATTCAATAGTAAATTTATGCATAGTTTTATGAATGTTATATACCAATATAAATTGAAGTAGTATATACTGCTTAAAATTGAGTTAATATGAATTTTGTTAAGGTTAACTGAATATATTTCTATGTTATTGCACTTCTGATTATTGATCTCTGGGGTTCAGGGGATAAAGCACTTGCCTCCCAGTAAGGTAACCTGGGTTCGAATCCCAGCAATGGCGGGTCGAAATAAATTTCGCAACGACTAGAGTGCTGGAGTAAAATATCCTCAGTGTTATACCAATCATGGGATAGAGATTCTTCGCCGTCAGTTTAACTGTGGAAGGTTTTCGGGGTTTTTCTCCTCATGTAACGCAAATGCGTGTTAGTTCTATCTAAATGTCCTCCACAAAGGCAAATTTCTCTCAATCCAGGAGTTTCCTTGTCTTTTGGTTTGGATTCAAAGTTACAAATCTATGGAGTTGAACGTTAGTTTCACAAACACAAATTTGGGTCTGCTGTTCAACTACGATTATAAAATAAAACAACCGCTATCAGCATTTTTATGCCTCCAAATTTTGTACAATTTGATCAGGGTTGGCAGGTTTTTGACATGTGACAGTTTTTGACGGTTTAAACCATGGTTTAAACTGTCACGTCAAAAACCTATATTCATATGTGAAATTTAATTAATACATAAAATTTATATATTTTTTATAAAGGATAGTGTTTCTAAATATGTTCTAGAAAAAATAAATTTAAAATTTTAAAGAAACACTTATATTTTGAATAGTAACCAAAATCTTGTACTTTTGAAAGCTCACATCTTTTGTAATATTATGTTTTCATTTTCATGTGCTATTGAAAATCTGCAGTGATATTATTAAGAAATTTATTTAAAACCAAATTTAGTGTATAATATAGATTATACTAAAAATTAGACATTTTTAAAGATAAACATTAGCAGTTTTGTACATTAGACATCTTTTAAAGAAAAATCTTTTAAACAGGTTGGGCACATGCAACATTCACAATCAGGGAATTTTTGTCTATTTTCAGCTCTTCTAAAGTAAACTGGGGGGAGGGGGATTAGTGAACTGCTTTCAACATACTTTGTTTGGTGGTGGAAAAATGTTCAAAACTAGTTATGTGTTACCGTATGCTGCGAGGAGCAAATGAACTAGACTATTGAATTTTGAATTAAATTTCTACTTCCATCATTTTCATTTTGATTGTTTAGTGTGATGCATGTTCTAATTTTTAAAATTATGTATTTAATTAGGATAATTAAAAAATTTCCATAATAATTTGTTTAAATATTTCATGGATCAGTGACTGTAATGTTCTTCTGTTTAGTTTGACTTTTGTGATTGGTTGCTAGTTTTTCAGAAAAATCAGTAATTCTGGATTTTAAATCTTCAATTTTTTTAATTCATAGTTAACATAAGACAATACAAATTTAAGTGCTTTCTGTTAAATACACAGAGCAGTTAGTGTCGATTTACAGTATATTCAGCCTATTCATTTACTATGCTGAAAATTTAGTTTATCTAAATACTTGTGAATTTCATTTTGCTGAATACTATATAGTTTTGTTGAATATCTAAATATTCAGCTGTTGAACAATTACTTCTTACTTTCAAGATATACATTATTTGTATTCTTAATACAAGTGGAGAAAAAAAAAATTAAGAGATAAAAAATTTTTTAAAATGATAAGTGTAATAATTATAAATAAATATAATAAACAATATGAATTATATTTATCATTATTCATAAACAGGGGTCTGTTTAGAAGAAATTTGGGTCCATTAACGGACCCTTCACAAAATATTTTAACTTAAAAACGGACCCTTCACAAAATATTTTAACTTAAAAACGGACCCTTCACAAAATGATTTTTCTTTTAATCGGACCCTTCACAAATTTGTTTATCTTCATTATTATTTTGTTAATCGAATAAACCCTTTCCAGGGCAGAAAACAAGAAGGATTGATGTAAACGAATTAAGTTTTGTCTTCGGCAGACGATTCTTCCATTATTCGTCCGAAATTAATATTCTGCGTTCAGCAGTATAGGCTAAATACCAAATATTTGTATGTTGCATCTCTACTTTAGAAGCAGCAATTGTTGTTTATTTTTGAAAATTTAATTTTTTTAATTGTAATTTTACAGTGTCTTGTATATCTTTACAATTTAAAAACTCCTTGAAAAAGTTTTTTTTTCCAATAACGGACCCTATTTGCACAAATTCATAAAAGCGGACCCTGGTTGAAAGAATGTGAGTAATTTTTTCACAATTTCACGAAAAACGGACCTTTCACAAAATGTCTGGACAGACCCCTGATAAATATAACTACTTTTAAATTCAAATTAACATACTGGATAATAAAGATATTCAGTCTAACATTAAAAAAAATTTTTATACACTTGTATCAAGTTTGTATTTATACAACATAACTTGTAAGCTCCTTATAAATATAAATGTTAGTTATATGTTCCTTATATGTCAAAAATGCATGGTAATAAACTTTTAATTTTCTTAAATATCAAAAAGAAATTTTTTTTTTTCAAAATATAAATATTTAAACTATTTTTGTGCAAAATTTTTCTGCACATGGATTTGAATATAAATTTCTGAGATTTTAAATCTGTTATTTTACCTTAATTTTAATAAAAAAATATTTTAAAACCTGCTGATTACCTATAGTATAATTAAATTTCCATATAATGCATGGCAACTGTTGGTAGTTTTGAGGTTTATATATTTTCTTGGAAAACTTCAGTTTTTGACGGTTTAAACCAGTATTATACCCTTGTCATGTCAAAAACCCAACCCTGAATTTGATACAAGGATAGAAATTACGAAAACTAGGCGCTATATAGTGAGTAATAATCTCTTTACATTTTCACTGGTCTGTTTATGCCCCGATTAAATTTTTTGTGAACAAAAAAGTACTAAAGTTAAAATAAATAAAAATTAAAATACAAAGAATGTGTAATGTTCGCAATTATGATGAAATACAAGTTTCAAAATATCAGGTCGTCACCCAACTGCCGCAAAAAGAATCAAATATACAGGATATATAATATTGATCGCCGTTTCTCAGAACCCTCAAAACGTAAATGAAAACAGTATGAGCATTAAGGTTTGAAAATTAATAGTGAAACATTGGGAAAAAAAATGAATAAAAAGTTTTTTAAGAAAAAGTTATTGAAATTTAAGAAATCTAGAGAAAGAGGGACAAAGAATCAAAACCTGTTTAGTTGCAGGAGAAAAAAGGAGTTCAACTGCGATCATTGGAAAGTTATTATCCGGCTATCAAACTGGTTTTGTTATTTTTTATCCAGTCTTTTTCGCTAGTGATTCAACTCTCTGCTTTTAATAATTAATTTCAATATAATATTTTTTGGTCACTTTAGCTTGCCAATTTAGAATTTATTGGGCTTATATTAACTGTTTTATGTTTTTTTTTTTAAAAAGTTACGAAGCCGGCTAATTAGACTGCTTAAAAGGAAACTGATTAGCATGTTAGTCAACTTTTATACAAAAACGTATAAAGCTGAGAAAAATGAAAGGGCTACCAGATATACTCGTATATTTAAAATCATATTTACTTGTCAATATTTATTTTTCACACCTCTCGTCATTTATTAGATTTTAATAAATCAAAAATATTTTTCTTTACTGAACTGAATGAAAGAAGTTGGCTTTTGTACAAACTGATTCACTTTTTAACTTGTCTTTAAATGCCTCTTTTCATTAGAAAATCCGAAGTATTTAAACTCGCAAAGGTAGAGATTAAATCTAAATTTTACTGTATTTAT
The DNA here is from genome assembly GCF_982258835.1 of Parasteatoda tepidariorum. NCBI lineage: Eukaryota > Metazoa > Arthropoda > Arachnida > Araneae > Theridiidae > Parasteatoda > Parasteatoda tepidariorum. The sequence continues at coordinate 124,855,800 of NC_141756.1, forward strand.
TGATTGTTTAAAAAATTCTATCTGTGGTAAATTTTTTATACTTTACACAATGGATTTATTATTTCATAAAATGTAATTTTTTTCTCTCCTTACTCTTTGTCAGTCATAGTACGAATGCACAGTATTTAACCGTTTCCCTCTAATAGAGTCGAAATCGTTCATAATGAACCCAGATTTAATGAGGAGCCGGATTTAACGAAGAAAGCAAAAATACTTGGTTGGTAGACCCAATTGGAACTTAGTTCGCTCTTAAAGAGCAAATCCCGGTTTCAGCAATCAATATTTTTGTGATTCATAAGCAGGGGTCTGTTTAGAAGAAATTACGGACCCTTCGCAAAATATCTTTTCTTAAAAACGGACCCTTCACAAAATAATTACTTTTAATCGGACTCTTCACAAAATAATTTCTTTTAATCGGACCCTTCACAAATTTGTTTATTTCATTATTGTTTTATATGTTGCATCACTAAATTAGTAGCTGTAATTGCTGTTTATTTTATAAAATTTAATTTTTTTTAATTATATATTTTCAATGTTCTTTACAATTTAAAAACTCATTGAAAAAGTGCTGCAATAACGGACCCTATTTGCACAAATTCACAAAAGTGGACCCTGGTTGAAAGAATGTGGCTTAACGTTTATTTTATATCAAAAAATTACGAGTAATTTTTTCACAATTTTACGAACAGACTTTTCACAAAATGTCTGGACAGACCCCTGATAAGAATTACATTTAATTCCAACTCTCCAGCTCAGTTAATCCCTTCTTAGAGCAGTTCTTTTTTGATATTACTGAATTTTTTTAATTATTTTTTTTATTTTTATTTTTTACTATTTGAGCCATAAAGCTTATCCGAAGAACTGTAACGCTATAATAGGAATAGTTCAAAGCAATTTAATTACTTTTTTCATATTCTACACAGAAATAAAAAAACAAAAGAAATAAATATTGTATTTCTAATTTAGTAAGTAACATTGAACGTTTTTGATATTTTCACAACCGCTCGGTTAAACAGCATATATACAGTACCTTCGTGCTGCTTGCTGATTGCTATCTCCTATAGATTATATGCTTGCTATTTTGATGTGTGAAATATTGATATTAATATTATCAAATTTCTCTTTCAAGGTCATGAAACTAAGGAAATCAGAGCATAAGCTCGAAGAATTTTGATGAAAAAAATGATAAGTACCGATTTTATAGCTTGATTTCATTTCTCTCTCTCATATATATATATATATATATATATATATATATATATATATATATATATATATATATATATATAATATTTATTTTACTTCATTTATAAATATAAATGTATATAAGCACAATAAAAACAAAAAGAGAAAAAAGAGAATGCTTTTATAAATTTGGAAAAACAAAGCCTTAATTTCTCAGTTAAATATTAAAATAGTTTAGAACATGCAACATTAAAAAAACACTATTCTGCATTTTTCTTCACAGAATTGATTTATTATTTATATACCAAGACATGTGTTTATTAAGTTTTAAAGAATTTGAATTTAAATAAGCAAAATTAAATAGAGAAGGTGGATATAGTAGCGAAAGGTTTATTAACTATTAAATTATTTTGCACGCAGCTTACAGAATGTTAGTAAGTCTCATATTACTTTAATTTATATTTTTTTAAGTATTTAAATTTTGAATATGGAAACTAATTTGCATACAATAACTTAATCATTATTTCTCTTGATCAGAAGGTCAAGCTAAATTAATTAATAATACTCTCGATATAAATTATATTATGTCCTGATTATGATTTAGAAATTATGTGTCGTTATCGGCACGGCTGCTATCGTGATAGTAAATAATTTTTTAATAACTATTCTCCTTTGTTTTTACTTTTTTCTACTAATATTTTTATATACGATTATGTTCCTGCCAGTTAGATAACTTTTCACTTTCTTTTGAGTCATTATGCCCCAACCAGTTCGAGTGATGAACTGGTTGATGATGGGGTATGTCTTCCAGAAAGTCCGGAATATGATTGAGTAATTCTGTATCGCTCGCGGTAAAAGAATTACTTGATCTATGTGCTTGTATTGCCGGGGCCGTAGTAACGATTTAGAAATTCATCTGCAGAGTGTAGTTGCAATGAATTTCTTAATCTAGGACCTGTCCGCCTTCCGGGCACTGGAAGCTTACTTGCTGTCGAGGTAATAATGCTTACTTTTTCTAGCATTTTTCTTTGTTTTTTTTTTTTTTTCTTTTCTATGATTTTTCTAGTTATTATGCCCCAACCAGTTCGAGTGATGAACTGGTTGATGATGGGGTATGTCTTCCAGAAAGTCCGGAATATGATTGAGTAATTCTGTATCGCTCGCGGTAAAAGAATTACTTGATCTATGTGCTTGTATTGCCGGGGCCGTAGTAACGATTTAGAAATTCATCTGCAGAGTGTAGTTGCAATGAATTTCTTAATCTAGGACCTGTCCGCCTTCCGGGCACTGGAAGCTTACTTGCTGTCGAGGTAATAATGCTTACTTTTTCTAGCATTTTTCTTTGTTTTGTTTTTTTTTTTCTTTTCTATGATTTTTCTAGTTATTATGCCCCAACCAGTTCGAGTGATGAACTGGTTGATGATGGGGTATGTCTTCCAGAAAGTCCGGAATATGATTGAGTAATTCTGTATCGCTCGCGGTAAAAGAATTACTTGATCTATGTGCTTGTATTGCCGGGGCCGTAGTAACGATTTAGAAATTCATCTGCAGAGTGTAGTTGCAATGAATTTCTTAATCTAGGACCTGTCCGCCTTCCGGGCACTGGAAGCTTACTTGCTGTCGAGGTAATAATGCTTACTTTTTCTAACATTTTTCTTTGTTTTGTTTTTTTTCTTTTCTATGATTTTTCTAGTTATTATGCCCCAACCAGTTCGAGTGATGAACTGGTTGATGATGGGGTATGTCTTCCAGAAAGTCCGGAATATGATTGAGTAATTCTGTATCGCTCGCGGTAAAAGAATTACTTGATCTATGTGCTTGTATTGCCGGGGCCGTAGTAACGATTTAGAAATTCATCTGCAGAGTGTAGTTGCAATGAATTTCTTAATCTAGGACCTGTCCGCCTTCCGGGCACTGGAAGCTTACTTGCTGTCGAGGTAATAATGCTTACTTTTTCTAACATTTTTCTTTGTTTTGTTTTTTTTCTTTTCTATGATTTTTCTAGTTATTATGCCCCAACCAGTTCGAGTGATGAACTGGTTGATGATGGGGTATGTCTTCCAGAAAGTCCGGAATATGATTGAGTAATTCTGTATCGCTCGCGGTAAAAGAATTACTTGATCTATGTGCTTGTATTGCCGGGGCCGTAGTAACGATTTAGAAATTCATCTGCAGAGTGTAGTTGCAATGAATTTCTTAATCTAGGACCTGTCCGCCTTCCGGGCACTGGAAGCTTACTTGCTGTCGAGGTAATAATGCTTACTTTTTCTAGCATTTTTCTTTGTTTTGTTTTTTTTTTCTTTTCTATGATTTTTCTAGTTATTATGCCCCAACCAGTTCGAGTGATGAACTGGTTGATGATGGGGTATGTCTTCCAGAAAGTCCGGAATATGATTGAGTAATTCTGTATCGCTCGCGGTAAAAGAATTACTTGATCTATGTGCTTGTATTGCCGGGGCCGTAGTAACGATTTAGAAATTCATCTGCAGAGTGTAGTTGCAATGAATTTCTTAATCTAGGACCTGTCCGCCTTCCGGGCACTGGAAGCTTACTTGCTGTCGAGGTAATAATGCTTACTTTTTCTAGCATTTTTCTTTGTTTTGTTTTTTTTTTTCTTTTCTATGATTTTTCTAGTTATTATGCCCCAACCAGTTCGAGTGATGAACTGGTTGATGATGGGGTATGTCTTCCAGAAAGTCCGGAATATGATTGAGTAATTCTGTATCGCTCGCGGTAAAAGAATTACTTGATCTATGTGCTTGTATTGCCGGGGCCGTAGTAACGATTTAGAAATTCATCTGCAGAGTGTAGTTGCAATGAATTTCTTAATCTAGGACCTGTCCGCCTTCCGGGCACTGGAAGCTTACTTGCTGTCGAGGTAATAATGCTTACTTTTTCTAACATTTTTCTTTGTTTTGTTTTTTTTCTTTTCTATGATTTTTCTAGTTATTATGCCCCAACCAGTTCGAGTGATGAACTGGTTGATGATGGGGTATGTCTTCCAGAAAGTCCGGAATATGATTGAGTAATTCTGTATCGCTCGCGGTAAAAGAATTACTTGATCTATGTGCTTGTATTGCCGGGGCCGTAGTAACGATTTAGAAATTCATCTGCAGAGTGTAGTTGCAATGAATTTCTTAATCTAGGACCTGTCCGCCTTCCGGCCACTGGAAGCTTACTTGCTGTCGAGGTAATAATGCTTACTTTTTCTAACATTTTTCTTTGTTTTGCTTTTTTTCTTTTCTATGATTTTTCTAGTTATTATGCCCCAACCAGTTCGAGTGATGAACTGGTTGATGATGGGGTATGTCTTCCAGAAAGTCCGGAATATGATTGAGTAATGCTGTATCGCTCGCGGTAAAAGAATTACTTGATCTATGTGCTTGTATTGCCGGGGCCGTAGTAACGATTTAGAAATTCATCTGCAGAGTGTACTTGCAATGAATTTCTTAATCTAGGACCTGTCCGCCTTCCGGGCACTGGAAGTTTACCTGCTGTCGAGGCAATAATAATTTTTTTCTTGAAATTTTTGTTTTTGTGTCTTATTTTTTGCGCAATAAAAAAATTTCCATTTAAATAATGAGGCGGGAATGCTTTTTTAAAAATAAAAAATAAAATCGATTATTTTTTTGTGCAATTACATTCCCACAATTTTTTAATAAGATAAAAGTTTGACTTTTGAGCAGTCAATTTAATAAGATAAAAGTTTGACTTTTGAGCAGTTAATTTAATAATTAAAGACCGTGAACAAACTCTGCAGATAATATATTATCTGAAAAACTCACTCTTCACAATATTTTTTATTTAGAAGAAGTATACTTTTTTTAAAAATACTCTAACTGAGGGGAATGAGAGTTGATGACTGCCATAATTTAAAGTACTACATTTGTTCTGTTGTCATAAATAATAAAATAGAATGTGAGAGGAAGATTTGCTTGCATAAAAATAACTGTATTTTATTTAAAAAAGAATTTGCTAGAAATAATGAGATGAAAAATAGTATATATAATGAGTAATAAAAGAAATAATGAGTTCGTTTTCCAGTTGTTACAATTAAAAAATGGTGTTAACCATGATGTAAATTGACCTAAGTTTGTGTACGCTAACCTGTGTTATTATTGTTCATATTTGTAAGAACCTTCATTTAAAGTCAAAATATTATCTGTTTAAACCTTGCCGAGAGATGCTAAAAAAATTTCAATGCAAGCCCAGGTAACGTTTTCTAAAAGCCAGAACAAACCATTAGTTTTTAAAAAAATTTCCAAAATAAAGACTTAATTGAACGAATTCCCTATACTATTAGTAGAGTTTTTCCAATGGCCCCCATCAAAAAGACCTTTTTCCCAAAGAAAAAATAAAATAGTGAATTTAGTTTTGTAAGAAGGAAAAAAAATATTTTGAAAATAAGTTGAATGATAGTGTTGAATAATAGTTTTGAATAATAAATAATTGCCCAATCTAATCAAAATACCTTTAAACAAAATTTTTAAGTCATACAACCCATAAGACTACTTTTAAGCTATACGTATATCTTATTTATTCCTTTTCAGGTAAAACTCATAAATATTTTAGTTTTTCTTTTAGTTAACAGAAGTATTGAAGACTACAAATACTGAGTTGACTTGGCTTAATTTTAATATTCTTTCTTTCATCTGTTGTTTACTATTCAGGGATGAGATTCTTCCGCGGATTCGCGGATTTCCGCTTTTTTTCAGATTTTTCCATTTTTCCCGCTAATTTCCGCGGAAATTTTTTTTTGCCCAAGTTAAAATGTTTTATGAGGAATTTAATTTTCCGCGAAGGGAAATTGTTGAAGTCCCTTTTCCTCCCTCTGAAGTTTCTCTAAAAATCATTTCCTTGGGATAAAACTGGTTGACCTTTATACAGGGATGAGATTTTTTTTGTCTCTCGAATTTCAGCCTTTTTATCAAAAACTCCGATTCTCTAAAAGTTTCGTTTTTTTTTAAAATAAATATCCCGTTTTTTTTAAATTCAGTCATTGAAGTAAAATAATTATATTTATTTACGATTTTCAAAGATAAACAGAAAATTCAATCTACGCCCTAGCTGCTAACCCTTCCGCATTTTTACTTATTTTAGCTATTTTCTCCGATTTCACGCACAGAAAATAAGATTTTCCGTATTTTTTATCCGTCGGCTGGATAGCTCGTATTTTCGTAATTCAGATCTCGATTTTTATTCACGCGATTTTAATATCAATCATCGATTTTCGTATTTACCTGATTTAAAAGTTGCACATTGCGATTCTTATTTAAGCTATTTAAATATCGTATATTATGATTCTTATTTACGACATTTAAAAATCCAATATCGTGTTTTGTATTTATGCATTTTTAAAATCTCGATTTTATTATCAAATCTCGATTTTCGTATTTACCTGATTTAAAAGTTGAACGTTGCGATTCTTATTCAGGCGATTTAAATATTGTACAGTGCGATTCTTACTAACGAGATTTAAAAAATCAATATCGCGATTTGTATTTACAAGCTTTTAAAGCCCCATGTAGCAATTCGTATTCACGTGAGCTTAAAATCCAATATCATGATTCGTTTTTGTGGTTGTAATAACGCGCGATTTAAAAATTATGCATCGTGATCAAAAAATTAAAAAATCATGATTTGTATTTTCGCATTTTTTAAATTCGATGTAGAGTTTCATATTTACGTGATTTAAAAGTCTCTTATCGGGATTTATATTCACATGGTTTACAAGTTTAAAAATCGCACTTTTTTGTCAAATTTTTGTTTATATATATATATATATATATATATATATATATATATATATATATATATATATATATATATATATATATATATATATATATATATATATATATATATATATATATAAAATTTTTTTTTCTTTCTTTTTTTTTGTTTTTTGGATTTCCTCTTTTATACTTTCTGACTACTCTCATCCCTGTAAATATGTAACTGATACGTTATTTGTTCTTTCCTTTCTCACCTTTTTTTAATCTTTATTTTTAATGTTTTTTTTTCTTCCTTTTTACTAATAACCACCTTGTTGCCTGCAATGCTGTTGTCTGGGGAAGACACTAGAATGTGCAATGGGCGTTGTAGGAAGATGATGTCCCACCTCGTTGGAGGTAGGGAGGCCCAGTAACACTTTCAAAGTATCAGGCAGTACAAAACTCTCTTTTGTTATTATTTAACCTCTAACGTTTCCTCATATTTTTTTAATATTTTTTTTCTAATATGTAACTGATACGTTATTTGTTCTTTCCTTTCTCACCTTTTTTTAATCTTTATTTTTAATGTTTTTTTTTCTTCCTTTTTACTAATAACCACCTTGTTGCCTGCAATGCTGTTGTCTGGGGAAGACACTAGAATGTGCAATGGGCGTTGTAGGAAGATGATGTCCCACCTCGTTGGAGGTAGGGAGGCCCAGTAACACTTTCAAAGTATCAGGCAGTACAAAACTCTCTTTTGTTATTATTTAACCTCTAACGTTTCCTCATATTTTTTAAATATTTTTTTTCTAATATGTAACTGATACGTTATTTGTTCTTTCCTTTCTCACCTCTTTTTAATCTTTATTTTTAATGTTTTTTTTTTCTTCCTTTTTACTAATAACCACCTTGTTGCCTGCAATGCTGTTGTCTGGGGAAGACACTAGAATGTGCAATGGGCGTTGTAGGAAGATGATGTCCCACCTCGTTGGAGGTAGGGAGGCCCAGTAACACTTTCAAAGTATCAGGCAGTACAAAACTCTCTTTTGTTATTATTTAACCTCTAACGTTTCCTCATATTTTTTTAATATTTTTTTTCTAATATGTAACTGATACGTTATTTGTTCTTTCCTTTCTCACCTTTTTTTAATCTTTATTTTTAATGTTTTTTTTTTCTTCCTTTTTACTAATAACCACCTTGTTGCCTGCAATGCTGTTGTCTGGGGAAGACACTAGAATGTGCAATGGGCGTTGTAGGAAGATGATGTCCCACCTCGTTGGAGGTAGGGAGGCCCAGTAACACTTTCAAAGTATCAGGCAGTACAAAACTCCCTTTTGTTATTATTTAACCTCTAAGGTTTCCTCATATTTTTTAAATATTTTTTTTCTAATATGTAACTGATACGTTATTTGTTCTTTCCTTTCTCACCTTTTTTTAATCTTTATTTTTAATGTTTTTTTTTCTTTCTTTTTACTAATAACCACCTTGTTGCCTGCAATGCTGTTGTCTGGGGAAGACACTAGAATGTGCAATGGGCGTTGTAGGAAGATGATGTCCCACCTCGTTGGAGGTAGGGAGGCCCAGTAACACTTTCAAAGTATCAGGCAGTACAAAACTCTCTTTTGTTATTATTTAAGCTCTAAAGTTTCCTCATATTTTTTAAATATTTTTTTTCTAATATGTAACTGACACGTTATTTGTTCTTTCCTTTCTCACCTTTTTTTAATCTTTATTTTTAATGTTTTTTTTTCTTCCTTTTTACTAATAACCACCTTGTTGCCTGCAATGCTGTTGTCTGGGGAAGACACTAGAATGTGCAATGGGCGTTGTAGGAAGATGATGTCCCACCTCGTTGGAGGTAGGGAGGCCCAGTAACACTTTCAAAGTATCAGGCAGTACAAAACTCTCTTCTGTTATTATTTAAGCTCTAACGTTTCCTCATATTTTTTAAATATTTTTTTTCTAATATGTAACTGATGCGTTATTTGTTCTTTCCTTTCTCACCTTTTTTTAATGTTTATTTTTAATGTTTTTTTTTCTTCCTTTTTACTAATAACCACCTTGTTGCCTGCAATGCTGTTGTCTGGGGAAGACACTAGAACGTGCAATGGGCGTTGTAGGAAGATGATGTCCCACCTCGTTGGAGGTAGGGAGGCCCAGTAACACTTTCAAAGTATCAGGCAGTACAAAACTCTCTTTTGTTATTATTTAACCTCTAAGGTTTCCTCATATTTTTTAAATATTTTTTTTCTAATATGTAACTGATACGTTATTTGTTCTTTCCTTTCTCACCTTTTTTTAATCTTTATTTTTAATGTTTTTTTTCTTCCTTTTTACTAATAACCACCTTGTTGCCTGCAATGCTGTTGTCTGGGGAAGACACTAGAATGTGCAATGGGCGTTGTAGGAAGATGATGTCCCACCTCGTTGGAGGTAGGGAGGCCCAGTAACACTTTCAAAGTATCAGGCAGTACAAAACTCTCTATTGTTATTATTTAACCTCTAACGTTTCCTCATATTTTTTAAATATTTTTTTTCTAATATGTAACTGATACGTTATTTGTTCTTTCCTTTCTCACCTTTTTTTAATCTTTATTTTTAATGTTTTTTTTCTTCCTTTTTACTAATAACCACCTTGTTGCCTGCAATGCTGTTGTCTGGGGAAGACACTAGAATGTGCAATGGGCGTTGTAGGAAGATGATGTCCCACCTCGTTGGAGGTAGGGAGGCCCAGTAACACTTTCAAAGTATCAGGCAGTACAAAACTCTCTTTTGTTATTATTTAACCTCTAACGTTTCCTCATATTTTTTAAATATTTTTTTTCTAATATGTAACTGATACGTTATTTGTTCTTTCCTTTCTCACCTTTTTTTAATCTTTATTTTTAATGTTTTTTTTTCTTCCTTTTTACTAATAACCACCTTGTTGCCTGCAATGCTGTTGTCTGGGGAAGACACTAGAATGTGCAATGGGCGTTGTAGGAAGATGATGTCCCACCTCGTTGGAGGTAGGGAGGCCCAGTAACACTTTCAAAGTATCAGGCAGTACAAAACTCTCTTTTGTTATTATTTAACCTCTAACGTTTCCTCATATTTTTTAAATATTTTTTTTCTAATATGTAACTGATACGTTATTTGTTCTTTCCTTTCTCACCTTTTTTTAATATTTATTTTTAATGTTTCTTTTTCTTCCTTTTTACTAATAACCACCTTGTTGCCTGCAATGCTGTTGTCTGGGGAAGACACTAGAATGTGCAATGGGCGTTGTAGGAAGATGATGTCCCACCTCGTTGGAGGTAGGGAGGCCCAGTAACACTTTCAAAGTATCAGGCAGTACAAAACTCTCTTTTGTTATTATTTAACCTCTAACGTTTCCTCATATTTTTTAAATATTTTTTTTCTAATATGTAACTGATGCGTTATTTGTTCTTTCCTTTCTCACCTTTTTTTAATGTTTATTTTTACTGTTTTTTTTTCTTCCTTTTTACTAATAACCACCTTGTTGCCTGCAATGCTGTTGTCTGGGGAAGACACTAGAATGTGCAATGGGCGTTGTAGGAAGATGATGTCCCACCTCGTTGGAGGTAGGGAGGCCCAGTAACACTTTCAAAGTATCAGGCAGTACAAAACTCTCTTTTGTTATTGTTTAACCTCTAACGTTTCCTCATATTTTTTAAATATTTTTTTTCTAATATGTAACTGATACGTTATTTGTTCTTTCCTTTCTCACCTTTTTTTAATCTTTATTTTTAATGTTTTTTTTTTCTTCCTTTTTACTAATAACCACCTTGTTGCCTGCAATGCTGTTGTCTGGGGAAGACACTAGAATGTGCAATGGGCGTTGTAGGAAGATGATGTCCCACCTCGTTGGAGGTAGGGAGGCCCAGTAACACTTTCAAAGTATCAGGCAGTACAAAACTCTCTTTTGTTATTATTTAACCTCTAACGTTTCCTCATATTTTTTAAATATTTTTTTTCTAATATGTAACTGATGCGTTATTTGTTCTTTCCTTTCTCACCTTTTTTTAATGTTTATTTTTAATGTTTTTTTTTCTTCCTTTTTACTAATAACCACCTTGTTGCCTGCAATGCTGTTGTCTGGGGAAGACACTAGAATGTGCAATGGGCGTTGTAGGAAGATGATGTCCCACCTCGTTGGAGGTAGGGAGGCCCAGTAACACTTTCAAAGTATCAGGCAGTACAAAACTCTCTTTTGTTATTATTTAACCTCTAACGTTTCCTCATATTTTTTAAATATTTTTTTTCTAATATGTAACTGATGCGTTATTTGTTCTTTCCTTTCTCACCTTTTTTTAATGTTTATTTTTAATGTTTTTTTTTCTTCCTTTTTACTAATAACCACCTTGTTGCCTGCAATGCTGTTGTCTGGGGAAGACACTAGAATGTGCAATGGGCGTTGTAGGAAGATGATGTCCCACCTCGTTGGAGGTAGGGAGGCCCAGTAACACTTTCAAAGTATCAGGCAGTACAAAACTCTCTTTTGTTATTATTTAACCTCTAACGTTTCCTCATATTTTTTAAATATTTTTTTTCTAATATGTAACTGATACGTTATTTGTTCTTTCCTTTCTCACCTTTTTTTAATCTTTATTTTTAATGTTTTTTTTTTCTTCCTTTTTACTAATAACCACCTTGTTGCCTGCAATGCTGTTGTCTGGGGAAGACACTAGAATGTGCAATGGGCGTTGTAGGAAGATGATGTCCCACCTCGTTGGAGGTAGGGAGGCCCAGTAACACTTTCAAAGTATCAGGCAGTACAAAACTCTCTTTTGTTATTATTTAACCTCTAACGTTTCCTCATATTTTTTAAATATTTTTTTTCTAATATGTAACTGATGCGTTATTTGTTCTTTCTTTTCTCACCTTTTTTTAATGTTTATTTTTAATGTTTTTTTTTCTTCCTTTTTACTAATAACCACCTTGTTGCCTGCAATGCTGTTGTCTGGGGAAGACACTAGAATGTGCAATGGGCGTTGTAGGAAGATGATGTCCCACCTCGTTGGAGGTAGGGAGGCCCAGTAACACTTTCAAAGTATCAGGCAGTACAAAACTCTCTTTTGTTATTATTTAAGCTCTAACGTTTCCTCATATTTTTTAAATATTTTTTTTCTAATATGTAACTGACACGTTATTTGTTCTTTCCTTTCTCACCTTTTTTTAATCTTTATTTTTAATGTTTTTTTTTCTTCCTTTTTACTAATAACCACCTTGTTGCCTGCAATGCTGTTGTCTGGGGAAGACACTAGAATGTGCAATGGGCGTTGTAGGAAGATGATGTCCCACCTCGTTGGAGGTAGGGAGGCCCAGTAACACTTTCAAAGTATCAGGCAGTACAAAACTCTCTTCTGTTATTATTTAAGCTCTAACGTTTCCTCATATTTTTTAAATATTTTTTTTCTAATATGTAACTGATGCGTTATTTGTTCTTTCCTTTCTCACCTTTTTTTAATGTTTATTTTTAATGTTTTTTTCAAGCAATAATTATTAGAGTTTTTAAATTATTGGTTTTTTTTTATATCGTTTCCTATTTAAGTAATAAAAAGTAAATGCATGTATGCGCAACTCAAAGTGTGTATACTTTGTTTTTTAAATGGATAAAAAATTACGGAGCTACAATTATTTTATTTATTTATTTATTTTTTTGACGTTCAGACTTACTTTTGCCCGTTAACTTTAGGAAGGTTGCCTTTTTAAAAAAATAATGAGGAAGAAATTTGTTAAAAGAAGCTTTTAATCAACTTTTAACTAAACAATTCTCAATTTTAATTCATTAATATTCGTTTTTGTGTTCATTTAATTTTAGCTTCCAAGTAAATTTTTTGATGTGATTTACGAAATTCTGATTTTCTATTACTTAATCCATATTTTATTATTTTTGTTTTTATATTTCATGCCTTTAGATAATATCTTTTTGAATTTCAATATTATTTCAAAACTGTAATCAGGAGTCTATTTAGAAGAAATTTGGGTCCGTTAACGGACCCTTCACAAAATATCTTTTCATTAAAACGGACCCTTCACAAAATTATTTTTCTTTTAATCGGACCCTTCTCAAATTTGTTTATTCATTATTATTTTGTTAATCGAATAAACCCTTTCCAGGGCAGAAAACAAGAAAGATGGATGTAAAAGAATTAAGTTTTGTCTTCGGCAGACGATTCTTCCTTTATTAGTCCGAAATGAATATTCTGCGTTCAGCAGTATAGGCTAAATACTAAATATTTGTATGTTGCATCTCTAAATTAGAAACAGCAATTGTTGTTTACTTTTGAAAATTAAATTTTTTTAATTATAATTTTACAGTGTTAATCATAATCTTGTATGTCTTTATAATTTAAAAAATCCTTGAAAAAGTTTTTTTTTGCAATAACGGACCCTATTTGCACTAATTCATAAAAGCGGACCCTGGTTGAAAGAATGTGAGTAATTTTTTCACAATTTCACGAAAAACGGACCTTTCAGAAAATGTCTGGACAGACCTCTGGTAATATCTGTTAATTAATTTGTTGTCCAGTTATTTACAGAATTCTTTTTGTGTTTAATGCCTTTTCAAGTTTTTTCTTGATTTTATTTATGCAAAAGTTAATCTGTGTTTTCACTTTAATCTGTGTTTTGCTATTGTAACATATATTGATTTTTGATTTTTTCGTACATTATTCTGTCTACAGATTTTATCTGTAGCTGTATAAATAATATATATTTTTATATTAGACTTTAATTTGTTAACTTCGTTTTTTTATATTTAATTACTTTTAGTTTAGTATAAGTTATTATCAATCAATGTTTTTATTTGTAAATTGCATTTTTTTTATAAAGTTTAAGCATAAATTTATAGTAATACTTTTCTCCTTTTTACTGTTTAATTAATTTTATTTTGTTTATCTTTATATATATATTTCGACTGTTCGTGTGTATGTCACTGAACTCCTAAACGGCTGGACTGATTTAAATGAAATTTTCTGTGTACCTTCAGAAGGATTCGAGAATGGTTTAGATTAGGGGTGCACAACCTTTTTCAGTGAAGGGCCACAAGCACAGCAGATTGACCAATGAAGGGCCGCATGCCAAAGTGCTTAGACCGACATATTGAAAGCAATTGTTGGTGGTGATTGTTATATAAACATCATTGTTTATATAACACTAAATTCTTTTTGTCGGTTAACCTTGTAATCTCTTTGCAGAAAATACAATACTTTAAAACGTTAAAAATTAGAAAATGCAAAACTGATTACTTAAGAAGGAAAACAGAATTCGAAAATCAGAATCAATTTATCGGAAAAAATTTAGATAAATTGAAATAATTAAAAAACTATGGAAAAATTGAAATTTTTTTTATCACATTACAAAATACAAAAGTCCATTTAAACATAAATTTTAACGTTAAATTTTTTTTCATAGAATTAAATTTCAAATAAATAAATATTCTAGTTATTAATATAAATTCAAGTTAAATACTTTGATTTAAAGAAAGTTTATAGGGTTAAAAATGATTAAAACAAAACCCCTTAAGTGGAAAATAAGATTTAGCATTTATTAGGGAATGTACTTTAACTTTCAGACATTTTCATTTCAAATTAATAATAAGAGGCTGAGAGAGGGAAGAAAAAAAAAGAAAGAAAACACATTAAATTTTAAAGAACTATATTCCTTAATAATAAAAAACTATTAAGATACTTGTTTACAACTTTTTATGACGAATATATTTTTAACATGACACTTACTATTTACAATTAATACACAATCAATTAACAATCAATAAAATTTACATTACTTTACGAAACTTATCTTGATTAAATTTTTTATACAGTTAAAATTTAATGATATACAAATCATTTCCCAGCATATAATCAAAAATGATATAAACTGCTCCAAGAAGGTAGAAAATGGTTTAAAAAATTTCTTAATGGTTATACTGTAATTTGCAAAATTTTTGAATATTGTGATAATTTTATCTACTTGATCATGTGATATTTTTTGAGCCATTAAATGAAAATGTAATGATTGTATTTAAAGACTACTCTGTAATTTTGAACAGGCCAATAAATTTTTTGTAATTTTTAAATTGCGTAAATAAAAAACTCGATGTTTGTTTTTCAAATCGCGTGAATACGAATCGTGTGGCTTTTAAATTGAGAAAGGACTACTCACAACACTTGATTTTTAAAATGCATGAATATGAATGGCGATATATGGTTTTTAAAACGCGTGCATACGAATTGCGAGAAAAGTAGCAATGGATGACATTTTAAACGCCAGAACATGAATCGCGATGTGTGATTTTAAATCCCATAAATACGAAACGCGATGGATTATTTTTAAATCTCGTTAATGTTAATACGGAATACGATGCGCAATTTTCAGATAGCGTAAATACAAATTACGATGTATGACTTTTAAATTACATGTGACAACAAAAAGAATAGGTTCGATGTGTGTTGTTAAACTTGCACGTGTTCATGGGACTAAAAAATTATGCCGTTTTTTAAATTATTATTATTTTTTTTTTTTGCAAAACGGACCGCGTTTAATATAAACACATCTCGGTTTTTTTTCCTGGGAAGGTGTTGATTTGGCTAAGATACGTAATTACTTTTTAAGTTATGAAAAAAAATTAAAGCTGAATCGAATTTCACGAGTTGTAATATTGTGTGGAAATATCAGGTATATTCTAAATCACAAATAAAAATGCAGCAATAACGGGAAAGAAGAAAAGACACTTTCGAAAAACCTCTTAAAAAATTCGTGTTAAAATCGGTACAACGCAAATGATAAAATCGGCACAAACAGAGCACGTAAAAAATAATTATTTTAATGCGCGATTCAAAACTCGCTTGCTGTCAAAGTATTAAAAATATCATAATCTTTTTAAATCACGGGGAAAACGTAATAACTACTAAAACAATAACCAAAATACTTTAATATTTTAGATGAAATTGGAGTAAATAAAGTCTATCAAAATTTTATGTAATTTAAATGCGAGATTTGAAATTAAAATGTCGCAATAGCGTATAAAAAATATCGGTACTTATAAAACCTTGTAGAAATGTGTAGCAATAATTTCTAAAATAACGATTAAAAATAATTTGATTTGCGATAAAATCGTTACAAATAAGCCATGTCAAAAAATGGTTATCTAAATGAGCGATTCTTTACTCGCGATTCGTAATAATATCATGCTAAAATATCGAAGTTTTAAAAACCGGGCGGAAATGTGCAGCAATAACTGTTGAAGAAAGGATCTAAAGTCATTTAGATTTTCCATGAAGTTTGCACAAATAAAGCGTTTCATAACTTTCAAAAAACGCTATTTCAGAAACTACTTGAAAATGGGTAACAATAGCTACCGAAAAGTCATTGGAATCGGCACATACGAAAAGCGTCAAAAGTGGTAATTAAAATTCGTAAATCGTAATAATGATGTATTAAAAATATTGGGATTTTTAAAACTATGCTGAAATCCGTAGCCGTTAACCATCGAAAAACTACATTGATTGAGATTGGGTGCGTCAAAAACTTAAAAGTATAAATTTAAATTACCGAATTTTTTTTATTATAATTTTTTTCATTTTGTTCAGATTGCGGCCGCGGGCCGCACATCGAGGGTTGGCGGGCCGCATTTGGCCCGCGGGCCGCAGGTTGAGCACCCCTAGTTTAGATTCACAATAGAACATTCTGCCACAAACCGTTCCAGCGGTATCAGCGAAAATCGAAATGGAATTTTCTGATTGGTTAAAAGTTAGCCATTGTTTTAAATTTTGCTGTACACGAATCAGTTTTCAAATATCTTGAAGATAACAACAGTGATATTTTCTATCTTATAGCTCTATTCTTTTAGAAAAGTAAATTACATATACTTTAATATTTAATCATAATTCGGTTCTTTATTTCAGGTGAGCACAAGCACGTAAAATCAACGAGAATAAGTTTCGTAATTATTGGCCGTATCACGGATTTAGTATTGTGAAAACTGTTTAATAAAAATCAAGGCAAAAGCAAATTTTATTCATCTTGCACGCTTTTAATAATTATTTATATTTAATATGCAATTTTAGCTCAATTCAGTATGCAATTTTTCATTGCTGACAGTTGTCATTTGAAAACTATTAGATTGTTTATTATTACAAAGTTTGCGAATTCACATTCATTTTAATTATTTCATTTAAAAAATAGGAGTAGACTATATTTGAGGGTGCCCCTTGACTCTCACCAAGTTGTGATAGCGGTTGATCTCCAAGCTGGCCGGTGTTGAATCCCAATCGTGATTCTGATTCGTTTAAATTTCAGCGTTATTTTTAAATGTTCAACGGTATATGTAATTTCAGAAGTCCGTTAGTTCTATGTTGGATACCGGCTGGTTAGGTTACTTTTGCTTCTGATCAATAGGATCGAAGGTATGTGGGCAGTCATAAAAAAAGGACTTTAGAAAAAAATGTCACCGCCATTCCGATATCACAGACGCCATTTTCAATTCGCATTTCGCCGAATTTATGTGGCGATGGAGGAACACAGATTCTATTCATGATAAATTTAGACAGTATCTAACTGCTATTAGAGAATTCTGTGCACCTAAAACTGAGGAAATTCAAACTTAATGAATAAGTGAGATGTTTTTTTTCCTTTTCTTTCTGTGCTTACTCCATTAATTTTTATTTCGATTCAAAATGTATTTTATTGGGTTTATTAATTTTGCTTACATTGGGTTCATTGCAATTTTGTAAAGTTTTGGCCGATGTCTTGCTGAAATTTTCCAATGTATTATTAAAATATCATTATGTTTTGGCAGCCATTCCTGTTACCGCGGTGTTCCGCGCAAACAGGAATGGTGATAAACATAAGTTACCAATTTCGTCAAGGGGCACCCACAAGTATATTTTTACCAAAAATAGATTTTTGTTTTAAATTTTATCATTATTATATTTCTTATTTAATTTATTTCATTTTTATTGCTTTTTTATTATTTAAAATAAATACGTGAATTTTCGAATTAGCAAGTTTGCGACCACTGTCAACTTCTACATTTCTTTTTGTTTGAAAGAGAATATTTGCAAAAATATGCCGCCTAAACGAATCGCTCTTAGTCGATCAACATCTCAAGCACGCAAGAAGAGAACTAACCGTGTTTCAGAAAACTCGGAGCAACGGGAAGAAAGACTTGAAACTAATCGAGAACACAATGCTTTAGCCCGTTCCTTAGAAACGTCTGAGAAACAGGAAAGAAGACTGTTAACAAATCAACTACGCACTACTCAAGCCTGTTCCTTGGAAACATCAGAGCAACAGGAAAGAAGACTGTTAACAAATCAACTACGCACTTATCAAGCCCGTTCGTCGGAAACATCAGAGCAACGGGATGCAAGAATAAAAATCAATCAAGAACGCACTTCGCTATTCAGACGCTGCCAATACTCTGATTTGAATCTCAGTGCATTTCACTATGATCCAACAACCAACTATAGTCTTTCACCCAAGCGTCATCATCGGAAAAATGGATCAATTATGCATGTTTTGTAGTGCTCTCAAATTTAAGAATGAAACAGCTGGAATTTGCTGTTCTGGAGGCAAAGTGTAACTACCAGATTTAAAGTCGCCAGCCGAGCCATTATCAACGTTGTTATCGGGTCAAGCAAATCAATAGAAACTTTTCTTGGCGAATATAGGTCAGTACATTCGTGTTTCCAAATGACTTCATTCGGTGCTGCTACAAGTATCGGTGCGCATATGGACAGCTAGAGTTATTTATTACATTCACATGCAATCCTGCTTGAGCTAAAATTAAAGAGCTTTAGTAACTTAGGCAAACATCATCGGATCTTCATGATACATTATCACACGTGAGTTAAAACAAATATTAAGCTCTAAACTTGGTTTTATTGCGAAAAGTCATGTTTTTAGAGAGACACGGTGTTTGATGCATTTTATTGAACTGCAGAAAAAGAGAATTGCCACATGATTTGGCTTATTGAAAAACTCACACCAGGACAAATTGGTCAGCTCATATCAGCAGAAATATTCATGACGCCATTGATCCAGAATTATTTCAGATCATCAACCAAAATATGTTTCATGGTCGGTGTGCATCACCATACATGTCTGTTTGAAAATGCACTTACGATATCCTGGAGAATTAACTGTTGAGACTATCACTGGTTTTTTCACCATTAAATAAAATTCTCTATTCAAATCATAATCACAAATCCACAAATCTCATTTACACACTTAAATACAAAATTTAAATTCAAACTGAAATCGTTGCAACGCACGCAGGGTACAGCTAGTATATATATATATATATATCAGGGTTGCCACTGGCTACTAAAATGCAACTATTTGCTACTATTTTCGGCGACTATGGCGATCTTTTTTGCCTGAAAAGGCTAAAAAAGCAACTATTTTCAAGAATAGGCGACTATTAGGGGACTTTTCTTACTCTTGGCAAAGTTTTTTTTCGCTAAAATGAACTTTACTTTTCAGAAAGTTAATAAAAGAAAGCAAACTTTTATGCAATTATTTATGTCCTAAAAGCAAAAAATTTAAATTTCCATTGGATTTAATAAAGTACTTGTTATATTTTCTCTCTGAGGGGCAGTTTTGTTATTTTTAATTGTTTTTTCTTTCTATTAACATTCATATTTTATTGTAATTCGACTTTTATTTAGGTACCTATTTTCTATTATGTATACCTTTTATATTTGTACAAAACTTTTTTTTAATTGGAGAATAGTTAGGACTGGGCTATAAAACGATGTATCGCGAAATATCGATTTAACGCATAGATCCAGTAGGCCGATGTAGTGACTTTCGTTTTTGGCGATGCATCAGAAATCTGATTTAAGCCGCCGGAATAAGATTACAATTGCGGTTTACCGATTTAATATGCAAGGATTCTTGATCAGGCTAACGCTGTTACCACACTAACGAAGTCGATTTTGATTTCGTCTAGCTGCAGAGATGTAGATAGCGTTTTGCTATTAAGGTGATGTTAGTTTCGTGATGTTGAATGACGAAGAGTGGCTTTGAGATTTTGCGTTTTTTGAAGATTATTTTCAATGGGACTTGAGTCATTTTGCGATCGTTGTGCATTTTATTTCGTCGGAAATAATTGTCTGGTTTCTTGTAAGTTATTTTCAGTGAGACTTTTGCAGCGATCGTTTCGCTCTGCATTATTTCATACCATTTTTTTTCTGTCTGGGTTTAACGATTCTCGTCAATTATTTTTAGTAGACCTACTGTTACTCTGCGATTGCTGCACAATCGCTGTTATCTTAAATTTTCGTTCTGAACTCAATAGATCAACTCATTGATTTTTTTCAATTATTGTTTTTTATTTTAAGCGATACAATTTAATAGGGGTATTTTGTATTTAACTTTGTTATAAAAAGTTAGTTCCTTTAAATTTATCAAATGTAGGTAAGTATAATAATTTGATTGTTTTTCAATCTATAAATCCTCAGTCGTTATCCTTATAAAAAAATTAAAACAAAGCTTACCTTTATTTAATTTGCTTTTATTTTTGAGAAAATGAAAACAAAGTTTTAAAAAAATTTGGCTATTAGTTAAAACAAATTATTTTTTTAAAATTAAATGAAAAGTTTAGTAATGTTTTGAGGTTTCTAATAATTTTACATTAGTACTTAAAGTATTTTTTTAAAGTTTTTATTAAAATTCTTTCAATACTTGCTTGTTTTATAATTTGATAGATAGTCAGTATCATTTTTAAACAAATAGATCTTTAGTCGATTTTATTTTCAAAAATGAAAATAATAATAAATAAGTAAAAATATTTTTACATTTATTAAGTACAGAATTTGACCATTAGTTAATACTACTTTTTATTATTTTAAATAAGTAAATAAAAAAGGGTCTAATGATGTTTCAAAAGCATGTTTTTTTTCAACAAATAATAAAAAATAAAAAAATTTCCTGAAGGGAATATTTCTTTGGTTTTATTTCCACTTCCCTTTTTTTTTTCTTTTAATTTTTAATGCATGTATGTAAAATAATTTGTTACAGTATTATTATTTTTAAACCAATAAATCGTAAATAATTTTTAATTTAAGAAAAATGAAATAAAGCTTGGGTTTGCTTTTACTTGAACTTGTTTATTAATTTAATTGAAAAAATTAAGCAATGTTATTGATGTCATAGTAGAATATGTTTAGAATTAATATTTTCTTTTGTAATAGATTTATTCCTTTTTATTTATTTTTGATTGATTTAAAGATTTCCCATAGGTAATTTTTGAACATATGCTAAATTGCGATACATTACTATATTGTGATGTCTAACTGACGATGTATCGCGATTTAAAATTTCTGACATCGCCCGGTCCTAATAATAGTATTTGACAATTAAGCTATAATTTTAGTTATTTGACTACTATTTTTGATAAATTTTTGTTCCTGTTCAGGCAACTATTTTCATGCTTGAGGCTACTAAAAGCAACTATTGTTGTTCATTTTTCACTGTGGCAACCCTGATATATATATATATATATATATATATATATATATATATATATATATATATATATATATATAAATTTAAAAGTGTGGCCCTAGCTAGATCTCGGGGGGCTTAAAATAAGGGAAAAAGCTTAGTGCCAAATATTTTTAATAGTACACATATAGCACACGGCCAAACAAACATAAATTTAATTAATTAAGAAAAGGAGAAATAAGTGTAAGGTCCATTCAGTTCGATGTCTGAGCATCTACTGCCTTGTATATGGTGGCGATGTTGTAGCTTAGCTATGTGGTTGCTACAAAAGTAGTTACTATGTAGTTACTACAAAAGTAGTTGCTACAAAAGTAGTAGTTTTAGAGTTAGCCACCTGTGACATATTCAATAAGTTGTTTTTAGCAGTGCCCTGATTAGTTTATATTTTAATGTGATATTTGAAATTTTGAATATTCTTTTTTTTTTTTTTTTTTTTTTTTTTTGCATTATACAGGCTTAACTGCAGCCTATATAGCTCCATGAAGGAGAAGAATTTGTGTACTACACCACTTTTCTGGTAAGAATTTTAATTTCATGCTTTAACCATCTTAAAATCTCTTTAAATTGAATAAAATGTTTTAATATTTCCTAGGTTTTTTATGAAATTCTAATCACTTTATTAGAAACAAATTTTATTATCCAGTTTTATAATTTTCAAACAAAATATTAAGAAAAAAAAATTTCTAATTATTTCAGTTTTCACTTAACACTTTAAAAACAAAATCAAACTATTAATATTATTTATAAAAGAAATTGGATTAAAATAAGCATGTTTTTGGTACGCATGCTATTTGAAAAAAGTATTTTGTACAAGTTAGTACAAAATATAATAAAAAATAAACATTGCTTTTTTGAAATAAAAATAAATTGATCCTTTCGGCCTTCCCTGTTTTCGAATTACGGTAATATATTATCATGTATATTTTTTTTCTGGCTATGGGACTCTTTGGTAATAAAAATACTCTAGACGGAGATTTAAGAACAGTAATTAGCATTCGTGAAAATATTAATCAACGAAAGACTATAAATTATATTTTTCGAAAATATTAATTGAATGTAAAGAAAGTATTAGTGTGATATATCATTAGTGAATTCATAAACTTAAAGTAACTCTTGCTATGCAAATTTTTATCAAGGAATATATTATATTTATGATTCATAGGCAGTGTTTAAGTACGAAAAAAAAGATATCGCCCTAAATGACTTCTGTTCTTATAATCGGATTTCCAAGTACTAGCGATAAGTACTCTGATTCACTAATTTTAAGCAATTTCTTTAAAAAAAATTATGAAACATAATCTCTTAATTACCTGCCCGTGCGTGTTTTTGCAGCTAACTATTTTACTAACTATTTAATTATATTCTTAAATTTTCAAAGTATTATTCTCTACACAGGGGTGAGATTTTTCCGCTTTTTAGCTGATTTCCGCTTTTTTCACCTTCGTCTCTCGAATTTCAGCCTTTTTATCAAAAACTCTGATTATCCGAAAGTTAAACTTTTTTTAAAAAAATAAATATTCCGCTTTTTCAGAGAATTCAGCCATTGAAATAAAATAATTATATTTATTTCTGATTTTCAAAGATAAACAGAAAATTCAAACTATATAGCAGCCAACCTTTCGCATTTTTACTTATTTTAGCTATTTTCTCCGCTTTTACACGCCGAAGATAAGATTTTCCTCACTTCTGCCCGCCTGCCACATAGCTCGTATTTTCGTAATTCAGACTTCCCTGCGTCAAACAACCCTTTTAGAAGTCCCAAGCCCGGAATCTGCTATCATTTCGATTCTCATTCACGCAATTTTAATATCAAACATAACTTTTCGTAATTACGTGATTCAAAAGTTGCGCGCTGGGATTGTTATTCGCGCGATTTGTATATTGTACATTGCGATTCTTATTTACGAGATTTAAAAATCTAATATCACGATTTGTATTTACGCGTTTTTAAAAACCTATGTCGTGATTTGTTCATGCGGCTATAATATCACACAACGATTTTCGTATTTATACATGATTTTAAAGTAAGGCGCTATAGGATTCACATTCACGCGATCTAAAAATTATGAATCGTAATTTGTATTTACGCGATTTAAAAATTCTATAACGCAGAATGTATTTTCTCATTCATATTCACGTGATTTCAAAATCCATTATCGCGATTCATATTCACTCGATTTTAAAATCAATTATCGCGATTCTTGTAAAAAGTAAGTTTTTTTCTTGAATTAGTTACTATAAAGGTGCCTGTTTTTCTATCGACAACGTAAAATTTACTCACTTGGAAATTCAGATTTTTTGCCCTTTGGCGCCAATCTCATCCCTGTCTACACTACTCCGTATGTTATATATTCAATAATGTACTAATATATTGTTTTAGCTTTTTCTTTAACCCTCGTTCGTTTTTAAATTATTTTATATTATAACCGTTGGTGAACAGCCGACCCGATTTTTAGGCTTACGACTACTAACGCACAACTCCGTAGCCTTGAAATTTTGAAACCAATCCAGAAGATAAGGGATCGAGTATCGGGAGAAATTTTGTCTTTGTGGAGAGCTTTTTGATGGAACTCACCTGCATATGCGTAACATCGAGAGTAAAGCCACGAAACTTTTTTAAAAATTATTGTCAAGTTTTTAATAAAAGAAAGCTTAGAATTATTGCCAGTTAGTTGAAAATTGAACCCTATTAAAAAATTATAAAGATTCTGCTGCTTTGAAATTACTCAATCTATTACTCGATCTAAATCAGCAGGCTATATTTTCGAAAAAGGAATTTAAATTATTTTTTTTTTTATATTGTTTCCTATTTAAGTAATAAAAAGTAAATGCATGTATGCGCAACTCAAAGTGTGTATACTTTGTTTTTTAAATGGAT
Source organism: Parasteatoda tepidariorum (assembly GCF_982258835.1). Classification (NCBI taxonomy): domain Eukaryota; kingdom Metazoa; phylum Arthropoda; class Arachnida; order Araneae; family Theridiidae; genus Parasteatoda; species Parasteatoda tepidariorum. The sequence continues at coordinate 124,880,095 of NC_141756.1, forward strand.
AAAAAATTACGGAGCTACAATTTTTTTTTTTTTTTTTTTGACGTTCAGACTTACTTTTGCCCGTTAACTTTAAGAAGGTTGCCTTTTTAAAAAATAACGAGGAAGAAATTTGTTAAAAGAAGCTTTTAATCAACTTTTAACTAAACAATTCTCAATTTTAGCATAATTCATAAAGTATTGTTATAGTAGGAAAATGATGCTCGGTAGGCTTGATTTTGTTTAACAACAAATACTAAAAATAAAAAATTGTAAAAAAAAAAAAAAAGAATTCCAACCTCATGCTAATTTTAGAATCATCTCAAAAAAATTGTTCTTTTTTTATAACTTTAAGTTTTTCTTTATACTTAAATAAGTTATATTAATACGTTTTAGGATTTCAAATTATTTTATAGCTGTATTTAGTATGTCCAGAAAATTGTTTCAATATACTTTTTTTTCATAAATTATGAAAAAAAATTAGTTCTTATTTCGCAGTAAAGGAGACAATAATGTTAATGTTTCATTAATGTTCAATTGAACTGTGACTGATTTTATTATCCCTAAAATTGGCATCAGTTTGGGCTAATTAATTTATTGCTTGAAACAAATAGAAACAATTTAATGTATTAAAATTATTTCTTTATTTTGTTAAGACGGCAGGAAAAATGAGGGTAAGCAGTGAAAACCATCATACTATTCATGCATTTAATCATATAACTTTGAGCAATTTAAAGTAAAATAAAATATAATAATAGGTGTATAATAAAACTCTATCGAAATATGCCCTTAAATATACCCTAATATGTATCTAGAATAGTTTTTAGATTGATTAGTAAAAAATATATTTTTAAACTTTTCTTTTTTAAGTTGATCGAAGTAATTGACGTTGTGGTTATTTAACTTTGATTCATGGGAAGAGTTATTACATTGTCTCATTCGACTTTTAAAATTTCAACTGTAAACGGAATTGTTTAAATTCCTAAGAAATGTTTTTTTCCGAGTAGCACTAAGAAATAATAATAAATGAATAAATACAATTAAAAAAATAAGTAAATTGCACTATTTTATTTTTTTTAGAAAGTTGCGATGAATTATAAGTCATTATTTTTTTCAAATTAAGAGCGAAAACGATTATCTTACGTAAAACTTATTTTAATCTCGCGAAAACTTATTTTCATTTAATATACTTTGTTACTAAGTGATTAAGGCCAAGACTCTGAAGTGAACAAATGAAAAATTTCAGTTATATTCAAAAAACATGAAGATGTAAGTAAAAGTCGACATGTTTTCAGAGAGCCAAAATTCAAACCACGTCTTTCACGTTTAGCCAGTTCTGTGTTGGGCAGTGTTTGAAGCAAATGTTTAGCTCGTTAAAATTAAGGCACCCATTTTCAAGACTTGCCAGACGTGAATGAGGAAAACGAAACTGTTTTAAAACAAAAAGTGTTTTTTTTCTTTTTTTTTTTACCAATGGAAAATAAAAGTAAAATACAAAATGAGAAACACCGTGTTAGCCGAGAGTAAAACAGAGAATTCCAGTGCAACTCTTGCTCAACCAGACGCGTTTTGAAAATTTAAATAAATGAAAACAGTAGATAAAACAGCTATCAAAAATGCAATAAATCACCTTTTTGCCGCACATGTTTTCAATATTGGGGATACATTGAACTTCGACAATGCCAACATTTTTAACCACCCGTGTCACATCAGCGCATTTTGATACTCACAAATCTTATTTTATTTATACGAATGCTTAATTTCCCTTGTAGTTTCTCAACATTTCTCCACACGTAAAAATGCATTTTGCCTTGTTATACCTCTCTCGGCCACTGCGGTTTTTCTATTATTATTATTTATTTATTTTTTTTTTTGTCTTTATTCAATTTTTTGTTGTCTATGTCACTCTCGGGTACTGTGATTTTTCCTTTTTTTTTTTTCCTTTTCATATTTTGCTGGCAACTTCACGTTTTCTGTTTAGAATCGCTTCGGTTTTTTTCATTCACGTATGGCGATTCTTTAGAATGGGCTTCTATTTCTGAGTGCTCCAAACATGTCCACTTTTATTACCATTTTCATATTTTTAAGGCCAATGAAGTTTATACTTTTAGTATACTACATTCGAATCTCAATCGTTATTTTGATAAGAATTTTATGCTGACTAAGACAAACATTTGTATTATTTTAACAGATGCGCTCCATAAAACATTAAAAAAATTGCATCTATATTAAAATTAATAAGTTATTTGAATTTCAAGTAATCTTTTACGTTATCTTAAGTTATCTTTTACTTTAAATTAAAGTTTCAAAATTTTATATTCAGATATTTGGAATTATTGAAATTTATAATTGAATGTTGTGGAGAATATAAACGTAATAAAATACATTTGCTGCCACGATTCACTTTCTTAAATACCTTACGAACTCAACTTTTAAAAGAAACTATCATATTAGATATATGTATGTAAGAATCATAATGTAAGTTTACATAATAAAAAGAACTAAGCAAAGAAGCAATATTCTATGATAAATACAACAGATCGTAATTAAAGAACATGCTCTGCAAAATGTTATGGAAAATTTACGAAAATTCGTTTTAGAATGTATAGAAATATTAGTATGCTCTTTGCAAATTGTCTTTACCGTAAAAAAAAGACACGTAGCTCACATATTTGGCAAAATAAAACGATTTAAAAAAAGTGAATCATACAATATTCTTAAACATTCATATTTCAATACTTTTGAAATGCCATGAATAATGAGCTAATTTTTTCAATAATAGAAAAAAGAAATATCGTGAATTGTGTAAAATCTTAATAATGTGCATTATAATCTCTTCCAGATGCTCTACATTTTTACGGAATCTTCTTAATGATTTTCCTTACAATTATGTATAAAGAACTAATGCAAATTTGGTACAACGAAAACTTTAAAAAAGTTGAAAACAACTTATAATATATACTCATAATATACAACTTGCCACATTCAAAGTTCAGGTGTTCAAATCTTGTAAAATTATAAAAAATTTATGTATCGATTAAATTTTTTTAAAAGGAAAGCAGTCTTTGTCTTTTAGACAGAAATAAGCCCAAAAATTGTCTGTTGCCTAGAAACTTCGAGATATTTTTGTATTAACTATTGAAAAAAGTGTTCTCGATCTCAGCGAACACAATACAATAAATAATAAGGTTTCTTTTTTTTATTATCTCAACTTCCTTGTTCAGCAACCGAGAAATACTAAGTAATTCTATCTTGTCTATCAGACAGTTAGTTTATGGTTATTAAATTACTCCTCCTAATTGCTTTCCCTTATTTTAGGACTACACTAAATGTAGCTTCCTAGCTCCCCAATTTTTTGAAATTTTGTCTACACCCCTATATTGCGGGTCACGAATTAAAATATTTTATTTCATTACGGTTGTTGAACAGCCGACCCAATTTTTTTGTTTACTACTACTAATGTTCAAATCCGTATCCTCGTAATAGTGAACCCAATCCAGAAGACGAGGAAACTTCTGGATTAAGTATAGAGAGAAATATGCCATCGTGGAGGACTTTTTCTAGGAGCTAACCATCATTTGCTTTACACGGAGAGGAAGACCACGAGAACCTCCGACGGTTAGCCTGACGGCAAGGGGACTCTAGCCCATGATCCGTCTACCACCGAGGATATTTCAAGTCAGCACAATGGTCAGTGCTAGCCGGATATCGACCAGCCGTCGCCGGGATCGAACCCGGTTCTCCTTATTTGAAGGCGAACGCTCTATCCCCTGAGATATCGGGCTCACGAATCAAACTATGAAAAAAATCATAGATGCGTTAATTCAGAGAAAATACGTTTTTGTGCCTGATTTTGTAAAGTAATTAATAATAACAACTAAAGCCACGATGGCTGAAAGGATAGAGCGTTCGCCTTTCATTGCGGTGAGCCGGGTTCGAATCCCACGATATCTGGTAGCTACGAATTCGCATCCGGCTTGCACCAACCACTGTGCTGACGTGAAATATCCTCAGTGGTAGACGGATTATATGTTAGAGTCCTTTGGCAGTCAGGCTAACCATGGGAGGTTCTCGTTTTTCTCCTCTCCATGAAACGCAAATGTGGGTTAGTATCATCAAAAAGTCCTTCACGAAGTCAAAATTTCTCTTAATAGTAGATCTAGTAGTTCCCTTGTCTTCAAGATTGGATACAAAATGACAAGGCTACGGAGTTGAACATTAGTAGTCGTAAACCTAACAATTTGGCCGGCTGTTCAACGACTGTTATAAAATAAAATAGCCAGAACTAGTTAATTAACATGTTTGAAATCCTTCTCTGGAACCTTTAAGATTGACACTTAGCTCGTAAAAATCGGATCATTAGAACAACAATTATTCAGGATATCTTTTTTTTCTCTCTTTTTTTTTTGGCGCTTGGAAGCATTAACTGCAATTATTAAAAGTTAAAAAAATGAGATCGGACAACCACTTTGATTTTATTTAAGTCAAAAAATCTGCCTTAATTGAGACATAAAAGAATTTAAATAGATCTTCAGATTGATGACAATTTACAACTGTTTACCTGCAATAGGAACTGAATAGTTGTAATATAGCTCGTATCCTAAAGTATTATTGTGTCCTATTTTTAGAAAAACCAATTATGAGTTTCAATAATTTTAGCTTTATTCCATATAGATGTTGTATAATGTGAATCATAATTATATTCGTAGTTATAATGAAATATTATGCATGATTTAACTTTGAATAAAAAGCATCGCAATTAATCAAAATAATGTATTTTAGGAATATATGATGAGGAAAGTGAATAATGCAGAAAGCTTATAGAGTTTTTAAGGAATATTTCAGTTAATTTATAGTCTCTACATCTATGTTTCTAGGCTGTAGATAATATAAACATGAATTTTAATTATTTGTTTATGTTTACCTATAGTTGAGAAAACCATATTTAGTAATTATTTTTATTTAAGGCCAAGTGATATCTAATGAGATAATGCAATCAAATGATATCGAGACTGGGATAGCCTGGTTAGTAGGGCACCGGGCCCATGTCTAAGAGAGAGTGGGTTCGATCCCCGTCTGCCGAACACTCCCCATGAATTATATGGTGACCGGTGCACGTTAAATCTGTCGAGTCACAAAGTTCTCCATGCTAGATCAGTACCTCCTCTGGAGGTACTGATCTAAGAGTTTCCTCGTCCTCTGGATTGGTTCAAAATAACAAGACTACAGAGTTGAACATTAGTAGTCATAAACCCAAAATTGGGTCGGCTGTTCAGCAACGGTCATAAAATAACAAAATCTAATCATATCTAATGAGATATCTAATAGTATATCTAAATGAAATGTTTATTTTATTTCATTTTATCGGGAGAAAATTCTGCCATGTAAAGGAAACAATCTAGAACTTGCAGGGAGGTCTATATTAGCAGAATTTCTTTAAAAATTTGATTTATTTTACATATTAACCTTACCTTATATATTTATCCCATTTTGTATGATGATATTGTATTGTAGGTAAGAGTAATACAATTTTTTCATTCATAAAAATTCTTTTTGCAGAAATATGCATCCTTGGAGAAGAGCTCTAAGTTTAACAAGATCTGTTGAGGTAAATAAATAATTTTTAATAAGTCTTTTGTTTTGTATTTGTTTCATAATTAAATTTAATGTGTGCAAAAGCTCTTTTTTTTTTTTTTTTTTTTTTTTTTTTACTCTTTTAAATCTATTCTAATATTGGTCTCAACTCTCCCTACTTTCCTGTGATCACTCCAAAGCTTCATTATACTTAACATACGTCCTTATTTTTAACAACAATGTGAAATTTTTTTGTAAAAAGGGACATTTGTTCATTTTTGTCTGTTTGGTAAATTTTGTTTTTCATTTACAGAAAATCATTATCTTTTGCCATATTAAAACTATTTCTCCTTTTCATATTTTAAGATTTTTAAATGTTTTTTCTTAAATTAATTTTTAAATTAGTTTTTGGTTACGATAGTGATAGTTTTTTCTTAATTTAATTTTAACTTAATTTAATTTCTTAATTTAATTTCTTAATTTAATTTTTCTTAATTTAATTAAGTTTTATTTAAATACATTTTTCAATAAGTATCAGTTTATCATTAGTACACTTTTAGTACAAGAGTTTTTGTGTTCATTCAATTTTTAGCTTCCAATTTTATTTTCTGATGTAATTTACGAAATTCTTAATTTCTTTTACTTAATCCATTTTATATTTTTTGTTTTTATATTTCATGCCTTTAGATATTATCTTTTCGTATTTTAATATTATTTCAAAACTGCAATGTCTGTTAATTAATTTATTGACGAGTTATTTTAATACATTTTTTTGGATTATACAGAATTCATTTTGTGTTTAATGCCTCTTCAAGTTCTTTCTTAATTTTATTTATGCAATAGTTTCACTTAACTTAGTGTGTGTTTTGCTTTTGCAACATTGGTATTGATTTTTTATTTTTTTGGCACATTACTCTGTCTACGTAGTTTTTTTAATCTTTAGCTTTATAAATATAATATATATTCTTATATTAGAGTTTGAATTGTTAACTAGTTTTTTTTAATTACTTTTAGTTAAGTATAGGCTATTTTCAATCAATTTTGTTTTGTAAATTGTATTTTTTTGTTATAAAATTTAAGCATAAATTTATATTATTACTTTTCTCCTTTTTACTGTTTAAATTTTTATGCATAATTTTTTGTTTGCAAATTATAGAATTTGATTTATATTGTTTAATGAATGTAATACTCGTATACCTTCATTTTTACATGTTATGCTTTTGAAAAAACATTTTTTGATTTATGAATAAATAATATGTTAATGTTTTTTTTCTACTTTTTTTGTGACTACTTTTTTTTCTTCAAAATTTACACACGACTTTTTTGATATTGCATAAAAAAGAACTTTTGATAGGAATGCTTAAAATAATTAGAAATAAAGATTGAAAACACAGACTAACAGTTATTTAAAAAGAAAAAACTAAAGTTTCATGTGTCTTTCAGAGCATAAATTAACAAGTTTTAGAACTTAATAAATATGTATAAAAACTATTTCTAATTATGCATTGCAAAATATATTATTTCAGATTGTTTTTTTATTAAATCTTTTAAAATTTCCCCCTAGAAAACTTTGTCGAAAAATAATTTTTATAAATAATTTAACAAATTTTATTCGGCCTAATATTTGGCCAAATGTTCGACGAACCGAATGTTCCACAAAAAGGCCGAATATTCGTTACATACCTGAAAAAAAAAACCTATCTTCAACTAATTTTATTTTAAATATTTATCTTACCTTACCTTATATATTTATCCCATTTTGTATGATGATATTGTATTGTAGGTAAGAGTAATATAATTTTTTTATTTATAAAAATTCTCTTTTACAGAAATCTACATCCTTGAAGAAGAGCTCTTAAGTTTAAGAAGATCTGTTCAGGTAAATAAATAATTTTTAATAAATCTTTTGATTTGTATTTATTTTATAATTAAATTTAATGTGTGTAGAAGTTTTTTTTTTTTTTGTATTTGGAAAACTCTTTTGATGCTATTTCTAATATTGGTCTCAACTCTCCCTTTTTTTTATTGGAAGCCCTTATTTTCTGTGATCACTCAAAAGCTTCTTATTTTTAACAGTATTGTGAATTTTTTTTTACAAAAAGGGACATTTGTTCTTTCTGGTAAACTTCTTTTTAATTTACAGAATATCACTTTCTTTTGCCGCATTAAAACTATTTCACCTTTTTATATTTTAAGTTTTTTCTTACCATAATTTTTAAAATAGTTTTAGGTTACGATAGTGCTACTTTTTTCTTAATTTACTTTTTTTGTACAGTAATTTTTTTAAAATGATTTTAAAAGTTTTATTACATTAATTTTTCTATAAGTTTCAGTTTAGTATTAGTACACGTTTAGTATAAAACATTAATATTAGTTTATGTGTTCATTTAATTTTAGCTTCCAAGTAAATGTTTTGATGTGATTTACGAAATTCTGATTTTCTTTTACTTAACCCATGTTATATTTTTTGTTTTTATATTTCATGCCTTTAGATAATATCTTTTCGTATTTTAATATTATTTCGAAACTGTAATACCTGTTAATTAATTTGTTGTCGAGTTATTTTAATACACTTTTTTGAGTTATTTACAGAAATTTTTTTATGTTTAATGCCTTTTTAAGTTTTTTCTTAATTTTATTTATGCAAAAGTTTCACTTTAGTCTGTGTTTTGCTTTTGTAACATATATTGATTTTTGATTCTTTCGTACATTATTCTGTCTACAGATTTTATCTTTAGCTGTATAAATAATATATATTTTTATATTGGACTTTAATTTGTTAACTTTGTTTTTTTTATATTTAATTACTTTTAGTTTAGTATAGGTTATTATCAATCAATGTTTTTATTTGTAAATTGCATTTTTTTTGTTATAAAATTTAAGCATAAATTTATATTAATACTTTTCTCCTTTTTACTGGTTTAATTAATTTTATTTTGTATATATATATATATATATATATATATATATATATATATATATATATATATATATATATATATAGATATATTGTAAATTGTAGAATTTGATCTATATTGTTTAATGAATGGTAATACTCGTATACCTTCATTTTTGAATGTTATGCAATTACAGCAATTTTTGATTTATAAATAATATGTTAATGTTTTTTTTTTGCATGTAAAAGTGTTTTCTTATATTACTTATATATGAATTTAATTTAAGTATTAGTACACATAAGTTTATAATAGTTATTACTTTATCTACTTTTACATTTTAGTTATTTAGTATATTTACTTGTTTAATTTTTAGATTTCAATTTACTTGAATTTAAATAATATATTTAAGTTTTTGTATTCTACGTATTAGCAACTCTTTTTTTATTTCATTAATTTATGTATTAAATTTAGTTTACTGTTAAAACATTTAAAATTAGTTTCCATTAATATTAGTCTCCATTAATATAAGTTTCCATTAATATTAATTTATCTTTATTAACTGTATTGTTTCTATAAAAAAATTTTTTTGATTTACATGATTATATATTCTAATTTTTCTTACGCATATTTTTCACTCGTTTTTAAAATAATTATTACTTATTAATAATTTTTTTTCTACGTTTTTTTCTTTAATTTACTAAATTTCATTTTATTTTGCCAAATAAATAATATAATTTATGTTTTGAGAATTAAAAAGCCAAATCTGTCATATTTTTACTTAGAGAAAACATACTTTGGTGTCTAATGACATATTTTAGAAATAAATATACTAATTATTTAGCTTATTTAAAGCATTCATTAAAACAAAAATTATTTAGGGTGATATCTCTTTTTTGCAGCTCACTGTAAGCAGTTTACATTAATAGAACCATTATTATTTCCATCTATTGTTATCCTATTTTTGTTTCAGTTTCAAAATTTGTTATTTATATTTTTTCAAAAAAAATTTTAATCTGATTTTTAAATTATTATTACTTTAGAATTTCATTGGTATTCCGAATTGTAGACACTTTTATTTAATGTCATTTAAAGGTTTAAAGGTAGAATTGAATTGCTTAACTTTCGGAATTTGGTTTCCTCTTACTTTATAGGTTGAAAGTTTTCTAAACTTATGTTTGTAGAAGAAAAAAAATGTACATACATTTTTATGAGGTTTAATTGAATATTACTACAATTAATATTTGTCACGAATTATTAGTTCTGTCAAAATGTTACTGCACTTGTAATGCTTTACTGAAGAATTACTTTAGTTGTAGTCTGAATATATTGTTAAAATTTTCAGTTAATCTTGTTTGATTGCAAAATTAAATTATTTTGCCTGTAGATTTTAGATTTGTGTGCTATTGTTTAATTCAAAAAATTAAATTTTATTTTGAATTGTGAATGATATTTTGAGCTAGAGTATTTTGTGTACTTTTTTCTTTAAATACTTTTAATTACTCTACGCTTAGCTTTAGTAAACTTAAAAGTAGTTTTGTTTCAATTCACTGTTGAGTTTTCTAGTAATTTTGTGCTTCTATAACACAACTTTATTTTATTATTTAGGTTATTATTATTTATTTAATTACTAACACTTTTTTATCTATAGATTGGAGTTTTACTTAAATTTGTATTGTATAAGGTTTTGTATTATTGCAATTAATTTTTAGTAAAATATTAGCATAATTATTTTTTTTTATTTATTTTTCTTTTTATTAATTTTTTTTCTTATTTACTTTATTTTGCTTATTTATTTATTTTATTTAGTTAATTAATTAATTTATTTATTTTTATTTATTTATAGATCTATTAATTTTGCTTGAATGTTAGAATATGATTTAATTTCTTATATATATATTTTTTATTTCATTTTAGTTTTGTGAAAGTTTATATGAATTTTTTTATTAATTTTAGTTAGTCTTATTATTTTATGTTAATTTTTCTTAGTTTATTGTTTAATTGTTGCTATTATCTTTGTTTATTGTTTCTCGTATATCATACAGAATTTGATTTTTTTTTTGTTAAATTAAAATAAAACTTTTATTTTATGACTTTAAAATTCTTTTCCTTCATATTTTTTTTTGTTTTGTTTTAATTTAGTATTTGTTTGCATCAATAATGAGAAAAATCCTGCAGATTTTCTTGCAATTCTGAATGGCAACGGAAAAATAACATCATCCATGAAAAAAGGAGTTATTAGCTTTGATTTCAGCTAATATATAATAGCCAAAAATTTAAAACATAAATTGATAATTTCTATTAATTGCGAATTAAAAAAGAATAATGTTAAGTATAATTTCAGACGAACTAGAGTGTGTTTTGGAGCAAATGAGTGTTTTGGAGCAAATTTAATATTGAACGTTTATATCAATTATATAAATAATTTAAAGCTTCTTTAGCTCATGACCTATTTACTTCTAGATGTTATCTAATTATATAACAATTTTCTGATTCAACGAACATTTTTCACTAAGGACTGAAGGAACTGAAGGAATCTTATCTGAAATAAATATTGTTTTTCAAACTTATAACATTCATATAAATTATGCTGTTTTATTTATTTTTCTTTTATCACTTCGATGTTTTTATTTTTTCTTCTGCATTTTCACATTGATTATTTTATTAAATTGGATACTTTTATTGATGTATTATAGCAATTTGGAAAAGAAGAAGTTTGAGGTCAACCTTTTTTCGAACACTTTTCTGTTTCCAAACATTTATAAGTCTTCATAATGAATTTAATCTACATCTATGCATTATAATAAAATAACATTTGGGCAATATCAGAAGGAAACAATATTAATCAACCCTTTATTTAACCCATCCTCCTTTTTCACTATCTATGAGAAATCATTAATAGCTAAGGCAGGTGTTTAACAGTTTACTACTAAATAGATCTTTTTTTATGTCCAGACATCAGTAAAGCAACAACCTTGATTTTGCTTCACTGATAAGAAACTAAGGTCTCTGTAATCAATCTATAGTTTCAAAAAATTATTAATTTAAAAGAATCTAGTTTGAAATTGATATAGATGGAATTGTTTAATTCTGTAGAAAAATATTATTTTAAAAATATTGACTCATTTTAGAGCAAAAAATTTTAGATTGTTAAATGATTTATAATTTCTTTTCATTTATTCAGAAAATGAATGAAAAGAAATTAGAGAAATATTTTGGAGAATTTTAAGCAATATTTTAATTATTTTCGGTGCATAGTTTAATTTATGGTAAATAAATTTACAATATGACAGGGTGGCCACCCACCTGGAAAACCTGGAATTATCAGGGAATTTTTTTATACTGGAAAAAACCTGGAAATATCAGGGAAATTTGGATAAAAATCTGGAAAAATCAGGGAATTTTAAAGAAAAGATGGAAATTTTTTCTTTGATAATTTTTTTAATTTCACTAATTTAAATTATTTACTAATTTTCTTAATTTAAATTATTTCATCCATTATATCCACTTTTTTTTAACGGAAATGTATCGCCAAACAGTTGAAATATCATCAATTTAGCTATACTTTGCTTGCATCAAAATTTGCTCCATTACAGCTGTTAAACTAGAATGCCACATAAAATTCTCCTACTGTTGCTAAACGAATGCAGAAACCTTTGACCGCTATGGGACTGTGCAATTTAGAAAAGATTCTGGTGTAGGTGGAAAAAGATTTAGGATATTAGCTTCTATTTTTAAAGACTGTCTTTGGGCTGAATCCATTTATGGCTCAAGTTTGTTCCGATGCTTTGGTGGTAATTTTTTTTTCTATTTTGACAAAATGTTTTTGTATTTTTAACTTTATAAAATTCTCCAAAAATGAGTTGGTTATAATTTGATAATAGATTTTATATTGCACTCTTTTTTTGAAATTTTTTCTACTCCCTCCCATTCAAGGAAATCTGTGAATTATTTTTTCTCAGCAAGCCAACCAATCACACGTTTTTTTACCATCGCTGACGGCAATGTTTGTCGATAAATCGTTATAATTGTTGCATTAATGCTAATTTTTTCTATTTCATTTTAACCTTTTATAACATATTTTTAAAAAATGGTTTTTTTTAAGAACCAACTATATATTAATATTTAATTTTACTCTTTTGTTGGTCAATATATGAATTTTAATTTAAAATTTTGTGCCAAAACATTTGAAAAATAAATAAAAAATCTTGCCAAATTGTCAAAATAACATTTTGAATAAAATATTTTATGATATAGACACTTTTCTTGTACACATCCTACACTTAATAAGAAAAAAGAAACAAAAACCTAGAAATTTTAAGATTTTTATCTGGAAAAATCTGGGAAATTTGAAATCTGATTTGAGTGGCCACCCTGTATGAAAACAAAAGAACCGTCTTCCTCTTTGCTACTTAGAAACGAAGGCCTTTGTTATCATTCTATAATCATAAAAAATGTGTTATAAAGAGGTAATAATAATGTACTTTTTATTACAGTGTCTACAACAAGGGAACTCAGATCTATGGGACTGCTTTACTGGAAGTCGTTATACAGACGTTCAATTAATTACTACAGAACGAATGCTCTATTTATGATCGCTTGAATTGGATTTGCTTCATTATGAACTTGATCCTCTATGTATAGATTCGAACATTTTATTTCAGTATTATATTGACAGTATTATGAGACAGTATGTTGATGGCGTGCAGTGATGATCATAATAATTATTGTTATAATGCAGGTATATTCATATACCGGTATATATTCATATACTGGTGGATGTAATTAAAATAATATTTCGTGTTGGTGTCATCATTTTCCTCCAAAACAAATTTTAAAATCAAGTCTAGTCCTAGCAGATACATTTTAAATTTAGAGAAAGTCATTTTTGTATTCAATATATTCATTTTATTTTTTATTCATATATATATTACCTTGACCAGCACAAATACAAAATGCTGTGCTGAACATAAGGTGATAAACTGTTACAACGTCTTATCATTACTACAAATTCGAATAATGGGAAAGAAAACTTTTTCGGTCTGGAAAAGTCTAATTTAATTTACCCATACAGTTTTATAAAGTCACTTTTCATTTGCTTTTTAAATACAATATTATAACGATTCCCAAATTTGTGTTAGATAAAATTTGAATCGATAGATCATTTCCTTCACGAGTGCAATTCGAAAATAATAAGTTTTATATTCAAATAAATTTTAATTTAATTTTGAATTGTTAGCCCTTTTGATTCGTGTCTGTTCTCATTCGCTTGAACGCATAGCAATATAAACTGTGTAATAAGTGCAAGTACAAAATCGTCTCTGGGTTGGTTTTAAATACAGCAATATATATATTTATAAAAAATCCATAACTTCCAGTGAAGGAACGTATTTTTTTTTCCTTATTTTTGTGTTACTTACTAGACTAACATTTAAATGTTTGAATTGAGTCTTCAGTATCAACCATTCTATGTAGTTACTATATGAATCAATAGATAGAGCAATCAAAATTTTAAGCTAACTTATTTTTTTTTTTACTTGCCACAATTAAGTATTTAACATCAGTAGATTCTGATTATTAAAATACAATTAATTATAGTGAGAAAAACTTCCAATATTGATGACAAGCATTTATATTAAATAAATAAAGTATAAAATAATTGCTTAAAAGAGGAGAAAAACGTTCGCTAATTCACTTTTTCAAAGTGAGAATTTAAAACAGTTCATCATGGTAGACTTAATAACATGTAAAAGAAACTAATAAATTATTTTTAAAAATGGTTAATCATATTAGTAAATAAACATACAATAAATTCAAAATAACTTGTACATGATGGATGCATAAAAAAAAATTTTTTTTATTAATTGAAGGATTATTAGCTATGTTTTTTCTACCCAGAATAATAGCAAATATGTAAACAATTTTGTAAAAACTTGCTCATCAATTCAGTTAAGTTGATTTTTAAAACAGCCTATTCTATAAATTGTAGTGGTGCCATCTATCGATCTATAAAGTAAAACTCCGAAACGGCTTTATAATTTTATTTAACATGAACTTTATCTAATTATATCATTACTTCCTTATTATAAAAACTAAATTTAAACTAACAATATTTAAAATATGTAAATTTATACATTTTTTTATGTTAGAAAAATAATTCTCATTTAAAGTAGTCATTCCTTTAATTATACTACTCATTTACTAATGATAATTGAAGTATGAGTATTTATAAAATTTTGCTGTGCAGTCACATAACAGTCATTCATCTAAAATAATTATTCATTTAAATATGTCCCTAAAAATCAAGGTTATAAAATTTTTTAAACTGATTAGCTGATTTATTGCTTCGAACACAGCAAGATTATTTTTTCCTTAAAATTTCCATCCGATTGTAATTAAAAAAAATTTTTTTCAATTACTTGATACTTTAAATCACAGATAGTTAACAATTCAGATAAATCCCATTGCTTTAAGAAACTATGCTAACATTACTTAAGTGAATATGGTAGCTTGTTATTCATTTTAGTATGGGAACTTGTTTCCTTACTAAAATGAATAACAAGCTACCATACATAAACTCGGGCGCGTCCCCTGCATGATTTGTAAATTCAGATTTAAACTTATTAAATTAGTTTAATATCAATTATTAAGGAATTAATAATTGGAATGGAAAGGCGAAATCAAAGCACTGTATACACTTACACTTTAAAATGAAATTTATCTAATAGATATAAGAGAAGAGCTTATTTTTATTGTAATTCATTCAGTAGAAAATCTTTTTTGACTGATGAGTTGATGGTGATTTTAAATTAAACTTTTCTGTATTAAATTTGTTAATTAAACTTGACATTAACTGTTTTAATGTCTGAATTTCAGAAAGAGCGAGACACAGTATATCCGTTTTATACAGTATAAAAATAGCTTCTAAATTGATTTTTTTTTGTTGTTGTTGTTTTGTTCTGAAATTACCAATTTTATTTCACTTTTTTTCACGAATGCCTAAAGTTCAGAACCAAAAAAAGCAAATTATTCGCCCTCTCAATTAAAAATCAGAGTAAAATAAAGTTTTCAATTTTAAAAATAACTTTAAAGTTGACTTTTTTTTTCTAATTATCAATTTAACTTGACATTATTTTCATAAATGTGTAAATTTCAGAAAAGGCGATGAACATTATTCGCTTCCTTAAACAGTGGAATAAATTAAAATAATGTTAAAAAGCAGGCTAATATTGAAATAGAAAATTTATGCGAAGCCAATCGTTTAGATAAAGAATTGTGAACAAAAAAAATAAAATTTCTCATCATAACGGGTTAAACGTAGATCTGTTTGCCAGATCCCCTCAGAGCAAAGAAATATGTTGAATATTTTCTTAAAAGCGGGTCTTTGACGGAAATTATTTAGAACAAATCTAGTATAAACTGAAAATGAGCAAGAAAAAACAAATGATACAGACATTGAAAATGGTTATTAGAGAAACACTTTTCTTTACAATTTACTTTCTCTGTAAAGTTTGTCGGAAACCACTAGTGCATTTATTTAATAAAAATCGCAAGAAGCTGAAATGGTATATTATTACTTGATTAAAAACTTCATTTGTACTACACTGATTGGAAATAACAGTCGACATATTTCCCACGCTCATAAATAGGCTCTCATTTTCCAGACGTGTATGACAAACGTAAACTTAATTTTAAAACGTAAAGTTACTGCCGAAAAATAAAGGTTAGAGACAAAACTTCAGTAGCCAAGTTAATTTTTAGAAACTGCATAATTTTTCTGTGCATAATTTTGCTTAATAATTGGATGGAAATACAATTTGAAGATTCCAAAAATTGTTACTAATTTAATTTTTTTATAACCGTCGTTGAACAGCCAACCCAAATTTATGGGTTTACGACTACTGATATTCAACTCCGTAGCCTTGTAATTTCGAACCCAATCCAGAAGACAAGGGAACCCCTGTATCAAATAGTGGGAGAAATTTTTAATGGGACTAACCCACATTTGCGGTACATGGAGAAGACCACGAGAACCTCCCACGGTTAGTGTGACAGCAAGGGGACCCTAGCCCGTGATCCGTCTACCACTGAGGATATTTCATTTCAGCATTGTGGTCGGTGCAAGCCGGATGCGGAATTCGTATCGACCAGCCATCACCGGGATCGTACCCTGGTTCGCATCATTGGAAGGCGAATGCTGTATCAAAAGAACTTGGGGCCCGACCGGGATTTGAACCCGGTCGGGCCCCCTCGCAACCATACTAATTTAATCAGTCTAAATTCTCAGAACCCTAGGGTACCATGAAAAACGTTTTATGCACTAGAGCAGGGCTGTCCAACTAGCGGCCCGTGGGCCGCATGTGGCCCGCCAACTTCTTATTCAGGCTGATCGGCCTCAGTTTTCCCATTAAAATGTAAGCAAATTGCTTTATAATCCTTCGGTTCCATTGTTTTATAATTAATAATTCAACTATTAATTGTTATTGTATAAGAGGGTATTGTTCAACTTTTTCAAACTGCGGCCCGCCAGGTGATCAGTGACCGTAATTCTGGCCCGTGGGCTCTTTGCAGTTGGACAGCCCTGCACTAGAGCATGGGTCGCCAAACTTTTTCATCATCGACCCCTATATAATTTTTCGAAATCTCCATCGACCCCCATAAAAGTAATTTTCCGTTAAATAAGATAAAACTCTATTAGATACTGTGTTTGTACATTTATTTCATGATTTAAACATTTATTAAAGTAATAGTACATTGTGTAACAATAGTTTTATGAAAAATATATTAATGTTGAAATTTAAGTACCTTAATATTTATTAAATAATAAGTAATTATAAATAAGTAGAAATAATAAGTAAAGTAACTACAGATTTATTGATTCTTAACCAATGAGATGAGTATGCCTGGTGTTTTTTTTTTTTTTGCAAGGTTCGTAATATTGGGTTCAAAATTGGTCAATTTTAATTTTAAATCCCCACGTAACTCCATATTTAATTTATTTCTGTACTTAGTTGAGATTGAATTTACGTGACTGAAACCGGCTTCAACCATATAGGAACTTGGAAAAGCTAGCATAAAAAGGCTGAGCTATTTCATTAAGTTCTACACATTTTTGCATTAGATTTATATTTGTTCAAAATTTACTTATTGTTAAATTTTTAAAAAGCGTCTTTGCTTCAAGATCCGATAATAATTCAGCCAACTCATCTTGCAGGTTGATGTCCATGATTTTGATGATGCGTTTATTAATTTATGTTCCGTAAAGAAGCTGATATTAAGTCAATTATAAAAAAAATTCACAAATTTTACATACTCAATTAGATATTTGGGATTTACGTATTAAGAACTGTTTTTTCTTCGACCCTTCCGATTCGGATCGACCCCCTGGCTCAGAGCGACCCCCAATTTTGTTAAATAGACCCCTGGGGGTCTATATAGACCACTTTGGCGACCTCTGCACTAGAGAAACGCGTTTTTCTTCTTTACGCCGAATTCAGATTTTTGACTCAACTTAAAAGGAGTTACCACAATAACTTCAAATTGAATTTTTAATTTAATTGAATTCTTAATTAAACCCCGATTTAACGAATTCATAGAGACTGAAAATATTATTCGCTAAAACGGGACAGTTCGTAATATTGGGGCAAAATAAAATAAAAAAAGTGTGTAACATCTCTAATAAGCAAATACACGAAATAAATAGAAATCTCACACTTTTTTTTACTTAGGAACACAGCGACTGATTACACGCTGATTAATTTTAAAGCATTTCGTGAGTAAGGTTTGCCTAATTCAACGTCAAGAAAATACTCCGTCATTTACATCGTTGCTGCATTAGGTAAGATTTCACTGTTTCCAAATCTTGCAAAACATCAGAAAAAGTAACAGTTATTCACTGGAGATTCAATATCATCGCCTTCTAACAAGGGAAACTAGGGAAGTGTGACTCGCCAATTTTAAAATAAACTAGTGGGATGTATGCCTTATGAGGAATAATTTTAGGGGGCAACATTCGTTTCGGCCCATAGAAGGTCCTGTGAGAGGTAAAAAATAATTAAATATATAGAAAAATCGGTATTTTATTACTTCAATGCAGACTATTAGTTATTGTAATTGTCTCATACTCTAATTAATTTGTAATTAATTGGTTAATTAATCAAATTGCTAGCTAATAAATTAGTTGGCAAATTAATTATGAATTAATTAATTGATATGCAATTACATACTCCAATTAATTTAGAAAATTTTTTGAAAAAAAAAATTTAACAAATTTGATGTCAATTTTTTTTAAAATTAACCTGACAGGTTTTCCTGAAAAACTACAGATATATAAAATTTTCGTAATCAATTTTGACAATAAATATGCATTATATAGTACGTGAAAGAACCACAAATTTAATTGGAGTATGAGATAATTACAATAATTAATAGTCTGCATTGAAGTAATAAAATACCGATTTTTCTATACATTGAATTATTTTTTATCTCTCACAGGACCTTCTATGGGCCGAAACAAATGTTGCCCCCTGAAATTATTCCACATAAGGCATACATCCCACTAGTTTATTTCAAAATTGGCGAGTCACACTTCCCTAGTTTCCCTTGTAAGTCATTATTTCCTATAAATCTACTTCATAAAATTCGGTATATAGGGGATTAAAATTAGTCACAATGGTGTCTGTTAGAGCGGACATAATTTCTCGTTCTGATAAAATAAATGTGCGCAAATTTGATCAAAACATAAAAAATCCGCGAAAAGAAAGTGGATGGCGTCCTAGAAGTTACCAGTAAATGTGGTACAGCGTCGTGTGCTGTAATGAGACATGGCTCTACAGTTCCTGGCCAAATTATGAGACGATTCTATTTAAATTATTAGGTGATACTGCTTTATTGTTTTGACGAGACTATTTACACTTGTTTATGTCCGTGTATAAATTGGTTAAATTAGACCGTATATTATATAAATAGAGAATATTTATTATATCAGGTATTTTATAAGTATATTAAAATAATTAGACCAAATTATTAGACGAGCTGTAGTGTTTCAATAATTACAGTTTATACGCAATATTTAAACATACATGTCATGAGTTTTCATCCAGGAGATTTTTTTTATATACTTCCTATTTGTATTTATTTTGCATTAATTGATACATAAACAAGTGAAAACCATAATGCTGTATAGTACCACCTGGTAATTAAGATTTTACATAGAATCGTATAGTGAATCTAATAGTTTGACCAGGAACTGTAGAGCAGTGATGTGCGGAAAACGAACGAATCGATATTTTAATCAACTCATTTTTGTGATTCGATTCATTAAATTAGTTTTTTAAAAAAAACTTTTTTTTCCTGCCGAAATAAGATTACTTATTTAGGGTTCGATAGGCGAGAAATATTTGGAACCGCTGGCCTAGATCAACTAATTCACGATCTCCTCTTACAACGACTCTTCCATTTTAACGAGAAAAAAAGAATCGATTTAGAAATTCGTTCAGTTTAGTGAATCGATTTGCACTACTCTAGAAAGTTTGCGGTACGTGTGCTAGTAACTTCAGAATGCTATCAGATTCGATTAAGATTTAAATGCAAGATTATATTTAAAAATAAAATAAAACTGTTACGTTGAAAGCAACGCTTAAAGTGAAACATGAACCTTTATTTTAATTCACATCCTGGTCAAATTCTTTCAACATTTAATATTCAAAGTTTGTTTTATTTTATTTCTCTTTTATAAAGGAAACACTTGATTGTAAGGCAATGAGTTTGAATCTTTAAACAAAGATAAGTAGAATAGTAATTATAAAGTTCGTTTTTAATAAATTTTGCCTGTCTTTTTTTTTTAATTGAAATAAAAGGACACAGTTTTGTAAATCTTCGTCTACTAATTTTTTTTATCATGCAGTTTTTTTTTTTATCTTCACATAACATAAAGTTTTAAGAAAACCAACCGACCACGGAGCATGATAAGTAAATCTATAAATCTGAAAAGAGCGATCACTTTTTTTTTTCTCTTATGCAGGTGTTCAAAGAAATAAATTAAGGGCTGCGTCGGAGGTTTACCTATTAATTCTTATCTCCCCTAATAAGGGTGACATGGGAGGGAAAGGAAATCGTATTTTTAAAACTTTGTTTGCAAAATCTCGTCATTTTTCCCAACGAGCTCAATATTTATTTGATTGTTATGCTTTTATCGTATATTAATTTGATTTAATCAAATATTAATTTCATTAGTTTGATTTTTTGCTAGTAACAAAGTCTAATTTATCAACGAAAAAGTCATTGAAATTTTCGTGTCTCTTACATTTATTCGATTAAATATTGATTTAACGGTTTTAAAAAGTTCTATGTCGAATTCAGGGACCGCCCACTAAATTTTTGTGGTTTATGAGCTGTTTGTTTTTTAAAAAAACGTAGACAACTCAACAATTTCTTAATTAAAATTTAAATATAAAACTTGAGAGGTCATTTACTATTTTTAAGAAATACTCATTTTGTTAAGAATAAATAAATAAATTGTGTATATGAACCAGTTTGTTATTCCAAATTTTTTTTTCGAATTTATTCATTTAATTTTTTATGCCTTTCTCGTATATTTAATTTAAGAAATGCGAAATTATCAAATACTTGCAATTTCTTATTGTTTAATGCTATTTTATTTCCTCTAAGCAATTAAGCACATGGAAAATATGTTCCATTTTATTTAAAATAACATCAGTGTTTCACTGGTGTGCATTCGCATTTCAAAGTGTGACCTATTTTTCGTAAGGGCTAGTTTGAAATATTAGTTATACTTGATTTTAAATACGTCATTTTTCTGTTACAGCTCATTGCAGCTGTCATTTTCATTGCATCCATTGATGGAGCTGCCTGCCAAGATTTGTACCCATCAAATTCGAAAAATTTGTTCCGATAGAGCCGTGTTTTTCTTCTTCTAAACTGACATTAAAAGTAGTTGACAGGAATCACTACAAACTATTGTTTTTTTTTAATCGCACTACGTACTACACTACTTTTCTTTACACTACGAAAAGAGTAGCGAGACTACAGTAGTTTCATTATCTTGTAGTGTGCAACTTTTTGCCTCAAAGGATTTAAAGAATGATTTGTATGCAACCTATGAAGAAAGGGTAGCCTGGTGGATAGGGCACTGGACCCATGTCCAAGAGGGCGTGGGTTCGATCCCCGTCTGCCGAAGATTCCCCGTGAAGTAAGGGTGTTTGATCTGTCGAGTCACAAAGTCCTCCATGTTCCCATAAAAATCATACCTATGGGTGATCCAGGAGCTTTCTGAATTGGTTCAAAATTTACGAGGCTACGGAGTTGAACATTAGTAGTCGTGGACCCAAGATTGGGTCGGCTGTTCAACGATCGTTATTAAATACCTATTAAGAGATTTCATAAATTAATTGTACTTCGTTCGAATTGCATGGAAGAGCAGTGTTCGAACCTGTTTTGCTACTACACGAGTACAAGTAATTATAATTCACGATAAAAATTGTAATCAGTCACGATTATAATTTTATTTTATGTCCAGTGTTGAAAATTCTTAGTTTTGTAATTTCGAACCCAGACCAGAAGACAAAGAAACTCCTTGATCAAGCATTGGGATAATATGAAAGAAATGTTAAAGAAAAATCTCCTAAGGGCAATCTAATCCTTGATCAATTGATTTAATTATAATTGTTCATGATAATGATGTTTGTTTTATTTATTATAATCGTATCTAATCAGTTTGACCAAGTCTTATGCAAATCAAGAAACAAAAAATGCGCATTTCGGTTATTCTTTTAACAAAACTTCATAAAAATCAGAATTTTTTTTTATTCTATTTACTGTAGAAATTAATATTCCAAAATATTAAGTTTCAACAAACAAAGTTAAGAGTATTTTTAAAAAGAACTTGTTTTTTTTCTTTCTCGGTATTAGCATTATGTAAACCTTGGCGAACAAAGAGCTCGTATCCTTTGGTCAAGATATAAACAAAATAATGCAGAGTTCTTATCTTTCGTTAAGAGGTGAGGCATCGAAAAGAAAAGGAAAAAAAAAGGCCGAGCAGAGTTTGATTGAAGTTAAAATAATTTTTTTTTGCCTCAACAGGCGTGTGATATACATATATAAATTAAACATACTAAATTCAAGAAAATTTTGGTTATACTTTTTAAAAACGAACTCATAAATGTAAACGCCTTTTTTCCACATAAAGATAAAAGAATTTTTTAAACTATCAGACTTTGTTTAACATCAATAACAAACCACAAAGTGATTTTGAAAGACGCTTTTTCATTTTATCGATTTAAAATGTCAAAATATAAAATGCCCTAATTTTAATTGCTAACACTCATTGCAAAGAAATATAAAAATAATTCTTACTCTTACCTATAAAGCGCGTGGAATTGAAGATAATTAGCAGAAAAAAATACTTTTTAATAATTATTCGTTATTTTCTATTATTTACGAATATTATTTCTATTAATTTAAATTACAAAATTATTTAAAATGACAAAGTACAAAACTCGAATGAAATCTGCACAGTAGTTCACAAGAAATCAAATTTTAAGTATACGACTCTCTTAAATTGGATAACTCGGAAACTGTTCAACCAATTTCGTTTAAATTTCATCATTTAAACTGCTCAACTGATTTCGTTTAAATTTCGTCATTTAAAGTTACATGCTTTAAAACGGTGTAAAAATTTACACACCTGTTAAAAGTGTTCGATAGTTACTTAACGAAATAATTAAAAAAAATTTCTTTGGAAAAAGAAATTTTATAATTATGCGTAAAAATGTTTTGGTTTGCTTGAAAAGTCCACGAAATAGTGAAATGAGCAAAAAGTAAAATTAACATTAAGGGTCCCAAACAAAAGACTAAATTATTGGGCCCCTATTTTACACAATTCCGGCTGCTTAAATCCCTATCAGTCAACAACAAAAAAAGTCTCATTTTATATTCGAGGAAAGTGCGCTTTTGTTTTTTGCCTGATTTCGTAACTTAATAGTTAACACTAATTAATAAGCATATTTAAGTTTACTCCTTTAAACCGGTTTATAATACGTTACAACAAAACATATTTAGATTGATTCTTTTTGTTGTACTATCATCATAGATGTAGGTAGATAAATGCTTGAAACAAAATGCTTTTGCTACTTTTATAATCCGATTCAAAGTACTGTTTAAACTAAGAATTAATACTTTAAGTGTGTATAAATCAACCCTTAAAGAGTAAACATTTCTACAGCGTGTGTATAATATTGTTTGTAAAGAGATTGCCCCAGAAAAGTTATAATCGCTCAAAATGGTTGATTCGATTAGGATTTAGAGTAGCTTATTTATCAGATTAGCAATCTATTTAATCTGACACAACTCGTGGGTAATCATTATAAAAACGCCATTTTAAAGTACGTTTATTTCTTTTTAAGTAACTTTGTGAAATCAGCGTTTTTTAAGTATTCATTCGAAACTCGTATTTTTGTTATTCGAACATTTTTTACCTTCCCTTCTGAGTTCGAAGTACTAAGAATGTATGTGGTGTAATCGTTAAATAAATATATTTTGATACTTTAAAATTGAGGAATATTATTACTATTTTGATTACTTTTAAATCTCTTTTTACGCAAGCACTTTAAAAAAACTTTGATTTAAGTAAAATTATTTTTAAATGTAATGCCAAAGAAAAGTACAAGTTCTTTAGAGTTATAAAATCGTTTTAAAATTGTTTCATACAAAGAAAAAATTAAAAGAAAAGTTCTGTTGGAGAATGAAAACGATTTTTTTAAAAAAACATCTTTGGATGAGTAAGTAAAACATCTGCTAACAAAACAGGCGTTATTGTAATTACCCTTTTATAAAGAAATGAAGACCCCGTTTTGAAATGGAACCAAACTTGATGCTTCATTAAAAATAGTCCTCAAGGGTGAGAATATGGTTTCATAAAAAAAAAAAGAAAACTAATTAGCAAATCATTTTTCTTTCTTTGTTAAGTTAATGCAAAACTTCTTTAAGTGTGTTTCAGTTGTACAGTACCGTTACCCCTCTAGCTGTGATCTCTAAATTTAACTTTCGTAACGGTTACCCAGGTTATACAGTAGACAAATATCTAATGAATTACAGGAAACTCTTAACATTTAAAACTCATTTTTATTGCAACTCTAAATCTTCAAAAAACATAATTCCACACATTTCCAAATGCTAACACGGGAATAAAAACTTCCCTTTATACATTAATTAAAACAACATGCAACCTTAAAACACTCAAGCATAACCTTCAATTCATTCAGTTCAAAAAAGACATTTAAGAAATAAAAACTGCATTTAACATTACTAAAAGCACTCAAGACTTGGTTTATGATGTCTATAAATCACACTTAAATACTCCTACACAAAAAAAAAAAAAAAAAAAAAAAAAAAAAAAAAAACACAACATAAACAGTTCAGAATTTACGGTAAATGATTCCTCAAAAAAGTTAACGAAATAAAATTTAAAGTTTTATAAGTACCCAAAAGAATTTACTGTTCGCCCTCTGGATACGCCCCACCGGAATGGTAGATGAGCTCGTGGGCAAACTCCTCGGCTAGAATCTCAAAATTTCTCCAGCTATTCAAACTTCATTAGGCTTGCACATGGAAGCAGAACATGGGCTTGCAGAAGGGGAACACCGGACTTCCAGCATAGATACGTTCGGACTTGGCCCACCGTCTCGAAGATATCGGCCTTCGGCTAATCACGGTCGTTCTTCCCGCTAGAGACTTCAGTTTAGCTTTCCTTAAGTTCACGATCCACCATCTCCGAGGTGCTGTCACGGACCACCCTTCCTGCGGACAAGCTCCGTATCTATAAACTCTTACTCTTTTAGCCTGTAACTATTCAGATTTTTCAGAGTACCTAACCTAAAAAGGTTATCTGCTCTTTCATCGAGATAAAAAGTGTGGTGGAGGAGGAGGTGTTGTTAGGACTAGGTCTCTGTGGAGATCCCCTTGAGAAGGGATTGGAGGAGGCTGAGCATTTCTTGGTTTTTCAGGAGCTCCTGGAGTTCTTTGATGATGGAGACTATGCGAAAGGCAGAGGATGCTGGGGTGTTCTTCTTCCCTTGGCTCTTTCTTCTGGGGCGGGCCTCGCACCCAGAGAAGTTGGATGGATGGTCTTTTTTGCAATTGCAGAAGTGTCTCTACTTTTCCTGCACTGGTAGGAGTAGTACCCCTCGGCACACTTCATGCATCTTGGTTTTCCAGTGCAAGAGCTTTGGGTATGACCATAGGCCTGGCAGCGGAAGCACTGTATCTTTTTAGCCACACTCTTCACTTCTCTTTTATCCACCCTTCAGCAAGGCGAAAGAATCTAGATTGACCTGTTTACCAAATCCAGAGTCATCCGGTGGACGTCAGAACCAAAAAAAAAATCCCTAAGAAAAAACTGTCATAAACCCACTAATACCCTATAGAAGTTATAATACCATCCTCAATAAATATTAATAAATTTAGTTACCCAGATTTCACCCCAAAAATCCCATTTTAAACGACTACTTTAAAATTTCTAAATAAAAATATCATTATTATGATTGAATTTAAACTTTACCATAGTGGTGCCACCTACAGAAAAATAATCTATCTTTAAAAGTACTGAAAAAAAACTATAATAAATTTCTATTTATTACAGTACCACAAATAATGCATTAAAATCGATTTTAAATAATTTTGGCCGCCATGATATATAAATTCTCTTTTGCCATAAGATTCTATCACCTCAAGGAACTTATCGTCAATACTTGTAGCTACTAAATTTTTTTAAAAATTATGCATAATTTATAAATGCCTTATTTTATGCTCATTGAGTTTTTGAGGTGTTCAAAATATTTTTAAATTAAAATTATTGCTAATCTCAAAAAAAAAATTTTTTTTATGTAAGTAAAATTCATATTCTCAATTTCAAATAGTATGACCATGTTATAGGGCCCCTTCCTGCTATTAAGACAGGCATGCTTAGTTGAGTTCTTATCAATTAAATTCTAGGAAATAATCATCAAAAAGCAATAAGTCATAGTAAATACAAGTATTTAGCATTAATAATAATTTTATTTTATAACAATCGTTGATGAGCTGATCCAATTTTTAGGGTTTAAGAATACTAATGTAACTCCGTAGCACAGGGATGAGAGTAGTCAGAAAGTAAAAAAGAGGAAATCCGAGAATATATATATATATATATATATATATATATATATATATATATATATATATACACGCACAAAAATTTGACAAAAAAAGTGCGATTTTTAAACTTGTAAACCATGTGATTATTAATCCCGATATGAGGCTTTTAAATCACGCGAATACGAATCCCAATGTCTAATTTTAAAGCCCGTATAAATACGAAAATCTATGTTTGATATTACAACCGCAAAAGCAAATCACGACATTAAATTTTAAGCTCGCGCGTGAATACAAATCGCTACACAGGGTTTTTAAAGCGCGTAAATACAAATTGCGATATTGGATTTTTAAATCTAGAAAATAAGAATCGCAATGTACGATATTTAAATTGCCTGAATAAGAATCGCAACGTTCATCTTTTAAATCAGGTAAATACGAAAATTGATGATTGATATTAAAATCACGTGAATAAAAATCGAGATATTTGCAGAGCCTGGACTTGGAATTTCTAAAAGGCTTGTTTGTATTGTTTTTGTTTAGACATAATAAATAAAAATTTACAAGATTAAATGAATGAGCAAATAAATATTTTCACAGCAAATCCACGTCGATTTTTAATTTTTTTTTTTCGTTTGCTTTCACGCCAGAAAACAGGAAGCAGCAACGTCTGAATTACGAAGATATGAGCTATCCGGAGGACGGATAAAAATACGGAAAATCTTATTTTTCTGTGCCTAAAAGCGGAGAAAATAGCTAAAATAAGTAAAAATGCGGAAGGGTTAGCAGCAAGGACATAGTTTGAATTTTCTGTTTTTCTTTGAAAATCGTAAATAAATATAATTATTTTATTTCAACGACTGAATTTTAAAAAAAGCGGCATATTTATAAAAATAAAAAAAAATAAAAACTTTTACAGAATTGGAGTTTTTGATAAAAAGTCTGAAATTCGAGAGACAAAAGCTGAAAAAATGTCATCCCTGTAAAAAAGTCAACCAGTTTTATCCTAAGGAAATGATTTTTAGAGAAACCTCATGAGGACTTCAATACTTTCGCTCCGCAGAAAATTAAATTCCTCATAAAATATTTTCACTTGTACAAGAAAAAAAATCTGAACAAAAGCGGAAACCCGCGGAAGAATCACATCCCTGCGTAGCATTGTCATTTTGAACAGAATCCAGAAGACAAGGAGGTTCCAGTATTGGGAGAAATTTGCCTTCGTGGAGGACTTTCTGATAGAACTAACCCGCATTTGCGTAACATGGAGAGAAAGACCACGAGAACCACCCTGACGACTCAAACCCATGATCCGTGAGGATACTTTACGTCAGCACTGTGGTTGGTGCGAAATTCGTATTGACCAGCCATCACTGGGATTCCTATCCGATTCTCGACATTGGAAGGCGAACGCTCTATTATAGTTTATTTTATTTTTTATAACAATCGAACCAATTGTTGAGCTTTGTAACTGAAATATATTGTTTCTTATCTTTTCTTTATAAGATAAGGCCTTCACATTTGCTGATAAATCGGAGCTTATAGATTATGCAGACACATTTTAGGAGGTTGCAGTAGACATAACGAAAACAAAACATTATTTTATTCCTTTCCATATTTCAACGATAGCTAAGATTTAAGATAAGTCACATCAATTATAATTAGGATGAAATAATTGCACTAACTAAATGCCAACTTAAGTCCGGGGAAAAATTCTTTCATTCGTAGTTTATTTTTAAACCGTCGACCCAATTTGGGTTTATGACTACTAATGTTCAGCTCAGTAACTTTGAACCCAATCCAGAAGACAAGGGTTGGGAGAAATCTCTCTTCGTGGAGGACATTTTAATGGAACTGAACCGCATTTGCGTTACACGGAGAGGAAAACCACATGGTACCGGGGCTCTTATATTTTTAACTTCATTTTCAATACACCAAGAAGCAAATTGTGGTTATTTTTTAATGTTACTTATTGATAATTATTAATTGCCTTATTAAAAAAATAAAGCATTGAAAAATATTACTTGGGTGATTTGGTTATCTCTCTCTCTGCAGTCAGGCTATCAAAGCAGGGGGCTTCGGATCATCCTCATGGATGTTTCCCAGATCGTCGCCAATAGCCGTAGCTTAGGGTGACGTCAATTAAGTACCTACCTACCCATATATTTCATACTTTCACAAAATTTACGCTTTAATAAATCGCGTTTGACTAGCTTGAATAAAATTAAAAAAAAGAGGACAAAATTAGACGCTGTCACATACAAATCTGAACATTTAAAGAGTATAACATAATTGATACCAGTTATTATTTTTTTCCTGGTACTTACGAACCTTGTATGCGTTAAAATGTTACATTTCCAATGAAAAAAGAATTTAATTGATGGAATTTAGCTCATATATTTTTCTCAAGACTATTGTTGTAGTTCATATACATCGCACTAAAGCTGCACAATGGGCTATTGGCGACTGTTTGAGAAACATCCCCGAGGATGATCCGAAGACATGCCATCACAATTTTTGATCCTCTGCAGAGGGGATGGCACCACCGCTTCGGTAGCCCGACAACCTCTGAATGAGAAGTCGGGCACTTTGTGGTAGAACAGTTTAACGAGGACCCATAACGCACACCCTCGGTTTCTAGGCAGGCTAGACAAAGTGATCAGTGATGATTCAGTGGTAAAGATCGTTTCCAATAAGTAAGGCGTACTTTTTGATATAATGTTAGAGCTACAGTGATGTTTGTTTGACTATTGTTGACAATTTACTTATAGTTTATAACTTCACATTGAGCCACACTATTTTTAACACATTTCTGTGGGTTTAATTTTATCTAAATTATGGCTGATTTTTAAAAAAAAAAATTCAAAAAGTAGCATTCATTTTACAATGGTTAACATATCAACAAAATATTCTTACTTAAAATTATAATAGTTAAGATATTTTACTATATAAAATGTTTTTTCGAAAAATATAAAATGAAATATATGTGTTACCGGCAAAGTATAAAACGGGCATTGTATAGAATGCCCAGGAATTACATATAATGCCTGATGTTTTCCGGCAAGGTATGAAATAAGAGAAATATTACATACTTTCCCTAGGCATTCTATAGAATGACAAATGGTATTCAGGCAAAGTATGAAAAAAACGAGTGATTATGTAAATGATGTGCATATGTCAAAAATAAAAATGTTATTCTGAAAAAATAATGAGAGTGCCATTAAAAAATTTTATTCAAAATGCGTTTAAAAAAAAAGAAAGTTGTACAAAACATAATTTATGCCTTTAACAAAATTTTCATAGAAAAAAAAAATAAGACATTAACTTACTTGCTGCAACATGGCAGACTTGAATGACATTTTGACGAATCGGAGATGTATTTTATACTTAGCCGGTTTCTCATTTGGCATTCCATAGAATGCCTATAGGAAATGTGTGAAATAGAAATTGCTTCATACATTGTCGGTTAGTTTTAGGCATTCTATACAATGCCGGATTTCAAACTTTGTCGGTAACATATGAATTGAATGATTTAAAAAATATGAATTCAGAAAACTAGGACAAGTGTGAGGGAACTTAACTATACTAAATGATGAGGCTATAATGTAGAATTTTTCCTTTATTGCTCAACACACATCTTTGAAGGAACGTTATAACAGATTTCTTTTAAGTACATACTTCATTTCACTGAAAAATCACTTCTAATGAATAAAAAGGATTTTATTTTTCCTCTCTCAATGATGAGAAGTATTTAAAAACCTTTAGGTACTTGAAAACTATAATTATTCTGCCATCTGTGCACGCCCTGTCCTGTGTCGATGCTTGCTTCTCCATTCAAATCGTTCACGGAATTACTTACTTGAACAAAACTATTTTCTAAATGGGAAAAAAGTGTTCCCCAATCAAAAGAGAGGGACCAACAAGGAAACTGTGAAAAATGTTACGTTTTAATTGAGTCTAAATTAAACAGTCTTGTCCTTTTACGGCGAAATGAAAGAACAATTTTTATTTATAATTTATATAAATATATATCAAAATTATTTTCCAAACATATTAATTACGGCTTTAAAATTATTTTTTAAGGAAAATTCTTTTTTAAGAATGTATATATATACTCAGTCGAACTTCCATTTTGCGAATTTTTTGGGGGGTGATCCAAGAACATTTTCGAAATTTCTTCATAAAACAACTTCCAAATAGCGAAGTGAATTTTCTATTTAATGAACCTTTCTTTGAGATCCACTTTCTCTATTTCCTACAATATTTCAAATTTATTAACGCATTATTTGGGGGGGGGGGGGAATGAACGAAAAACTCAAAACAAAATGAACGGATTTTAGCAGTAGCAATTTAACTTAAGAAGGCATGACGTAATGTATATGGAAAGCATAAGGCATGTTTAAAATTACTTCTTATAATAAATGCAACTATAATTTTATACATAGCCTTTTTTTACTTGAAAATGCATATAGCATGATAGTGTAACACTGGATAATGTTTTGCTCTATTCTTGCTTTCCATGCAGATTTCTTTCACATTTAAGATTTATAAAATAAATAGTAGATACTAGTTTACAAGATAAAGGTGCATCAAGTGCTATTTTAATTGTGTCTAGTGTTTATAACCTGCTTTGTGATGTTTAAGTATTCTAAAAGGTCCATTTAACGAATTTTTGATAAAACGAACTTATTATCGGAATTGCGTTAAATAGAGATCTAACTATTAGCCTTTTCTTTTTAAGGGCTTTTTGAAAAGTGTTACTAATATGAAAGAACATTATTTTAAAAGTTTACCAACATTTGGAATGATGTCTGAAACGAAATATTAATGGTCTAAAAATAATGGCAGAATAAATAAGACAAGTTAAGGGGAATCAAAACAACCTCTGATTTATTCGCACAAAAAGGAGAAAAAGAGATCAGTAAAAAGTATAAATGCGAAACTTTTGGCGCACCCTTTAAATATTGAGTTTTGCCAAAAAATGTAACCCGGAAAACCATGGCTTTATCTCCCTCCCCTTTCACGCCTCTCTTCCAAAAGCATAAAATTTTGATAAAGTTGCGGCCCGCCATTTGACTGGTGTTTTTAATTGTGGCCCCTGGCCTCATGTAAGTTGGAAACCCCTGCTCTATCCCCTGAGCCATCGCGGTTCAAAATGATATTTGATTAATTTATAATTATTTACACTATCTTACACTAACCAGAGAATCCGGGTGGTCAAGACTTGTGCAAACAAAGAAGCCGCCCTAGAAGCGAAAAAAATGTGCATTTTGGTTTGTTTTTTTATAAAAACTCTTTTTACTCCATCTACTGCGTGAAATAAACAATTAATATTCCAAAATATTGAGTTAAAGGTTGATTTCGTTAGGTTGAGTTCGAAAGGTTGAGTTAAACTGATTTCGTTAACTTAATAGTTAACACTAATTAATTAGCACACTTAAGTTTACTCCTTTACACCATTAAGTTCGGTTTTTAATACGCGAAAGTTCTATCATGAGAACAAAACTTATTCAGGGGGATACTTTTTTGTTGCTGTACTTTATCATAGATGTAGGTAGATAAATGCTTCTGTTAATTTTAATTTTGACAAAGAATTAATACTTAAAGTATGTATAAATTAATCATTAATTTATAATTTAAAAAGTAAAAATTTCAACAGCGTGTGAATATTTTTTGTAAAGAAATGGCCCCAGAAAAGCAATCATCCATTGCTCTCAAAAGTGTACCCACCTTATTTATCAGATTAACAATTAATTTAATATGATACAATGGCAGGTAATCATTAAAAATAAACAATTTTAAAGAATTTTATTTCTTTTTAAATAACTTCGTGAAATCAGCGTCATCCAAGTATTCATTCTAAATTCCAAATTTTGATAATTCGAAGATTTTTTACCTTCCCTTCTGATTTCGAAGAACTAAGAGTGTATGTTGTGTAAGTTTTAAATAAATGTAATTAAATTTTAATACTTTAAAAGTTAGGAATATCATTACTATTTGAGTTCTTTTTTAATTACTTTAAATTCTCTTTTTAAGCAAGCACTTTAAAAAACTGTGATTTAAATATAATTATTTCTAAATGTAATGTCAAAGAAAAATATGTTCTTTAGAGTTATAAAATCGTTTTAAAACTGTTTCATAGAAAGAAAAAATGAAAAGAAAATTTTTGTTCGAGAATGAAAGCGATTTTTTTAAACATCTTTTTATAGACTCCTGACACAGTAAAATATGATAAGTAAAACATCTGCTAATAAAAGAGGCGTTATTGTAATTACCGTTTTATAAATAAATGTAGACCCCGTTTTGAAATGGAACAAAATTCGATGCAAAATGGAATTAAATATAGTCGCCAAGGATGAGACGGCGGTTTCACAAAAAAAGGGAAAAATAAAACTAATTAGCAAATAATTTTTTTCCTTTGTCAAGATAATATCTTACCCTCCAGTTCCCACGGAATTTCTGAAGTATAACTTCCTAAAATGTGTTTCAGTTGTACCACAAATAATGCTCTGAATTCGATTTAAAATACTTTTGGCCGCCATGATGTATGAATTCTTTTTTGCCATAAGCTTCACCTCAAGCAATTCATCGTCATTTTTCTTTTATTTCTTATTTTGTTTTTAATGTGATACACTTACCGTTTTTCATTTAAAATGTTAGACAAATTTAAAACTTTCACCTTTTTAGTCTACCTATATAATGTAGTTTTTAAAAACAATTTATTTTATTATTATTTGTTAACAGGAACTGATTTACAGGAAGGTATTCGTTCCCAGAACCCTCAACTCGAGCTTGTAAGGGCTTCCAAATTTTTCTTATAATTTTTTAGTAATTTTTTCAGTAAAAAATATTGTTGTATGTTACCAAAAATAACAATTTTTTTTTAAAAAGTTTTTTTCTCTTTAAGTCAAATTGGTTTGTGATTATGTTATTTTAAGCATTAAAGTTAAGTTTCAAGCAATTTACATTACATTTGTAATGAATCTTAAATAAATCATAACTTATATAATGGAAAAATCATAAAAATTAAGTAGAATATCATTAAAATTATAGAAACTAATACAATGTGGGAAAATGAAAATTATGACAACTTAGCACAACAAATAAGTTTTCAAAATCTTACCGGATATACACTTTATTTCTTTGATTGATTATCAGAGCATGATTTATAGATAACACTGAAATATTTTTCATTGAATTCTAAATGAGTAATTGAAATTTCAATGGCCATATTGCCAAACATAAATATTACTCATCTACCAACATAATGAATAAATCTAAACTGAAACTAAAAAGGAAAGAATATAACAAAAACAAAATATTTCTTGATTAACAGTACCACTGGCGCCATCTGTTATTGAAATTATAAAAAGAGTCAAAACATCCTGCCACCCAAGGAGGTGGAAATGTTATTTTTTTATCAATGGACATACTTTACAGATAGGCCTGGTGGTTTCTCCATATAAAAAAGCGACAGAGGGGTTAGGATTCATATTCTTTAATAACAACAAAACAAAAAGTAAACATTAGAATAGCCAAAACAAAAGAGTAGGCAACGCCATCTATTGGTTCAAAACATAAATTTTCTACATCCAGCCCACTCCAATGCATTGGTTTAACGATGCATTCTATTACAAATAACCATACAAATGTTATACACTTACAAAAAAAATACAACATATAATGAATATTTCAAACAAAGAATAAACAAAGCAATCAATCACTTTCTAATAAGTAAAGTCTCACAATGGGTCTATTTACAACACTGTTTTTTAATTGGATTTGGCATGACCTTATTCTACCATCTCTGCCAGGAAAAATATCTTTTATTCGACCTAACTTCCACATTAATCTTTTAACATTATCTTCGCGTACAAGTACAACATCACCAATTTTAAAACTTACAATATTTTTGGGCATTTTATACATCATGGCAGATCTTAATTCTAGCAAATATTCCTTTTGCCAGCGTTTCCAAAAATGTTCTATCATCATAAGCCTATGTTTCCATCTTTTTGTTAATTCTGCTTTTGAAGACTCTAATTTAGAACTGGAGGATGGTAAAACGGTTAATTGATTACCTATCAAAAAATGCGAAGGACTTAAAGGATCCGGTTCATTAATATCGTTATACATATAAGTTATTGGTCGAGAGTTAATAACAGCTTCAATCTCTGTAAGTACAGTAAGTAATTGTTCAAAAGTTAATAAAGATTTATGTAATATTCGTTTTAATGCAATTTTAACCGATCTTACCAAACGCTCCCAAAAACCACCCCACCATGGAGCACCTTCGACAATAAACTTCCACTCAATTCCTTGTTTTTCTAAGTATTGTAGAAGTTCGTCATTTTTACACAATTTGAATAAATATTTAATTTCACGATCAGCAGCTTTAAAAGTTTTGGCATTATCTGAATAAATTATTTTACAAATGCCCCTGCGTCCAAAAAACCTTCTTAGAGCCTGAATGAAACTTTCAACTTTTAAACTAGACACTAACTCTAAGTGAACCCCACGAGTCACAGCACAAGTAAACAATGCAATGTAACACTTAGAACCATCCCTTAAATAAAGGGGTCCTGCAAAATCGATGCCTGTTATATTAAATGGGGGAGATTTTTCGATTCTATCAACAGGCAGATTACCTGTTACTTGCTTACCAGAAGTAACACTAAATCTTCTACAAATTTTACATCGATATATAACAGATTTCACGAATTGTCTTCCTTTCACTATCCAAAATTTACTTCTTATTAGCAATAAAGTGTCATTCACACCAGCATGCAAAACCCTTTCATGACAATCCTTAATAATTAAAGCAACAAAATAATCATTATTAGGTAATATTATTGGACACTTTTCACTGACATCTAATGAGGAATTAGCTAAACGACTTTTAATTCTCAGAATCTTATTTTCATCAAGTTTGGGATTCAACTGAAATAGTTTAGAATTAGAATTGATTTCTAAATTATTTTTTAAACAATTAATTTCATTCGAATAGTATTTATATTGAGCAGTTCTTATCCAATAATTATTTGATTCACTTACTTCAGTACTCGTAATTGTCCCATTTTGTTTTACACAAGACCTTAAATTCTTAATGAATCTGAAAATATAGGATG
Organism: Parasteatoda tepidariorum; assembly: GCF_982258835.1. Taxonomy (NCBI): domain Eukaryota; kingdom Metazoa; phylum Arthropoda; class Arachnida; order Araneae; family Theridiidae; genus Parasteatoda; species Parasteatoda tepidariorum. The sequence continues at coordinate 124,915,811 of NC_141756.1, forward strand.
TAACATGCAATAATTTACGTAAAGTACTAAAGTTCTCAACTTTGAGCACAGGATCTGGATCAGCACCTGCAATAAAAGAAACAGTCATTATTTCAGTTTGGACATCGTCAGTCAGTAAAAACTGACTATCATCAGTAGCCGGCCATTCATTTCTGGAACAGATAAGCCACGGAGGCCCGTGCCACCATACATCGTCCTGCACAAGGGCACTGGCTTCGATTCCTTCTCTCGTCAACTTGTCAGCAGGATTATCAGAGCCAGGACAGTGATTCCATTGACTGGGATCGCTTCTTTGTTGAATTTCGGTGACTCGGTTTGAGACAAAACGTTTCCATTTCCGGGGAGATCCACGAATCCAATGCAAAGTGATAGTTGAATCAGTCCACATAAAGATTCTTGATTCAGGAAATTGGTCACGGATTGATGCAATCATTCTGGTTCCGATAACAGCAGCCATCAATTCCAGTTTAGGAAGAGACAATTGTTTTAATGGAGAAACGCGACTTTTAGCTGTCACTAACTGGGATGATCTAGATGTTGAACTGGCAGATATCAAATAAATTGTAGCTCCATAAGCACTTTTACTTGCATCACAAAAGCAGTGTAATTCATCAGCAGATGGATCCGAAACTCTATTTAGCCACCTAGGAACCACAATTTGTTCTAAAAAATGAAGTTGCTTGTACCATTCTTGCCAATTTTTGTCGATTTCAGGAGGTAGAGCATCGTCCCAATCAATTTTCAATAACCAAAGTTTTTGGAACATGATTTTGACTTGGATCATGAATGAGGACAGCCATCCGAAAGGATCGAAAATTCTTGAAGTAGCTTGCAATAAAGTTCGTTTTGTACGAGGGTTAGAAATTATAAAATTAAAAAGGTCTCCAGTTTTAAAATTAAAACAGTCATTCGACAAGTCCCACTTCAATCCAAGAACTTTTACTTCTTCGGTTCCATCAGCTTGAACTTCTGAGCCATATATTTTGTAGTTCAAGATTCTTGAGTTAGATTTCCACTTCACGAGGTTCATGGAGGCCTGCTTAAATATTAGGGTTGCTTCTTCCTGTACTTGCGATGCTTCCTCTACAGAATTCGTTGAATACACAAGATCATCAACATACATGCAAGAATTTAACAGCTTAGTTGTCATGGGATAAATGTTTTGAAATTTCTTCAAGTGATGACGTATAGTTGCTGCCAATAAAAAGGGGCTTGATGTTGCTCCAAACATCACACGAGTCATTCTGTAAATTTCAAATTTTGTATTGGGAAACTTAGCGTCTTCTGAAATCCATAAAAATCTTAAGGCATCACGATCTTCTGGTGCAATTGAAATTTGTAAAAAAGCCTTTTGAATGTCGGCAATTGCAGCAATTTCACCTTTACGAAAATTCAATAAAACTATCAGTAAATCAGGAACTAAGTTAGGTCCTTGCAATAAACAATCATTCAAAGAATGGTGACCTTTTTCTCTAGATGAAGCATCATAGACTACACGCAGTTTTGTTGTGGAATGATCTTCTCTAATTACAGCCCGATGAGGAACGTAATAAGTTTTCTTTGAGTTATAAGCATTCTTTTCTGCTTTTTCTATTATTCCTTCCTTCAGTTGTTCATTTATTACGTTTTTATACTGTTCGAAGAAATAAGGACTGGACGTAAATCTCTTGATCAATTTCTTCATTCGGCTTTCAGCATTATGAAAATTATCATGTAAATCAACTATATCATTCTTCCATGGAAGGTTTACTTCATAACGGCCATCTATTATGCGAATAGATTGTTCAAATAAAGAAAGTGCTTTTATATCTTCTTCTTTTTCATCCAAGACCGGTGCTATTCCTAACGATTCTATTTCCCAAAAAGATTTAATATTATTAGATAGTTCTTCATCTAAACATAAATTTGAACTAACAGTCATTGATCGTAAATCAGAACTCATAACGGAACCTTGAATACACCATCCTAATCTAGTCTCTACAGCAACTAATGCTTCGTTAATTCGTTCAATTTTTCCAGTAACAATTTTCCAGTAAACATCACTTCCTAATAGCACTGATATTTCATTTGGATTATACAGTTGGTGAATAGTTGGCACATCATCTGAAAGTTTAATTCCCAAAGAATGCAAAGTTTTAGTTAAGTCATCGCCAGACATTTTAATTTCAGCAGTAGTAATCACGGGATACTCAATAGCTTCAACAATAACAAAGTTATCAGGATTAATTAGATCAACAAGTTTCATTTTCACTTTCCTTCTACGACTATTTACACTCTTACTAGATCCAAATGTATGAATATTAAGATCAATTTCTCCTGTAACAGGCAAATTTAACTTTTTCGATAACTTTTCACTTATAAAAGACGTTTGACTACCTCCGTCAAGCAAACATCTAACTAAACATTCAACCTTGTTCACAGCAACAGCGGTAACAGTTTGTAAAATTACATTTGAATTCTGTTTCACAGAGTTTTGCACAACATGAGATTCATTATTTTTATTTACGAGCATTTCTTTATCATTATTCGAAACGGGACTTTCGTTTTCAGGCTGTTTAATGCAAACAGAATAATGATGCTTTTGTTTACAGTTAAAACAAACAAGATTTCTTTTCATGCAATCCGAAGATATAGATAAATGTCCTTTTTGAAAGCAACTGAAACATCTACCACTTTTCATTAAAATTTGTCTTTTCTTATAAACATCAGCTTCATTACATTTAAATTTATCGTGATTCTTAGAACAAAAAATACATTTCAAATTCAATGTTGATAAAGCAAAGGCGCTTACCTTTGGTTTTCTTTTAATCCAAGATCTTTCTTCTACTTTCGATTCTGGAGTGAATTTAAAATTTTCTTTTCTTGAATTTTTTGAGAGTAGAGCTGATCGTTCACGGCTTTCAATTTCGTTTCTAATAAATTTTAACAATTCTTCAACATTCCAAGTAGAATCCCTCGTTCTTTGACGGTTGAAATCCAAAATTATATCTTCAGGAATCAGCTTCATCAATATTGGACAGAGTAGATTTCCATAGGTTTCAGACATCACATTTAAAGACCTTAAACTTCGTATTTCAATTTCAATGCTATCGTAAAGTTTTCTCAGCGCATCAACATCGCTAGAAACCTTTACTGCGGTTAAATTTAACAGTTCGTTCATGTGAGCATTAATAATTAAGTCACTTCTTCCATAGCGATCTTGTAAAATATCAATGGCTGCTAGATAATTAGAATCACAAATCGAAAGTCCATTCACAGCTCTTGCAGCAGCTCCGCCAAGATATGACTTTAAATACACGAACTTATCAACAGTTTTCAAAGTCTTATTTTCGTGAATAGTCGATTTAAATTGTTCCCAGAAGTTATTCCATAATTTAACATCACCGTAGAATTTTTCGATATTAATGTTCGGCAATTTTACGTGAACATTTTGAAATTCTTCAGAAATAATTTCGGTTGAAATACTTTCGTTATCGTTCTTACGGTTTTCCATATCCAACTTAGCACTCGACGAAGATAAAATTCTTGAAATTTTCGTTTTTAAAACAATAATCTTATCAGAATATTCTTCCGATTGTTCGTATTCCTTTTCAATTTCGTCAACTTCAATCAAATCTTCAATTTTCAAATCCAGTTCCTTCAATAAAGATTCCTTTTCAATAAGTTTAGCCAATAATTCATCTAAAGTTTCAATGTTCGGAATTTCATTTTTTATTTCATGTTCGATTTCGCCGAACAATCTAGTCGTAGATGCTCTGACCGCACCTCTTTTCTGCTTCCGTTTTGAAAGTTCAGCAGACATTCTCGAATTCAGAATAAATTATCGAATAAAGAACGAAGAAATAATTTCAATATAAAGTTCAAGATCAAATTCAAACGAACCCCTCTTCAGTAATAAATATTTTCAATCAGTAATAAATATTTGCAATCAATTCTTGGGGTTTTCGGCACCATATAAAAAAGCGACAGAGGGGTTAGGATTCATATTCTTTAATAACAACAAAACAAAAAGTAAACATTAGAATAGCCAAAACAAAAGAGTAGGCAACGCCATCTATTGGTTCAAAACATAAATTTTCTACACTCCATGAGCTGTTCTTAATTTAACAACCCTAATAGTACCATCGTTTCCAGGAAATACCTGCACAACTCGTGCAAGAGTCCACTTTAATGGAGGTGGGACATTGTCATTTTTGAGAAGAACTAAATCTCCAACACGAAACTCTGAGCCAGAAACAGTCCATTTAGACTTTGCTTGCAGAGTTTGGAGATAATCTTTACTCCATTTGATCCAAAATTGAGCACGAAGTTTTTGAATTAAAGACCATCTAGACTTGAGACACACGGATGGTGATGGGTCTCTCTCAGGCAATGAAAGAAGTGGAGCACCCACAATAAAATGTCCAGGGGTAAGAGCCTCTAGATCACTTATTTCTGATGTTAATGGACATAACGGTCGTGAATTGAGGCAAGCCTCAATTTGACACAAGAGCGTAGCCAGTTCTTCGAAATTCAGTGTAGCTGAGCCACATACTTTCAGCAGGTGTCTCTTGGTTGATTTAATATTAGACTCCCAGAGTCCGCCAAAATGAGGTGTTGCTGGAGGAATAAAGTGCCAAGAGATTTGAAGATTGCTGGAAAAATCTTGAACTGAATTGTCTCGAACAATTTTGAACAGAGACTTCAAATAGTTACTGGCTCCTTTAAAATTTGTGCCATTATCACTGTATACGTCAGATGGCAACCCTCGTCTAGCAATAAATCGACGAAAGGATGCTAGGAAGGTTTCTGTTGACAAATCAGAGACAAGTTCCAAGTGGACAGCCTTCGTAGCAAAACAAATGAAAAGTGCAATGTACGACTTTAAGGTGACTTTAGATCTTGGTAAATTTGGTTTGGTTGAAATTGGACCTGCAAAGTCCAACCCAACACGTTGGAAAGGTTTAGATGGAATAACTCGATCACGAGGCAAATCGGCCATGAGCTGGCTTGAAGAAACAGCATTTACCTTTAAACAAGTTATACAGCCTCTATTTTTGATTGACTTAATTTCAGCACTGAATTCCACCCTTTGAATTTCTTTAATAATTGCGATAAGAGCATTATCCAGTTCACTAACTTGAAGGCAACCGTTTATCCGATTTTCCGAATTTCTCGAGTTGAACACGAATCTTTTACACCAAGCAATCACTCTTATAAATTTGCTGAATGATGAATATTTTTGAGTTAACTCTTGCATCGAATTACTTTCAACTGCTGAGGCATGTATTAAAGTGTCAGGGTTGGAAGTGTGAACAGAGTTTGGTTTAACCTCTTCGGTGAATGCTGAATTTGCATTAGATAGCCACTCCGGGCCCTGCCACCAAAGTTCCAAGTCCATAAGCTTCTTTGGAAAAATTCCTCGAGAGGCGCAGTCGGCAGGATTGGTAACTCCAGCCACATGGTTCCAGTCGCCAATATTAGTAAGTGATGTTATGGCTGCAACTCTATTTTTTACGAACTGATCCTTTAAAGAGTCTGATCGAATCCAACTCAGAACGATTTCTGAATCCGACCATAAGAACACTTGCTTCCAAATTTGATCTATCGAAATTTGAAGATTACTATACAATTTTGCTAGCAAATGAGCTGCACACAGTTCGAGGCGAGGTAATGATACTGTTTTCAAAGGAGCGACCCTGGTTTTTGCTGCCACTATGTTCACTGAAGCTCTATTTTCGTTATCCACTACTTTCAAATAAAAAACAGCTGAATATGCTTTGAATGAGGCGTCGCAAAATCCGTGTAACTGGGCATCAATGATTAAATTATTTACAGACACCAGTCTTCTTTGAATTGCTATTTCCTTTAAAGCCTGTTTTTCAGCCTGGAAGGTTTTCCAGACACATAAGAGCTCTTCGGTTAAAGGTTCGTCCCAAGTTAATTTATTTTTCCATAGGCTTTGCATCAAAATTTTTAAGATGATTTTGGCAGGTGAAAGAAAGCCCAGGGGATCAAAAATCCTAGCTATGACAGAAAGCAGTTCTCTTTTTGAGGTAACTATCTCTGGAAATGAAATGTTCACCTGAAAGGTATCTTGCTGTGTATTCCAATACAGTCCTAAGACCTTCTGACATTGATTTTCTTCTATGGTAACATTGTGCTGCTGTGAAAGAGAGTCTTTGGAAAGATCTGATAGAACCTCTGAACAATTAGACGACCATTTTCTGAGATTGAAACCTCCTCGTTGCAAAAGTGATTTTAAGTTTGAAACTAGATTTTTGGCTTTGGGGATGGAATCTGTACCTGATAACAGATCATCAACATAAAATTCTTCCTTAAGAACTCTTGAAGCATCAGGAAAAGCTTTCTCTTCGTCCTTAGCGAGTTGTTGAAGTGTTTTTACAGCAAGATAGGGAGCACAGGCTGTCCCATAGGTGACAGTTAATAATCTGTATATCTGGATTTCTTCATCAGGTTTGAACCTCCAGAGTATTCGTTGGTAATCAGCATCCTCTTCATGAATACGAATTTGGCGAAACATTTTCTCGATGTCAGCAGTAAATGCAACTTTGAAAGTTCTAAATTTTAGTAATAGAGAAAATAATTCGGGCTGCAAACGAGGACCTGCATGCAATGCATTGTTGAGAGAATTCCCTGAAGAATCCTTAGCTGACGCATCGAAGACCACTCTTAGTTTGGTTGTGTTGCTGTCTTCTTTAATAACGAAATGATGAGGTAGATAAAATGTTGATTCCTTAATCAGTTCGTCGGAAGGAACCCTTTCCATATGACCTAGTTGAAGATATTCCGACATGAAAGTTGTGTACTGATGCTCAAGTTCATTATTCTTACTTAGTTTTCTTTCAATGTAGTTGAATCTTTTACTTGCTTGAGTAGCTGAGTCACCAAATTCTATAGAATGTTTGAAAGGTATTCTCACAATATAACGTCCAGATGGATCTCTAGCAACCGTTTTTTCGTAAAATGCTTCACAATCTGAATCATTCTTTGATTTCAGTTCAGCTTGAGGTAAAGATTCGAGCTCCCAGAATTTAGCCAATTGACAATCCAACGATGAGGTAAGATGACAGTTCACAAAGGAGTTTTCCTTATTGGAGTTTGAGAACACTCTTCCCGATAATAGCCAGCCTAGATGAGAATTGAGTGCAGCTGCAGTACCCTTCTTCCCTAAAGTTGGTTCTCCAATTAGCAAGTCAGCGTATAAGTCGGCTCCTAACAGAATGTCTATTGGACCAGTTGCATGAAATGTTGGATCTGCAAGCATTAGACCATGCAGGTGTGGCCAGTTGCATGAAGAAAATGTGAAATTCGGTAAATCACTTGTTATGCAGTCTACAATCAAGGCTTTACAGCAAAAAATTTTCTCATTAAAATGTGGAGAAAATACCAAAGATACTTCAGATAAAGAAGACTTTACTAGCGCATTATTAATTCCTGAAATCGAATGATTTGTAACAGTCTTTGATAATTGCAGTCTTTTAACACAGTTTTTGCTCACGATTTCTGACTGCCGTTGTCAATCAGCGCTCGGCAATTAACGAAATGTCCCTTAGCATTTTTAACCTTTATTAAAGCTGTTGATAATAAAGTATTACTATCTACACTATTAGAATTTAGACAAGTTGTGCTAAGTTGAATGTTTTCCCTCACTGTAGGAACATTTTCAGAATTGGCATTATCTAAATTTGAATTAGAATAGCAAACTGTATTGCTTACATTAGGTTCTTCAGAATTAGAATAAAATCTATGCAATGAAGTATGATGTTTTCTATGACATGCCTTACAGGTGTTAGTAAAACGGCATTTATTTGCCATATGAAATTTTCTTAAACAATTTATACACAGCCTTTTAGATTTAATTACCTTCCACCTGTCATCAACAGACATCTTATTATACATGGGACAATTAACAATCGAATGATTTTCATTACAAATATTACATAAATTTTCGGTTTTGTTTACTATCACATTATTTACAAAAGCCTTTTTAGGAAGAACCCTTGGCTTGCATTCTGTTTGATTTGAAATACTTTTTGCTTGTTGATCAAGAAATTTAGCCAATTCTAAAAATGTTGGAATATCTTGATTAGTTAAAGATAATTCCCATCTTTGCCTTAGTGTATCATCTAGTTTTCCCAAAATAAAATATATTAAAATAACATCTACCATAGGATTAACTTCTAACTTTAAAGTTGAAAGAATTCGAATAACTTCATTACACGTATCTAAAATTTCAAATATCGAAACCGCAGAATTAGACTTAATTGTCTTTAGATTAAATAGTTTTGAAATTTGCGCGAACGCTAATTCACGTTTATTATCATATCTCGCAGCTAGAGTCTGCCAAGCGTGCTTATAATTTTCATCTGTGAGCGAAAATCCTGAAATAAGCTTGTGTGCAGTACCCTTTAAACTAGCAAACAAATATTGAAATTTTTGAAGTTCTGTTAATTCTGGGTTTTTATCTATGGAACTCAAAAACAATTCTTTAAATGACATCCAATTATTGAAATCTCCATAAAAACTCGGTATCTCGAATTTGGGCAACTTTAAACAAGATTCATTTAGTTTCGGTTTCGAATCATCTAGAGAAACGCCGCCATTATTAGTATTGTTTACTTTTGATTTCAATTCCGACATTTCCCGTGCAATATTAATTCGCAACGTATCAATATTAGATGCCAAATCATCAAATTCTTTCATATTGCTTGCCTCTTCCTCATTCTTGCAAGAAACGATAATTTCCGTATGAATCTCATTAAGCTCCACCCATATTTCATTCATTTGAGCCGAAAAAACATCTAATTCCGCTCTTTCTATTTCCCCAGACACAAATTTCGGTTTCAGAATATTGTTTATACGCGTTACTTTACCTTTCAAAATACTACGTCTTTTCTTTAAAGTTTCCATTATAATTACAAAATACAAGATTTAAGATAAAAATATTTATCGACGGACCGAAAAATAAAAACAAAAAACAGCATTAACTAGAGCAATATAAAATACTTTTATCTAGCTCTCTTAATTGAAATCGAAACTACAATTATAAACAATAGCTCAGAATTTTCACTCCGGTCTCGAAGGACCAAAAAATGGAATGAATCTTAAATAAATCATAACTTATATAATGGAAAAATCATAAAAATTAAGTAGAATATCATTAAAATTATAGAAACTAATACAATGTGGGAAAATGAAAATTATGACAACTTAGCACAACAAATAAGTTTTCAAAATCTTACCGGATATATACTTTATTTCTTTGATTGATTATCAGAGCATGATTTATAGATAACACTGAAATATTTTTCATTGAATTCTAAATGAGTAATTGAAATTTCAATGGCCATATTGCCAAACATAAATATTACTCATCTACCAACATAATGAATAAATCTAAACTGAAACTAAAAAGGAAAGAATATAACAAAAACAAAATATTTCTTGATTAACAGTACCACTGGCGCCATCTGTTATTGAAATTATAAAAAGAGTCAAAACAACATTGTTGCAATTTACAACTTTATTTTAAAATGTTAAATACATACAAGAAATATATTTATTAAATAGAAATGAAATTTTAAAAAAAATATATATTTCCAATAATGAACAAATTATGAAAAGAACAACCATTTATAAATTGTTGCGTTAATATTTTATATCGCGCCTTTCAAATAAAATTAAAATAACTAAATTCTTTTATTAAAAGAATGCTTTCCAAATTACTATTTTTAACGCTTAAAAAAGCTCTTATAAGTTCATTTCGAAATAAACCATAATTTAGCTTACTTTATTCATTTTCAGCTTATTTATATACACAAATTTAAAACTAGATTGGATACAGCACAAGGACCGAAAATTTAACTTTTGGATATAAAACCGAATTTAGGGGGATCCCTAAATAATTATTGTTAATTAATTGACACAAAATAATTATTATTAATTACTTTTATTATAGAATGAAATGTTTTAAAAGATCTGCTTATGTTTAATATTTATTCAATGAAAAAACATAACCTATATTAAAATCTAACGAATCAGAAATAGCCCTAAAATCTTTGACAGATAGATAGCCCTGTCAAAGAGTGAAATGACAAGTGGCCCATCATTGAAATAACTGAACAAAAAATCACAAAATATTAAAAAACTAAATAAATAAAAAGAAGGATTTACAATACCTAGCCAAATTATTGGAAGTACTCTAAGATTCTATGTAAAATCGTAATTATCAGATGATACTGCAGCGGCTGCTGCGTTTGAGCCGATTTCAAGCTAAACGCCGAAATGTGGCAAACTTACGTCGCCAGTTGGCGATACGGACAATCACGATTGCAGACCTAACTGCACCTGCTTTTCTTCTCAGTTCGGTCTGTGACGACGCCTGTGTATGTTACTGGGACAACCTGTCCGCCACGATGTTTAATCTGGAATTAACTAACTTGTAACCTTAATTGTTATCCTTTTATTAAATTTATTATTATCTAATTATGGCTGGCATTCTGTTAATTGTTTCTATTCTTAATCAACTTAATTATTCATTTTTAGATCATCTCTCTATTTGAATATTGGTCTGTAACTACTCTCCCCACATTGGTGACCTTCGGACGTGATGTGAACACGCCTACCTTGGCAAAAAAAACGCCCACTTTGATCTGGATACGCCTACATCGGCAGTAACGCCTACTTCGTTGGATGGTCCCCATTGAATAGTTGACTTGCTACTTGTGACTGCAACATTATCCACCTCCTCGCACTGTTGCTACTCAGTCTCGAGCACACAACGTCGGCCTGCATACACTCGACTGCTAAAGGCAACACAGGAGCGACTGCGACCGTGAAGTTAATACACCTCTCACATTCAGCACTCAAAAAAATACGGTGATCTTAATACAGCTCTCCCGGCTTCGCACAAAACAGCAATGAATCAACTAGTGGCATCCATTCATCGAATTCTATCATAGCTATAATTCTGGTGGGGGAGTACTGTAGCGTATCTACCACTACAAAATTACAACTACAATTCACTAGTATATAAGACATGTTAACTCGACTTTCTCTCGAAAACTTTCCCCAGCTGAAAAGATTTATAGCGCATACGATAGAGAATTATTGGCAGCTTATGCGGCAATCAAACATTTCAGACATATGCTTGAAGCGCGAGAATTTTCTCTTTTCACAGATCATAAGCCTCTAACTTTTGCATTCCGAAAGCGCTCTGATAATTGCTCTCCGCGACAAGCGAGACAATTAGATTACATATCTCAGTTTACGACCGATATTCATCATATAAAAGGATCAGATAATGTTTTGGCAGACGCACTATCGAGAATCGAAGCAATATCTATGCCCAACACAATCGACTATAACGAAATTGCACAGGCACAAACAACCGACGAGGAACTAAATGATTTATTGACAAATTCCGACGTCTTAAAATTTAAAGCAATAACCTTGCCTGATTGTAGTAAATCAATTTATTGTGATTTATCAACTGGCACAGCCCGGCCATACATTCCTGAAATATTTCGTAAAAAAGTTTTTACTACTTTACATAATTTATCCCATCCTGGGATTCGCGCTTCCTCAAAATTGATGCGATCTAGATTTGTTTGGCCGTCCATACGTAAAGATTGTGCAGAATGGGCTAGACAATGTGTCCCATGCCAAAGATCAAAAGTAACTCGCCACACAAAATCTGCAGTAAGTGATTTTTTAGACCAGTCACAAAGATTCGAGCATGTACACCTGGATCTTGTGGGTCCTCTTCCACCATCCAACGGGAATTACTATTGTTTAACTATGATCGACAGATTTACTCGGTGGCCAGAGGCTGTCCCTATTCCTGACATAACTGCACACACAGTTGCAAAGACCTTTTTTACTCATTGGATTTCCAGGTTTGGCTGTCCTGTCCGTGTTACTACTGACCAAGGCAGGCAGTTCGAAAGTTCACTTTTCGTGGCCCTGTCACAACTCCTAGGCATCAAACGCATCAGGACTTCTCCGTATCATCCTCAGGGAAATGGCTTGATCGAGGAGTTTCATCGTCCACTAAAGGCAGCCCTGAAGGCCTATAATACCGAGCAGTGGTCTTCAGCTCTACCTACATTGCTACTAGGTTTCCGTGCAGTCTTTAAAGAGGATCTAGGAGCCACAACTGCCGAATTGGTCTATGGAAGACCTCTCAGACTACCAGGCGAACTCTTCGTTCCTTCACCGACCAGTGCTTCCCAAAATCAACTTATCCTGGACTTGCAATCCCACTTCGAAAATGTGAGACCAGCCCCGATGTCTCGTCATGGACACAGAACAATTTTTGTTCACCCACATTTGAAGGACTGCTCACATGTATTTGTCAGACACGACGCTGTTAGAAAGCCACTCCAAGCTCCGTACGATGGTCCGTATAGAGTTCTGCAAAGAAGTGACAAACTTTTCGACATCGAACTTAAGGGGAAAAAGTATACCATTTCCATAGACAGGCTTAAACCAGCTTTCCTGCCCAAAGAGACTAATCAACATACTTATCCTTCTCCAGTCGAGTCGATTGAATCAACCGTTCCTGCAAAAAACTCAGAGACAGTGAAACCGATTGATCCAGCCAATACAACTCGTACCGGTAGAACAATTCGTAGACCTCAACGGTATGTCCATTTTTAACCGTTACACTGCGGAGGGAGTATGCAGCGGCTGCTGCGTTTGAGCCGATTTCAAGCTAAACGCCGAAATGTGGCAAACTTACGTCGCCAGTTGGCGATACGGACAATCACGATTGCAGACCTAACTGCACCTGCTTTTCTTCTCAGTTCGGTCTGTGACGACGCCTGTGTATGTTACTGGGACAACCTGTCCGCCACGATGTTTAATCTGGAATTAACTAACTTGTAACCTTAATTGTTATCCTTTTATTAAATTTATTATTATCTAATTATGGCTGGCATTCTGTTAATTGTTTCTATTCTTAATCAACTTAATTATTCATTTTTAGATCATCTCTCTATTTGAATATTATGTTTTATTTTAGGAGTCGCGTTAACTTCCACGTGTCTCCTCAATACTTTAGTGTTTTTATGCGGCTGAAACCGGTTTAACTTATTTACCTTTGAGTATTAAATGGTTAACATTGTAATGCAATACGTTAAAAATAAATACAAATAGGAACCCGAATAAAAACCCATTAAATGTATGTTTAAATATAAAAGTATTGCCCATAAACTCGTGCAAAACATGTCATTATTAAAACACTTCAGAGCGTCTAATAATTTGGTCTAATTCTTATAATATACTAATATAATACCTGATATAATAAATATTCTATATTTGTATAATACATCGTCTAATTAATATTATATATCGTCTAATTTCACCAATGGATACACGAACGTAAGCAAGTATAAACCGGTTTCAGTCGCCTAAAAAGCTGTATAGTATCACCCTGATAGTTAAGATTTTACATGAAATCTTACAGAGAGGTCGAATAATATGGCCAGGTATTGTAGTTATTGCTTTGTTGGCTTAAAAACTCTTCCTTCAGAACGAAGTCTATCCTCATGATGGAAGGTCACCTTTTGCTCATAAAAATTATTTATAAAACATAGTTTTTAATTTGTCAAAGTTTGTAATTTGAGTAAAAAAAACATTGATGTAAACAGGGGGCATATATTGTAAGCTACTAGATAATTTGAACTTTGAAATTATATTACGTTTAAAAAAATGTATCAATAAAAAACTGTGCATGCCTTCCATGTTTTTCCTAACTACACCCATAAGTTGATTTAATTAAAAAATTTGCTTACTTCCAAAGGTGATACATTTATAAGTCTTCTTAATATTCAAGTAAAATTTTGATACAATGGTTCAAGTACGTTTAATAGGAAAAATAATAAAATAAAATCAATTAAGATAAATAAAACAATTAGGCTAATTGAAAAAAATTAAGATAGTTAAAAGGGACAAAAAATTTTTATAATGAACTAAAAAAATATCTTAATTATGTAAGAAAGAAAAATTTGAATTAAACGACAGACACAACGGAAATCTCGAGAGTCAACAAAAGAAATATTAATAAGACTCGCCTCATATTTACAGCCTTTTTTGTTCCAAGCAATTTATGACCAGAAATTCAACAAAAGGGTGTTGATACTTCCGAAGTAAGGACAAAAGAGGCAATTGAAAAAATTGAGGCGGTTATTCTGTGAATGATACGTTGATATTTTCATCAGTGGAAAAAGTGTTCTTTTGGTTAGAAAAGTGAAGAATAAACAATTATTTTATATTTGTAAACACTTCGATTAGATTCAGAGGGCCCAAACTCCAAATAAAACTTTAAAAAGAAAAAATCGGATCTGAGGTATTTAGCTTATACGTAAATCCGGCTTTGGTTGGGTTCGTTGTAGTGGAAGTGGGCGTCTGAGGGGCACTTTACCCATTCATCCTGAAATTAAAGTAAGACATGACAAAATTAAAGTTTGGGGAGCAAAATGGAGTTCTTGAGAAAAAAAATGGCACTTTGCCATTATTAGGCAATAACAAAATTACAAGTAATTAAAAAGTACATGAAAAAAAGGTAAAATTAAAAGGTCCCGCAGTGGACTGATCGTTTAGACACGGTTCCCAGCAGATCAAGCATCACTGGCTGCGGTCAGCGTGCGGGTGGGTGACCACTTGGATCAGTCTGCGTAGGGACTGAGGGTGTGGGGTATGGGTCCTCGTTAAACTGTTCTACCGTAATGCAGGTCGTCGAGCTACCGAAGCGGGGGTGCCATCCCTTCCACAGAGGATCAAAATTGTGATGGTATGTCTTCGGAACATCCTCATGGATGCTTTCCAGGCCGTCGCCAATAGCTCAATGTGCAGCTCTAGGGGGGTGCGACGTAAATAAACTACAACAACAACAAAGTAAACAGTCATTTTTTATTGTTGAGTATTAAAATTAAATTATTAAAATATTTGATAATATGACTCGATTGTTAAATATATTGATTGTGATGAGATTTTTTAATTACACATATATATTGAAGGAGGAACACATTTTAAGCTCATAAGCACATTTGAAGCACAGAGTAAAGATTTTGTAAGCTGGATGAGCCATTACATGTTTAACAAAGTTTATTTATTTATTGTTTTTCGAAATTCTGAATATAAGTTATTTTCAATTTTAAATGCATTTTTTTTGCGATTTTTTTTCAATCTTTTTTTTTAAACATTACATTTTGATTTGCTGCTCAAAATCTATAAGAGTTAGAAACTTGAAATCATGAAGACGTGTTGAACACATGGAAGAAGTTTGAAAAAATACAATTCGAATATTATTTTAATTTTATTATATTTTTTTTCTATAACCGCCACCCAATTTCAAGTTTACGATTGCCAATATTTAACCCCGTAGCCTTGTAATTTTGAACATAATCTAGAAGACAACGGAAATCCTGGATCAGTATCCAGAGGTTTTGATTTGTTATGGGAACTTGGAGGACTTTATGACCCCGATAGATTTAACGTGCCCCAATCACCACTTTATACACGGATATTTTCCGGCCGGCTATATTTGAACTCCCATTCATCCGAATACGAGTCCAACTCCCTACCAACCACATTATCTCGGCCAAATTATTAGTTTATATTAGAGCCGTCAATGAACAGCAGACCCAATTTTGAGTTTACTACTAATGTTCAACTCCGTAGCCTTGCAATTTTGAGCCAATTCAGAAGATAAGGAAACTCCTGAATCAGTACTTCCAGAGGTATGATTTGTTATGGGAACATGGAGGACTTTGTGACTAGACAGATTCAACGTGCATCAGTCATCATTTACTACACGGACACTCTTCGGCCAGTGGGGATCGTACCCACGACCTCTTGGACATGGGCCTAATATCCTACCAACCAGGCTATCCCGGCCCACTCATAGTTTATATTATTTTATTTTATAACCGTCGTTGAACAGTCTACCCAATTTTTTGGGTTTAGGACTACTAACGTTCAACTCCAAAGCCTTGTCATTTTGACCCCAAACCAGAAGACAAGGGAATTCCTGAATCGAGTATTAGGAGAAATTTGCCTTCGTGGAGGACTTTTTTGAGCGAACTAGCCAGTATTTGCGTTGCATGGAGAGGAAAACCACGAAAACCTCCCTATGTAGCCTAACGGCAAGGAGACCCATGATCTGTGTAACATTAACGCATAATGGAAAATGTTGAATGATGGTGACCATGAAATCATCTTAGTCATCATCATCAATCATCATGTGAATTCATCATGTGAATCACATTGAAACCAACACAAATCAGCAAAATGTTTTGATGGGATCATCAAGATTAAAATTACATGTCATTATCCACCACTAGGGAAATTTCCCTATTATGAAATATTTCTTTGTGTGTCGCCCCTAACTGCATACGATGACATTTCTAGGCTTGAGTTCCTATGCATTTTTAATCCTGGCTATGAACCTTAACTTCCTTAGAATTTTATCGCAACAGTTACGTGAACCCCTGTTATATATAACGTTTTTAAGTTTGTAGTATTAGAAACATTTGTAGCTTTAGAAACAAAACTAATTTCAGATAACATCATAATTTTGAGTGTAAATTAGGAAAATTGATTGTGTTTGAAATATAATGCCGAACCATATTAGTCGTTTATTTGTGGGCTACACAATCAGGGATTTTTAATTATAGAATAAATTAAATTTCACAAAATGCAGTATTTTACCTAAAGTATGGATTGAAATTCCCAAAGCGAATTAGACAGTTGAATTTTTTTTTTTAACCAGTTTTTGTTCAACTGAATATTCGATTTGTCACGATTAGCGAAAAACTAATTGTCAGATAGGAATTTTTAAGTTAAAATTTATAAAAATAAACAACTCAGTTAGCAAAAAATGTCTTGAAGGGAGAAAATTATATATTGAAGTTTAAGAACGATTATGTCTATCCCCTGTTGGCGTTATGGCAGATTTTAGCATATTCCTTCAAAGAATGTAAAAAGAAACAATGATTTTTTTTTCTTCCTTTTAACATATTTTATACACTATTGAATAAGATTTATAAAGTGTCTAATATATTGTTTTTATGTCTGAAATTTTTAGCAAATTTGCGGCTTTATATGGATTGCAATGTCTTTCTGCTTAATCGATTTTTTAATCGTTCTGCGTAAATCGAATTTTCAATTTACCAGTTCATTGATAACAATTGAGCTGACTAAAATAAAATTCTAAAATTTGATTACACTTTGAAAGTTCAGATTTATGCTTAGTTGTTCATTTATAAATAAATTTCGGTTCTCCATAAATCTAGTATTACATATAATTAAATATTATATATAATTAAATATTATATATATTAAATATTATATATAATTAAATATTATATATATTAAATATTATATATAATTAAATATTATATATATTAAATATTATATATAATTAAATATTATATATATTAAATATTATATATAATTAAATATTATATATAATTATGTATGCACTTGTAAAGCAAGACAGCAATTTAAGAAATGACTGATCTAGTTCAGCCTAGGTAAAGTAAAAGACGTTATGCATATACTTCAAGAAAATCATTTCAACCATAATTCGGTAACTTGAACCTTAATGAGCTGCAAATTTGCTGCAACGTAACTGATACAAAAAGTTAAATCATTTTTGTTACTGCTTATAGAAACAACTGCCTATCATTTTAGTTCATGTAACATCCATATCGCTGGTTCAAAACTAAAACGACATTTCTACATTCACTTCTCATTGAAATAACATGAGAAGGGAGAGCAGAAGTGTCATTTTAGTTTTGAACCAGCGATATGGCCTGCAATTCCTTTGATATGTTTAGTTATTAATAAGCATATTAAAAATAACATTAAGACGTATCCATAACTCCAAGTATTGAACACACTGGATCACATTTTGAATCTTTTTACAAAAGTTATCAGATTTAGAAATAATTAGTTTTTTATATCCCTAATGATATAAAATCGCAATAAATTACCGTTCATTTGGCGATTTCTTTTCAATGGTTACGTTGAAATTTTTAACTAGCGAGTTATTGTAAAATCTTATGTTCACGCAGATTGCGCACTTCAGGAATGTAAACACAATTAAACTGCGAGATCTCCTAATTTTTATTTCTTTGTTAGTAAAAATCATTAGCAAAATCTTTTATAGTCCCCGCTTTTTAATATGAAATAATTAATTTAATTATTTTGAATGACATTTAAATCGTCAATTTTTATTCAATTATAAAACTTTTTTGTGCTTTTATTGTTCCTCGTTACACTTAAACAAGTTTTCATTTTAGAATTTCAATGTCATAGAAAAAATCTCAGCAACCTGCAAATCAAAAGCAGTTTTAGTGAACGAGTTATTTTTTCCTCAGATGGTTATTAGGTTCAAACAGAAGAAAATTACATAAACCACGTATCTTCATTCTATTTCTTCACGTTTATCATTAAGCCCAGCGATAAAACGTGTGCACTTAAACGACTTTCTTTGGATTAACCTGCATCTATCAGATACACATTTATTTTTTATTCTTTTCTGCCAGTGACTTTATTAGGCTCAAGAAGAAAAAATTTGAAGGCATTATCGTCGAAATTGAAGACCTGCAGTTTTGAAAAAGTTGCTTTTAACTGTTATTGAACAGAATGTTTCAGTGCACATCTGTTAGTTTCTGTAATAATCAAAATACAAAACCCGTTAAGAGATCAAAAAACTGATTTAAATGAAAAATTATAATCAACTTCTCGTGATTCAAGGAAAATATATTAAAAAGCTTTAAAATGTTGGTCTTAACTGATGTATTTAGTGATGTATTTATTTTTCCGGAATATAAACGGTTACAAATAATTGGAGTTAGAGATTTTTTTTATTCGCCGTGCATTTTTCTATATATATCTTCGAGATTTCACAAATCTACGAATTGAAATTTGATTATTTTGACACAATATTCAACATACTATTATGTATGTACAAACATAGACACTTATAGGGCCCCCCTATTAAGCCTATAATTATTTCCTTTTGTAGGGCACACGGTAATATAATACCTGGTCCAATATATATATTAAGGGGAGATATAGGGCCATGTTGTAATACAAAATATTGGCTTCGAATTTCATCATTTTAACGCTAGTAAACACACTCGTATATATACTTACGTAGTAACCTATAGGGCAATATTGTGTACCCCTAATAAGCCTATAATTATTTCCTCTGGTAGGATACACTATTGCCCATAATTTTGAACCCAAGGGAACTCCTGTATCACGTATTTGGAGAAATTTACCTTCGTAGAGGATTTCTTGATACAACTAACCCTCATTGGCGTAACATGGAGAAGAAAAGTTCCCACGGTTAGCCTGTCAACAAGGGGGCCAATGATCTATCTACCACTGAGGACATTTTACGTCATCACTGTAATCGGTGCGAGCCAGGTGTGGAATTTGTATAGACTAGTCACAGTTGAGATTCGAACCAGGTTCACAATATTGGAAGAAAACGCTTTATCCCCTGAAAATGTGCACGAGCATTATCAAAAAACGCGTTTATGTTTTGATGATTTCACTAATTTATGCTTAAAGAGCCGCGATTGCGCAGGGGATAGAGCGTTCGCCTTCCAATGAGACGAACCGGGTTCGAATCCCGCAACCGGCTTGCACCAACCGCAATGCTGACGTGAAATATCCTCAGTACTAACCCATGATCCGTCGATCATGGGTTAGTCACTTTGCCGTCAGACTAACAGTGGGAGGTTCTCGTGGTCTTCCTCACCATGTACCGCAAATGCTGGTTAGCTCCATCACGAAGGCAAATTTCTCCCAATTATCGATCCAGGAGCTCCCTTGCCTTCCGGATCAAGCTAAAAATTACAAGGCTACGGAGTTGAACATTAGTCTATAAAAATCTATAAAACTGGGTTGACAGTTCAACAACGGTTATAAAATAAAATTTAAGCTTAAACAAAACAAAAAAATAGTGCGTAGAGTCCCTCCACGCGGAAGAAGTTAAACTTTGCAACCTGCGACGTTAATTGTAAAAGAATCAGCAGTCGTAGAAGGATCACTAGTTCTATTCAACGACTCTTTTTCCTGCTCGCTTCCGTGCTCTGTAATCATGGTAATATTGTGCATTTTTCCCTCCTGGACCTCTTGAACCAGTGGAAGTGCTTGTGGTTGCCTCATCGTCTCGCCCTGGAAAATGTATTTGTATTAATAATGTATGTGAATGCGTCATAATGTAATTTCAGAAGGGAAACAATCAATTCATATTCACAAGAGACGTACCTTGACATAACCTTAAATCCGTCGCATTGTCCGTGGGATTGTTTTCACTCACTTTTTACAATTGTTATCCACAAAGTTTAAAAATAAAAAAATACTACCCTATTGAATTATATGTGTATCAAAACAAACTAAAAAAATATTTATAGAAAAACAATACTTTTATGCTAGTGAGAACCAAAACAATATGGAAATGAATGAGGGAAAACTGGATCCTACCACGCGATTTCCCGGCCAATAAAAATGTAGCTTTAAACATTTAACGCAACCTTGTTGGAAGTCGCATAAGAAGTATAACTTCAAAAAAGAAAAAACTCCGACTCTGAACCATACCCACCGCGAAATAAGGCCGTTGAGATCTCCAAGGTCTTTAATCGACGTCATAAAGAGTAGTTATTAACTGATTAACCGACAATTTTAAATATTTGTTATTGAACAATAGCTTCGCTTGTCCGTCTGTTATGCTATTCTCATTATATCATTGTATAAATAATATTGGATTTATACATGTACAGTACCAAAATGTGAAAGTTATTGTAAGAATGGGCCTAATGTTTTAGATTACAAATTCCCCGTTATCATTCAATTCATTTAATTCCCTCTCTCTCTTCTTAGTGAAATAGCGAATAATAACTAGAAAAAGGATACATTTCGGATAATTTTTATTTATTTATTTATTTTAATTTATATTATTTTTTTTACTTCTTTTCAATATTTTAAAGCGAATAAAGTGTTCTATAAGAGAAAAGAAATATTTTTCTTTGTTAAAGAGCGAATAATGGCTGAAAAAGGGACAAAAGTCATATCAGGAGACACGCACACATCACACCCCGTAACTCCCTATAATACTAACCTATAAATTTCAAACACCGCCAAAAATTAGAATTTAATGTATTGAATAAATGTACCAAAGGATTTTTTTATATACCAATTAGTTGGCACACAATCTGCCAAAATAAGTTTTGTTTACTAACCGGGAGGAGGCGTTTTAAACTAAATATTCGCGGGCAGGCATGTAAAGCATGGCGCAGTTGGTAAAGCTGTGTGGCAAGTTAGATTTGTTGTCCCGGGGACCATGGGTTCGAAACCCTGCGAGGTTCGACATTCAAATTTTTTCTTTCCCTTATTTTTTTTTAAATATATTTTTTGATATTTTAACCTGAATCAAGTGTTCTACTATTTTTTCATTGGGAAATAGCGAATAATAGCTAATAAACGGATAAATTTCGGATAATTTTTATTTATTTATTTATTTTAATTTATATTATTCTTTTAACTTCTTTTCAATATTTTAAAGCGAATCAAGTGTTCTATATGTGAAAAGAAATATTTTTCTTTGCTAAAGAGAGAATAATGGCTGAAAAAGGGAAAGAAGTCATATCAGGAGGCACGCACACATCACACCCCGTAACTCCCTATAATATTACCCTATAAATTTCAAACTCCGCCCAAAATTAGAATTTAATGTATGGAATAATTGTACCGAAGGATTTTTTTATATACCAATTAGTCGGCACACAATCTGCCAAAATATGTTTTGTTTACTAACCGGGAGGAGGTGTTTCAAGCTAAATATTTTCGGGCAGGCAAGTGAATCATGGCGCAGTTGGTAAAGCTGTGTGGCAAGTTAGATTTGTTGTCCCGTTGGCCATGGGTTCGAAACCCTGCGAGGGTCGACATTCAAATTTTTTCTTTTTTTTATATTATTTTTTTTATATATTTTTTGATATTTTAACCTGAATCAAGTGTTTTGTATATAAAAAAAACTATTTTTGCTTAGGGAAATAGCGAATAATAACTAGAAAACGGATACATTTCGGATAATTTTTATTTATTTATTTATTTTAATTTATACTATTTTTTTAACTTCTTTTCAATATTTTAAAGCGAATAAAGTGTTCTATATGTGAAAATAAATATTTTTCTTTGCTAAAGAGAGAATAATGGCTGAAAAAGGGACAGAAGTCATATCAGGAGGCACGCACACATCGCACCCCGTAACTCCCTATAATATTACCCTATAAATTTCAAACTCCACCCTAAATTAGAATTTAATGTATTGAATAAATGTACCGAAGGATTTTTTTATATACCAATTAGTCGGCCCACAATCTGCCAAAATATGTTTTGTTTACTAACCGGGAGGAGGTGTTTCAAGCTAAATATTCGCGGGCAGGCATGTGAATCATGGCGCAGTTGGTAAAGCTGTGTGGCAAGTTAGATTTGTTGTCCCGGGGGCCATGGGTTCGAAACCCTGCGAGGGCCGACATTCAATTTTTTTTCTTTTCTTTATTTTTTTTAAAATATATTTTTTGATATTTTAACCTGAATCAAGTGTTCTATATGTGAAAATAAATATTTTTCTTTGCTAAAGAGAGAATAATGGCTGAAAAAGGGAAAGAAGTCGTATCAGGAGGCACGCATACATCGCACCCCGTAACTCCCTATAATATTACCCTATAAATTTCAAACTCCACCCTAAATTAGAATTTAATGTATTGAATAAATGTACTGAAGGATTTTTTTATATACCAATTAGTCGGCCCACAATCAGCCAAAATATGTTTTGTTTACTAACCGGGAGGAGGTGTTTCAAGCTAAATATTCGCGGGCAGGCATGTGAATCATGGCGCAGTTGGTAAAGCTGTGTGGCAAGTTAGATTTGTTGTCCCGCTGGCCATGGGTTTGAAACCCTGCGAGGGTCGACATTCAAATTTTTTCTTTTTTTTATATTATTTTTTTTTATATATTTTTTGATATTTTAACCTGAATCAAGTGTTCTGTATATAAAAAAAACTATTTTTGCTTAGGGAAATAGCGAATAATAACTAGAAAACGGATACATTTCGGATAATTTTTATTTATTTATTTATTTTAATTTATATTATTTTTTTAACTTCTTTTCAATATTTTAAAGCGAATAAAGTGTTCTATATGAGAAAAGAAATATTTTTCTTTGCTAAAGAGAGAAAAATGGCTGAAAAAGGGAAAGAAGTCATATCAGGAGGCACGCACACATCGCACCCCGTAACTCCCTATAATATTACCCTATAAATTTCAAACTCCGCCCAAAATTAGAATTTAATGTATGGAATAATTGTACCCAAGGATTTTTTTATATACCAATTAGTCGGCACACAATCTGCCAAAATATGTTTTGTTTACTAACCGGGAGGAGGTGTTTCAAGCTAAATATTCTCGGGGTAGGCATGTGATACATGGCGCAGTTGGTAAAGCTGTATGGCAAGTTAGATTTGTTGTCCCGGGGGCCATGGGATCGAAACCCTGCGAGGGTCGACATTCAAATTTTTTTCCTTTCTTTATTTTTTTTAAAATATATTTTTTGATATTCTAACCTGAATCAAGTGTTCTATATGTGAAAAGAAATATTTTTCTTTGCTAAGGAGAGAATAATGGCTGAAAAAGGGAAAGAAGTCATATCAGGAGGCACGCACACATCGCACCCCCTAACTCCCTATAATATTAACCTATAAATTTCAAACTCCACCCTAAATTAGAATTTAATGTATTGAATAAACGTACCGAAGGATTTTTTTATATACCAATTAATCGGCCCACAATCTGTTAAAATATGTTTTGTTTACTAACCGGGAGGAGGTGTTTCAAGCTAAATATTCGCGGGCAGGCATGTGAATCATGGCGCAGTTGGTAAAGCTGTGTGGCAAGTTAGATTTGTTGTCCCGGGGGCCATAGGTTCGAAACCCTGCGAGGGTCGACATTCAAATTTTTTTTCTTTTCTTTATTTTTTTTAAAATATATTTTTTGATATTTTAACCTGAATCAAGTGTTCTATATGTGAAAAGAAATATTTTTCTTTGCTAAAGAGAGATATATGGCTGAAAAAGGGAAAGAAGTCATATCAGGAGGCACGCACACATCGCACCCCGTAACTCCCTATAATATTACCCTATAAATTTCAAACTCCGCCCAAAATTAGAATTTAATTTATGGAATAATCGTACCGAAGGATTTTTTTATATACCAATTAGTCGGCAAACAATCTGCCAAAATATGTTTTGTTTACTAACCGGGAGGAGGAGTTTCAAGCTAAATATTCTCGGGATAGACATGTGATACATGGCGCAGTTGGTACAGCTGTGTGGCAAGTTAGATTTGTTGTCTCGGGGGCCATGGGTTCGAAACCCTGCGAGGGTCGACATTCAAATTTTTTACTTTTCTTTATTTTTTTTAAAATATATTTTTTGATATTTTAACCTGAATCAAGTGTTCTATATGTGAAAAGAAATATTTTTCTTTGCTAAAGAGAGAATAATGGCTGAAAAAGGGACAAAAGTCATATCAGGAGGCACGCACACATCGCACCCCCTAACTCCCTATAATATTAACCTATAAATTTCAAACTCCACCCTAAATTAGAATTTAATGTATTGAATAAACGTACCGAAGGATTTTTTTATATACCAATTAGTCGGCCCACAATCTGCCAAAATATGTTTTGTTTACTAACCGGGAGGAGGTGTTTCAAGCTAAATATTCGCGGGCAGGCATGTGAATCATGGCGCAGTTGGTAAAGCTGTGTGGCAAGTTAGATTTGTTGTCCCGGGGGCCATAGGTTCGAAACCCTGTGAGGGTCGACATTCAAATTTTTTTTCTTTTCTTTATTTTTTTTAAAATATATTTTTTGATATTTTAACCTGAATCAAGTGTTCTATATGTGAAAAGAAATATTTTTCTTTGCTAAAGAGAGAAAAATGGCTGAAAAAGGGAAAGAAGTCATATCAGGAGGCACGCACACATCGCACCCCGTAACTCCCTATAATATTACCCTATAAATTTCAAACTCCGCCCAAAATTAGAATTTAATTTATGGAATAATCGTACCGAAGGATTTTTTTATATACCAATTAGTCGGCAAACAATCTGCCAAAATATGTTTTGTTTACTAACCGGGAGGAGGAGTTTCAAGCTAAATATTCTCGGGATAGACATGTGATACATGGCGCAGTTGGTAAAGCTGTGTGGCAAGTTAGATTTGTTGTCCCGGGGGCCATGGGTTCGAAACCCTGCGAGGGTCGACTTTCAAATTTTTTTCTTTTCTTTATTTTTTTTAAAATATATTTTTTGATATTTTAACCTGAATCAAGTGTTCTATATGTGAAAAGAAATATTTTTCTTTGCTAAAGAGAGAATAATGGCTGAAAAAGGGACAAAAGTCATATCAGGAGGCACGCACACATCGCACCCCGTAACTCCCTATAATATTACCCTATAAATTTCAAACTCCACCCTAAATTAGAATTTAATGTAATGAATAAATGTACCGAAGGATTTTTTTATATACCAATTAGTCGGCCCACAATCTGCCAAAATATGTTTTGTTTACTAACCGGGAGGAGGTGTTTCAAGCTAAATATTCGCGGGCAGGCATGTGAATCATGGCGCAGTTGGTAAAGCTGTGTGGCAAGTTAGATTTGTTGTCCCGCTGGCCATGGGTTCGAAACCCTGCGAGGGTCGACATTCAAATTTTTTCTTCTTTTTAAATTATTTTTTTTTATATATTTTTTGATATTTTAACCTGAATCAAGTGTTCTGTATATAAAAAAAACTATTTTTGCTTAGGGAAATAGCGAATAATAACTAGAAAACGGATACATTTCGGATAATTTTTATTTATTTATTTATTTTAATTTATATTATTTTTTTAACTTCTTTTCAATATTTTAAAGCGAATAAAGTGCTCTATATGTGAAAAGAAATATTTTTCTTTGCTAAAGAGAGAATAATGGCTGAAAAAGGGACAAAAGTCATATCAGGAGGCACGCACACATCACACCCCGTAACTCCCTATAATATTACCCTATAAATTTCAAACTCCACCCTAAATTAGAATTTAATGTATTGAATAAATGTACCGAAGGATTTTTTTATATACCAATTAGTCGGCCGACAATCTGCCAAAATATGTTTTGTTTACTAACCGGGAGGAGGTGTTTCAAGCTAAATATTCGCGGGCAGGCATGTGAATCATGGCGCAGTTGGTAAAGCTGTGTGGCAAGTTAGATTTGTTGTCCCGGGGGCCATGGGTTCGAAACCCTGCGAGGGTCGACATTCAAATTTTTTTTCTTTTCTTTCTTTTTTTTAAAATATATTTTTTGATATTTTAACCTGAATCAAGTGTTCTATATGTGAAAAGAAATATTTTTCTTTGCTAAAGAGAGAATAATGGCTGAAAAGGGAAAGAAGTCATATCAGGAGGCACGCACACATCGCACCCCCTAACTCCCTATAATATTAACCTATAAATTTCAAACTCCACCCTAAATTAGAATTTAATGTATTGAATAAATGTACCGAAGGATTTTTTTATATACCAATTAGTCGGCCCACAATCTGCCAAAATATGTTTTGTTTACTAACCGGGAGGAGGTGTTTCAAGCTAAATATTCTCGGGGTAGCATGTGATACATGGCGCAGTTGGTAAAGCTGTGTGGCAAGTTAGATTTGTTGTCCCGGGGGCCATGGGTTCGAAACCCTGCGAGGGTCGACATTCAAATTTTTTTCTTTTCTTTATTTTTTTTAAAATATATTTTTTGATATTTTAACCTGAATCAAGTGTTCTATATGTGAAAAGAAATATTTTTCTTTGCTAAAGAGAGAATAATGGCTGAAAAAGGGAAAGAAGTCATATCAGGAGGCACGCACACATCGCACCCCGTAACTCCCTATAATATTACCCTATAAATTTCAAACTCCACCCTAAATTAGAATTTAATGTATTGAATAAATGTACCGAAGGATTTTTTTATATACCAATTAGTCGGCCGACAATCTGCCAAAATATGTTTTGTTTACTAACCGGGAGGAGGTGTTTCAAGCTAAATATTCGCGGGCAGGCATGTGAATCATGGCGCAGTTGGTAAAGCTGTGTGGCAAGTTAGATTTGTTGTCCCGGGGGCCATGGGTTCGAAACCCTGCGAGGGTCGACATTCAAATTTTTTTTCTTTTCTTTATTTTTTTTAAAATATATTTTTTGATATTTTAACCTGAATCAAGTGTTCTATATGTGAAAAGAAATATTTTTCTTTGCTAAAGAGAGAAAAATGGCTGAAAAAGGGAAAGAAGTCGTATCAGGAGGCACGCACACATCGCACCCCGTAACTCCCTATAATATTACCCTTTAAATTTCAAACTCCGCCCAAAATTAGAATTTAATGTATGGAATAAATTGTACCCAAGGATTTTTTTTATATACCAATTAGTCGGCACACAATCTGCCAAAATATGTTTTGTTTACTAACCGGGAGGAGGTGTTTCAAGCTAAATATTCTCGGGGTAGGCATGTGATACATGGCGCAGTTGGTAAAGCTGTGTGGCAAGTTAGATTTGTTGTCCCGGGGGCCATGGGATCGAAACCCTGCGAGGGTCGACATTCAAATTTTTTTCTTTTCTTTATTTTTTTTAAAATATATTTTTTGATATTCTAACCTGAATCAAGTGTTCTATATGTGAAAAGAAATATTTTTCTTTGCTAAGGAGAGAATAATGGCTGAAAAGGGAAAGAAGTCATATCAGGAGGCACGCACACATCGCACCCCCTAACTCCCTATAATATTAACCTATAAATTTCAAACTCCACCCTAAATTAGAATTTAATGTATTGAATAAATGTACCGAAGGATTTTTTTATATACCAATTAGTCGGCCCACAATCTGCCAAAATATGTTTTGTTTACTAACCGGGAGGAGGTGTTTCAAGCTAAATATTCTCGGGGTAGCATGTGATACATGGCGCAGTTGGTAAAGCTGTGTGGCAAGTTAGATTTGTTGTCCCGGGGGCCATGGGTTCGAAACCCTGCGAGGGTCGACATTCAAATTTTTTTCTTTTCTTTATTTTTTTTAAAATATATTTTTTGATATTTTAACCTGAATCAAGTGTTCTATATGTGAAAAGAAATATTTTTCTTTGCTAAAGAGAGAATAATGGCTGAAAAAGGGAAAGAAGTCATATCAGGAGGCACGCACACATCGCACCCCGTAACTCCCTATAATATTACCCTATAAATTTCAAACTCCGCCCAAAATTAGAATTTAATGTATGGCATAATTGTACCGAAGGATTTTTTTATATACCAATTAGTCGGCACACAATCTGCCAAAATATGTTTTGTTTACTAACCGGGAGGAGTTGTTTCAAGCTAAATATTCTCGGGGTAGGCATGTGATACATGGCGCAGTTGGTAAAGCTGTGTGGCAAGTTAGATTTGTTGTCCCGGGGGCCATGGGTTCGAAACCCTGCGAGGGTCGACATTCAAATTTTTTTCTTTTCTTCATTTTTTTTAAAACATATATTTTGATATTTTAACCTGAATCAAGTGTTCTATATGTGAAAAGAAATATTTTTCTTTGCTAAAGAGAGAATAATGGCTGAAAAAGGGAAAGAAGTCATATCAGGAGGCACGCACACATCGCACCCCGTAACTCCCTATAATATTACCCTATAAATTTCAAACTCCACCCTAAATTAGAATTTAATGTATTGAATAAATGTACCGAAGGATTTTTTTATATACCAATTAGTCGGCACACAATCTGCCAAAATATGTTTTGTTTACTAACCGGGAGGAGGTGTTT
Organism: Parasteatoda tepidariorum; assembly: GCF_982258835.1. Taxonomy (NCBI): domain Eukaryota; kingdom Metazoa; phylum Arthropoda; class Arachnida; order Araneae; family Theridiidae; genus Parasteatoda; species Parasteatoda tepidariorum. Next base: position 124,944,716 of record NC_141756.1, read on the forward strand.
CAAGCTAAATATTCGCGGGCAGGCATGTGAATCATGGCGCAGTTGGTAAAGCTGTGTGGCAAGTTCGATTTGTTGTCCCGTTGGCCATGAGTTCGAAACCCTGCGAGGGTCGACATTCAAATTTTTTCTTTTTTTTATATTATTTTTTTTATATATTTTTTGATATTTTAACCTGAATCAAGTGTTCTGTATATAAAAAAAACTATTTTTGCTTAGGGAAATAGCGAATAATAACTAGAAAACGAATACATTTCGGATAATTTTTATTTATTTATTTATTTTAATTTATATTATTTTTTAACTTCTTTTCAATATTTTAAAGCGAATAAAGTGTTCTATATGTGAAAAGAAATATTTTTCTTTGCTAAAGAGAGAATAATGGCTGAAAAAGGGACAGAAGTCATATCAGGAGGCACGCACACATCGCACCCCGTAACTCCCTATAATATTACCCTATAAATTTCAAACTCCACCCTAAATTAGAATTTAATGTATTGAATAAATGTACCGAAGGATGTTTTTATATACCAATTAGTCGGCCCACAATCTGCCAAAATATGTTTTGTTTACTAACCGGGAGGAGGTGTTTCAAGCTAAATATTCGCGGGCAGGCATGTGAATCATGGCGCAGTTGGTAAAGCTGTGTGGCAAGTTAGATTTGTTGTCCCGCTGGCCATGGGTTCGAAACCCTGTGAGGGTCGACATTCAAATTTTTTCCTTTTTTTATATTATTTTTTTTTATATATTTTTTGATATTTTAACCTGAATCAAGTGTTCTGTATATAAAAAAAACTATTTTTGCTTAGGGAAATAGCGAATAATAACTAGAAAACGAATACATTTCGGATAATTTTTATATATTTATTTATTTTAATTTATATTATTTTTTAACTTCTTTTCAATATTTTAAAGCGAATAAAGTGTTCTATATGTGAAAAGAAATATTTTTCTTTGCTAAAGAGAGAATAATGGCTGAAAAAGGGACAGAAGTCATATCAGGAGGCACACACACATCGCAGCCCGTAACTCCCTATAATATTACCCTATAAATTTCAAACTCCACCCTAAATTAGAATTTAATGTATTGAATAAATGTACCGAAGGATGTTTTTATATACCAATTAGTCGGCCCACAATCTGCCAAAATATGTTTTGTTTACTAACCGGGAGGAGGTGTTTCAAGCTAAATATTCGCGGGCAGGCATGTGAATCACGGCGCAGTTGGTAAAGCTGTGTGGCAAGTTAGATTTGTTGTCCCGCTGGCCATGGGTTCGAAACCCTGCGAAGGTCGACATTCAAATTTTTTCCTTTTTTTATATTATTTTTTTTTATATATTTTTTGATATTTTAACCTGAATCAAGTGTTCTGTATATAAAAAAAACTATTTTTGCTTAGGGAAATAGCGAATAATAACCAGAAAACGGATACATTTCGGATAATTTTTATTTATTTATTTATTTTAATTTATATTATTTTTTTAACTTCTTTTCAATATTTTAAAGCGAATAAAGTGCTCTATATGTGAAAACAAATATTTTTCTTTGCTAAAGAGAGAATAATGGCTGAAAAAGGGACAAAAGTCATATCAGGAGGCACGCACACATCGCACCCCGTAACTCCCTATAATATTACCCTATAAATTTCAAACTCCACCCTAAATTAGAATTTAATGTATTGAATAAATGTCCCGAAGGATTTTTTTATATACCAATTAGTCGGCCCACAATCTGCCAAAATATGTTTTGTTTACTAACCGGGAGGAGGTGTTTCAAGCTAAATATTCGCGGGCAGGCATGTGAATCATGGCGCAGTTGGTAAAGCTGTGTGGCAAGTTAGATTTGTTGTCCCGCTGGCCATGGGTTCGAAACCCTGCGAGGGTCGACATTCAAATTTTTTCCTTTTTTTATATTATTTTTTTTTATATATTTTTTGATATTTTAACCTGAATCAAGTGTTCTGTATATAAAAAAAACTATTTTTGCTTAGGGAAATAGCGAATAATAACTAGAAAACGGATACATTTCGGATAATTTTTATTTATTTATTTATTTTAATTTATATTATTTTTTTAACTTCTTTTCAATATTTTAAAGCGAATAAAGTGCTCTATATGTGAAAACAAATATTTTTCTTTGCTAAAGAGAGAATAATGGCTGAAAAAGGGACAAAAGTCATATCAGGAGGCACGCACACATCGCACCCCGTAACTCCCTATAATATTACCCTATAAATTTCAAACTCCACCCTAAATTAGAATTTAATGTATTGAATAAATGTACCGAAGGATTTTTTTATATACAAATTAGTCGGCCCACAATCTGCCAAAATATGTTTTGTTTACTAACCGGGAGGAGGTGTTTCAAGCTAAATATTCGCGGGCAGGCATGTGAATCATGGCGCAGTTGGTAAAGCTGTGTGGCAAGTTAGATTTGTTGTCCCGCTGGCCATGGGTTCGAAACCCTGCGAGGGTCGACATTCAAATTTTTTCTTCTTTTTATATTATTTTTTTTTATATATTTTTTGATATTTTAACCTGAATCAAGTGTTCTGTATATAAAAAAAACTATTTTTGCTTAGGGAAATAGCGAATAATAACTAGAAAACGGATACATTTCGGATAATTTTTATTTATTTATTTATTTTAATTTATATTATTTTTTTAACTTCTTTTCAATATTTTAAAGCGAATAAAGTGCTCTATATGTGAAAAGAAATATTTTTCTTTGCTAAAGAGAGAATAATGGCTGAAAAAGGGACAAAAGTCATATCAGGAGGCACGCACACATCGCACCCCGTAACTCCCTATAATATTACCCTATAAATTTCAAACTCCACCCTAAATTAGAATTTAATGTATTGAATAAATGTCCCGAAGGATTTTTTTATATACCAATTAGTCGGCCCACAATCTGCCAAAATATGTTTTGTTTACTAACCGGGAGGAGGTGTTTCAAGCTAAATATTCGCGGGCAGGCATGTGAATCATGGCGCAGTTGGTAAAGCTGTGTGGCAAGTTAGATTTGTTGTCCCGCTGGCCATGGGTTCGAAACCCTGCGAGGGTCGACATTCAAATTTTTTCCTTTTTTTATATTATTTTTTTTTATATATTTTTTGATATTTTAACCTGAATCAAGTGTTCTGTATATAAAAAAAACTATTTTTGCTTAGGGAAATAGCGAATAATAACTAGAAAACGGATACATTTCGGATAATTTTTATTTATTTATTTATTTTAATTTATATTATTTTTTTAACTTCTTTTCAATATTTTAAAGCGAATAAAGTGCTCTATATGTGAAAACAAATATTTTTCTTTGCTAAAGAGAGAATAATGGCTGAAAAAGGGACAAAAGTCATATCAGGAGGCACGCACACATCGCACCCCGTAACTCCCTATAATATTACCCTATAAATTTCAAACTCCACCCTAAATTAGAATTTAATGTATTGAATAAATGTAACGAAGGATTTTTTTATATACCAATTAGTCGGCCCACAATCTGCCAAAATATGTTTTGTTTACTAACCGGGAGGAGGTGTTTCAAGCTAAATATTCTCGGGGTAGGCATGTGATACATGGCGCAGTTGGAAAAGCTGTGTGGCAAGTTAGATTTGTTGTCCCGCGGGCCATGGGTTCGAAACCCTGCGAGGGTCGACATTCAAATTTTTTTCTTTTCTTTATTTTTTTTAAAATATATTTTTTGATATTTTAACCTGAATTAAGTGTTCTATGTGTGAAAAGAAATATTTTTCTTTGCTAAAGAGAGAATAATGGCTGAAAAAGGGACAAAAGTCAAATCAGGAGGCACGCACACATCGCACCCCGTAACTCCCTATAATATTACCCTATAAATTTCAAACTCCGCCCAAAATTAGAATTTAATGTATGGAATAATTGAACCGAAGGATTTTTTTATATACCAATTAGTCGGCAAACAATCTGCCAAAATATGTTTTGTTTACTAACCGGGAGGAGGAGTTTCAAGCTAAATATTCTCGGGATAGACATGTGATACATGGCGCAGTTGGTAAAGCTGTATGGCGAGTTAGATTTGTTGTCCCGGGGGCTATGGGTTCGAAACCCTGCGAGGGTCGACATTCAAATTTTTTTCTTTTCTTTATTTTTTTTAAAATATATTTTTTGATATTTTAACCTGAATTAAGGGTTCTATATGTGAAAAGAAATATTTTTCTTTGCTAAAGAGAGAATAATGGCTGAAAAAGGGACAAAAGTCAAATCAGGAGGCACGCACACATCGCACCCCGTAACTCCCTATAATATCACCCTATAAATTTCAAACTCCACCCTAAATTAGAATATAATGTATTGAATAAATGTACCGAAGGATTTTTTTATATACCAATTAGTCGGCCCACAATCTGCCAAAATATGTTTTGTTTACTAACCGGGAGGAGGTGTTACAAGCTAAATATTCGCGGGCAGGCATGTGAATCATGGCGCAGTTGGTAAAGCTGTGTGGCATGTTTGATTTGTTGTCCCGCTGGCCATGGGTTCGAAACCCTGCGAGGGTCGACATTCAAATTTTTTCTTTTTTTTATATTATTTTTTTTTATATATTTTTTGATATTTTAACCTGAATCAAGTGTTCTGTATATAAAAAAAACTATTTCTGCTTAGGGAAATAGCGAATAATAACTAGAAAACGGATACATTTCGGATAATTTTTATTTATTTATTTATTTTAATTTATATTATTTTTTTAACTTCTTTTCAATATTTTAAAGCGTATAAAGTGTTCTATATGTGAAAAGAAATATTTTTCTTTGCTAAAGAGAGAATAATGGCTGAAAAAGGGACAAAAGTCATATCAGGAGGCACGCACACATCACACCCCGTAACTCCCTATAATATTACCCTATAAATTTCAAACTCCACCCTATATTAGAATTTAATGTATTGAATAAATGTACCGAAGGATTTTTTTATATACCAATTAGTCGGCCCACAATCTGCCAAAATATGTTTTGTTTACTAACCGGGAGGAGGTGTTTCAAGCTAAATATTCGCGGGCAGGCATGTGAATCAAGGCGCAGTTGGTAAAGCTGTGTGGCAAGTTAGATTTGTTGTCCCGGGGGCCATAGGTTCGAAACCCTGCGAGGGTCGACATTCAAATTTTTTTTCTTTTCTTTATTTTTTTTAAAATATATTTTTTGATATTTTAACCTGAATCAAGTGTTCTATATGTGAAAAGAAATATTTTTCTTTGCTAAAGAGAGAAAAATGGCTGAAAAAGGGAAAGAAGTCATATCAGGAGGCACGCACACATCGCACCCCGTAACTCCCTATAATATTACCCTATAAATTTCAAACTCCGCCCAAAATTAGAATTTAATGTATGGAATAATTGTACCAAAGGATTTTTTTATATACCAATTAGTCGGCACACAATCTGCCAAAATATGTTTTGTTTACTAACCGGGAGGAGGTGTTTCAAGCTAAATATTCTCGGGGTAGGCATGTGATACATGGCGCAGTTGGTAAAGCTGTGTGGCAAGTTAGATTTGTTGTCCCGGGGGCCATGGGATCGAAACCCTGCGAGGGTCGACATTCAAATTTTTTTCTTTTCTTTATTTTTTTTAAAATATATTTTTTGATATTCTAACCTGAATCAAGTGTTCTATATGTGAAAAGAAATATTTTTCTTTGCTAAGGAGAGAATAATGGCTGAAAAGGGAAAGAAGTCATATCAGGAGGCACGCACACATCGCACCCCCTAACTCCCTATAATATTAACCTATAAATTTCAAACTCCACCCTAAATTAGAATTTAATGTATTGAATAAATGTACCGAAGGATTTTTTTATATACCAATTAGTCGGCCCACAATCTGCCAAAATATGTTTTGTTTACTAACCGGGAGGAGGTGTTTCAAGCTAAATATTCTCGGGGTAGCATGTGATACATGGCGCAGTTGGTAAAGCTGTGTGGCAAGTTAGATTTGTTGTCCCGGGGGCCATGGGTTCGAAACCCTGCGAGGGTCGACATTTAAATTTTTTTCTTTTCTTTATTTTTTTTAAAATATATTTTTTGATATTTTAACCTGAATCAAGTGTTCTATATGTGAAAAGAAATATTTTTCTTTGCTAAAGAGAGAATAATGGCTGAAAAAGGGAAAGAAGTCATATCAGGAGGCACGCACACATCGCACCCCGTAACTCCCTATAATATTACCCTATAAATTTCAAACTCCGCCCAAAATTAGAATTTAATGTATGGAATAATTGTACCGAAGGATTTTTTTATATACCAATTAGTCGGCACACAATCTGCCAAAATATGTTTTGTTTACTAACCGGGAGGAGTTGTTTCAAGCTAAATATTCTCGGTGTAGGCATGTGATACATGGCGCAGTTGGTAAAGCTGTGTGGCAAGTTAGATTTGTTGTCCCGGGGGCCATGGGTTCGAAACCCTGCGAGGGTCGACATTCAAATTTTTTTCTTTTCTTCATTTTTTTTAAAACATATATTTTGATATTTTAACCTGAATCAAGTGTTCTATATGTGAAAAGAAATATTTTACTTTGCTAAAGAGAGAATAATGGCTGAAAAAGGGAAAGAAGTCATATCAGGAGGCACGCACACATCGCACCCCGTAACTCCCTATAATATTACCCTATAAATTTCAAACTCCGCCCAAAATTAGAATTTAATGTATGGAATAATTGTACCGAAGGATTTTTTTATATACCAATTAGTCGGCACACAATCTGCCAAAATATGTTTTGTTTACTTACCGGGAGGAGGTGTTTCAAGCTAAATATTCGCGGGCAGGCATGTGAATCATGGCGCAGTTGGTAAAGCTGTGTGGCAAGTTCGATTTGTTGTCCCGTTGGCCATGGGTTCGAAACCCTGCGAGGGTCGACATTCAAATTTTTTCTTTTTTTTATATTATTTTTTTTTATATATTTTTTGATATTTTAACCTGAATCAAGTGTTCTGTATATAAAAAAAACTATTTTTGCTTAGGGAAATAGCGAATAATAACTAGAAAACGGATACATTTCGGATAATTTTTATTTATTTATTTATTTTAATTTATATTATTTTTTAACTTCTTTTCAATATTTTAAAGCGAATAAAGTGTTCTATATGTGAAAAGAAATATTTTTCTTTGCTAAAGAGAGAATAATGGCTGAAAAAGGGACAGAAGTCATATCAGGAGGCACGCACACATCGCACCCCGTAACTCCCTATAATATTACCCTATAAATTTCAAACTCCACCCTAAATTAGAATTTAATGTATTGAATAAATGTACCGAAGGATTTTTTTATATACCAATTAGTCGGCCCACAATCTGCCAAAATATGTTTTGTTTACTAACCGGGAGGAGGTGTTTCAAGCTAAATATTCGCGGGCAGGCATGTGAATCATGGCGCAGTTGGTAAAGCTGTGTGGCAAGTTAGATTTGTTGTCCCGCTGGCCATGGATTCGAAACCCTGCGAGGGTCGACATTCAAATTTTTTCCTTTTTTTATATTATTTTTTTTTATATATTTTTTGATATTTTAACCTGAATCAAGTGTTCTGTATATAAAAAAAAACTATTTTTGCTTAGGAAAATAGCGAATAATAACTAGAAAACGGATACATTTCGGATAATTTTTATTTATTTATTTATTTTAATTTATATTATTTTTTTAACTTCTTTTCAATATTTTAAAGCGAATAAAGTGCTCTATATGTGAAAACAAATATTTTTCTTTGCTAAAGAGAGAATAATGGCTGAAAAAGGGACAGAAGTCATATCAGGAGGCACGCACACATCGCACCCCGTAACTCCCTATAATATTACCCTATAAATTTCAAACTCCACCCTAAATTAGAATTTAATGTATTGAATAAATGTCCCGAAGGATTTTTTTATATACCAATTAGTCGGCCCACAATCTGCCAAAATATGTTTTGTTTACTAACCGGGAGGAGGTGTTTCAAGCTAAATATTCGCGGGCAGGCATGTGAATCATGGCGCAGTTGGTAAAGCTGTGTGGCAAGTTAGATTTGTTGTCCCGCTGGCCATGGGTTCGAAACCCTGCGAGGGTCGACATTCAAATTTTTTCCTTTTTTTATATTATTTTTTTTTATATATTTTTTGATATTTTAACCTGAATCAAGTGTTCTGTATATAAAAAAAACTATTTTTGCTTAGGGAAATAGCGAATAATAACTAGAAAACGGATACATTTCGGATAATTTTTATTTATTTATTTATTTTAATTTATATTATTTTTTTAACTTCTTTTCAATATTTTAAAGCGAATAAAGTGCTCTATATGTGAAAACAAATATTTTTCTTTGCTAAAGAGAGAATAATGGCTGAAAAAGGGACAAAAGTCATATCAGGAGGCACGCACACATCGCACCCCGTAACTCCCTATAATATTACCCTATAAATTTCAAACTCCACCCTAAATTAGAATTTAATGTATTGAATAAATGTACCGAAGGATTTTTTTATATACAAATTAGTCGGCCCACAATCTGCCAAAATATGTTTTGTTTACTAACCGGGAGGAGGTGTTTCAAGCTAAATATTCGCGGGCAGGCATGTGAATCATGGCGCAGTTGGTAAAGCTGTGTGGCAAGTTAGATTTGTTGTCCCGCTGGCCATGGGTTCGAAACCCTGCGAGGGTCGACATTCAAATTTTTTCTTCTTTTTATATTATTTTTTTTTATATATTTTTTGATATTTTAACCTGAATCAAGTGTTCTGTATATAAAAAAAACTATTTTTGCTTAGGGAAATAGCGAATAATAACTAGAAAACGGATACATTTCGGATAATTTTTATTTATTTATTTATTTTAATTTATATTATTTTTTTAACTTCTTTTCAATATTTTAAAGCGAATAAAGTGCTCTATATGTGAAAAGAAATATTTTTCTTTGCTAAAGAGAGAATAATGGCTGAAAAAGGGACAAAAGTCATATCAGGAGGCACGCACACATCGCACCCCGTAACTCCCTATAATATTACCCTATAAATTTCAAACTCCACCCTAAATTAGAATTTAATGTATTGAATAAATGTCCCGAAGGATTTTTTTATATACCAATTAGTCGGCCCACAATCTGCCAAAATATGTTTTGTTTACTAACCGGGAGGAGGTGTTTCAAGCTAAATATTCGCGGGCAGGCATGTGAATCATGGCGCAGTTGGTAAAGCTGTGTGGCAAGTTAGATTTGTTGTCCCGCTGGCCATGGGTTCGAAACCCTGCGAGGGTCGACATTCAAATTTTTTCCTTTTTTTATATTATTTTTTTTTATATATTTTTTGATATTTTAACCTGAATCAAGTGTTCTGTATATAAAAAAAACTATTTTTGCTTAGGGAAATAGCGAATAATAACTAGAAAACGGATACATTTCGGATAATTTTTATTTATTTATTTATTTTAATTTATATTATTTTTTTAACTTCTTTTCAATATTTTAAAGCGAATAAAGTGCTCTATATGTGAAAACAAATATTTTTCTTTGCTAAAGAGAGAATAATGGCTGAAAAAGGGACAAAAGTCATATCAGGAGGCACGCACACATCGCACCCCGTAACTCCCTATAATATTACCCTATAAATTTCAAACTCCACCCTAAATTAGAATTTAATGTATTGAATAAATGTAACGAAGGATTTTTTTATATACCAATTAGTCGGCCCACAATCTGCCAAAATATGTTTTGTTTACTAACCGGGAGGAGGTGTTTCAAGCTAAATATTCTCGGGGTAGGCATGTGATACATGGCGCAGTTGGAAAAGCTGTGTGGCAAGTTAGATTTGTTGTCCCGCGGGCCATGGGTTCGAAACCCTGCGAGGGTCGACATTCAAATTTTTTTCTTTTCTTTATTTTTTTTAAAATATATTTTTTGATATTTTAACCTGAATTAAGTGTTCTATGTGTGAAAAGAAATATTTTTCTTTGCTAAAGAGAGAATAATGGCTGAAAAAGGGACAAAAGTCAAATCAGGAGGCACGCACACATCGCACCCCGTAACTCCCTATAATATTACCCTATAAATTTCAAACTCCGCCCAAAATTAGAATTTAATGTATGGAATAATTGAACCGAAGGATTTTTTTATATACCAATTAGTCGGCAAACAATCTGCCAAAATATGTTTTGTTTACTAACCGGGAGGAGGAGTTTCAAGCTAAATATTCTCGGGATAGACATGTGATACATGGCGCAGTTGGTAAAGCTGTATGGCGAGTTAGATTTGTTGTCCCGGGGGCTATGGGTTCGAAACCCTGCGAGGGTCGACATTCAAATTTTTTTCTTTTCTTTATTTTTTTTAAAATATATTTTTTGATATTTTAACCTGAATTAAGGGTTCTATATGTGAAAAGAAATATTTTTCTTTGCTAAAGAGAGAATAATGGCTGAAAAAGGGACAAAAGTCAAATCAGGAGGCACGCACACATCGCACCCCGTAACTCCCTATAATATCACCCTATAAATTTCAAACTCCACCCTAAATTAGAATATAATGTATTGAATAAATGTACCGAAGGATTTTTTTATATACCAATTAGTCGGCCCACAATCTGCCAAAATATGTTTTGTTTACTAACCGGGAGGAGGTGTTACAAGCTAAATATTCGCGGGCAGGCATGTGAATCATGGCGCAGTTGGTAAAGCTGTGTGGCATGTTTGATTTGTTGTCCCGCTGGCCATGGGTTCGAAACCCTGCGAGGGTCGACATTCAAATTTTTTCTTTTTTTTATATTATTTTTTTTTATATATTTTTTGATATTTTAACCTGAATCAAGTGTTCTGTATATAAAAAAAACTATTTCTGCTTAGGGAAATAGCGAATAATAACTAGAAAACGGATACATTTCGGATAATTTTTATTTATTTATTTATTTTAATTTATATTATTTTTTTAACTTCTTTTCAATATTTTAAAGCGTATAAAGTGTTCTATATGTGAAAAGAAATATTTTTCTTTGCTAAAGAGAGAATAATGGCTGAAAAAGGGACAAAAGTCATATCAGGAGGCACGCACACATCACACCCCGTAACTCCCTATAATATTACCCTATAAATTTCAAACTCCACCCTATATTAGAATTTAATGTATTGAATAAATGTACCGAAGGATTTTTTTATATACCAATTAGTCGGCCCACAATCTGCCAAAATATGTTTTGTTTACTAACCGGGAGGAGGTGTTTCAAGCTAAATATTCGCGGGCAGGCATGTGAATCAAGGCGCAGTTGGTAAAGCTGTGTGGCAAGTTAGATTTGTTGTCCCGGGGGCCATAGGTTCGAAACCCTGCGAGGGTCGACATTCAAATTTTTTTTCTTTTCTTTATTTTTTTTAAAATATATTTTTTGATATTTTAACCTGAATCAAGTGTTCTATATGTGAAAAGAAATATTTTTCTTTGCTAAAGAGAGAAAAATGGCTGAAAAAGGGAAAGAAGTCATATCAGGAGGCACGCACACATCGCACCCCGTAACTCCCTATAATATTACCCTATAAATTTCAAACTCCGCCCAAAATTAGAATTTAATGTATGGAATAATTGTACCAAAGGATTTTTTTATATACCAATTAGTCGGCACACAATCTGCCAAAATATGTTTTGTTTACTAACCGGGAGGAGGTGTTTCAAGCTAAATATTCTCGGGGTAGGCATGTGATACATGGCGCAGTTGGTAAAGCTGTGTGGCAAGTTAGATTTGTTGTCCCGGGGGCCATGGGATCGAAACCCTGCGAGGGTCGACATTCAAATTTTTTTCTTTTCTTTATTTTTTTTAAAATATATTTTTTGATATTCTAACCTGAATCAAGTGTTCTATATGTGAAAAGAAATATTTTTCTTTGCTAAGGAGAGAATAATGGCTGAAAAGGGAAAGAAGTCATATCAGGAGGCACGCACACATCGCACCCCCTAACTCCCTATAATATTAACCTATAAATTTCAAACTCCACCCTAAATTAGAATTTAATGTATTGAATAAATGTACCGAAGGATTTTTTTATATACCAATTAGTCGGCCCACAATCTGCCAAAATATGTTTTGTTTACTAACCGGGAGGAGGTGTTTCAAGCTAAATATTCTCGGGGTAGCATGTGATACATGGCGCAGTTGGTAAAGCTGTGTGGCAAGTTAGATTTGTTGTCCCGGGGGCCATGGGTTCGAAACCCTGCGAGGGTCGACATTTAAATTTTTTTCTTTTCTTTATTTTTTTTAAAATATATTTTTTGATATTTTAACCTGAATCAAGTGTTCTATATGTGAAAAGAAATATTTTTCTTTGCTAAAGAGAGAATAATGGCTGAAAAAGGGAAAGAAGTCATATCAGGAGGCACGCACACATCGCACCCCGTAACTCCCTATAATATTACCCTATAAATTTCAAACTCCGCCCAAAATTAGAATTTAATGTATGGAATAATTGTACCGAAGGATTTTTTTATATACCAATTAGTCGGCACACAATCTGCCAAAATATGTTTTGTTTACTAACCGGGAGGAGTTGTTTCAAGCTAAATATTCTCGGTGTAGGCATGTGATACATGGCGCAGTTGGTAAAGCTGTGTGGCAAGTTAGATTTGTTGTCCCGGGGGCCATGGGTTCGAAACCCTGCGAGGGTCGACATTCAAATTTTTTTCTTTTCTTCATTTTTTTTAAAACATATATTTTGATATTTTAACCTGAATCAAGTGTTCTATATGTGAAAAGAAATATTTTACTTTGCTAAAGAGAGAATAATGGCTGAAAAAGGGAAAGAAGTCATATCAGGAGGCACGCACACATCGCACCCCGTAACTCCCTATAATATTACCCTATAAATTTCAAACTCCGCCCAAAATTAGAATTTAATGTATGGAATAATTGTACCGAAGGATTTTTTTATATACCAATTAGTCGGCACACAATCTGCCAAAATATGTTTTGTTTACTTACCGGGAGGAGGTGTTTCAAGCTAAATATTCGCGGGCAGGCATGTGAATCATGGCGCAGTTGGTAAAGCTGTGTGGCAAGTTCGATTTGTTGTCCCGTTGGCCATGGGTTCGAAACCCTGCGAGGGTCGACATTCAAATTTTTTCTTTTTTTTATATTATTTTTTTTTATATATTTTTTGATATTTTAACCTGAATCAAGTGTTCTGTATATAAAAAAAACTATTTTTGCTTAGGGAAATAGCGAATAATAACTAGAAAACGGATACATTTCGGATAATTTTTATTTATTTATTTATTTTAATTTATATTATTTTTTAACTTCTTTTCAATATTTTAAAGCGAATAAAGTGTTCTATATGTGAAAAGAAATATTTTTCTTTGCTAAAGAGAGAATAATGGCTGAAAAAGGGACAGAAGTCATATCAGGAGGCACGCACACATCGCACCCCGTAACTCCCTATAATATTACCCTATAAATTTCAAACTCCACCCTAAATTAGAATTTAATGTATTGAATAAATGTACCGAAGGATTTTTTTATATACCAATTAGTCGGCCCACAATCTGCCAAAATATGTTTTGTTTACTAACCGGGAGGAGGTGTTTCAAGCTAAATATTCGCGGGCAGGCATGTGAATCATGGCGCAGTTGGTAAAGCTGTGTGGCAAGTTAGATTTGTTGTCCCGCTGGCCATGGATTCGAAACCCTGCGAGGGTCGACATTCAAATTTTTTCCTTTTTTTATATTATTTTTTTTTATATATTTTTTGATATTTTAACCTGAATCAAGTGTTCTGTATATAAAAAAAAACTATTTTTGCTTAGGAAAATAGCGAATAATAACTAGAAAACGGATACATTTCGGATAATTTTTATTTATTTATTTATTTTAATTTATATTATTTTTTTAACTTCTTTTCAATATTTTAAAGCGAATAAAGTGCTCTATATGTGAAAACAAATATTTTTCTTTGCTAAAGAGAGAATAATGGCTGAAAAAGGGACAGAAGTCATATCAGGAGGCACGCACACATCGCACCCGAATAATACTCCCTATAATATTACCCTATAAATTTCAAACTCCTCCCTAAATTAGAATTTAATGTATTGAATAAATGTACCGAAGGATTTTTTTATATACCAATTAGTCGGCCCACAATCTGCCAAAATATGTTTTGTTTACTAACCGGGAGGAGGTGTTTCAAGCTAAATATTCGCGGGCAGGTATGTGAATCATGGCGCAGTTGGTAAAGCTGTGTGGCAAGTTAGATTTGTTGTCCCGCTGGCCATGGGTTCGAAACCCTGCGAGGGTCGACAGTCAAATTTTTTCCTTTTTTTATATTATTTTTTTTAATATATTTTTTGATATTTTAACCTGAATCAAGTGTTCTGTATATAAAAAAAAACTATTTTTGCTTAGGAAAATAGCGAATAATAACTAGAAAACGGATACATTTCGGATAATTTTTATTTATTTATTTATTTTAATTTATATTATTTTTTTAACTTCTTTTCAATATTTTAAAGCGAATAAAGTGCTCTATATGTGAAAACAAATATTTTTCTTTGCTAAAGAGAGAATAATGGCTGAAAAAGGGACAAAAGTCATATCAGGAGGCACGCACACATCGCACCCCGTAACTCCCTATAATATTACCCTATAAATTTCAAACTCCACCCTAAATTAGAATTTAATGTATTGAATAAATGTACCGAAAGATTTTTTTATATACCAATTAGTCGGCCCACAATCTGCCAAAATATGTTTTGTTTACTAACCGGGAGGAGGTGTTTCAAGCTAAATATTCGCGGGCAGGCATGTGAATCATGGCGCAGTTGGTAAAGCTGTGTGGCAAGTTAGATTTGTTGTCCCGCTGGCCAAGGGTTCGAAACCCTGCGAGGGTCGACATTCAAATTTTTTCTTCTTTCTATATTATTTTTTTTTTATATATTTTTTGATATTTTAACCTGAATCAAGTGTTCTGTATATAAAAAAAACTATTTTTGCTTAGGGAAATAGCGAATAATAACTAGAAAACGGATACATTTCGGATAATTTTTATTTATTTATTTATTTTAATTTATATTATTTTTTTAACTTCTTTTCAATATTTTAAAGCGAATAAAGTGCTCTATATGTGAAAAGAAATATTTTTCTTTGCTAAAGAGAGAATAATGGCTGAAAAAGGGACAAAAGTCATATCAGGAGGCACGCACACATCACACCCCGTAACTCCCTATAATATTACCCTATAAATTTCAAACTCCACCCTAAATTAGAATTTAATGTATTGAATAAATGTACCGAAGGATTTTTTTATATACCAATTAGTCGGCCGACAATCTGCCAAAATATGTTTTGTTTACTAACCGGGAGGAGGTGTTTCAAGCTAAATATTCTCGGGGTAGGCATGTGATACATGGCGCAGTTGGTAAAGCTGTGTGGCAAGTTAGATTTGTTGTCCCGGCTGCCATGGGTTCGAAACCCTTCGAGGGTCGACATTCAAATTTTTTTCTTTTCTTTATTTTTTTTAAAATATATTTTTTGATATTTTAACCTGAATCAAGTGTTCTATATGTGAAAAGAAATATTTTTCTTTGCTAAAGAGAGAATAATGGCTGAAAAAGGGAAAGAAGTCATATCAGGAGGCACGCACACATCGCACCCCGTAACTCCCTATAATATAACCCTATAAATTTCAAACTCCACCCTAAATTAGAATTTAATGTATGGAATAATTGTACCGAAGGATTTTTTTATATACCAATTAGTCGGCACACAATCTGCCAAAATATGTTTTGTTTACTAACCGGGAGGAGGTGTTTCAAGCTAAATATTCTCGGGGTAGGCATGTGATACATGGCGCAGTTGGTAAAGCTGTGTGGCAAGTTAGATTTGTTGTCCCGGGGGCCATGGGTTCGAAACCCTGCGAGGGTCGACATTCAAATTTTTTTCTTTTCTTCATTTTTTTTAAAACATATATTTTGATATTTTAACCTGAATCAAGTGTTCTATATGTGAAAAGAAATATTTTTCTTTGCTAAAGAGAGAATAATGGCTGAAAAAGGGACAGAAGTCATATCAGGAGGCACGCACACATCGCACCCCGTAACTCCCTATAATATTACCCTATAAATTTCAAACTCCACCCTAAATTAGAATTTAATGTATTGAATAAATGTACCGAAGGATTTTTTTATATACCAATTAGTCGGCCCACAATCTGCCAAAATATGTTTTGTTTACTAACCGGGAGGAGGTGTTTCAAGCTAAATATTCGCGGGCAGGCATGTGAATCATGGCGCAGTTGGTAAAGCTGTGTGGCAAGTTAGATTTGTTGTCCCGCTGGCCATGGGTTCGAAACCCTGCGAGGGTCGACATTCAAATTTTTTCTTCTTTTTATATTATTTTTTTTTATATATTTTTTGATATTTTAACCTGAATCAAGTGTTCTGTATATAAAAAAAACTATTTTTGCTTAGGGAAATAGCGAATAATAACTAGAAAACGGATACATTTCGGATAATTTTTATTTATTTATTTATTTTAATTTATATTATTTTTTTAACTTCTTTTCAATATTTTAAAGCGAATAAAGTGCTCTATATGTGAAAAGAAATATTTTTCTTTGCTAAAGAGAGAATAATGGCTGAAAAAGGGACAAAAGTCATATCAGGAGGCACGCACACATCACACTCCGTAACTCCCTATAATATTACCCTATAAATTTCAAACTCCACCCTAAATTAGAATTTAATGTATTGAATAAATGTACCGAAGGATTTTTTTATATACCAATTAGTCGGCCGACAATCTGCCAAAATATGTTTTGTTTACTAACCGGGAGGAGGTGTTTCAAGCTAAATATTCGCGGGCAGGCATGTGAATCATGGCGCAGTTGGTAAAGCTGTGTGGCAAGTTAGATTTGTTGTCCCGGGGGCCATGGGTTCGAAACCCTGCGAGGGTCGACATTCAAATTTTTTTTCTTTTCTTTATTTTTTTTAAAATATATTTTTTGATATTTTAACCTGAATCAAGTGTTCTATATGTGAAAAGAAATATTTTTCTTTGCTAAAGAGAGAAAAATGGCTGAAAAAGGGAAAGAAGTCATATCAGGAGGCACGCACACATCGCACCCCGTAACTCCCTATAATATTACCCTTTAAATTTCAAACTCCGCCCAAAATTAGAATTTAATGTATGGAATAATTGTACCCAAGGATTTTTTTTATATACCAATTAGTCGGCACACAATCTGCCAAAATATGTTTTGTTTACTAACCGGGAGGAGGTGTTTCAAGCTAAATATTCTCGGGGTAGGCATGTGATACATGGCGCAGTTGGTAAAGCTGTGTGGCAAGTTAGATTTGTTGTCCCGGGGGCCATGGGATCGAAACCCTGCGAGGGTCGACATTCAAATTTTTTTCTTTTCTTTATTTTTTTTTAAATATATTTTTTGATATTCTAACCTGAATCAAGTGTTCTATGTGTGAAAAGAAATATTTTTCTTTGCTAAGGAGAGAATAATGGCTGAAAAGGGAAAGAAGTCATATCAGGAGGCACGCACACATCGCACCCCCTAACTCCCTATAATATTAACCTATAAATTTCAAACTCCACCCTAAATTAGAATTTAATGTATTGAATAAATGTACCGAAGGATTTTTTTATATACCAATTAGTCGGCCCACAATCTGCCAAAATATGTTTTGTTTACTAACCGGGAGGAGGTGTTTCAAGCTAAATATTCTCGGGGTAGCATGTGATACATGGCGCAGTTGGTAAAGCTGTGTGGCAAGTTAGATTTGTTGTCCCGGGGGCCATGGGTTCGAAACCCTGCGAGGGTCGACATTCAAATTTTTTTCTTTTCTTTATTTTTTTTAAAATATATTTTTTGATATTTTAACCTGAATCAAGTGTTCTATATGTGAAAAGAAATATTTTTCTTTGCTAAAGAGAGAATAATGGCTGAAAAAGGGAAAGAAGTCATATCAGGAGGCACGCACACATCGCACCCCGTAACTCCCTATAATATTACCCTATAAATTTCAAACTCCGCCCAAAATTAGAATTTAATGTATGGAATAATTGTACCGAAGGATTTTTTTATATACCAATTAGTCGGCACACAATCTGCCAAAATATGTTTTGTTTACTAACCGGGAGGAGTTGTTTCAAGCTAAATATTCTCGGGGTAGGCATGTGATACATGGCGCAGTTGGTAAAGCTGTGTGGCAAGTTAGATTTGTTGTCCCGGGGGCCATGGGTTCGAAACCCTGCGAGGGTCGACATTCAAATTTTTTTCTTTTCTTCATTTTTTTTAAAACATATATTTTGATATTTTAACCTGAATCAAGTGTTCTATATGTGAAAAGAAATATTTTTCTTTGCTAAAGAGAGAATAATGGCTGAAAAAGAGAAAGAAGTCATATCAGGAGGCACGCACACATCGCACCCCGTAACTCCCTATAATATTACCCTATAAATTTCAAACTCCACCCTAAATTAGAATTTAATGTATTGAATAAATGTACCGAAGGATTTTTTTATATACCAATTAGTCGGCACACAATCTGCCAAAATATGTTTTGTTTACTTACCGGGAGGAGGTGTTTCAAGCTAAATATTCGCGGGCAGGCATGTGAATCATGGCGCAGTTGGTAAAGCTGTGTGGCAAGTTCGATTTGTTGTCCCGTTGGCCATGGGTTCGAAACCCTGCGAGGGTCGACATTCAAATTTTTTCTTTTTTTTTATATTATTTTTTTTTATATATTTTTTGATATTTTAACCTGAATCAAGTGTTCTGTATATAAAAAAAACTATTTTTGCTTAGGGAAATAGCGAATAATAACTAGAAAACGGATACATTTCGGATAATTTTTATTTATTTATTTATTTTAATTTATATTATTTTTTAACTTCTTTTCAATATTTTAAAGCGAATAAAGTGTTCTATATGTGACAAGAAATATTTTTCTTTGCTAAAGAGAGAATAATGGCTGAAAAAGGGACAGAAGTCATATCAGGAGGCACGCACACATCGCACCCCGTAACTCCCTATAATATTACCCTATAAATTTCAAACTCCACCCTAAATTAGAATTTAATGTATTGAATAAATGTACCGAAGGATTTTTTTATATACCAATTAGTCGGCCCACAATCTGCCAAAATATGTTTTGTTTACTAACCGGGAGGAGGTGTTTCAAGCTAAATATTCGCGGGCAGGCATGTGAATCATGGCGCAGTTGGTAAAGCTGTGTGGCAAGTTAGATTTGTTGTCCCGCTGGCCATGGGTTCGAAACCCTGCGAGGGTCGACATTCAAATTTTTTCCTTTTTTTATATTATTTTTTTTTATATATTTTTTGATATTTTAACCTGAATCAAGTGTTCTGTATATAAAAAAAACTATTTTTGCTTAGGGAAATAGCGAATAATAACTAGAAAACGGATACATTTCGGATAATTTTTATTTATTTATTTATTTTAATTTATATTATTTTTTTAACTTCTTTTCAATATTTTAAAGCGAATAAAGTGCTCTATATGTGAAAACAAATATTTTTCTTTGCTAAAGAGAGAATAATGGCTGAAAAAGGGACAGAAGTCATATCAGGAGGCACGCACACATCGCACCCCGTAACTCCCTATAATATTACCCTATAAATTTCAAACTCCACCCTAAATTAGAATTTAATGTATTGAATAAATGTACCGAAGGATTTTTTTATATACCAATTAGTCGGCCCACAATCTGCCAAAATATGTTTTGTTTACTAACCGGGAGGAGGTGTTTCAAGCTAAATATTCGCGGGCAGGCATGTGAATCATGGCGCAGTTGGTAAAGCTGTGTGGCAAGTTAGATTTGTTGTCCCGCTGGCCATGGGTTCGAAACCCTGCGAGGGTCGACATTCAAATTTTTTCCTTTTTTTATATTATTTTTTTTAATATATTTTTTGATATTTTAACCTGAATCAAGTGTTCTGTATATAAAAAAAACTATTTTTGCTTAGGGAAATAGCGAATAATAACTAGAAAACGGATACATTTCGGATGATTTTTATTTATTTATTTATTTTAATTTATATTATTTTTTTAACTTCTTTTCAATATTTTAAAGCGAATAAAGTGCTCTATATGTGAAAACAAATTTTTTTCTTTGCTAAAGAGAGAATAATGGCTGAAAAAGGGACAAAAGTCATATCAGGAGGCACGCACACATCGCACCCCGTAACTCCCTATAATATTACCCTATAAATTTCAAACTCCACCCTAAATTAGAATTTAATGTATTGAATAAATGTACCGAAGGATTTTTTTATATACCAATTAGTCGGCCCACAATCTGCCAAAATATGTTTTGTTTACTAACCGGGAGGAGGTGTTTCAAGCTAAATATTCGCGGGCAGGCATGTGAATCATGGCGCAGTTGGTAAAGCTGTGTGGCAAGTTAGATTTGTTGTCCCGCTGGCCAAGGGTTCGAAACCCTGCAATGGTCGACATTCAAATTTTTTCTTCTTTCTATATTATTTTTTTTTATATATTTTTTGATATTTTAACCTGAATCAAGTGTTCTGCATATAAAAAAAACTATTTTTGCTTAGGGAAATAGCGAATAATAACTAGAAAACGGATACATTTCGGATAATTTTTATTTATTTATTTATTTTAATTTATATTATTTTTTTAACTTCTTTTCAATATTTTAAAGCGAATAAAGTGCTCTATATGTGAAAAGAAATATTTTTCTTTGCTAAAGAGAGAATAATGGCTGAAAAAGGGAAAGAAGTCATATCAGGAGGCACGCACACATCACACCCCGTAACTCCCTATAATATTACCCTATAAATTTCAAACTCCACCCTAAATTAGAATTTAATGTATTGAATAAATGTACCGAAGGATTTTTTTATATACCAATTAGTCGGCCGACAATCTGCCAAAATATGTTTTGTTTACTAACCGGGAGGAGGTGTTTCAAGCTAAATATTCTCGGGGTAGGCATGTGATACATGGCGCAGTTGGTAAAGCTGTGTGGCAAGTTAGATTTGTTGTCCCGGGGGCCATGGGTTCGAAACCCTGCGACGGTCGACATTCAAATTTTTTTCTTTTCTTTATTTTTT
The DNA here is from genome assembly GCF_982258835.1 of Parasteatoda tepidariorum. Taxonomy (NCBI): domain Eukaryota; kingdom Metazoa; phylum Arthropoda; class Arachnida; order Araneae; family Theridiidae; genus Parasteatoda; species Parasteatoda tepidariorum. The sequence goes on from NC_141756.1 coordinate 124,965,780, forward strand.
TTAAAATATATTTTTTGATATTTTAACCTGAATCAAGTGTTCTATATGTGAAAAGAAATATTTTTCTTTGCTAAAGAGAGAATAATGGCTGAAAAAGGGAAAGAAGTCATATCAGGAGGCACGCACACATCGCACCCCGTAACTCCCTATAATATTACCCTATAAATTTCAAACTCCACCCTAAATTAGAATTTAATGTATTGAATAAATGTACCGAAGGATTTTTTTATATACCAATTAGTCGGCCCACAATCTGCCAAAATATGTTTTGTTTACTAACCGGGAGGAGGTGTTTCAAGCTAAATATTCGCGGGCGGGCATGTGAATCATGGCGCAGTTGGTAAAGCTGTGTGGCAAGTTAGATTTGTTGTCCCGGGGGCCATGGGTTCGAAACCCTGCGAGGGTCGACATTCAGATTTTTTTCTTTTCTTCATTTTTTTTAAAACATATATTTTGATATTTTAACCTGAATCAAGTGTTCTATATGTGAAAAGAAATATTTTTCTTTGCTAAAGAGAGAATAATGGCTGAAAAAGGGAAAGAAGTCATATCAGGAGGCACGCACACATCGCACCCCGTAACTCCCTATAATATTAACCCATAAATTTCAAACTCCACCCTAAATTAGAATTTAATGCATTGAATAAATGTACCGAAGGATTTTTTTATATACCAATTAGTCGGCCCACAATCTGCCAAAATATGTTTTGTTTACTAACCGGGAGGAGGTGTTTCAAGCTAATTATTCGCGGGCAGGCATGTGAATCATGGCGCAGTTGGTAAAGCTGTGTGGCAAGTAAGATTTGTTGTCCCGTTGGCCATGGGTTCGAAACCCTGCGAGGGTCGACATTCAAATTTTGTCTTTTTTTTATATTATTTTTTTTATATATTTTTTGATATTTTAACCTGAATCAAGTGTTCTGTATATAAAAAAAACTATTTTTGCTTAGGGAAATAGCGAATAATAACTAGAAAACGGATACATTTCGGATAATTTTTATTTATTTATTTATTTTAATTTATATTATTTTTTAACTTCTTTTCAATATTTTAAAGCGAATAAAGTGTTCTATATGTGAAAAGAAATATTTTTCTTTGCTAAAGAGAGAATAATGGCTGAAAAAGGGACAGAAGTCATATCAGGAGGCACGCACACATCGCACCCCGTAACTCCCTATAATATTACCCTATAAATTTCAAACTCCACCCTAAATTAGAATTTAATGTATTGAATAAATGTACCGAAGGATTTTTTTATATACCAATTAGTCGGCCCACAATCTGCCAAAATATGTTTTGTTTACTAACCGGGAGGAGGTGTTTCAAGCTAAATATTCGCGGGCAGGCATGTGAATCATGGCGCAGTTGGTAAAGCTGTGTGGCAAGTTAGATTTGTTGTCCCGCTGGCCAAGGGTTCGAAACCCTGCAAGGGTCGACATTCAAATTTTTTCTTCTTTCTATATTATTTTTTTTTATATATTTTTTGATATTTTAACCTGAATCAAGTGTTCTGCATATAAAAAAAACTATTTTTGCTTAGGGAAATAGCGAATAATAACTAGAAAACGGATACATTTCGGATAATTTTTATTTATTTATTTATTTTAATTTATATTATTTTTTTAACTTCTTTTCAATATTTTAAAGCGAATAAAGTGCTCTATATGTGAAAAGAAATATTTTTCTTTGCTAAAGAGAGAATAATGGCTGAAAAAGGGAAAGAAGTCATATCAGGAGGCACGCACACATCACACCCCGTAACTCCCTATAATATTACCCTATAAATTTCAAACTCCACCCTAAATTAGAATTTAATGTATTGAATAAATGTACCGAAGGATTTTTTTATATACCAATTAGTCGGCCGACAATCTGCCAAAATATGTTTTGTTTACTAACCGGGAGGAGGTGTTTCAAGCTAAATATTCTCGGGGTAGGCATGTGATACATGGCGCAGTTGGTAAAGCTGTGTGGCAAGTTAGATTTGTTGTCCCGGGGGCCATGGGTTCGAAACCCTGCGACGGTCGACATTCAAATTTTTTTCTTTTCTTTATTTTTTTTAAAATATATTTTTTGATATTTTAACCTGAATCAAGTGTTCTATATGTGAAAAGAAATATTTTTCTTTGCTAAAGAGAGAATAATGGCTGAAAAAGGGAAAGAAGTCATATCAGGAGGCACGCACACATCGCACCCCGTAACTCCCTATAATATTACCCTATAAATTTCAAACTCCACCCTAAATTAGAATTTAATGTATTGAATAAATGTACCGAAGGATTTTTTTATATACCAATTAGTCGGCCCACAATCTGCCAAAATATGTTTTGTTTACTAACCGGGAGGAGGTGTTTCAAGCTAAATATTCGCGGGCAGGCATGTGAATCATGGCGCAGTTGGTAAAGCTGTGTGGCAAGTTAGATTTGTTGTCCCGCTGGCCATGGGTTCGAAACCCTGCGAGGGTCGACATTCAAATTTTTTCCTTTTTTTATATTATTTTCTTTTATATATTTTTTGATATTTTAACCTGAATCAAGTGTTCTGTATATAAAAAAAACTATTTTTGCTTAGGGAAATAGCGAATAATAACTAGAAAACGGATACATTTCGGATAATTTTTATTTATTTATTTATTTTAATTTATATTATTTTTTTAACTTCTTTTCAATATTTTAAAGCGAATAAAGTGCTCTATATGTGAAAACAAATATTTTTCTTTGCTAAAGAGAGAATAATGGCTGAAAAAGGGACAGAAGTCATATCAGGAGGCACGCACACATCGCACCCCGTAACTCCCTATAATATTACCCTATAAATTTCAAACTCCACCCTAAATTAGAATTTAATGTATTGAATAAATGTACCGAAGGATTTTTTTATATACCAATTAGTCGGCCCACAATCTGCCAAAATATGTTTTGTTTACTAACCGGGAGGAGGTGTTTCAAGCTAAATATTCGCGGGCAGGCATGTGAATCATGGCGCAGTTGGTAAAGCTGTGTGGCAAGTTAGATTTGTTGTCCCGCTGGCCATGGGTTCGAAACCCTGCGAGGGTCGACATTCAAATTTTTTCCTTTTTTTATATTATTTTTTTTAATATATTTTTTGATATTTTAACCTGAATCAAGTGTTCTGTATATAAAAAAAACTATTTTTGCTTAGGGAAATAGCGAATAATAACTAGAAAACGGATACATTTCGGATGATTTTTATTTATTTATTTATTTTAATTTATATTATTTTTTTAACTTCTTTTCAATATTTTAAAGCGAATAAAGTGCTCTATATGTGAAAACAAATTTTTTTCTTTGCTAAAGAGAGAATAATGGCTGAAAAAGGGACAAAAGTCATATCAGGAGGCACGCACACATCGCACCCCGTAACTCCCTATAATATTACCCTATAAATTTCAAACTCCACCCTAAATTAGAATTTAATGTATTGAATAAATGTACCGAAGGATTTTTTTATATACCAATTAGTCGGCCCACAATCTGCCAAAATATGTTTTGTTTACTAACCGGGAGGAGGTGTTTCAAGCTAAATATTCGCGGGCAGGCATGTGAATCATGGCGCAGTTGGTAAAGCTGTGTGGCAAGTTAGATTTGTTGTCCCGCTGGCCAAGGGTTCGAAACCCTGCAAGGGTCGACATTCAAATTTTTTCTTCTTTCTATATTATTTTTTTTTATATATTTTTTGATATTTTAACCTGAATCAAGTGTTCTGCATATAAAAAAAACTATTTTTGCTTAGGGAAATAGCGAATAATAACTAGAAAACGGATACATTTCGGATAATTTTTATTTATTTATTTATTTTAATTTATATTATTTTTTTAACTTCTTTTCAATATTTTAAAGCGAATAAAGTGCTCTATATGTGAAAAGAAATATTTTTCTTTGCTAAAGAGAGAATAATGGCTGAAAAAGGGAAAGAAGTCATATCAGGAGGCACGCACACATCACACCCCGTAACTCCCTATAATATTACCCTATAAATTTCAAACTCCACCCTAAATTAGAATTTAATGTATTGAATAAATGTACCGAAGGATTTTTTTATATACCAATTAGTCGGCCGACAATCTGCCAAAATATGTTTTGTTTACTAACCGGGAGGAGGTGTTTCAAGCTAAATATTCTCGGGGTAGGCATGTGATACATGGCGCAGTTGGTAAAGCTGTGTGGCAAGTTAGATTTGTTGTCCCGGGGGCCATGGGTTCGAAACCCTGCGACGGTCGACATTCAAATTTTTTTCTTTTCTTTATTTTTTTTAAAATATATTTTTTGATATTTTAACCTGAATCAAGTGTTCTATATGTGAAAAGAAATATTTTTCTTTGCTAAAGAGAGAATAATGGCTGAAAAAGGGAAAGAAGTCATATCAGGAGGCACGCACACATCGCACCCCGTAACTCCCTATAATATTACCCTATAAATTTCAAACTCCACCCTAAATTAGAATTTAATGTATTGAATAAATGTACCGAAGGATTTTTTTATATACCAATTAGTCGGCCCACAATCTGCCAAAATATGTTTTGTTTACTAACCGGGAGGAGGTGTTTCAAGCTAAATATTCGCGGGCGGGCATGTGAATCATGGCGCAGTTGGTAAAGCTGTGTGGCAAGTTAGATTTGTTGTCCCGGGGGCCATGGGTTCGAAACCCTGCGAGGGTCGACATTCAGATTTTTTTCTTTTCTTCATTTTTTTTAAAACATATATTTTGATATTTTAACCTGAATCAAGTGTTCTATATGTGAAAAGAAATATTTTTCTTTGCTAAAGAGAGAATAATGGCTGAAAAAGGGAAAGAAGTCATATCAGGAGGCACGCACACATCGCACCCCGTAACTCCCTATAATATTAACCCATAAATTTCAAACTCCACCCTAAATTAGAATTTAATGCATTGAATAAATGTACCGAAGGATTTTTTTATATACCAATTAGTCGGCCCACAATCTGCCAAAATATGTTTTGTTTACTAACCGGGAGGAGGTGTTTCAAGCTAATTATTCGCGGGCAGGCATGTGAATCATGGCGCAGTTGGTAAAGCTGTGTGGCAAGTAAGATTTGTTGTCCCGTTGGCCATGGGTTCGAAACCCTGCGAGGGTCAACATTCAAATTTTGTCTTTTTTTTATATTATTTTTTTTATATATTTTTTGATATTTTAACCTGAATCAAGTGTTCTGTATATAAAAAAAACTATTTTTGCTTAGGGAAATAGCGAATAATAACTAGAAAACGGATACATTTCGGATAATTTTTATTTATTTATTTATTTTAATTTATATTATTTTTTAACTTCTTTTCAATATTTTAAAGCGAATAAAGTGTTCTATATGTGAAAAGAAATATTTTTCTTTGCTAAAGAGAGAATAATGGCTGAAAAAGGGACAGAAGTCATATCAGGAGGCACGCACACATCGCACCCCGTAACTCCCTATAATATTACCCTATAAATTTCAAACTCCACCCTAAATTAGAATTTAATGTATTGAATAAATGTACCGAAGGATTTTTTTATATACCAATTAGTCGGCCCACAATCTGCCAAAATATGTTTTGTTTACTAACCGGGAGGAGGTGTTTCAAGCTAAATATTCGCGGGCAGGCATGTGAATCATGGCGCAGTTGGTAAAGCTGTGTGGCAAGTTAGATTTGTTGTCCCGCTGGCCAAGGGTTCGAAACCCTGCAAGGGTCGACATTCAAATTTTTTCTTCTTTCTATATTATTTTTTTTATATATTTTTTGATATTTTAACCTGAATCAAGTGTTCTGCATATAAAAAAAACTATTTTTGCTTAGGGAAATAGCGAATAATAACTAGAAAACGGATACATTTCGGATAATTTTTATTTATTTATTTATTTTAATTTATATTATTTTTTTAACTTCTTTTCAATATTTTAAAGCGAATAAAGTGCTCTATATGTGAAAAGAAATATTTTTCTTTGCTAAAGAGAGAATAATGGCTGAAAAAGGGAAAGAAGTCATATCAGGAGGCACGCACACATCACACCCCGTAACTCCCTATAATATTACCCTATAAATTTCAAACTCCACCCTAAATTAGAATTTAATGTATTGAATAAATGTACCGAAGGATTTTTTTATATACCAATTAGTCGGCCGACAATCTGCCAAAATATGTTTTGTTTACTAACCGGGAGGAGGTGTTTCAAGCTAAATATTCTCGGGGTAGGCATGTGATACATGGCGCAGTTGGTAAAGCTGTGTGGCAAGTTAGATTTGTTGTCCCGGGGGCCATGGGTTCGAAACCCTGCGACGGTCGACATTCAAATTTTTTTCTTTTCTTTATTTTTTTTAAAATATATTTTTTGATATTTTAACCTGAATCAAGTGTTCTATATGTGAAAAGAAATATTTTTCTTTGCTAAAGAGAGAATAATGGCTGAAAAAGGGAAAGAAGTCATATCAGGAGGCACGCACACATCGCACCCCGTAACTCCCTATAATATTACCCTATAAATTTCAAACTCCACCCTAAATTAGAATTTAATGTATTGAATAAATGTACCGAAGGATTTTTTTATATTCCAATTAGTCGGCCCACAATCTGCCAAAATATGTTTTGTTTACTAACCGGGAGGAGGTGTTTCAAGCTAAATATTCGCGGGCGGGCATGTGAATCATGGCGCAGTTGGTGAAGCTGTGTGGCAAGTTAGATTTGTTGTCCCGGGGGCCATGGGTTCGAAACCCTGCGAGGGTCGACATTCAGATTTTTTTCTTTTCTTCATTTTTTTTAAAACATATATTTTGATATTTTAACCTGAATCAAGTGTTCTATATGTGAAAAGAAATATTTTTCTTTGCTAAAGAGAGAATAATGGCTGAAAAAGGGAAAGAAGTCATATCAGGAGGCACGCACACATCGCACCCCGTAACTCCCTATAATATTAACCCATAAATTTCAAACTCCACCCTAAATTAGAATTTAATGCATTGAATAAATGTACCGAAGGATTTTTTTATATACCAATTAGTCGGCCCACAATCTGCCAAAATATGTTTTGTTTACTAACCGGGAGGAGGTGTTTCAAGCTAATTATTCGCGGGCAGGCATGTGAATCATGGCGCAGTTGGTAAAGCTGTGTGGCAAGTAAGATTTGTTGTCCCGTTGGCCATGGGTTCGAAACCCTGCGAGGGTCGACATTCAAATTTTGTCTTTTTTTTATATTATTTTTTTTATATATTTTTTGATATTTTAACCTGAATCAAGTGTTCTGTATATAAAAAAAACTATTTTTGCTTAGGGAAATAGCGAATAATAACTAGAAAACGGATACATTTCGGATAATTTTTATTTATTTATTTATTTTAATTTATATTATTTTTTAACTTCTTTTCAATATTTTAAAGCGAATAAAGTGTTCTATATGTGAAAAGAAATATTTTTCTTTGCTAAAGAGAGAATAATGGCTGAAAAAGGGACAGAAGTCATATCAGGAGGCACGCACACATCGCACCCCGTAACTCCCTATAATATTACCCTATAAATTTCAAACTCCACCCTAAATTAGAATTTAATGTATTGAATAAATGTACCGAAGGATTTTTTTATATACCAATTAGTCGGCCCACAATCTGCCAAAATATGTTTTGTTTACTTACCGGGAGGAGGTGTTTCAAGCTAAATATTCGCGGGCAGGCATGTGAATCATGGCGCAGTTGGTAAAGCTGTGTGGCAAGTTAGATTTGTTGTCCCGGGGGCCATGGGTTCGAAACCCTGCGAGGGTCGACATTCAAATTTTTTTTTTCTTTATTTTTTTTAAAATATATTTTTTGATATTTTAACCTGAATCAAGTGTTCTATATGTGAAAAGAAATATTTTTCTTTGCTAAAGAGAGAATAATGGCTGAAAAAGGGAAAGAAGTCATATCAGGAGGCACGCACACATCGCACCCCGTAACTCCCTATAATATTACCCTATAAATTTCAAACTCCACCCTAAATTAGAATTTAATGTATTGAATAAATGTACCGAAGGATTTTTTTATATACCAATTAGTCGGCCCACAATCTGCCAAAATATGTTTTGTTTACTAACCGGGAGGAGGTGTTTCAAGCTAAATATTCGCGGGCAGGCATGTGAATCATGGCGCAGTTGGTAAAGCTGTGTGGCAAGTTAGATTTGTTGTCCCGCTGGCCATGGGTTCGAAACCCTGCGAGGGTCGACATTCAAATTTTTTCTTCTTTTTATATTATTTTTTTTTATATATTTTTGATATTTTAACCTGAATCAAGTGTTCTGTATATAAAAAAAACTATTTTTGCTTAGGGAAATAGCGAATAATAACTAGAAAACGGATACATTTCGGATAATTTTTATTTATTTATTTATTTTAATTTATATTATTTTTTTAACTTCTTTTCAATATTTTAAAGCGAATAAAGTGCTCTATATGTGAAAAGAAATATTTTTCTTTGCTAAAGAGAGAATAATGGCTGAAAAAGGGACAAAAGTCATATCAGGAGGCACGCACACATCACACCCCGTAACTCCCTATAATAGTACCCTATAAATTTCAAACTCCACCCTAAATTAGAATTTAATGTATTGAATAAATGTACCGAAGGATTTTTTTATATACCAATTAGTCGGCCGACAATCTGCCAAAATATGTTTTGTTTACTAACCGGGAGGAGGTGTTTCAAGCTAAATATTCTCGGGGTAGGCATGTGATACATGGCGCTGTTGGTAAAGCTGTGTGGCAAGTTAGATTTGTTGTCCCGGGGGCCATGGGTTCGAAACCCTGCGAGGGTCGACATTCAAATTTTTTTCTTTTCTTTATTTTTCTTAAAATATATTTTTTGATATTTTAACCTGAATCAAGTGTTCTATATGTGAAAAGAAATATTTTTCTTTGCTAAAGAGAGAATAATGGCTGAAAAAGGGAAAGAAGTCATATCAGGAGGCACGCACACATCGCACCCCGTAACTCCCTATAATATTACCCTATAAATTTCAAACTCCGCCCAAAATTAGAATTTAATGTATGGAATAATTGTACCAAAGGATTTTTTTATATACCAATTAGTCGGCCCACAATCTGCCAAAATATGTTTTGTTTACTAACCGGGAGGAGGTGTTTCAAGCTAAATATTCGCGGGCGGGCATGTGAATCATGGCGCAGTTGGTAAAGCTGTGTGGCAAGTTAGATTTGTTGTCCCGGGGGCCATGGGTTCGAAACCCTGCGAGGGTCGACATTCAGATTTTTTTCTTTTCTTCATTTTTTTTAAAACATATATTTTGATATTTTAACCTGAATCAAGTGTTCTATATGTGAAAAGAAATATTTTTCTTTGCTAAAGAGAGAATAATGGCTGAAAAAGGGAAAGAAGTCATATCAGGAGGCACGCACACATCGCACCCCGTAACTCCCTATAATATTAACCCATAAATTTCAAACTCCACCCTAAATTAGAATTTAATGCATTGAATAAATGTACCGAAGGATTTTTTTATATACCAATTAGTCGGCCCACAATCTGCCAAAATATGTTTTGTTTACTAACCGGGAGGAGGTGTTTCAAGCTAATTATTCGCGGGCAGGCATGTGAATCATGGCGCAGTTGGTAAAGCTGTGTGGCAAGTAAGATTTGTTGTCCCGTTGGCCATGGGTTCGAAACCCTGCGAGGGTCGACATTCAAATTTTGTCTTTTTTTTATATTATTTTTTTTATATATTTTTTGATATTTTAACCTGAATCAAGTGTTCTGTATATAAAAAAAACTATTTTTGCTTAGGGAAATAGCGAATAATAACTAGAAAACGGATACATTTCGGATAATTTTTATTTATTTATTTATTTTAATTTATATTATTTTTTAACTTCTTTTCAATATTTTAAAGCGAATAAAGTGTTCTATATGTGAAAAGAAATATTTTTCTTTGCTAAAGAGAGAATAATGGCTGAAAAAGGGACAGAAGTCATATCAGGAGGCACGCACACATCGCACCCCGTAACTCCCTATAATATTACCCTATAAATTTCAAACTCCACCCTAAATTAGAATTTAATGTATTGAATAAATGTACCGAAGGATTTTTTTATATACCAATTAGTCGGCCCACAATCTGCCAAAATATGTTTTGTTTACTTACCGGGAGGAGGTGTTTCAAGCTAAATATTCGCGGGCAGGCATGTGAATCATGGCGCAGTTGGTAAAGCTGTGTGGCAAGTTAGATTTGTTGTCCCGGGGGCCATGGGTTCGAAACCCTGCGAGGGTCGACATTCAAATTTTTTTTTTCTTTATTTTTTTTAAAATATATTTTTTGATATTTTAACCTGAATCAAGTGTTCTATATGTGAAAAGAAATATTTTTCTTTGCTAAAGAGAGAATAATGGCTGAAAAAGGGAAAGAAGTCATATCAGGAGGCACGCACACATCGCACCCCGTAACTCCCTATAATATTACCCTATAAATTTCAAACTCCACCCTAAATTAGAATTTAATGTATTGAATAAATGTACCGAAGGATTTTTTTATATACCAATTAGTCGGCCCACAATCTGCCAAAATATGTTTTGTTTACTAACCGGGAGGAGGTGTTTCAAGCTAAATATTCGCGGGCAGGCATGTGAATCATGGCGCAGTTGGTAAAGCTGTGTGGCAAGTTAGATTTGTTGTCCCGCTGGCCATGGGTTCGAAACCCTGCGAGGGTCGACATTCAAATTTTTTCTTCTTTTTATATTATTTTTTTTTATATATTTTTGATATTTTAACCTGAATCAAGTGTTCTGTATATAAAAAAAACTATTTTTGCTTAGGGAAATAGCGAATAATAACTAGAAAACGGATACATTTCGGATAATTTTTATTTATTTATTTATTTTAATTTATATTATTTTTTTAACTTCTTTTCAATATTTTAAAGCGAATAAAGTGCTCTATATGTGAAAAGAAATATTTTTCTTTGCTAAAGAGAGAATAATGGCTGAAAAAGGGACAAAAGTCATATCAGGAGGCACGCACACATCACACCCCGTAACTCCCTATAATATTACCCTATAAATTTCAAACTCCACCCTAAATTAGAATTTAATGTATTGAATAAATGTACCGAAGGATTTTTTTATATACCAATTAGTCGGCCGACAATCTGCCAAAATATGTTTTGTTTACTAACCGGGAGGAGGTGTTTCAAGCTAAATATTCTCGGGGTAGGCATGTGATACATGGCGCTGTTGGTAAAGCTGTGTGGCAAGTTAGATTTGTTGTCCCGGGGGCCATGGGTTCGAAACCCTGCGAGGGTCGACATTCAAATTTTTTTCTTTTCTTTATTTTTCTTAAAATATATTTTTTGATATTTTAACCTGAATCAAGTGTTCTATATGTGAAAAGAAATATTTTTCTTTGCTAAAGAGAGAATAATGGCTGAAAAAGGGAAAGAAGTCATATCAGGAGGCACGCACACATCGCACCCCGTAACTCCCTATAATATTACCCTATAAATTTCAAACTCCGCCCAAAATTAGAATTTAATGTATGGAATAATTGTACCAAAGGATTTTTTTATATACCAATTAGTCGGCACACAATCTGCCAAAATATGTTTTGTTTACTAACCGGGAGGAGGTGTTTCAAGCTAAATATTCTCTGGGTAGGCATGTGATACATGGCGCAGTTGGTAAAGCTGTGTGGCAAGTTAGATTTGTTGTCCCGGGGGCCATGGGTTCGAAACCCTGCGAGGGTCGACATTCAAATTTTTTTCTTTTCTTTATTTTTTTTAAAATATATTTTTTGATATTTTAACCTGAATCAAGTGTTCTATATGTGAAAAGAAATATTTTTCTTTGCTAAAGAGAGAATAATGGCTGAAAAAGGGAAAGAAGTCATGTCAGGAGACACGCACACATCGCACCCCGTAACTACCTATAATATTACCCTATAAATTTCAAACTCCGCCCAAAATTAGAATTTAATGTATGGAATAATTGTACCGAAGGATTTTTTTATATACCAATTAGTCGGCACACAATCTGCCAAAATATGTTTTGTTTACTAACCGGGAGGAGGTGTTTCAAGCTAAATATTCTCGGGGTAGGCATGTGATACATGGCGCAGTTGGTAAAGCTGTGTGGCAAGTTAGATTTGTTGTCCCGGGGGCTATGGGTTCGAAACCCTGCGAAGGTCGATATTCAAATTTTTTCTTTTCTTTATATTATTTCTTTAAATATATTTCGTGATATTTTAGCGTGAATCAAGTGTTCTGTATATAAAAAAAAAACTATTTTTTCTTTGGGAAATTGCGAATAATAGCTAATAATCGGATAAATTTCGGATAATTTTTATTTATTTATTTATTTAAATTTATATTATCTTTTTAACTACTTTTCAATATTTTAAAAGCGAATAAAGTGTAATAATATAATTTAAAATAAACAAAAAAAAGAAAGAAAATTTATTGAAAAATTGTCCGTCCTTGGGATTCGCACCCAGGACCCCTCCCTCCAGCAACCAACTTGCTTGTCTGATGGCCTTCCTTCCTGTCCACGTGAAGGCTACCGCAGTTTCACTTCAAAAGCTCTCTCCTCTCTTCTTCGTAATATACCTTGAGGGGCCTACTTTGACCCCCCTAATTGGCCTATAAAAATTCTCTTCGGGGAATATTCAGAACCCTCCTGAATATCGAAAAACACATTAAAAAAATAATATAATTTAAAATAAACTTAAAAAAATAAGAAAATTTTTTGAATTTTTTTTGTCTTAATCGATGAGCAAACATACGGAATCTAATATATGTGAATCGCACTTCAGATGTGGCACACTGCGCAGTTAAAGCTCCAACGAGTGGATTTTTCTCCCGGCACGAGTCAAGCATCACTGGCTACGGTCAGTGTGCGGGTGGGTGACCACTTGGATCAGTCTGCGTAGGGACCGACGGTGTGCGGTATGTTAACTCGTTAAACTGTTCTACCGTATAGTGCTCGACTTCGCGTGCAGGTCGTCGAGCTACCGAAGCGGGGGTGCCATTCCCTCTGCAGAGGATCAAAATTGTGATGGCATGTCTTCGGATTATCCTCAGGGGTGTTTCCCAGACCGTCGCCAATAGCCCATCGTACAGCGCTAGTGCGACGTAAATTAACTACAACAACTCCCGGCGCGAGTTCTAACACTCTTAATTACATGTGGAAAGATTGAACACATATAACGTTATTGTTAATAATGGTGAAATTATTAAATATATAAACAATAGTGCTTGTTTGAGTTATTTGCAAACATTTTTAACTCCAAAATGGCTGTGAAAAAACGCAAAGTTGATTCAGAGTGCTGTGAGTTCAATGATGAGTGAACTTGGAAATATTTTTCTACAGTTGCAAAAGATAAACCAGTATCTCTTGTCTGCAATGAAGATGTAGCAGTTTTTAACGAATACAACATTGACCGGCATATTACAGTCAAACAGAAGAATGCCATTTACGAAGCAATATCTGAATGTGAAAGACTACAAAATACGGAAAGTCTTCTTAGAGAATTATGAGGCGGACAGAATTTTTTCGATGATAAACTCTGTCCAAGAAGCAGCTACGCATGCAAGTTGTATTGTACCATACAATGTTGCTAAAAATAGTAAATCTCTAGGTGATGGGGAGTTTGTTAAAAAATGTATGCTCCAAGTTAGTGATGTTTTATGTCCAGATATGAAAAATAATTTTGAGGCTGTAAGCTTATCGCGAAAAACTGTGACTTCTAGAATTGAAGCCAACGATAAAAGTTTGACATCACAACCCAAGTAGCACCTAATATTTAATATCAGAAAAATCGGTAAAATCTAACGTTATCTTGTACAACTTCTAATATTAGAAAGATACAAGAGGTCGCTGTTTGCTCTACCTTATAATATTAGATTCTATGCGAACTAATATTATCTAGCGTTCGCCATAATATTATTTTTCATTAGTTTTGATGCTATATAATATTAGAATATATATTTTCTGATATTATCTTGCGTCGCTTTTTATTTTTTGGAGTAAGTAAGAGGTAGTAGCAAGGGATCCGGCAGAATAATATAAAAGGGGATGCAACCCTCTAACAAACTATCCCCCCCCCCAAAAAAAATTATAATATTCTGTTATTACATTTTGTTTTGTTATTACATATACTTTAATCTGTTAATTATTTTCAAGATACATTTCTTCATTGTTAACAAGATATTTAAAATAAAAGTACGAATTTCTTGTACTTGCAAATTTTGCCGCGAAAAACTGTATTGATGGTGCTGGCTTAGCTACTGAGTTTGAAACACAAATAACTACAAACAGTAGTTTCGTATACTAACGTGTTTGTTTGTGCACGCTTAACATTGGTATTTATTGTGTTGATGAAGTTTTACAGTTGTGATAAGTCAGTTTGTGTTATACACCTTTGTTAAACTAAATAACTAATAGAAAATATAATATTATTTATATTTCATTAAATGAAATTTAAAATTATAGCTTAGATATCTGCCAAGTTTGTGCATGTTCAGTGTGCATAAGAAAAGTATCAAAGATGACTCAGAATTTGTTGAAAAAGTTATAAACAGGTTTGGAGAGCAAACAAGACGATTTCAATTCTTGTTTGATTAAAAAAAATTTTAACTGTTACGTATCAATAATTACTTAATTATTTGCTTTTCAATAAAAATATTTTTAATAAAACATTTTTATAACAAAATTGTTTTTCTGTATCTCTTTAAGTATTTAAAAAAAAAAAAAAAAGCTAGGGGGTGCAAGCGCACCCTCTCGCACCCCGCTGCCGGCGCCCTTGGGTAGTGGAATAATTGGGAGATATAATTTTACTTAATTTTCTGTATTGCTGTGAAGCAGTAAAGCATAGAACAATAGTTTTATAATGTCATTCCATGAATTATTTTCCTAGCGATACAGAAATAATAAATAAAATAATTGTAGCGAATTCTGCTAACCATCCATTTTCCTCCTTCTTACTCCAAAGTATATCTTATGTTCAGCTGATTTTTTTAAATATTTCAAATTTAATTAAGAAATACTATATTGCAACTTTTATTGCTATTTTTTTCCTTTTCTTCATACAATGGGTCTTTTGATGAATTTTGTATCATTAATAATTTTAAAATCATTAATTTAAAAATGTATTCTTAATTTTTTTTTTAGAAATGAACCCTTCTTAATAAAATTTTAATTGAATTTGTTAGTTTGTAAAACTTGTTTATAAAAGCTGTAACTTAAGCCATTTTTAATCTCACAATTAACATTAATTATTTATATTCTGAAATTATGTAATAAAAACCACACTACATAATTATAAAGTTATATATTTACATTTGAACTGAGTGGAAATTTAAACTTAAATTTTTTTTTCTTCTTATAATATTAAAATAAAATTGTTCAATTTTTAAGTGGTCATTTCTTGTAATAATTGACACAATAAAGAATAAAATTTAAAAATATTCAAATTACTTACTTCAACAAATTTACACATTTTCTGTCCCTTCTTCTTTTATAGAAATTAATTGTAGAAATACTTACGTAGCTTTATTCTTTCAGTATCTGAAATTTTATTTAACAAAACACCTGAAACAAAACCCAAACGCAACCTAGAAATTTTTCCACGGAGAGAAACCAGGAAAGCAACTAATACTATGAAAATTGTAAATATTTTTTTATAATGTAAAAATAACTTTTATGGGCACTTCAGAAATTTTCATCAATTTGATAATTATTTAAAGGTGTTATGTACTAAACCAACAATCTTTGCAAAAAATTTACATAACAATTTAATTTCAAAACTGTCAGTAAATATTATGTTTTATCTAAATTAAATTTGCACTAACATATACTTGCATACAAGAATAAGACGAAAATATAATAAAATTTTTTACATTATTTTTTAAAAGTTGCTTTCAGCATGAATATTCAAAATTTGACTACAATCCATTACTCTTTTGAGAACGTTGCTATAAAAAAATTCAGATTTTTGTTTGAAAATTCAAATTAAAACAAATTCAGATTTTTGTTTGAAACAATTCCATTGCTTTTATTTCGCTGATTATAGATGATTATTAGAAAAAAGCAGGTGTAATATGTAAACATTTTAAACAGAGCTTTTCAGAAAATAAATTTTAAAAAATTAAGCAGATGCTAGAGTCAATTTTCTGGTATTGATCAATTAGTCATAAAAAAAACTATATTATGCATGTAAAAACTTGCTTTGCAAAGAACCTTACTGATGAAAACTTAAACAAACAAGATTCTACTCTACGTTGGTTTAAATTGTTTGCTTTAACAATAATGTAAATAAATGTTCAGCTAAATTTTAAATATTAAGCCAAAGAAATTTTTACTATTATCGTTATTTTAACATCATAAAAATATTCACTTCTTATCTTAAATTTGAACTAAATAATTCAAAATTAAGTGAAAAATACAATGCTAGTAGTATAAATGCTCATAAGCTGGAGTTAATGTTTAACAAGGATGTTAAAATTAAATTGTTTCCGATATGTTGCAAATTTTAAAGAAACCGAATTTTAACTTCATCCAATTTCAAAATACTTAAACATTATTATCATGACTATAAAAAAATTTCCAACATTATAACTTTTTAAGTTTTATTAATGAACACATATCTGCCTACCCCATTTTCTAAAATTTTGAAGATTTATTATAAAGTTGCTGTATAAATTACCCAATGCAGTAGTTAAGAATAAAAAAAATTTATCAAACCAATTCATGACAAACATTATTTCACAATTTAATTTTTTATTTTAAAACAAAACACAATATAAACTTCACTCAACTATAAAAGCAATATATTCTTACCGTCATTGTTTAATATAAACATATAATCCGTAAGAACACATATTTATCATTAAATAAAATAATTTTTATTGCAAAAAGCAACAGTTGGACTATGTGTTATCATTTTTATTATTATTTTCTAATAAAAAGAATTCCAAAACTTTACAGTAATTTATTTCATGCAGTTCTCTTCCCTGCAATTGCAATTTTTTGTTTATGTGCAACTATATATCAGAACAATAAACTGATGAATCTGCTTTATTGAAAGATTTTATAAAATTGTCAGCAACCACACAAACACACAGCAGGGATGAATCACACAGAGATACGCCTTTCTTCAAACTTCTGCACAACAACAAGAGGACTTTCAGCTCCGGCAGATTTAAAGAGAATCTAACAGCATATACACATGTCATTTTCCATTTGCATTATCCAGCAGCCCAGGCGAAGCTAAAATTATAAGAGAGAAAAAGTTAAACTTTACATTGAAAACACTAAATTTAAAACTATTAGCATTGAATATTTCTTTAAGACTTAAATCATTTAAAAAAATTTTAATTGGTCTAAAATTTAATAGGTAGATTTCTGTAACAATACCTAAACCAAAAAATCTCAGTATCACTGAGCAAGAGTCGAAAAATATTTCATTTATAACCACTCTTAAGTAATAATTTTATTCTTTCCTAATTATTTTTTATTAAAAAGAAATTATAGTTCAAAATCCTTAAGCCCTTCTGAATCATTGGAGTTTAAAAGATAATTCCTTCTAGAAATGTTGTTCTTTCTTTCATTTTTTGAAAGAACACCATAATTTAATAAAGAACAGGAAAGGAAAAAAAAACATTTTATATCTTATTGAAATCTGACTGTGAGTGGGGATTTTGTTACTAATTCAGATATTTGGAGCATAGGAAATCTGTGAAATTGGGGAAGGGGGATTCCGTTTTAAAAAATAAGATTTTTTGGCCACCTAAATCTATGAACTTTCCATGATTTTTTTTCTTTTAAATAGTTAAAATCATGAAATTTCGACTAATTTTGTTCAATATTGAAATGCCAGACTTTCCTTTATGTAAATTGACAGAGAGCTAGTCTAGAATGACTGGACACAAGATATCAGGGCAGTACTATGAAAAGTTTTAACTGAGTACAAATACTTTAGGATCTCAGCTCAAGTTATCCATAACCAAAATTGTTCACAGTCAATCATTTGAAATAAATAAATAAATAAAATAAAATAAAAATGAATATTTTCATGTACAAGGATGGCTATTGTACAAGTGAGATATCTTTGTTTCGATTCAAGATGAAAGTTATTTTAATTAATTAATATTATTTAATAACGTAATTATGGCTCATTCTTAATGATACAATTCATGGATTCAGTTGGCTGGAGTTCAATTAAAATATCTTAAAATACATTAAAAATAGTTTGCAAATTCAAATATATATATATGGATCACACTCTAGAACAACGGTTTCCAAAAGATGTTAGGGGTTCTGTGAAAGAGTTCTGACAGTTGAGACTTTTTGAACAGTTTTTGAAATCTGTAATTATATTTAAAGTAATATGCCAAAAAATGGGAAATGAAAATTTTTAAAAAAATATATAATTTTTCTAACAACAATTTTATAAAAGTATGAAAAAAACATGCATTTATAAGAATTTGCAATAGTATTTAACATTGCGCTTTTCAAATCAAAATAAAATAACAGAATTTTTTTTAATAAAGAAATATGTTTCCCTAATAACTATTTTCAACATTTAAAAACAGTTTTTAATAGCAATATAAAAACAAATCTTCAGTTAGACTAGATTCATCTCTAAGACAGTGTATATTCAACTGTTAAACATACGAGTAAAACCTAAATTAAGATTATTAAATATAAAACGATGAAAAAAATTTATTTCTCCTTTTAAATATTAAAAGTTCAAAATAAAAATAAAGTTTTTTACCCTAATTATTACCGGACTATTTAATCATTTAGGGCTTCATAGCCAAAAAAAAAAAATTGGGAACGGCTGGCTTTTCTGGAATTGTGCTATTTAATGTCCTGTTAACAGAAGACACAGAAGGAAGTATTTTCATCTAATTTCTGTTTGTATTTATTCGTCATTTGCATGCACTTTACAGAGCTACATGCTACCTTCCTTTAATCAGGATAAATATAAATACTAAAAGGTCTTTCATGCTCTATCCATTCTTTAAATAAAAATTGATCATGAAGGAAAAAAAAACTATGATTACCACAAATATTAAACATTTTAAGTCTTTTCCTTATGTTTCACTGCATTTTAAAAATATTTTTGCACTGAGTTTGACTTCCTAGCCTTTTCAACAGTTTCATGGCCACTAGTAACTCATATAACACTTATTCTCAGTAGCAGCTGATTTAGAACAAAAAAAGTAAAGTAAGTTGAACTATTTTTATTGCTGTCATTGCCATCCTGACCCTTTATGAGTTGATTTTAACATTATTGAAAAATTTTGTTCTTGATTAGTTTATATTAGATAAGTCTTTGTACAAAATATATAAAAGTTTTTACAACAGTAACAATATTTCGTTTCCTGCAGAACAGCAATCAAGATGGATAAGAAATATTATAAATTTCACGGTAACTGCTGCATAATATACTAAATATTTTACATATAGAGAATTTTAGGGATTTTTATTGTCATCAAAATACAAAAACTTTATTACCATAATGTCTATAAATGGTCTGCAATATTTTTTTCTTTATGATTGGCATTAAATGAATTTGAAATTTTTTTATGTTAACTCAAAATTTTAAATAGTAGTAGACAAGTAAATAATTATTGATAGTTAAAAGATTTAATTTAAAAAGGGAGTTCTGAAAAAAAGAAACAAATTTTTAGAGCAAAGAAAAAGAAAAGCCTTGAACTGATTCCTGCGAGGTCCATTTCATTATGTATTAGTAATACTTTTTAAAATATTCAACCCAGCAATAAATTGAGTAAAATCTCTATTTTAATGGGTGATTTTTTGAAAACTCAATTATAAATCTAAAATGTACAAAAATCAGGAGAAAAGCCAGAAGAAAATGGCAAAATCCAGTAGTCTGCTGGTAGATCCAGTAGAGTTGGCAGCTATGCTGCAGGGTAAAATAAAAAAAATGTCCATACATCTTAAACTATACTATTACCATTCATCTTAAAATTTGTAAACATATGAAAATACATCTTAAGCGCATACATCTTAAAATATGTATAAGAATTGTAATCACAGCTTGAGATTCCTAATGACAGAAATGAAAATAGAATAATACAATGTAATTTTTATTTATTTTACAATCTTAATTTAAATTTAGTACATTGAATTGTATACACAATTTTAGATGCTAAAATTTTGGCCGTTTTTTGTGTAATAATTTTGAATTTTAATATTTTATTTAATGTTAAATGGAAATTCATTAAAAATGTACTTAAGTATTTTTAATACCTTTGCATTTTGTATCATTTTATTTTTTAAAATCGCTACAATAATTTGTAACCATCAGGGTTAAATAATTTTTTGTATTCATCTTAAATAGTTATTGACCACAGGGGTAATTGTGAGCCCAAGTCAAAATTCCGGAAAATTTATCGAGTAAAAAAAAAAAAAAGTTTAAATCAAAACATTAGAAAAAAATTTAAACAAGGTGTTTTTGTACTTAGTTTACTTAACTCTTTAAAGACCAAGTGGCCTGAAGAAGTCCGGACTACTTAACGACCGACTGGGGTCAGTGGGGAACTCTGAAGGGTGAATGGGTAGTAGTGATTGGGAGGGGATGAGCTGCTTGACAGTGATGTATAGGAACTCATCGAAAGTCAAAAGGAAGAGGTGTGCGAACTTCACGCTTATTCAGAAACACTTCCCCCTGTGGTATGATATATAATGATTTTAATCTAAGCATTATGAAGCACTAAATAGTTTTATCAGTAAACTTAATAACATATTTGCAGAAAATTAAATACTTTTAACGATTTTAATTTATTTAAAACTAAAAAAAAAAAAACTAATACTTTTAAAAAAAAAAAACTTTTTCCATTTTTCACAATAATTAATGTATCAAATAAATATGCATACATAAATATTGGAGGGGGAAATACAAATTCTAAACAAAAAGAAGCTTAAAGAATGAAAGATCAAGAAGTATATGCATTTTATTGAGTAATATAAATTTAAATTAAATATTTTAATTAAAGAAAATTCATAATGTTTAAGCAAAAACCAAATTAAAAGAAACTTTTTATTGCGTTCAGAAGCTCTTGCAGGCCGCACATCAACAGTCAGCGGATCGCAGGTGGTGCACCCCAATAATTAGACTAAAGAAAAAAAATTTTACAAATACACATTTTACATACCACAAAAAGAATTCTGTTGTAGAGTTTTAGACCAATATGGAGCAAGCACTGAATGAGCAGAACCTGAAAAGAAATTTAATTTTAATAAAAGGCCAAAACATTTGATTAAAACATGAAAATATGATTAATTTATTTTTTTATTTTTAATTAAAATAATTAATACCATAGAATTTAAATTAATCTGAACTTGAACTGGAGACAAAGCAACAGAGTTTCCAATTATACAAGGCAAAAATTTTTAACATTCTAAGTTATTGTCAACAATTTAAGATTAACAGAAAGATATATTTAATTGAAAAAATTACAACCAGGGCTCAAAACTAATGATGGCCCGAGACCATCATCATAAATCCAACCATCATAAAATAAATAATCCATGGCCTCCCTGAGCAGCAATCATTGTTAACGAACGGTAAGCTGTTTTAGTTATATGATTTGAAATAATAAAAAATAGCATATAGTGCAAAATAGAATATTTCTTCATTGTTAGGAATGAAGTTCCACTTGACAATTCCATATTCTATTATTGTCCATATTCTATAGTATATCATTACAGTGTTTCCACTACAAAGCGAGAATCTCGCATTTTTTTCTTTTCTCGCATTAAAAAATTATTACAGCTAGAAATTCAAGCATTCTATACATCAATTTCAAAATTCGCGAATTTCTCGCATTTTGGAAAAAGCTCAGAATTACGCCATTTAGAATATAATCCGTTTCACTTTTCTTCCTGGATCTTTCATTATTTTCAACATCTGCCCCGTTATCTAGCTTCCCTATTTACCAGTATTGTTCAGAACCTTTTCCAACAACAGAACACAACCACAGAACTCCTTTCAGAACACATTTTTCTGCAACCACGTGTTTACCGTAGGTTAGGTTTCCTCATGTAATATTCAATGCTTTATCAAAAATATTCAATGCTTTAAAAAATAGAAGACGTTAAAAATGTATTATAATTAAAGAAATGATTTTTTTTTCAAGAGTTTTTGTGTTTTTTTAGTTTTTAGAAATCTTACCCTGTTTTTAAGAAAGGGTGAGAAATTCTCACCCATTTTTTTTCTATGATGAAAACACTATATTATCCTATCTATGATGAAAACACTATTTAACATTCACACTATTAATTTTAAAAAAAAATTCAAATAGAGACAAGCAAATAGACCATTGAAACTGTGTATGAATTAGGTAGTAATATATTAATAGAGCAAGCATAAACTAAATTGAATAATGAAAGGAAACATCAAATATTTTTTCCCTCTTGTTTCATTAAAAAAATTACATTATTTTTTTTCCTTCAAATTAACTGATTTATAGTTTATAAAAAAAATTGCAATAAATGATTTTTTCTTAAATTTATAACAAGGGATAAATCTTTTGATTTTGTAATAAAAAATTGAAAGAAAAATCTTAAAAATACTTTTATATTTGAGATGAGGTTTGATTTATTGAGGCTGCAACTATAGATGTGGGTCGGGTAAATACCTAAGGTGTAGGGTATTTACCCAAGCATTTACTTTCGCATTGGATGAATACCCAAAACCGGGGTTTTTAGATTTTTTTTATTTTTAGGTGTGTAAACAAGATTTGTTTTGCTTATAGTTCTGAGAATAATATAATTTTATATTTAATTTTCACAAATAAACTTGAAACTTATATATGAGTTTCAGAATAAATACTTCAAAAGACTATATGATACAATGTTGATTAAAATGATTCATATTTGCATTAAAAAAGTAATGTAAAAAGGTTAGCAATGTGTAATGTAATAAAGTAAAATTGGTACATTTTGAGGAAAATTTTTTTTTATTCAATTGAATTAGATAAATTTTATTAAATGGAAGAGATTGTCAATTATCACAGAGAATTAATTAGAATTAATTAGAGAGAATTAATTAGAGAGAATTATGAAATTCATTGAAACTAAGTTTTTAAACAGGTTTTGTTTATTTAGGGTGAGTTTGTAAATTTAATATAAGTGATATAACTAAAACAATAAATTTCATTTTAAATTTATTCATAAAATTATTTCACTTAAAAGAAATTTGCAGTTTTTTATTTATTATTTTTTTAAGAAAAAAATTCAAGATTATATTTAGCTTTCATCTGTATTAATTCTATTTTTATTAAAATAATGAGAATAATTATATTATTAAACATCAGTCATATTTGTGAAATTTCAAAATTTCAATTCAGTCAAAAGAAATATTGTATTATGCAAGATAGCTTTAATATATTACAGAGTTTTTCGTCAAACTAAAGGCAATTCATAAAATTAACCAAAAGGTAGTTAAATTTACTGAAGGTAGTCATCTGCATATACAGTGGGGAACCGATTATCCAGAACGATCGGGACAATAGCTATTCTGGATAACTGATTTTTCCGGTTTTCTGAATCGCTACAAAAAGCCGTTTTTTTACTGTCAAACTCTACTAAAAAAAATATTTGGAAATAATTTTAAAAAGAAGAAAAAACTATGAAGTAATACACTAATGATTATTTGCAAAATGATGGTAAGGTAAACATCTTTCAAAATAGAAAGAAAAATCCTGAAATCTTATGAGGAAAAAAAAAATTTTTTTTTAAATGGTAGGAAAATTTATCGAATTTCATTCCGGTTTTTTGGTTTACCGGTTTTCTGACTTCCGGATAATGGGTTCTGTAATGTATAAAAATTATTGTGTGTGTGTGTCCTTTATACACTCTTAAACCATCTGACCGAAAGTTATGAAACTTGGGATACAGATAGTTCAAAGATTGAGGAAGGTCAATGTTGACATTAGAACATTCTCTGACAAACCATTTGAGTGGGATGATGAAGAACAAAACTGAATTTTTTGATTTGTTAAGCAATAACCATTGTCATAAATTTAACGATTCAATTTTTCAAATATTTTAAAAGATAACATTAGTGATAATTGCTAGCTTTCTAGAAGAAACGTAACAAATCATCATACTATCATTGATGACAATAATTGCTTAATTAATGTTGGTAACATGTTTTAACTGAAATTAAAAAAAATAATAACTTATGAACTAAAAAGCAAAAATAAAGAGAAAAGATATTTATTCATGTTTTGAGCAACCGTAAAAAATCAGCATGCTATTATTGGCACCAATCCTCAATTAATATTGATGTGTATTAATTATAATAAAATAAGCTATGTGCTTAATTAATAATAATGTGTATTAATTAAAATAAAATAAAATAAGCTATGTGCTAAAAAAGTCAAGCTCATGGAGGGAAGATTAAAAGAAAAACTTATTTAAGAAAATTGTAAAAAATAACCTCTCACAAATGAGGCTTAATACATATTTATCACTGACGGTAATGTGTATTACTGGTATTATGGTGATTGGTGAAGTGGTTTTGATAAAAATTCTACAACAGATTTTCAATAGTTTCAGAAAATATTTTTCCACTGGTAGCTAAGATAGTGTATGCCAAGTGCTAAGTATACTAAGTACTTTTTATTTTTATTTCAATGGTATGGTTTACAATGGTATGAATGGACAAATAATTTGTTGCTTCCTTTTATTGACCATTGCCAAGTATTTGAAATAAAAAATCATGCAAGCATACTAAAAACTAATATTTATTAATTTCGTAAGAAAAAAGCAAAAACAGTTCTGTTACATTAAACATACCCATATTGACACAAAAACTTTGCTATTTTTTCTAATTTATTAATTCCCTTAAAATTGTCATTCACCTGGTTCTTCCATTAAGCTTTTTAATTGTGTCATATATGCCATTTAGTTTTCAGCATGATTGCGTTGTGTTCTCAGTACTGATTTATTGATTCTTTTCCTTTAGGAGAAAAAAAGTATATTTTGTTATAAGAAAGATATATTTTGTTATATCCCTATGCGAAGAACGGGAATTCAGCTAGTATCTTTTAAAATCTCATTTACTATTTTCAATTTAAAATATTCATAACTACCAACATTGATAGAAAAAAAATCCAATAGATTTCACAAAATTTAAATTTTATGATAACTGTTGCATAAGATACTAAATATTTTACATATAAAGAATTTTAGAAATATTTTGACATCAAAATATAAAAAATTTATTATACTTATAGCTATAAATGGTCTACAATATTTTCCAGTTATGATTGATATTAAATGAACTTGAAATGTTTTTAGTAGAATTTTAAATAGTGATAGACAAGTAATTTATTATTAATAGTCAAAAGATTTTTAGTTAATTTAAAAGGAAAGTTCTGAATTAAAATAAACAAAATACTTAAGAATGAGATTCACTTCACTATGTGTAAGTAATACTTATTTGAATATTCAAGTAAGCAATGAATTGTGTAAAAATTCTATTTCCATCAGGATTTTTTTAGGGAAACTTACTCAATTTTAGGGAGTTTTCATTATATTCAAAAACGAAGAGAATTTTCCTTAAACCAATAGACCAGGAGAAATTGATAAGATCCAGAAATGTAATGGTAAATTCAATAAAGTTTGCGGTAATGAATATTAAATTGTAATTAAATATTTTTAAAATTAAAATATCTTGTGTTTTGTATTAAAAATACATCTTGTAATTGGTAATATGATTTATTTCATAATTTTTAGCATAAGAAGAAAAGGCAAACATGCATCTTTTTATTCTATACTTCATTCTAAACAAAGGCATAAAAGATATTAATGCAAATAAAATTAATTCCAATTAATTATTATTGATTTCAATGCTTTTGTTATATGCAATTTCACTTTTTATGTCCTAATCACAGTTAAGTTTATAGCAATTAACCTATGAAATGAAATAAAATAAAAAATTCAAGAGAAAAGCAATAAATGATATGTATTTAAATAAAATAAAAAATTAAATACTCTTTCTTCATTCCTGTAAGAATTATTAAATTTTCTCTCTCTTTCTGAAAGATTAGGAATAAAATAATAAAATTAAATATAAAAAACTATTTATTATGCTATTTACATAGTAAAATATATAAATCCTTGCTTAGAGTAACTCAATAAGCTAAACATACAATTTTAATAGGGGGCAAAGTTTTTTTCCCCCAGATTAGTTTTATCTCAATGGGGTAGAAATTTCATGATCTCTTTTAAACTTGATATACAGAAATATTTAAACATGTAGCATATATTTTATATCCCTTTGAAAATCATACTTATATTAAGCTACATTTCTTTTAATTTATTAGTAATAAAGATGTAGAAACTCAAAAATTTTTATAGCCAATTTAACACAGACATTTATTATTCAGAAAGGTATCACAACAGAAATGAATCAAATAAGGCATTTTGGATAATTCATATTCCAAAACAGATTTGCATGATTAACTTTTTCAAAACAAATTACTTAACTTGAATAAATTTTGTAGTTCAGAAATATATTTCTGGCAAAACTTTCATCATTGATGAAATCAATGATGATCATTGGTGATCATAAGTTACAAATATTGGAAATTATGAACAGAAATGTGAATTTAAAGTTGGCTGAATGGGATACAAAAGGCTTGACTGAATGAGATAAAAAAGGCTTGACTAAATGAGTTTTTCTTCAAAGTTAATAATGAATTAACTATTTGACAATGCAAATAAAGCTCAATTGTGCCTCAAAATATACATAGTTTTGTAAAACTTCCCCAAGTTATAAAAAACCAGGTATTTTACATTTATAGTTGCAACATATAAATACATTTTAATATTTGTATACATGGAAGAATGTGTGAAAAGCTCATAAACATTTAAACTTGAAGCATAATGTGCTTCTTCCTTTCACTTGAAGGCTATGTTGCTCATATATTTGTTTTTATTATTTAAGATTTGCAATCGGTCTAATTTTTTTGGACAGTTAAAAAACCTTAATAAAAAAATTTGTGATTGTCAATTAAAATGACTTCACACGATCTCTTGATATATAAGAATTTAGGACAATACATGTCCTTTGAAATGAAGAAAAATTACTTTTATTTCTTGAAAAAAAAATACTTTGAAAAATTCTTATTCTTAAATGTTTTCCACTAAAATTAAAATGTTTAAATTGTATAGACTAATGCAATATGTTAAAAATATTACACTAATTATCAGCATAAATCTTACTTACCAGATGAAACAGTGAAGATAGAATTGTAGTCGGACATGGTAGCCTGCCTGGTTGAATCATCTTGTATGCATGCAGATTGGTTTTACTTGATTTGTTTGTGATCCTTTTTGCCTTTTTCCAAAGCTCATATCATACCTTCTTGTTGATGCTCATAATAATTTCTTTTAACCAAAAGATTCAACTTTTCCTTCAGGCTCCTATTGAATCAATGTGATTTTACTTAAAACAATTATTTATACACTTGCAGAGGTACACTAGCTATTATTTATACACTGGCTATCAGTATTCAGAAGTACAATAGCACTGAAAGTTTATGGAAATTAAACACTAATACAATTTTAAGATGTTTTTATTACTAAAGTTTATAAAAGTACATAAAGGGTACATGAATTATAAAATTGTTATTTACGATTAAATGAAAAAAATAACACTTTAGTAAAGGTTTCAAATTAAAAAATATATATCACTGACATTTTTAGCTTAGAAAACAAAATGAATTTAACTAATAACATGTCTCATGTGATACATCAAGCACTTTTATTTTTTACTTTAATCAGTTAAAAAAAAAAAAAAAGCTGTGAAAGGGTGATTAGATATCCTGCTTTTTTGCTTCTATCAATTTTTGTTTTCTTGTTTCTAGATATCTTTTTACTATTTCTTGCTATTAGCAATAGTTTTGAGAGAGGCAGAGGCAATTTATCATAGAATATCTATTTACACTAAAATTTCTTAACTGTTACTAATATTTAAGAAAAAAATGACATTTTAAACAGATTACTTTTTCTAAAAACCATAATTTTTATTACTCGATTGTAAGACTGTCATCTGAACGATGAAATTGTCAAGAAAAATCTTCAATTTTTCGTTATATATGATTATTGATAATAAATCAATGATTAAAGATAAATGAGATAAATGATTATAGATAAATCTTAATGGTTGGCGTCTCTACATACAAAAGCAAGTTAGAATGAAAAACAACCCCATAAATATTTCCTGATAGAACAGCATAAAGAGAAAGTGACAAAGGAAAAAAGCCAGGTCAAATGGCATAACTTTTTGTGTTGAACAATCTTAAAAGTTTAAAGGAAATGAAACATTTTTTTAACGGTTTAGAACAGCATTATAATTATCTTTAAATACTCTAATTTATGAGCATTACAAATTTTATAATGAGATAAATAAGACACTTAATGAACATTCATTGCAAACTAACTTACCAGCTTCTCCTTTAATAAGGTAATAAATTTGAACAAGAATGACAAACATAAATTTTTTAGAATTTTAATAGTTTCCATTCATACAAGTCAGGGCTCGCCAAGTGGGCCCACTTTGATAAAACCTGCCTGTGTTTTATTGGATGGGGCTCTAGTTAGAGTTCATATTGTGACTGTGTAAAACCTTTTGCCGATAATTACCATTGAAATCATGAGATTGCTCTTGAACATCAAAAAAGATTCAATAAAAATATGTCAAAAATATTAAATAATGTTGAGCTTTACGTAGAAGCTATAAATTTGGAAAAACGT
This sequence comes from Parasteatoda tepidariorum, assembly GCF_982258835.1. Classification (NCBI taxonomy): domain Eukaryota; kingdom Metazoa; phylum Arthropoda; class Arachnida; order Araneae; family Theridiidae; genus Parasteatoda; species Parasteatoda tepidariorum. The sequence continues at coordinate 124,994,557 of NC_141756.1, forward strand.
TTATCAATTGTTTCTAAAGCTTTGAATACGCTTCAATCAGAAAACACTTCAATTTCAGAAGCTGTTGAAATATGGATGAATCAGAACCACATTTTGTTAAAAGATCTCAACAGAGCTTTCAGCCATCTCATTTATTAGCATACATCATGGATATCGAAACAAGAGGACAACTTTTAAATGATGAACAATTAGCAGAAAACTGGCTTTCTAATCATCATCCAGAATTTCCTCCAGGTGTTATGGCCCTCATAACTTCCGATTCTGAATACTTTCCAAAATCAATAAATCTTGACAGTATTCAACAGTTTTAAACACAAAAATAGTGCAAAATCATGGCAAAAAAAAAAGTGAAAAAAATTCCAAGCTTACACAAAATTTCTGACATTTTTTTTTTCTTCCTTACACTCAGCACCAGCATCTTCTGCTTCCATTGAAAGACACTTTTCAACTTTCGGTTTTATTTGGAGTAAACTATAAAATAGATAAAGCTACAAAACTCATAAAAGTGAATAGCCATCTAAGAAATGTGGACACTTTGAATCTGGTGTATGATAACAATAATAAAGAAAAATTAACCTTTAAAAAAGTAACCTTTTCATTAATTAAAACTTTTTTGACTTTTATGGTAACTCTTAACATTTGCTGCCAATTTTTAAATATTTTGAGAAAGTTTATATCACCATTATAAAATAATTGAAGAATAAAATATTGTTTTTAAGATTTTTTAAATATTATTTTTAAGATTTCATTTGAATATAATTTATACTGTTTCTTTTAAACATAGGTTTAAAAAAAATTGAAAAATTTTTTTATCTTTCTACTAAGCGGTTCATTAACAAATTTAAAGTTTTATTCTCTAGTTTTAAAAAAATAAGCTAAAAATGTTTATACATGCTTTTTTTCATAATTTTATAGACCAATTGGTTTCTTGAAATAAAAATATAAAGTTAAAATTAGTTATCTAAAAATGAAGTCATTTTTTTCTAAGGTTAAATCTTTGAAAAATGGGATAAGTAACTGATACTCTTTATAATTATATGTAATTTTAATTTCACTTTTTATTCATCTTATTATATAAATATGGAAGACCATTAAATATTTATTTCAGTTTAATTTTAGTGAAAATAAAAGTCAAATAAATTGTTAGTTTTTACTGATTATAAATTTATAATGGGTACTATATATATATATATAGCATAATAAACAAAAACACGAAGAAAATAAAGTAAAACAATAAGTTTTATTTATTATGCATAAGCTACAAGTAAATAGAACTCATAAAATAAGTTCAAAATGTAGAGAAAACAAGGGAAAAATTACAGAACAATGAAAGAAGGGGAAAAAAATAATAATAAAAATAACAAGAAACCGGAAGGGGTAGGGGAAACAATCTGAAAATTCGGATTTTTTTTTTTTTCCGGTTTCTCGTTATTTTTATTATTATTTTTTCCCCTTCTTTCATTGTTCTGTAATCTTTCCCTTGTTTTCTCTACATTTTGAACTTTTATATATATATAAATCTCAATAAATATAGTAAATAGATGTGTGTTTAAAAGATAAGATTAATAAATTTGTTCCTTTTATATTACTGTTGCATTTATATTTTATAACGCTAGAGTTAAAAACTGTGAAGTCTTATGTATTTAACAATAAAGATTCAAATATGTATTAGTGACAGTGTGCTATTTTAACTTATTTTAATTTTGTTATGTGTATTTTACATTTATAGATTTATTTCTACTTTTAAGCTTATACAACACTATTTAATAAATAAAATTATTTATACAGTAGGGCATCAAAGTACATGAGCATTAAATGAAAAACCCAATATTAACTTTTATAGCTTTAAAAAATTGACACTAAACAAGGTTTTTTTCATTTCTTTACCAAAAACATGATGATGCAGAAGCAATAATTTTATTTAGCTACATGCAAAGATAGATTTCTAAATATAGAAGGGTAGTTTAATTACTAACTAATGATCAGATCAGCTGATAGCTTTTTGTTTTGACTACTAATGATATCACCATCAATCCATGATTGCAACCTTCAGTTTCCTAAAAGATTTCAAGCACCTCAAACATTTTCATCATCTAGATAGAAAAAAAAAATTTTAAATTAAGTACATAAATAAGCATAGTTGTCAACATGAAAAGAAAATCAATCTAAGAATTTTACAAAAATGTAAATTTCACATCAACTCTCAAACCTTATAGATAACTGTCTAGAAAAAGGAAATTTTAGAGATTTTATGAACAATTTAAGGAAACCGCTATTTTAAATTAGCTGCATGCTTTTAGTCTGCAGTTGTATTTAAATGAACATAAATATTACTTGCACTTATAATTTTACAAATAATGGCTAGAGAAAAAAAGGTATGCTGCTCTCACTTGGACCCTAGAATGCAAATGAGAAGAGTTTACTTTACGATGCATGAAAACTCAAGTTTACAATGCATGTTGTTAAAAGAATTAATGGTGTCAAGGATTACTGAAAGGGAACAGTCAAGATTTGATAATAAATACTTACTCAATAAGTATTTATTATGCTGATATTTTACAAATTCTAGTTTTCAATACTGAATCAATTTTAAATAGTTGTAAAGAACTAATACAAAAAAAGTGCAGAGAACAAAAAGTTAACTGAACTAGTTTTTACGAAATTTTCTTAACAAAACAATGAAATGAATTGTTGAAATCCAGAAACCTACTGGACAATCGAGTAAACTATCGAAAACTTGTCTAGAGCTGGCAGTTATAAATATGTAAATGTATTAGCATTAAGCATATAGACAATAATAAAATATCATTAGTTACAATTTATTTCTATTATTGTCATTAACATGTCTGGTTTGTAAGGAACCTCATAATCAAACTGTATAGAAGATGGAAAAGTTCATTGTTTTCACTAAAGAATTAAAAAAGTTGTTATGGATTTCTATTAAAGTATTGCAATCTTTTCATTATAGTTAAACACTGGAAAACAATAAAAAATGTCATTACAAAAGCGGCCTTACTATTATGGTGATCAAAGAGTAAGGTCAGTCTAGAACAAAATTCTGTAAATATATATCATATAACTAATAGTAAATCGGATATTTAGACTGAAATAACAGGATAAATTTTATACTACAGGAAATAAGAACTCTATTAAATCCAATGCATTAAAATGTTCCTTATTTTTTTACCCTTATGATAGATAAGAAAGAAAATAAATAAACTAATACACAGTACTAAAAAATTTGGAAAATGAATAAACAAAAATGATGCGTTCATTTTCTGTTAAACCAAACTTACTTAATAAGGGTACAATAAATGAACTACATCACAGAAGAACAAAAACATAATCTTAAACGTAAAATTCATTAAATGGCAACTTGACTTTAATTTTATTATTTAAGAAAACAATTTTATTAACATTAGTACATGCAATTGATAACAAAATGAATTGAGCTTTCGAAATAAATTTTCAATTCACTGTTTTCTAAGATAATTTTGTCAAATATTACCAATAGCAATAAAATTTGTCTTTACAAACTTATAACCAATATAAATGACAATTTAAAAATATATAAGCAATCATTGTTAAATAAGCTAATTAATTAGATATGTAGTAGATAAGGAACTAAAATTTTTGCTTTCAAAAATTTTTTCTACTGAACTTTTCATTTACATTTAACTATTAACATTTAACTTTCATTAGTAAAAGTTTGCAACTAACAACAAAAAGAAGAAAAACACATAACCACTGTTAGGTGCGATTCATAAAATTATTGTAGACAACATTTGTAATATTCATCCAAATTAATTGTTTCCCTTGGTGCACATAATGGCAATTTTTAAAAGAAAAACACACCAATCAGGGAAATTATTGTTCATATAAACTTCTAGGCAAGGTTTGCAAGGGGTCCCATTTGCCTTTTGAATAAAAAATTTTGTCCCAAATGCTTTTTGAACCTGATTTTGCACCCCAATATATTAAAAGGAAAAAAAACGTGTGTTCGATATATTTAATAAGTTATTTTTATGATACACAACTTTCTCAAAATTTGAGGATTACACTCATTTTAAAACCAATTTATAGAATGTGCCAATTTAACCTTGGAATTATTTTTTAGTTTAAACTAATTATCTCTAACAAAAATTTTATTGATAAAATTAAAAATTTTGTATATATTAGGTGTCATAAAAGTGAAGCAAATATTTGTAAATAATGCTCTTTTTTGTGTTGGGCGCCCTTTTTTTAAGAGCTTTTTTCAGTTTCCAGTGCCCTGCCCTTTTTAAGATCAGGAATGAACACTGCAAACTTAGTTTCTTAACATAAAAGTTACAAAGCAAAGAAATAAAAATAATACTTCAATTAAAAATCGCAATTGGAATTCTGAGAAATAATAATGTTGAAAAACATTAGAACATTTCAGATTAACAAAGCTACGTATTACAGAATAAACATAAATTTATCAAGGAAATAAATAAACAAATGAACTGGTTCCTTGAATATTAAGCATTGTCTTAAACTAGCAAAGGAATTATTTCAGCTTTAATTACTAATGACTTTGAGTGAATCAGCTTTAATTACTCATTAGTAATTTGTCTCTTACTAATGAGTAAATTTCTTGTTTATAAACAATTGTTGGAATCAAACCTTTTTCCAAGAATTGTGCAAAAAAACATTTTCACGCTTTTAGCTTACTTGTTTTTCGTGGTTTTCTTTTTTTTTTTTTTGTGGTTGTAGGTTTCGTTTGTAGGTTTTCGTTTTGTGGTTGTTTTTTTTTTTGTTTCATTTTTACGTCGCAGTAGAGCGGCACAATGGATCTGGGAAACATCCCTGAGGACAGGGCCTGATTAACCTATAGGCACACTAGTCACGTGCCTAGGGCCTGCGAAATTCAGGGGCCTACGAAAAACTTGGGAGAAAAAAATTTGTTGACAAAAATATTTTAGCTTTAAAAACAACAAGTGTATTTTGCGCAAAATTATGAAGATACAAATAAAAATAGTCCCGCAGTGGACTGATCGTTAAGACACGGTTCCCAGCAGATCACCGAAGTCAAGCATCACTGGCTACGGTCAGTGTGCGGGTGGGTGACCACTTGGATCAGTCTGCGTAGGAACCAAGGGTGTGTGGTATTGGTCCTCGTAAAAACTGTGCTACCGTAAAGTGCTCGACTTCGCGCGCAGGTCGTGGGGCTACCGAAGCGGGGGTGCCATCCCCTCCTCGCAGAGGATCAAATTTGTGATGGCATGTCTTCGGATCATCCTCCGGGATGTTTCCCAGACCGTCGCCAATAGCCCATTGTGCAGCTCTAGTGCGACGTAAATTAACAACAACAACAAATAAAAATATAATATTTTTCGGTAATAAATTATTTTGCAGAATCTTAATTTGAGTCTTCATATTTTCAAAACATTTACTTTTGTCAATGATAATTTCCTTCAATTAGTTATCATAGTAGTATCATGAAAACTATGAAGCTATTTGTAGTATAAATATTTCTTGTAATTAATCTCACTATCAATTTCACTGTTTTCTTTGCTGGTTTGTTGTTGTATTGTTGACGTGAAGTGCTTACATAGTTATCGATCGAACTAATCATAATGGCATTATCGATATCAACTGCAATATCGGCAGTATGTCGGTATTGCAGATAAAGTTCGATAAACAAATTTGTAAATTAAAATCCATATTAATAAAAATGTAAAAAAAAATATGCAAGAAAATTTTAGCATCTATTTTGAAAAGAGGAGAGGAGTGGGGGAAGGAGGGGAGGGCCCAAAAACGGCTATGCCTATTAAGGCCTTCGAAAGGTATAATCCGGCTCTGCCTGAAGATGATCCGAAGACATGCCATCACATTTTTGATCATCTGCAGTGTGGATGGCACCCTCGCTTCGGAAGAGCGACGACCTGGGCGCGAAGTCGAGCACTTTACGGTAGTACAGTTTAACGAGGACCAATATCGCACGCCCTCGGACCCTACGCAGGCAGAGCCAAGTGATCACCCACCAGCACACTGACAGCAGCCAGTGAAGCTTGAATTCGGTGATCTGCTGGAAACTATCTCTTAACAGTTAGTCCACTGGGTGTTTTTTTTTTTTTTGGAATGTAAATTTTATAAAAGGTAAGATAACCTTGAGCAGCAGACTATATAGTAAACATCTTAAATAATAATATAGTTCTATTAGTGGAAGTAGCGGGTTCGAAACCCGCTTTAACCCTGGATTTTTCTTTGCAATTCTTTGCTCTGTATTTTATTTTATAACCGTCATTGAACAGCCAACCCCATTTTAGGGTTTACGACTACTAATGTTCAACTCCGTAGTCTTGAAATTTTGAACCCAATCCAGAAGACAAAGGAACTCCTAGATCAAGTATTGAGGAGAAATAGCCATTGTGGAGGACTTTTTGAAGCAAATAACCGGTATTTGCGTTATATGGAGAGGAGCACCTTCCACAGCTAGCCTGACAGCAAGCGAATAGTTTAACCCTCGATCCGTCTACCACTGAGGATATTTTTCGTCTGTACAGTGGTCGGTGCTAGCAGGGAGCGGAATTCGGATGGACCAGCTACCATTGGGTTCAAACTCAGGTCATTGGGAGGCAAGTGCTCTATCCCCTCAGATACCCTTCTCTGTATTATAGCCGTCGTTGAACAACCAATCCAAATTTCTTTGGCGTGTTTACGACTGTGAACGTTCAACTCCGCACCCTTGTAATTTTTATACCCAATCCAGATGACAAGGGAACTCCTGGATCAAATATTGGGAGAAATTTTGCTTCCTTGGTGGACTCTTTTGATGAAACTAACCGGCATTAGCGTTGCATGGAGAGGAAAACCGTGAAAACATGCCTTGGTTAGCCTGACGGCAAGGGGACTCTAACCCATAGTTCGTCTTCCACAGCGTTTATTATATTTTAAAACCGTCGTAGAACAGTCGACCCAATTTATTTGGGTTCACGACTACTAATGTTCTGTAATGTAACTAACGCAGTAGTTTTGTAATTTTTAACCAAACCCAGAAGTCAAGGGAACTCCTAGCCTTAGTAGTGGGAGAAATTTTTCTTTGTGGAGAACTTTTTGATGGAACTAACCCGCATTTGCGTTGCATGGAGAGGAAACCACGAAAATCTCTGATGGTTAGCCTGATGACAAGGGGACTCTAACCCATGATCCATCTACCCCTCAGGTTATTTTACATCAACACTGTAGTTGGTGCGAGCCGGTTGCGGAATTCGAATCAACCAACCATCGCCGGGATTCGAATCCCGGTTAACCTTATTGGAAGGCGAACACTCTATCCCCTGAGTCAATATGCTCCACCATCTCTCTCTGTTTGACAAAAGCATATAGTTTATATAGGATATTTCTGTATCTTTACCTACAATCTCCAAGGCACCAAATTGATTTTAAAAGGGAAAAACTTTAAAAAAAAAAATTAACAACGTGTAGATGTTTGCTCGAGACTGGCTATGAGCAGTACCGTCTTTACGCATGGGCACACCCGGGCAGTGCCCAGGGACCCCAGGCACTCAGGGGCCCTTGAGAATCTTACTTTTTATAAATTGTATTTAAAAAAAAAAACAACTTTGCATTATATAATTTTTAAAATAAATCCCAAATAGCAAAATATGGTTATTTTTCACTCAGCAGAAACCTTTTAATGTAAACCTAAAAAGGTTGGTTATGCGGCTTACGTGTAAATCTTCTAACCTTAAAACGAGATCAGTGGCCATCTGCTCTATTCTACGCACATTACCCTCATCCAAAACCTTGGATAACAACCTTCTATATAAAAACCTTAAATCGAGGTTGACTTAGAGTTTTCAAGCTTGAAAAAAATCCTTTAATAAAGCTAGTCTCAAAGTGAAAATACTCTTAAACCTAGGTCATTATAAGGTTTCTTTGCACAAAGTCTTGCATGCTCAGCTAAAATCCACCTTGTCATGAAATTTTAATGAGCAATGCAGTTTGATCCTATCGTTAGTGTGTGACGTCAGCTGAAACGTCATTATGGACCTAAGTGACCTTATTTTAAAAAAAAGTCTTAAAAAATAATTTGTAATCCTTTTAGGATGAAAGGTTTAAAAACTGCAATATTTTTGCCCTATTAAAAAAAGCTTTTTAGTAGAAACACTTTCGTTCGACAATAAGAAGAAAATTCTGACAGAAGGTAGCCGTAAGGTTGCATGCTTTCTGGGATATATACTAGTGTAAAAAGTGCGCATTTTTTTTCTAAGAATAGTGATTGATTACCATGCAGACACCAATAGTTTGAATAGTTTATCACTAGGAAAAATAAAAAGTCAGCCGAAATCTATTTTTCTTCGTTAAAATGAAGTTTTTAGGTGCTCAACTCCCTAAGCGATAATGTCTCTTAATATGCTTGAGATCACCGAAGTCAAGCATCACTGGCTACGGTCAGTGTGAGGGTGGGTAACCACTTGGATCAGTCTGCGTAGGGACCGAAGATGTGCGGTATGGGTCCTCGTTAAACTGTTCTTCCGTAAAGTGCTCGACTTCGCGTAGGTCATTGGGCTACCGAAGCGGGGATGCCATCCCCTCATCAGAGGATCAAAATTGGGATGGCATGTCTTCGGATCATCCTCAGGGATGTTTCCCAGACCGTCGCCAATAGCCCGTTGTGCAGCTCCAGTGTGACGTAAATGAACTACAACAACAACTAAATCTGGTTGACAACCAACTCTGTTTAGTATTTATAGTTAATTAAAGTAATAATTGAAAGTGTTTCGAATCATACGACAGCAACTTTTAAACTGGTTATGTCTGATGTGCATTGAAAGATGTTTAAATATTGATATTATAATAACTGACTTTTTAATAGTTTGACGAAACAATTCATACGTTTTGAATTTTTTTAATTGCTATATCCTAGCCGCGATGGCTCAGGTGATAGAGTGTTCGCCTTCCAATGAGGTGAACCGGGTTCGAATTCAATGATGGCTGGTCGATACGAATCTGCATCCGGATTGCACAGACCACAGTTCTGACGTGAAATATCCTCAGTGGCAGACGGATCATGGGTTAGAGTCCCTTTGCCGTCAGACTAACCGTGGGAGGCTCTCGTGGTCTTCATCTCCATGTAATGTAAATACGGGTTAGTTCCACTGAAAAAGTACTCCACGAATGCAAAATTTCTCCCGATACTTGATACAAGAGCTCCTTTGTTTTCTATATTGAGTTCAAAAGTAAAAGGCTACAGAGTTGAACATTAGAAGTCGTAAACCCAAAAATTGGGTCGGCTGTTCAATGACGGTTATAATAAAAATGAAACAACTGTTTAACCTTTGGCCGGGATAGCCTGATTTGTAGGGCACTGAGCCCATGTACGTGAGTTCGATCTCTGCCGGCGAAAACTCCCCGTGTAGTAAATGGTGACTGATGCACGTTAAGTCTGTCGAGTCACAAAGTCCTCCATGTTCCCATATCAAGTCATACCTCTGGGAGTACTGATCCAGGAGTTTCCTTGTCTTCTGGATTGGTTCAAAATTACAAGGCTGCGGAATTGAACATTGGTAGACGTAAACCCAAAAATTGGGTTGGCTGTTCAGCGACGGTTACAAAATAAAATACAAAACTTTTTTTTATATCCCTATGCTTTTTAATTTACTTATTTTAATTAGCTTCTTCGTTTTGAAAATTACTTACTATTTGAGGATTGCAATTTGTTAGCATCTCATTTATTTAAGAAAAATTATGCCTAGTTCAAAAATGCTTTATTTTATGTGTATTGAGTTTTTGGGGCTATAAAAATGTGTTTTATCTTTGTTAAAATTATTGCATATCTTAAAAATGCTTAATTTTATGCATGTGAAGTTTTTTAGTTCTATTTTAAACAGTATGAAATGTAATAGGGGCCTAAAACATGTCTGTGCCCGGGGGCCCTGCTTGCTATTAAGACGGCCCTGGCTATGAGTTACACCCTTCGAGCTGATCTCTTTTTGTGACGTTTCTTTTAGTTTCTCGCCGTCAGCTCATCTGAAGTTGCAAGACTTGACTATTATTCGGCCACACATAACGATACGGAAATCTTACCAGCCTGAATTGAGCAAAAAAGCCTGCAAATCTAATAAGTAATAACCGAATTCTTCAACAGATATGATTCAATCTTATGCGACTTATATGTTGCTGCAGTTATCAAAGTGTCCTCGAATGATGATCAGTTAAATATTTTCTTTTTCTTGATTAATTTTTCTTTCAGGAATTTGTTTATTGTTTTATTAAAGGCTTAATAGAGCTGGAATTCATATTTTTTAAATCTATTACTAGCTGAATACCCGTTCTTCGCACAAGGTGAATAAAAAATAACCAAAGAATCAATAAATCAGTACTGAGAAACATTACGAAATCATGCATATGATTTCGTAATGTCTGATGCTGACAAATACCGACACAATTAAAGAGCTTGATGGATGAATCAGGCGAATGAAATTTTTCGGGGAATTAATGAATTAGAGAAAATTACATAAAGTGATTGAGTCAATATGGGTATATTTAATGTATCAGAACTGTTTTCGTTTTCACTTTTATCTTAACATAACTAATCCATATTAGTTTTTAGTATGCTTGCATGATTTTTATTTCAAATTAAAAAAGCGAGAAGTGGTAAATCAAATAAAGCAAAGAATTATTTGCCACACTTTGTAATAAATTGGTAACAAAATAATTGCCAACTTTGAAACCAAATTGGTAATAAAATAATTAACAACCTCTTTTTTCATTCTGAAAATGTCACTTACCTGATTCTTCCACCATGCTTTTCTATTAATACATCTAATATAATTTCAATTTTTTTATATTTAATATCATAGAGAGTGTAATCCATGATGGCTTTACGTTATTGACGTAAGCAAAAATAGTTGTTTATAATTCATATAATTGGTATAAAGATAATATGCATTTAGCATCACATGGCATGATGCTATTTCTGAAAGCCAATTCATGATATTTAAAATTTATCACTTTATCAGTTTTATTAATCACCAGATGTAGCAATATAATATTTTATACCTATATTAGTATATTTGGTATTTTTTACATAACCCTTCAACGTTTGAGTTTTTACATATTAGTCAGAGGAGTATCTAGAGAAAATGGTGCCTATGGCAATCCGCCTTTTGGCTCACCCTTCTCTAAAACATTTTTATTCAATATTGTTATATATATATATATATATATATATATATATATATATATATATATATATATATATATATATACATATATATATATATATACATATATATATATATATATATATATATATATATATATACATATATATATATATATACATATATATATATATATATATATATATATATATATATATATATATATATATATATATATATATATATATATATATATATATATATATATATATATATATATATATAAGTTCAAAATGAAGAATAAAACAAAGAAAAATAATAGACATATGAAAAAAAAAGGGGTTGGGAAATAATAAGTAAAAAAAAAACAAACAACATTTTATTTAAAAAAAAAAAAAAAAAAAAAAGTGAAATGTTAATTAAAAAACCGGAGAAAAAAACCGGAAAAAAGAAAAAGATATAATCTTTTCTTCAGCCCACACGATTATATCCGCAAAACAGAGTGCTTTCTGATATTGTATCAATAAAGCCAAAGCAAAATATATTAATACAATAGTGTGAGGAGCACTCAAAAATTTTTTTTTTTTTATAAAATAACTACATAAAAATAGATCATAAAAAGTAAATATAACATGTAAAAACAGATAATAAAATAAAATAAAAAGAAAAAATAAAATAAAAAGAAAAAACATCTTGTTTTCATCAAAGATGAAAACATCTTGTTTTCATCTTTTGTTTTCATATTTTGTAATCTGGCAGTCTTTCTGCGAAAACATTTTTAAATCATTCTTGAAAAATAACCGTCCATGTAAGTTGTTATGATTTTGCTACTCGCTTTATAGTCCCCCCTTTTTAATGTTTTTTCTTTTTATTTTATTTTTTCTTTTTATTTTATTTTATTATCTGTTTTTACATGTTATATTTACTTTTTATGATCTATTTTTATGTAGTTATTTTATAAAAAAAAAAAAAAAATTTGAGTGCTCCTCACACTATTGTATTAATATATTTTGCTTTGGCTTTATTGATACAATATCAGAAAGCACTCTGTTTTGCGGATATAATCGTGTGGGCTGAAGAAAAGATTATATCTTTTTTTTTTCCGGTTTTTTTCTCCGGTTTTTTAATTAACATTTCACTTTTTTTTTTTTTTTTTTTTTTTTTTAATAAAATGTTGTTTGTTTTTTTTTTACTTATTATTTCCCAACCCCTTTTTTTTTTCATATGTCTATTATTTTTCTTTGTTTTATTCTTCATTTTGAACTTATCTAATGAGTGCTGTTTACTTGCAGCTTAAGCGCAATAAATGATACTTATTGTTTTTCTTAACTTTCTTAGTGTTTTCTTGTATTTATTTATTTATATATATATATATATATATATATATATATATATATATATATATATTAGACATTTTAGTTTTGTTTCGCATTTTTTCTTCCTTTTTCAATATACTAATGCAGTTTCCAATAAAGAGAAATAACCCACTATCATTTAATCAATTTTTATAATACTTTCTCATTTTGTTTCAAACTTGAACCCACTATCTTTACATCGGTACTCGAACCAACTTTTCTTTCATCGGTGCCTGAACCCACGATCATTTGATCAATTTTTATAATCCGAGCTCTTTTGTTTAAAACTTGAAACCACTATCTTTAATTTGGTACTCGAACTCACTCTTCTTTCTTTGGTGCTTGACCAAAGCATCATTTGATCAATTTTTAGAATCCTCTCTCTTTTGTTTAAAATTTGAACCCACTCTCTATTCATAGGTACTCGAAACACTCTCCTTTCATTGTTGCTTGAACCTACTATCATTTGATCAATTTTTATAATCCCCTCTTTTTAGTTTAGTATTTGAACCCACTATCTTTACACCGTTACTCGAACCCTCTCCCCTTTAATCGGTGTCTGAACCCGCCATCACTAGTTCAATTTTTATAATCCACTCTTTTCAGTTTAATATTCGAACCCACTATCTTTACATCGTTACTCGAACCCTCTCTCCTTTAATCGGTGCTTGAACCCACTATCATTGGATCAACTTTTATAATATTTTCTCTTTTGTTTAAAACTTGAAACCACTATCTTTACATCGGTACTCGAACCCATTCTCTTTTAATCGGGGTTTGAAATTACTATAATAGTACACACTGCCTGTTGAAGAGCTAGAAGTTAGTGAGTTCGAATCTGGTGCGTGTACGCAGAATATCTTCGTTAAGAGTGTCATGACTGAAAGTCCGCTTGTTGGTGTAGAGAAGAGCATGTTGTGGAATGGAAGTTGTTAGACAGTAATCTCCTTTTTGTGGTTTGGAAATTCAGAGATCTGGGAGTTTTGTAAAACGTCGATTTTTTAAAAATAATACTCTTTTCTTTTTAATTTTACGACATTTTACAAATTAAATAGCATATGTAGAGTGAGGGGTGAAACGCAAAACGTCATCTTGTTAAAATAAAATTTTTATATTTTTATTTTACTACATTTTTCATCAAGAAATTCATTTAGGGCTTCTGTAACCTTTATAGTGAGCTCAGAAGTTTTCGGAAAATCTTTTGGATAGCAAAATTTTAAACACAGCTCACTTAGCATTTTGCTATTTCCTACAATTTAATCGTGTTTTAGCTTGAAATATTAAAAAAAAAAAAAGCTTCACAAACATTTTTATTAGGCATTTGAAAATCTTCCGAAAAGACTTCCCTTATGAAAAAATCGAGGTATAAATGAGGTATAAACAAGGTATATTTTAAAGGTATAAAGGAGGTTGTTATTTAAAGACGTCGTTGAGGTTGAAAAGGGTGCAAATGAATACCTCAAAACCAACCTCAAATATACCTTAATATATACCTCCAGAGGTATATATGTTTCAACTTGAGGTGTTTAATTTTACATCTTGGGAGAGGTAGATATTTACTACTTTAAAGTGTTTCATTTTCAACCTTAGGTTATTACTTATCAGCTTGAAGTATATTTATTTACACTTGTGGAAGTATTTATTCAACAACCTAAAGTGTGTCATTTTACACTTCAGGTTATTATAAATCAACCTCAGGTGTATTTTGTTCCACTTCAGGTAATTATTTTTCAACCTCAGGTATCTAATTTTATGCTTGTAGAGATATATATTTTTCAACGTATGGTGTGTCATTTTACACTTCAGGTTATTTCAAATCAACCTCAGGTGTATTTTGTTCGACCTTAGGTTATTACTTATCAGCTTGAAATATATTTTTTTACACTTGTGGAAGTATTTATTCAACAACCTAAGGTGGGTCATTTTACACTTCAGGTTATTATAAATCAACCTCAGGTGTATGTTGTTCGACCTCAGGTAATTATTTTTCAACCTCAGGTATCTAATTTTATGCTTGTAGAGGTATATATTTTTCAACCTGAGGCATGTCATTTTACTCTTCAGGTTATTTCAAATCTACCTCAGGTGTAATTTTTGATAGTTGGAAAGGTGATTTTTTACTAACGTAAGGTGTATTATTTTTCACCTCAAATATAAGTTTTTATGCTTGTAAAGGAAATTTTTTTAATCAAACTAAAATATGCCATTTTTCCCTTCAGGTTATATTTTTTTATGCTAATGCTGGTAATTAAATATAATTAAAATGTTTCTCCTTAGACTGCTAATTTTTAACCTAAAATATATATCTTTTCACTTGTAGAGGTATTTATCACTCTGATGGAGTTTTTAATGTTACACATTAGGTGGTAATTACTTATTAACTTTTTACGGTCTGTCTTAATTTTCACTGCTAATCCTGATGCTAAGAAACTATTTTCTAAACACATAGGCGGAATACGGATGAATCTTTCTTTCGAAAGAATTTTCGACTGATTTCCATGTATTGTGTGAAGAAAAGTAAAATGCAATGCAAAGAATATATCTTCCTTTAATTTTGAAATACAACCCATTGGAATGTATTCTTCCTCACACAATTCAAAATAGGAATTTTCACTTAACGCCTTTAATTTATAGTTTGTGAACCTTGTGCTAATTTGCAATTAAATAGTTCATAAAATTTATTAATCTTGAATTAACATGTAGAGTTGAATAATGTTAAGTATGCTGACTCATAAACCTTAAAAGAACATTTCAAATGTTTCTGTAATTTTAATAATTTCAATTAAACTATCGTGAAAAGAGGATACATTTGTTTCAGAAAAATGTGGGAACTCATTTATATAGAACAGATGTTAAAGGCGCTAATTTTTTGTAAAAGCGAAATAACAGCAAATTTAAATAATTTAGCCAGCTTACAAATAAAAACTTTTATTAACAAAAAAAAATTAATTTTTCGTTCAAGAAATCAAAATTCTTGACAGTTACTCTGCTTCTTCTGCAAGTTTGCTGTGCTTACGTTATTTGGAGCATTGGAACCTATAAATAAAAAATTTGAATTAGCGAGAGTCATATTTACATTGATAATGACAAATTTTAAAAGATTAGAATAATATTTTAAAGCTTATTTCGTTGCATAAATCACCTTTTATTATTATTTCTATTCAATTTTGAATAAATAAATGGTTTCTTTAGTAACAGCAGATGAATAATAATAATGACCTGCAAAACTCTCCTCCCAGTATATTTCAATTCTTTATTTTGACTGTTTAAACATATCACTTAAAAAAGCTAATTTTTCTATAAGATGCATATAAAAACTGCTGTAGAAATAACACGCTTATTGAAATTCTTAATTTTCCAATAATTCAACCGACCATTTTTAATTATGGATTGTTATGCTGATATTTAAATTTTTTTCTCAGCAAATTTTGAATAAATTCAATTACACTGGCCTGCTTGTTTAAATTTTTAGTCCAATTTCGCAAAAGAAATTGTACTAAAACCAATTCTCAATGCTGCTGATTCCGAAAATAATTGTCTATCACGTAAGGTTTTTAAAAACAAAAGGTCATTTTCAACCTTTTATTTAATGTGATCAAGAATCAATCATCTTTTAATAAAAGAATGTAGAACATCAATGTTTTGTGTTTTTCATGCCCCATCGAAATAAAAGCAACATTAAGTTTATATGTTTACTTGCCTGAGGGAATAATTTAAGATAATGCTATAAAATAATGTTTTCAAAAATCAAAGATCATGCAAACTTTATCAGTAATTTTTTAGGTGAAAAGATTTCATTGAATCAAAGGAGAATAATTTACTTGTCTTTTTTCTTTTTGGTGTATATTTAGAGTTACTCCCAGGGGAAGGCTCTCCAGTTACTAGTCTCCACTTCCTCCTAGCTGCAAAGCACGTATTATTGACAGCCTTATTCAAACCTTGAAATTCTGGATGCCATTTACGGAGCAGCTCTGTAAAAGTTGCATGTTCAAGTTGAGTAAAATAAAGTTATATAAAAGTTGCATAGCAAGTTTCATTTGGAAATTTTCAGATGAGATTTTTTTTTAAGAAATTGAAGGAAATTGAAATATATATTTATATAACTTTGATAAGTTACTAATGTTGACAACAAAAATCCAGAGTCAATAATACTTTTAAACTTTTTTAACTACAATATAAGCAGATTAAGTATAGGTTCACCAAAATGATTTTAATATTTAATTGAAATAATAAAATTATTTTTTTGGAATAGCTGTCTCAGTAAATTTGTTTTATACAATATTCTTTGTGGATTAAAGATAAAAACTATTTTATTAGAGCACACTATTTATACGAAAAGTTTTCATGTTCTTTTAGTCTCTTTACGAGTCTTCACGAGTCTTATTAAAAATAAATTGAAAATCATTCCAAAATATTAAACTGCATCATGTTGATCTAGAATAATATTCAAGATTTTGCCTTAGCGGACTAAAAACTAAAATAAAACTAAACACAGTGGCGCGACAGCCCATAGAGGGCCAAGGTCTACTGTGCCCATTTCAGTTTTCTTGACCTTGGGCTCTGGGATGCAGGAGCAGATGTTCCGGTTAGGTGGTCAGCCGAACGCGGAACCCCCAGTGTTTAGTTCCCAAGCATGCTTGGTACTCATTTATCGACCCACTGAAGGGATGAAAGGCTGAGTCAACCTTGCCCGGCCCAAGGATCGAACCCAGGACCTGTGGCACGGAAGAGCGGAGCGTTGCCTTAGTGGACTAAACGGACAAAAAGTTTGAATTTTTCATGAGAATTTTTTAAGTGGATGCCAGTTTTCCTTTACCTATAGTTGCCTTTTTGCTAACTAACTTCAGATATTATTTAATAGGTGATACACATACAAATACTTTTAAGATACTCAACTAAACCAAGCTTATGTATAAAAGGGCAAGTAAACTTAAACTAGGCTGCATTAATTTCTTCGTAAAAATTTTAGTAACTTGTACTTGTCAGAATTCAATATGCTGTTGCTGGAATTATTATGGTGTTATTGAAGAAATGATTTCTGGTGAAAAGATGCGTTCTCTTAATCTTAATTTTAATGTTGAACTAAGCCATATTACACAAGTAACTAATTCTGGCAACTTTAACTTAATTCCTGTGACAAATATATCTTCTGTTTCTATTTCCATCCAGTGCGATGACACTGGAAAAATTTATTTTGCTAATGTGGTGAACAATCTAGAATTAGAATAACTTTTTTCTCTCTAGAGGCAATGTATATGTAAGTTCAGTAATCCCCGCTTATATATAATGTAATCGCTGCTAATATCAATCACTTATTATTACCGAAATTATTCGGTTATGATTTTTTTTCATTGATATTATAGTTTTCTGTGATCCTTACATAATTTAATGTTATTAGAATTTAATTTTCAAAATTCTTTATTTATTAGCGTTATATTTTTATTTACTCTGCACATTTAAAAATAAAATAAATTCTTTTCTTTCTCTGCGATAATGTTAGAATTTCCAATTTCTCATCATTTCTGGAGTTTAAAAACAAAATATTTTTCAGATTATGAAAATTTATGAAGTTTGCTTTATTAATTTGTGAGGGGGGTTAAAAAATTAGTTCACTAAAATTAGCTTGAATCTTATCTCATATTACATATATTTTTATTAAAAAAAAATTTCAGATTTTATTAGGAATTCTCATATATTTTTTAATGAAATTTGTTGATTTGATATGGTAAACTTGTTTCCTACCTTAGAATCACCTGTTAATAGTAAACATTAATTTAAAAAAATGAATATTTACTTCGAAAAACAGGATTGTTTTTTTTCTTCATGTTTGTAAATATATATTTTTATGAAAATGCAACTTTTGAAGAAATATTAAAATTTTTGTGTGATGTATTTACCCTGATTGCAATTTTTATTGTATATGTTTATTTTATTAGTTAAATATGTATGTTAGATTTTTGTTGAAGGCAACAAATATGCATTTCGTTCCTTAATAGTATTGTTTATTTGTTTTATTACCTGCAATATATAGAAACTGTTAACTTTCAATTTTCAGTGATTTATTTATAATAGAAATTATGAACCTTTTACTCAATCAGCTTGCATACTGCTACGTTAAAACATATACATTTAAGCAAAACAAAAAGAATAGTTATATTTGAATAAATTACAAACAATAAAATATACTGTGCGTAACCTGCTGTAACGATTCACCAGTAACGTTACCCTAAACAGCGACGAGAAATATTTAGATTGATCTGTCTTATTGCTAAGCCTACAACAATAGCCTCAAAGAATATCCTCCGACTTAAATGATGTAAGATCAGGACGCGTCTTTAAAACAAAAATAATGAAATTTAAGTTTGAAAGTTGAGGCATATTTGATTAAAAGTGACAAAGCTAAATTAATAAATGTCAAGCACACTTACCGAATTTTAAAGAAACTTTCGATTGTAAACACACACGCCATTTGCCGGCTAGCACGGAACTCTGGGAAGTGAGCTAGTTGATATGAAGTGTACTTTAAACAACCTTAAAACAACCTTAGGTATAAATAAAATGACTTCATACATCTCAATAAAGACCTCACTCTCTTTAGTTGAAAAAAATTATATTTTTTATACCTCGTAAATACCTCTTTTGTTACAAGTGTAAAAAAAACAACCTGGTGAACCTTAAAAACTGCCTCATGATTCTGGTTGATATGAAGTGAATTTTAAACAACCTCAAAATAAGCTTAGGTATAAATAAAAGGACTTCATATACCTCAATAAATATCTCACTCTCGTTAGTTGAAATAAGGTCAATTTTTTTATACCTCAAAAATACCTCTTTTATTACAAGTATCAGAAAATCAACTTGATATACCTTAAAAATCACCTTATCAGTCTGGTTGATTTGAAGTGAATTTAAAACAACCTCAAAATAAGCTTAGGTATAAATAAAATGACTTCATATACCTCAATAAATATCTCACTCTTTTTAGTTGAAATAAGGTAAAAAATTTTACACCTCAAAAATACCTCTTTTGTTACAAATGTAAGAAAATAAACCTGGTATACCTTAAAAATCACCTTATCAGTCTGGATGATTTGAAGTGAATTTTAAACAACCTCAAAACAAGCTGAAGTATATATAAATCAACCTCGTACACCTTAATTACAACCTTTACGAGGTATAATTTTTATTTCTGTTTTCTCTGCAACCTTAAATATACCTCAAATATACCTCAAAACAACCTTAATACCTCAAAAATACCTCAAATCAACCTTAAATATACCTTAAATTTTCATAAGGGTTTTTAATTGTTGGGAGCGTGCATCATATTAAAAAAATAATAATAAATATATATACCTGATGATCCTTAGTCATTTTAAAAGTAGTTAAGGAAGAAAAATTAGCCATGTTTCGAGTGCTTTAAAGTAGACGTGAATGAAGATAACAGAACTGATTAGAAAAAGAAAAATTAATAAGTTTTTGCTTCGAAAAAACGGTACCGTTTCGCGTTTCACCCTCTCCCTCTACTAATAAAACTTAATTTGTAAAATTTCGTAGAATTAAAAGGAAAAAAGTATTATTTTATAAAGTCGCCATTTTGCAAAACTCCTAACTCTCTGAATTTCCAAACGTAATCAGGAGATTACTCTCTTCCAACTTCCACTCCACAATAGCTTAACAATAAATACAATTAGAAAGTAGCATATATAAAATGTCCTGAATAAAAACTCATTGACTGTATGTTTAGAATATTGCATAAAAGTATTGCATATAAAACCGGTTTACGTTCTTGTATCAATTGGTTTAAATTAGACGTTATATTATGTAATTTCAGTTGGATGAATTAGAATATATATTACATAATTACTGAATATTTATTATATCATGCACTTTATTAGTATATTATAGTAATTAGACCAAATGATTAGACTCACTGTTGTGCTTTAATAATGACATGATTTGCACGAGTTTATACCAGGGACTGTAAATAAGCCTCCTAGTTATAATAAAATCTATATATTTTAATCAATTTTATATAAATGAGAGGAATAAGACTTAAATTATCTGTTTTATCGATGACATATAACATTTTGTTTTTTTTTCTATTCGCATAGCAGTTATCACTTGAAATCAAGAAACACAGTAGCCTCATTAAAAGCAGACAACCCATCATTAAGAACGTGATCAGCTTAACACGCGCGATCTATAAATAGGATCATGCGTTTAATATCTGAGAGCATTCTTTATATCAGTTTTGTTCGAATCGTGACGAGTAGCACTTGCGATAATCGGATCATTGATAAACATCCATTTCTGATAATAACGATAAAGAAAAACTTTTAATTTTGTAAAAGTTCTAAAGTTAATTTCATAAAACTCTAGTTGAGAAAATCTGACCCTCCCTTATGGATTTTTTTTTCTTTTTCTTTTTTAATCAGACACTACAGTTCCTGGTCAAATTATTAGACGAACTCTAAGATCCTATGAAAATTCTTAATTCTCAGGCTATACAGCCTTATTGCTTTTACGAGACTGTTTACACTTGCTTACTTTCGTGTATTAATGGGTTATATTAGACGATATACAAGGCGTTCATAAATTTCCAGGCCCAATTTGATGTTTAATAACTCATAAAATAATGAAGATATGAACAAACTTATGGCATTTATTGATGGAATAACTCATATATTTTCCTTTTCAGGATTGAATATCTTTACTTTTGTAAATAACGTCTGCGCGTGTGGCTAATTTCAGATAATTTCATTTTCCCGTCTAAATATCTGTACTTTTCTAAACATCGTCTGCTTATTAATTGCATTTTTCTCTCTTTTGTTTTTGGCAACTATTGCAATGTTATGTTTACTTTTGATGTGTTTGTTCTATGTTGTACTTTTCTATGTGATGTTTTATTCGAGCGGATATTAAGGAGAATGCATACACCACAAGAGAAGGCACAGATTTTATGGTGGTTCATAGAAACGAAATCAATAGTTCAAGCACAGAGAAAATACCGAAGAATTTACCGAAAAGATCCTCCATCCAAAAAATGAAAGATCTTGCGGTGGAAAAAGAATTTTCTAGAAACTGGAAGTATCGCAGGTAACAAACGTTCCGGACGTCCCTGCACAAGTGATTTTGACGTTGAGCGTGTCATACAGACATTTTTAGACAATCCTAGAAGATCTGTGAGGCCTAGAAGGATGGCGTTTGCAACAGATATGGTAGGAAGGATAGAAGATGCTGCTGATTTTCTGAAGCGCATAATGTTCTCCGACGAAGCATCCTTTCATGCTTCTGGCATTGTTAATCGCCATAATGTGCGCATATGGGGATCTGAAAATCCCCATGAATACCATGAAACACAAATGTATTCCCCAAAATTTAACGTGCGGAGTGGATTAATGCACGACCGAGTCATTGCGCCTTTCTTTTTTACAGAGACGACAGTCTCATCAGTCGTATACACTATCTAGCCATTAATGACCGGACACCCCTTGAATGGCAGGTGGACTCGTCCTGGCGGAATAAATACGCAACCTGTGGTGGGGGAAAGACCATTCGCAAGCAGGCGACGGCCATACGAGCGTTAACAGTGAAAATGAGTGGACGGCGAGAGCTGAATGAGGCGGAAAAGGACATGATCATAGGCTCCCACCGATTTGGTCATTCCATACGTGCCATCTCCGACAAGTTTCAGATACATCGGTCAACAGTTGGTGACGTCGTGTTGAAATGGGAACGAGAGGGAGTGATAAAACCACAGTCCCGAACCGGCAGGCCCAAAATAATGTCCGACAGGGATCGACGATCTCTTCGACGTGTAGTGAAGGCAAACCGATAAATGTCGTTGAACACTGTCGCTACCAGCATCCGGACTGCATCTGGCAGTGTTGCCAGTACACGTATCATTCGTCGGGAGCTGATTGCGCAAGGATTCCATGGACGAGCAGCAGCACATAAGCCAAACATCTCTCCATCAAACGCCCGCCACCGATTTCAGTGTTGCAGAGCACGTCGCCAGTGGACAGTAGAGCTATGGAAAAGCGTTATGTGGAGTGATGAGTCACGCTACATGTTGTGGCTCTCTGATGGACGGGTGTGGACCTGGCGAATGCCCGGAGAACGGTACCTACAGGAGTGCATTGTCACCACTGTGAAGTTTGGCGGTGGAGGAATTATGGTGTGGTCCTGTTTCTCATGGTTTGGCCTGAACCCTTGGTGTTAGTGAGTGGAACCCTGAACGCAGAAGGGTATAGAGACATCCTGGACAATTCGGCGCTTCCCACCCTGTGGAAACAGTTCGGTAATGGCCCGTTTGTGTTTTAACACAATAACACTGCCATTCATAAAGCACATGCCATCACGGACTGGTTTGATGAAATGGGGGTGCATGAACTTGACTGGCCATCTCAAAGTCCCGACATCAATCCAGCTGAGCATCTCTGGGATGAGTTGGAGTGCCGGTTGAGGGCCAGACTACAACGCCCCAAAACCACCACTCAACTCTTCGCCATGTTACAGGAGGAATGGTGGGCAATACCTGCCGCCGTGTACCAACACCTAGTGGATAGCCTTCCTAGAAGGGTTAAAGCTGTGATTCGGGCGCGTAGCGGCCCTACGCCCTACTGACTTGATACTAGCACCTCATGTATCCGAAATGAGAGGTGTCCGGTCATTAATGGCCAGATAGTGTACTTAGACACGTTGGAAAACTTCGTACTTCCACAACTAGAAGAGCTTCAGCCACATGTCTTTTTGTAACAAGATGGTGCACCACGTCATTGGGGTATCATCGTTCGTAGTTTTTTGAATGACCATTTTCCAGGAAGATGGATTGGGCGAGGAGGTCCAATTCCTGAGTCACCCACATCACATGATATAACCCAGCAGGACTTTTTTCTTTAAGGATTTATAAAGGACAATGTTTACCGGTGGATCGTGTCGAACATTGATGACCTACAAGCCAGAATTATAACAGCAATAGCCTCTGTGGATATGCTTGCCGCTACCTGGCGTGAAATTGACTATTGACTTGATATTCTCCGTGCGACGAAGGGGGCACACGTGGAAATTCATTGACAAGGGTCATAAAATTTTTTGAGTCTATCTAATTATTTATGTTATTAATTTAAATCTATCTTTATCATTTTAAGAGTTATCAAACATCAAATTGAGTCGGAGATTTTATAAACACCCTGTATAATATAAATTTGACGATAGGATGATTTAGCCGATATGCTATACATATATTGAATATTTATTATATCAGGTATTATATTAAAAAATTATAATAATTAGACCAAATTATTAGACACACTGTCGTTTTTTAATGACCAGAATAATATACTTTTAAAAAATGCTTTATGCATATTTCTCAATATATGTATATATTTTTCGAAATTTTGACACCTAATAATTATTAATAGCCGGTTTTAAGGGTATAATTTGGGGGAAACATTAATAATTTTTTATAATTTTTTGGTTTCAAATGGCAACTTTCATACTAATACCAAATCAAAGGGTAGGTGGCAAAATTTCGAAAAATATATACATATTTTGAGAAATATGCATAAAGCATTTTTTAAAAATATTTTATTCTGCCCACGACACTCTTTTAACAATAGTTAGCACAGGTGTCTCTAAAATCGATGATGGTCTAAAATACAATATGAGGAGGAAAACAATTTCTGTATAGCCCACATATAATGTGTACTATCGTTTATTACGACTGGGGGCATTCCTCTCCATTGCATTCAAATTATTATTAATAGCTGGTAGTAAGGAGATAATATGGTGGACACTTTAATAATTTTTTATAATTTTTGGGTTCAAATGGCAACTTTGATACTAATACCAAATCAAAGGATAGGTGTCAAAATTTCGAAAAATATATACATATGTTGAGAAATATGCATAAAGTATTTTTTTAAAATATTTTAGTCTGTCCATTTCATTCTATTAACAATAGTAAGCACAGGTGTTGCTAAAATCGATGATGGTCTAAAATACGATATGAAGCGAAGATAAATTTCTGTATAGCCTGCATTTTATGTGTACTATCGTCTATACATCCTCTACCCATCGTCTATACATCTACCCAGTCGTCTATACGACTGGGGGCATTCCTCTCCATTGCATTCAAATTATTATTAATAGCTGGTAGTAAGGAGATAATATGGTGGACACTTTAATAATTTTTTATAATTT
This sequence comes from Parasteatoda tepidariorum, assembly GCF_982258835.1. Lineage (NCBI taxonomy): Eukaryota > Metazoa > Arthropoda > Arachnida > Araneae > Theridiidae > Parasteatoda > Parasteatoda tepidariorum. The sequence goes on from NC_141756.1 coordinate 125,019,248, forward strand.
TTGGGTTCAAATGGCAACTTTGATACTAATACCAAATCAAAGGATAGGTGTCAAAATTTCGAAAAATATATACATATGTTGAGAAATATGCATAAAGTATTTTTTTAAAATATTTTAGTCTGTCCATTTCATTCTATTAACAATAGTAAGCACAGGTATTGCTAAAATCGATGATGGTCTAAAATACGATATGAAGCGAAGATAAATTTCTGTATAGCCTGCATTTTATGTGTACTATCGTCTATACATCCTCTACCCATCGTCTATACATCTACCCAGTCGTCTATACGACTGGGGGCATTCCTCTCCATTGCATTCAAATTATTATTAATAGCTGGTAGTAAGGAGATAATATGGTGGACACTTTAATAATTTTTTATAATTTTTGGGTTCAAATGGCAACTTTGATACTAATACCAAATCAAAGGATAGGTGTCAAAATTTCGAAAAATATATACATATGTTGAGAAATATGCATAAAGTATTTTTTTAAAATATTTTAGTCTGTCCATTTCATTCTATTAACAATAGTAAGCACAGGTGTTGCTAAAATCGATGATGGTCTAAAATACGATATGAAGCGAAGATAAATTTCTGTATAGCCTGCATTTTATGTGTACTATCGTCTATACATCCTCTACCCATCGTCTATACATCTACCCAGTCGTCTATACGACTGGGGGCATTCCTCTCCATTGCATTCAAATTATTATTAATAGCTGGTAGTAAGGAGATAATATGGTGGACACTTTAATAATTTTTTATAATTTTTGGGTTCAAATGGCAACTTTGATACTAATACCAAATCAAAGGATAGGTGTCAAAATTTCGAAAAATATATACATATGTTGAGAAATATGCATAAAGTATTTTTTTAAAATATTTTAGTCTGTCCATTTCATTCTATTAACAATAGTAAGCACAGGTATTGCTAAAATCGATGATGGTCTAAAATACGATATGAAGCGAAGATAAATTTCTGTATAGCCTGCATTTTATGTGTACTATCGTCTATACATCCTCTACCCATCGTCTATACATCTACCCAGTCGTCTATACGACTGGGGGCATTCCTCTCCATTGCATTCAAATTATTATTAATAGCTGGTAGTAAGGAGATAATATGGTGGACACTTTAATAATTTTTTATAATTTTTGGGTTCAAATGGCAACTTTGATACTAATACCAAATCAAAGGATAGGTGTCAAAATTTCGAAAAATATATACATATGTTGAGAAATATGCATAAAGTATTTTTTTAAAATATTTTAGTCTGTCCATTTCATTCTATTAACAATAGTAAGCACAGGTGTTGCTAAAATCGATGATGGTCTAAAATACGATATGAAGCGAAGATAAATTTCTGTATAGCCTGCATTTTATGTGTACTATCGTCTATACATCCTCTACCCATCGTCTATACATCTACCCAGTCGTCTATACGACTGGGGGCATTCCTCTCCATTGCATTCAAATTATTATTAATAGCTGGTAGTAAGGAGATAATATGGTGGACACTTTAATAATTTTTTATAATTTTTGGGTTCAAATGGCAACTTTGATACTAATACCAAATCAAAGGATAGGTGTCAAAATTTCGAAAAATATATACATATGTTGAGAAATATGCATAAAGTATTTTTTTAAAATATTTTAGTCTGTCCATTTCATTCTATTAACAATAGTAAGCACAGGTATTGCTAAAATCGATGATGGTCTAAAATACGATATGAAGCGAAGATAAATTTCTGTATAGCCTGCATTTTATGTGTACTATCGTCTATACATCCTCTACCCATCGTCTATACATCTACCCAGTCGTCTATACGACTGGGGGCATTCCTCTCCATTGCATTCAAATTATTATTAATAGCTGGTAGTAAGGAGATAATATGGTGGACACTTTAATAATTTTTTATAATTTTTGGGTTCAAATGGCAACTTTGATACTAATACCAAATCAAAGGATAGGTGTCAAAATTTCGAAAAATATATACATATGTTGAGAAATATGCATAAAGTATTTTTTTAAAATATTTTAGTCTGTCCATTTCATTCTATTAACAATAGTAAGCACAGGTATTGCTAAAATCGATGATGGTCTAAAATACGATATGAAGCGAAGATAAATTTCTGTATAGCCTGCATTTTATGTGTACTATCGTCTATACATCCTCTACCCATCGTCTATACATCTACCCAGTCGTCTATACGACTGGGGGCATTCCTCTCCATTGCATTCAAATTATTATTAATAGCTGGTAGTAAGGAGATAATATGGTGGACACTTTAATAATTTTTTATAATTTTTGGGTTCAAATGGCAACTTTGATACTAATACCAAATCAAAGGATAGGTGTCAAAATTTCGAAAAATATATACATATGTTGAGAAATATGCATAAAGTATTTTTTTAAAATATTTTAGTCTGTCCATTTCATTCTATTAACAATAGTAAGCACAGGTATTGCTAAAATCGATGATGGTCTAAAATACGATATGAAGCGAAGATAAATTTCTGTATAGCCTGCATTTTATGTGTACTATCGTCTATACATCCTCTACCCATCGTCTATACATCTACCCAGTCGTCTATACGACTGGGGGCATTCCTCTCCATTGCATTCAAATTATTATTAATAGCTGGTAGTAAGGAGATAATATGGTGGACACTTTAATAATTTTTTATAATTTTTGGGTTCAAATGGCAACTTTGATACTAATACCAAATCAAAGGATAGGTGTCAAAATTTCGAAAAATATATACATATGTTGAGAAATATGCATAAAGTATTTTTTTAAAATATTTTAGTCTGTCCATTTCATTCTATTAACAATAGTAAGCACAGGTATTGCTAAAATCGATGATGGTCTAAAATACGATATGAAGCGAAGATAAATTTCTGTATAGCCTGCATTTTATGTGTACTATCGTCTATACATCCTCTACCCATCGTCTATACATCTACCCAGTCGTCTATACGACTGGGGGCATTCCTCTCCATTGCATTCAAATTATTATTAATAGCGTGTTGTAAGGAGATAATATGGTGGACACTTTAATAATTTTTTTATAATTTTTGGGTTCAAATGGCAACTTTGATACTAATACCAAATCAAAGGATAGGTGTTAAAATTTCGAAAAATATATACATATGTTGAGAAATATGCATAAAGTATTTTTTTAAAATATTTTAGTCTGTCCATTTCATTCTATTAACAATAGTTAGCACAGGTGTTGCTAAAATCGATGATGGTCTAAAATACGATATGAAGCGAAGATAAATTTCTGTATAGCCTGCATTTTATGTGTACTATTGTCTATACATCCTCTATCCATCGTCTATACATCTACCCAGTCGTCTATACGACTGGGATCATTCCTCTCCATTGCATTCAAATTATTATTAGTAGCCGGTTGTAAGGAGATAATATGGTGGACACTTTAATAATTTTTTTTATAATTTTTGGGTTCAAATGGCAACTTTGATACTAATACCAAATCAAAGGATAGGTGTCAAAATTCCGAAAAATATATACATATGTTGAGAAATATGCATAAAGTATTTTTTTAAAATATTTTATTCTATCCATTTCATTCTATTAACAATAGTTAGCACAGGTGTTGCTAAAATCGATGATGGTCTAAAATACGATATGAAGCGAAGATAAATTTCTGTATAGCCTGCATTTTATGTGTACTATTGTCTATACATCCTCTATCCATCGTCTATACATCTACCCAGTCGTCTATACGACTGGGATCATTCCTCTCCATTGCATTCAAATTATTATTAGTAGCCGGTTGTAAGGAGATAATATGGTGGACACTTTAATAATTTTTTTTATAATTTTTGGGTTCAAATGGCAACTTTGATACTAATACCAAATCAAAGGATAGGTGTCAAAATTCCGAAAAATATATACATATGTTGAGAAATATGCATGAAGTATTTTTTTAAAATATTTTATTCTATCCATTTCATTCTATTAACAATAGTTAGCACAGGTGTTGCTAAAATCGATGATGGTCTAAAATACGATATGAAGCGAAGATAAATTTCTGTATAGCCTGCATTTTATGTGTACTATTGTCTATACATCCTCTATCCATCGTCTATACATCTACCCAGTCGTCTATACGACTGGGATCATTCCTCTCCATTGCATTCAAATTATTATTAGTAGCCGGTTGTAAGGAGATAATATGGTGGACACTTTAATAATTTTTTTTATAATTTTTGGGTTCAAATGGCAACTTTGATACTAATACCAAATCAAAGGATAGGTGTCAAAATTCCGAAAAATATATACATATGTTGAGAAATATGCATAAAGTATTTTTTTAAAATATTTTATTCTATCCATTTCATTCTATTAACAATAGTTAGCACAGGTGTTGCTAAAATCGATGATGGTCTAAAATACGATATGAAGCGAAGATAAATTTCTGTATAGCCTGCATTTTATGTGTACTATTGTCTATACATCCTCTATCCATCGTCTATACATCTACCCAGTCGTCTATACGACTGGGATCATTCCTCTCCATTGCATTCAAATTATTATTAGTAGCCGGTTGTAAGGAGATAATATGGTGGACACTTTAATAATTTTTTTTATAATTTTTGGGTTCAAATGGCAACTTTGATACTAATACCAAATCAAAGGATAGGTGTCAAAATTCCGAAAAATATATACATATGTTGAGAAATATGCATAAAGTATTTTTTTAAAATATTTTATTCTATCCATTTCATTCTATTAACAATAGTTAGCACAGGTGTTGCTAAAATCGATGATGGTCTAAAATACGATATGAAGCGAAGATAAATTTCTGTATAGCCTGCATTTTATGTGTACTATCGTCTATACATCCTCTATCCATCGTCTATACATCTACCCAGTCGTCTATACGACTGGGATCATTCCTCTCCATTGCATTCAAATTATTATTAGTAGCCGGTTGTAAGGAGATAATATGGTGGACACTTTAATAATTTTTTTTATAATTTTTGGGTTCAAATGGCAACTTTGATACTAATACCAAATCAAAGGATAGGTGTCAAAATTCCGAAAAATATATACATATGTTGAGAAATATGCATAAAGTATTTTTTTAAAATATTTTATTCTATCCATTTCATTCTATTAACAATAGTTAGCACAGGTGTTGCTAAAATCGATGATGGTCTAAAATACGATATGAAGCGAAGATAAATTTCTATATAGCCTGCATTTTATGTGTACTATCGTCTATACATCCTCTATCCATCGTCTATACATCTACCCAGTCGTCTATACGACTGGGGGCATTCCTCTCCATTGCATTCAAATTATTATTAGTAGCCGGTTGTAAGGAGATAATATGGTGGACACTTTAATAATTTTTGGGTTCAAATGGCAACTTTGATACTAATACCAAATCAAAGGATAGGTGTCAAAATTTCGAAAAATATATACATATGTTCAGAAATATGCATAAAGCATTTTTTAAAAATATTTTACTCTGTCCATTTCACTCTATTAACAAAGCACAGGTGTTGCTAAAATCGATGATGGTCTAAAATACGATATGAGGCGGAAAACAATTACTGTATAGCCCATGTTTAATGTATTTTATCGTTTATTACGACTGGGATCATTCCTCTCTATTGCATTCAAATTATTATTATTAATAGCCGGTTGCAAGGGGATAATTTGGTGGACACTTTAATAATTTTTTATAATTTTTGGGTTCAAATGTCAACTTTGATACTAATACCAAATCAAAGGATAGGTGTCAAAATTTCGAAATATATGTACATATATTGAGAAATACGCATAAAGCATTTTTTAAAAATATTTCATTCTTTACATGTCACTCTATTGACAATAGTTAGCACAGGTTTCGCTAAAATTGATGATGGTCTAAAATACGATATGAGGCGGAAAACAATTTCTGCATAGCCTACATTTAATGTGTACTATCGTTTATTACGACTGGGATCATTCCTCTCTATTGCATTCAAATTATTATTATTAATAGCCGGTTGCAAGGGGATAATTTGGTGGACACTTTAATAATTTTTTATAATTTTTGGGTTCAAATGTCAACTTTGATACTAATACCATATCAAAGGATAGGTGTCAAAATTTCGAAATATATGTACATATATTGAGAAATACGCATAAAGCATTTTTTAAAAATATTTCATTCTTTACATGTCACTCTATTGACAATAGTTAGCACAGGTGTCGCTAAAATTGATGATGGTCTAAAATACGATATGAGGCGGAAAACAATTTCTGCATAGCCTACATTTAATGTGTACTATCGTTTATTACGACTGGGATCATTCCTCTCTATTGCATTCAAATTATTATTAATAGCCGGTTGTAAGGGAATAATTTGGTGGACACTTTAATAATTTTTTATAATTTTTGGGTTCAAATGTCAACTTTGATGCTAATACCATATCAAAGGATAGGTGTCAAAATTTCGAAATATATATACATATATTGAGAAATACCCATAAAGCATTTTTTAAAAATATTTCATTCTGTACATGTCACTCTATTGACAATAGTTAGCACAGGTGTCGCTAAAATCGATGATGGTCTAAAATACGATATGAGGCGGAAAACAATTTCTGCATAGCCTCCATTTAATGTGTACTATCGTCTATTACGACTGGGATCATTCCTCTCTATTGCATTCAAATCATTATTAATAGCCGGTTGTAAGGGAATAATTTGGTGGACACTTTAATAATTTTTTATAATTTTTGGGTTCAAATGTCAACTTTGATACTAATACCAAATCAAAGGATAGGTGTCAAAATTTCGAAATATATGTACATATATTGAGAAATACGCATAAAGCATTTTTTAAAAATATTTCATTCTTTACATGTCACTCTATTGACAATAGTTAGCACAGGTTTCGCTAAAATTGATGATGGTCTAAAATACGATATGAGGCGGAAAACAATTTCTGCATAGCCTACATTTAATGTGTACTATCGTTTATTACGACTGGGATCATTCCTCTCTATTGCATTCAAATTATTATTATTAATAGCCGGTTGCAAGGGGATAATTTGGTGGACACTTTAATAATTTTTTATAATTTTTGGGTTCAAATGTCAACTTTGATACTAATACCATATCAAAGGATAGGTGTCAAAATTTCGAAATATATGTACATATATTGAGAAATACGCATAAAGCATTTTTTAAAAATATTTCATTCTTTACATGTCACTCTATTGACAATAGTTAGCACAGGTGTCGCTAAAATTGATGATGGTCTAAAATACGATATGAGGCGGAAAACAATTTCTGCATAGCCTACATTTAATGTGTACTATCGTTTATTACGACTGGGATCATTCCTCTCTATTGCATTCAAATTATTATTAATAGCCGGTTGTAAGGGAATAATTTGGTGGACACTTTAATAATTTTTTATAATTTTTGGGTTCAAATGTCAACTTTGATGCTAATACCATATCAAAGGATAGGTGTCAAAATTTCGAAATATATATACATATATTGAGAAATACCCATAAAGCATTTTTTAAAAATATTTCATTCTGTACATGTCACTCTATTGACAATAGTTAGCACAGGTGTCGCTAAAATCGATGATGGTCTAAAATACGATATGAGGCGGAAAACAATTTCTGCATAGCCTCCATTTAATGTGTACTATCGTCTATTACGACTGGGATCATTCCTCTCTATTGCATTCAAATCATTATTAATAGCCGGTTGTAAGGGAATAATTTGGTGGACACTTTAATAATTTTTTATAATTTTTGGGTTCAAATGTCAACTTTGATACTAATACCATATCAAAGGATAGGTGTCAAAATTTCGAAATATATATACATATATTGAGAAATACCCATAAAGCATTTTTTAAAAATATTTCATTCTGTACATGTCACTCTATTGACAATAGTTAGCACAGGTGTCGCTAAAATCGATGATGCTCTAAAATACGATATGAGGCGGAAAACAATTTCTGCATAGCCTACATTTAATGTGTACTATCGTCTATTACGACTGGGATCATTCCTCTCTATTGCATTCAAATTATTATTAATAGCCGGTTGTAAGGGAATAATTTGGTGGACACTTTAATAATTTTTTATAATTTTTGGGTTCAAATGTCAACTTTGATACTAATACCATATCAAAGGATAGGTGTCAAAATTTCGAAATATATATACATATATTGAGAAATACCCATAAAGCATTTTTTAAAAATATTTCATTCTGTACATGTCACTCTATTGACAATAGTTAGCACAGGTGTCGCTAAAATCGATGATGGTCTAAAATACGATATGAGGCGGAAAACAATTTCTGCATAGCCTCCATTTAATGTGTACTATCGTCTATTACGACTGGGATCATTCCTCTCTATTGCATTCAAATCATTATTAATAGCCGGTTGTAAGGGAATAATTTGGTGGACACTTTAATAATTTTTTATAATTTTTGGGTTCAAATGTCAACTTTGATACTAATACCATATCAAAGGATAGGTGTCAAAATTTCGAAATATATATACATATATTGAGAAATACCCATAAAGCATTTTTTAAAAATATTTCATTCTGTACATGTCACTCTATTGACAATAGTTAGCACAGGTGTCGCTAAAATCGATGATGCTCTAAAATACGATATGAGGCGGAAAACAATTTCTGCATAGCCTACATTTAATGTGTACTATCGTCTATTACGACTGGGATCATTCCTCTCTATTGCATTCAAATTATTATTAATAGCCGGTTGTAAGGGAATAATTTGGTGGACACTTTAATAATTTTTTATAATTTTTGGGTTCAAATGTCAACTTTGATACTAATACCATATCAAAGGATAGGTGTCAAAATTTCGAAATATATATACATATATTGAGAAATACCCATAAAGCATTTTTTAAAAATATTTCATTCTGTACATGTCACTCTATTGACAATAGTTAATACAGGTGTCGCAAAAATCGATGATGGTCTAAAATACGATATGAGGCAGAAAACAAATTCTATATAGCCTACATTTAATGTATACTATCGTCTATGGATGGGTGATCGTGTAAAGCTAAGGGTGGTGGCGCTAGTGGTAAAATTGCTCTTTCAAGACTTCCGGGTTACTGCGTCCGATATATTTTTACGCTGCAGGTAGAAAAAACGCGCCATCATATTATTGCATCATATCTTTTGCAGTATTTCACATGTACCGAGTTCTTTCATTCAGCCTTTAAACTTCAGCATTGTCATATTAATATTATAATCATTAGAATATTTTCTAATTAGGCTATCTTAAAAAGATATTTTTAAAGATATTTTTGGCCACAATTTATTCAAATGTAGCCAAATAAGGGATAAAATACAAAACATGGTAAACCTTAAGAATTATTCACAAGGAGATATTAACTTTCCAACAATTTTTTTGGTCTTACGACCTCTGAGAATCAATATATTTCTGAAAGGTCTTATGAATGGTACAATTATTTTTAGATTTGAACCCAAATTACAATAACAAAACTGCATAAAATATTAGGCTTGTTCACACATCGCCTCGTAGTCGTAACATAAGCGGATACACCGGAAATTTTCTAAATTTCTTCCGGCTTAAGGACGCTTGTTATTTTTTACATTAGACCACCCAGCCATTACAACCCGAGGCATTCCTCTCCATTGCATTCAAATTATTATTAATAGCCGGTAGTAAGGGGATAACAATAGTTAGCACAGGTGTCGCTAAAATCGACGATGGTCTAAAATACGATATGAGGCGGAAAACAATTTCTGTATAACCTACATTTAATGCGTGCCTACATTTTTGGTGGGCAATTTAATAATTTTTTATAATTTTTGGGTTCAGATCTCAACTTTGATACTAATACCAAATTAAAGGATAGGTGTCAAAATTTCGAAAAATACGAGTATAAACATATGTTGAAAAATATGCATAAAGCATTTTTTAAAAATATTTTATTCTGTATATGTCACATTAAATGTAGCCTATACAGAAATTGTTTTCCATCTCATATCGTATTTTAGACCATCATCGATTTTAGCGACACCTGTGCTAACTATTGTTAATAGAGTGACATGGGTAGAATAAAATATTTTTAAAAGAAGTTTTATGCATATTTTTCAATATATGTATATCTTTTGTGAAATTTTGACACATATCCTTTGATTTGGTATTTGTATCAAAAGTGCCATTTGAACCCAACAATTATAAAAAATTATTAAATTGTCCACCAAATTATTCCCTTACAACCGGCTATTAATATTAATTTGAATGCAATGAAGAGGAATGCCCCCTGTCGTAATAAACGATAGTACACATTATATGTGGGGTATACAGAAATTATTTTCCGCCTCATATCGTATTTTAGACCATCGTCGATTTAGCGACACCACCTATTATAGATAGTGTGACAAGGACAAAATAATTTTTTTTTAAAAATGCTTTATAGATATTTTTTTATGAATAGTATATTTATATATTTCTTTATTTATATGATATTCTGCAGCTCACTGCAAATAGCCAATTTTTATTGCATCCATTCATGGTCCCGCTAAGATTTGTACCCGTAAAATTCGAGAAATTAGTTGCGTTAGAACAGTGTTCTTTTTTTTAAACTAACGTTCAAAGTAGTTGGCAGAAATGGCTATAAACTGCTGTTTTTTTTCGTATCGTACTACTCATTACACTACTTTTTTTAAATGACAAGTAGCACACTATACCCTGCAAACTATGAAAAAAAGTAGCGACTGCAGTAGTTTCCCCAGTTGCAGTGCGTTACCACAATTCACACCTAATGACGCGTTTTACAAGGTTTATCATGCATGGCATTTAAAAACTTCTTTTAACTTTTTACTCGGTTTCATTACTGGTTTCAATGTGTGTCGTGTTTTCCGTGACTTAATTAATTATCATACCTGTTGGGATGAATGGCAACGACTCTGTCACATTTTTGAGAAACCGAGAAGTAGGTAATCATTTTGTTATCAATTTAATAATAATTAAACTAGTTTTTTTGAAATTTTCTGATACTTTATTGACGCGTCACAAGAAAAGTCTGTTCGTATACTCAGATCAATAATTTAACTCCTTAGTTTGAAGATCAGTTAAGGATCAAACCGGAGGAGAGAGTGTTGCGCCTCCTAGTGGAGAAACTTTGCATTCTGTTGTTGTTGTCAATTTACGTCGCACTAGAGCTGCACAATAGGCTATTGGCGACGGTCTGGGAAACATCCCTGAGGATGATCCGAAGACATGCCATCACAATTTTGATCCTCTGCGGAGGGGATGGCACCCCCGCTTCGGTAGCCCGACGACCTGCACGCGAAGTCGAGCACTTTACGGTAGCACAGTTTAACGAGGACCAATACCGCTTGCATTCTGTATATACAGTTAATATCTTTACTAACAAGTTGTCTTAGTGACCTATTTGGGTATTGTGCAACTGAGCTAATTTTTCAGTTTCTCAGTAATTAAATTAATTTAAAACGAAAGTCATTGAAAAACGAAACGAAACTCAGTCATTTAAAAACGAAACTAAAATGAAAAAGTTCCAAAACGTCATACTATAGCAGTGGTTTCAAAAAAATGTTCCGCGGAGCATTTAAGAAGGATCACAGAGGTTCCAAAGGTTCGAATTTTTTTTAACCAGCAATAATTATATTTATATCTAATCAATAATCCGTAATTTATTTAATATTTGTTGTTAGTTGTATGAAATTATTTAAGTAAAATGTTAATAAGAAAGTAGCACAATTGAATTAATTATTTTTAAACTACAATACAATTATGATAAAGATGTGCATTTATAAAAAATTTCATGAGTATTTATCATTTCAATCGAAACCAACTCGAAATAAAACAACCAATTTCAAGAATAAAGAATTATGTTTCTCTGATAGCTTTTCTCAATACTTATAAAAGTACGAAAAGAGAGTAGATTTGTTGATTTAAAATGAAAATTGTTTGCTATTCGTTTAGTCATTAAATAAAACGAGATTTTTCAGAATGACACGAACCACTTTTAGATCGGGATAAGACTTCGAATGTTTACGAATCTATTCATTTCTATTCACCACATTTATGGAATTCTTTGATAAAATGAGGTAAAAAAATACAATACAAACATGAGGAACTGACAAAATCGCTATCTAATTTAGACGAATTACTTTTGAGGAGGCTAGATAAGAATCATCAGAACCTACTTAGTTTCTGTTTTTATATTTTATTTTATGACCGTCGTTGAATGGCTGAGCCAATTTTCGGGTTTACGACTACTAATGTTCCACTCCGTAGTCTTGTAATATTGAACCCAATCCAGAAGGCAAGGGAACTCCTGGATCAAGTATTAGGAGAAATTTGCCTTCCTGGGGGACTTTTTGAGGGTACTAACCCACATTTCAATTGCATGGAAAGGAAGACCACGAGAAACTCCAACGGTTAGCCTTAACTGTAATCTATGATCCGTCTACCACTGAGGATATTTCACGTCAGCATGGGGCCTCCCTGGCCCAGCGGTATCGCCAGTCCAAACGCTCTGTTAAGCGTGGAGGTAGCGGGTTCGAATCCCGCCGTAACCCTGGATGTATTCTTTGTGATGTCTTTCTCTGAATTGTTCTATCTGTATTTTCTACTTGACAATGACTTATAAGCCTATATTGAGCACACAAGTCAGCAAATGTATGTAATTTCAATAAAATAAAATTCACGTCAGCACTGTGGTCGGTGCAAACCGAATGTGTATTCGTATCGACCAGCCATCTGTGGGATTCGAACCCGGTTCACCTCATTGGTAGGCGTTGGCAAAATTACAAGAAGTTGAACGTTAGTTGTAGTAAACCCAAAATTGGGTCGGCGCTGTTCAACGACGGATATAACGTTCAACTTCTTGTAATTTTAAACCAATTCAGAAAAGAAGAAAACTCCTGTATCTGTAACCCCAGAGGTATTGAATTAATACGGGAACAAGGAGGATTCTCGACAGATTTAACGTGCATCAGTCACCATTTACTACACAGGGAGGCTTCGGCTGGCTGGGATCGAACCCACGAACTCTTGGACATGTGCCCTCCCAAACCGGCACCTTAGTTGCTGTTTGAAAGAAGAAAGGGTAACACTTCTATCATTTCTTCTACTTTTCCTCTTGCGATCAAACAATTTTTTTTTTTGTCTCGCTCTCCTTGTTAAAAACTCGTTAGATTTTGATAGTGATTTTTATTTCGTTATTGCTGAAGTTTTTTTTCACAAGATTACTAAAAATTACTTAAAAGGTGATGATTTGGAATTACTTTACTTGTTCAACGACACTCTATGCGATTGTATGTTTGCCGTTGAAAATCAAGCATAAACTATTTCATCATCAACTTATTACGTTAAATATTGATACTTGAATAAAACCTCCAGCATTGAATATTTTTTGTAAGCCATAATTTTTAATTAGGGGTCATTCAAATGTTACGTAAACTGGTTTTAGGCAATTTTGGACACCCTTTCCCATAGTCAGTAAAAATAAGCTAAGCGCAAAGCACCGCCTATAGTTATCTCAGAAATTCTAAACCACCTTTAACTCAACTCAAATTTTCAAACTGGATTTAGCCTTAAATTTTAATTTTACGGAGCCGCGTTGCCTCAGTGGTTAAGGCACTGAACTGTTACTGTGAAGGACAGGGGTTCGATTCCAAGCGGTGACTTGAAGCCCACGCAGCAATTGGTATTAGCTTGTCCGGGAAGTAAAGGTGGTCGATGCAAAATGTTGTCTGTATTGTAGCTTTCATGAATAGTTGTCCGTAACGGGCTGTTGCAATAATGTTTCTGTTTACTTTTTTTAAATTTTAATATTTTAACCTAATTTTGGGAATAAGTTGAAATAAAAGATATAACTAATTTAAAACAAAATTTAAGTTTTTAAAGCAGTGTTTATTATTTTCAAAGGAATATCCATTAGGAATCTTTTTTGTTTTCCCTAGGTGGTTTAAACTCTTGACCTCTGAAAACTTCCAACTTCTTCTTTCCTCATATTTAACTATTGTTCTAAAAAAATTTTCCACGTGTAATTTTTTTTGTAAATTTTTAAAAATTGTCAAATTTTAATGTTTTACGTAAGCATTGCTTAAACACTTTTTGCCCTCTTGTTACCAAAAATAAGCAAATCTCAAACCCACCTCATCTCTTTAGACGCTTACGTATTATTCGGTCCCGCAGTGAACTGATCGTAAAGACTAAAAAATTTCTTTGTTAATTTATATAATTTTTCCATGTGCAAATCCGTGGCAAAATTTTTTACAAAAAATTTTCTTTGCTAATTTATATAATTTTTCCATGTACAAATCCATTTTGGGCAAATCCGTGGCTAAAATTATTTACTAAAAAATTTCTTTGTTAATTTATTCAATTTTTCCATGCGCAAATACATTTTGAGCAAATCTGTGGCTAAAATAATTTATTAAAAATATTTCTTTGTCAATTTATTTAATTAATATAATTTTTCCATGTTCAAATTCATTTCGGGCAAATCCGTGGCTAAAATTATTTACTAAAAATTTCTTTGTTATTTTGTATAATCCTTTTTCGGGTTCATCCTTGGTATCGAACAAATCAAACGCACTTCAGCAATGCAGTAAGAACGCACTTAAATACAAAACTCCTCTGATGGTTACGCTTTTATCTCACTTTGCGCTTTTGTTTTCACTTTGGCAATCTTGTTACGAAAATATTTTGAATCATTCTTGAAAAATTTTCCCGTTCATGTAAGTTCATTTGAATTCGCTACTCGTTTTATAGAATATGTATTATGTTTCATTCTTTTTTTTTACGTGTTATTTTTATTTTGTGTTATGTTATTTTTATTTATTGTGTTCTATTTTATTTGTTGTAATTTTTTTGTAAAATTCTTTGAGTGCTCCTCACATTATTGTATTGATATATTTTGCTTTGGCTGTATTGATACAATGTTAGAAAGCACTATTTTTTGCGGATATAATCGTGTGGGCTGATGAAAAGATTACATCTCTTATTTTTCGGATTTAAAAAAAAAATTCTCCTTTTTTTCGGTTCCCGCCCCCTGTTTTTTGTTATTTTTATTTTTATTATTAATTTCCTTTTTTTCACATTTTTTCATTGTTCTGTAAGTTTTCCTTTGTTTTATCTAAATTTTGAACTGAAAAAAATCCGAAAAAAGGGGAGGGGGGAATTAATGAAAATCCGGAAGAAAAGATGTAATCTTTTCATCAGCTCACACAATTATATCCGCAGAAAGGAGTGCTTTCTAATATTGCATTAATATTGCCAAAGCAAATTATATCAATACAATAGTGTGAGGAGCACTCAACTTATAACTTATCAAAAATGTTTTTCTTAATTTTCTTCGTTTTTTTTTCGTTTTGTCCTTTTTGTATTTATTTATTGTGCTATAGAATACTTTTAAAAAATGAAATCAAGAAAGTATACGCTAATGTGCAAGTTCGAATTTCTTTAATTGCACCCTCTAAAAAGATGCCATTTGCTATAAAAGTAATATTCTAAAAGTATTAGGCTCCAGTCCCGAACACCAAAGTTTTTATCTTATTTTAAAATACAAAGAAACTTCTGGACCAGGTATTGGAAGAAATTTGCCTTCGTGGAGGTCTTTTGGATGAAACTGACTTGCATTTGAGTTACATGGAGAGGAAATCCACCAAAATCTCCCATTGTTAGCTTGACGGCAAGGGGATTCTAATCAATGATCCGTCTACACTGAGGATATTTTGCGTGAGCACTGTTGTCAGTGCAAGCCGGATGCGGATCAATCAGCCATTGATGGGATTCGAACCCGGCTCACGTCGTGGAAAGCTCTATCCCCTGAGTCATCACGGCTCAACACACAAACGATTGAAAAAATAAGGAAAATGGGAATTTTTCCGTATGAGACAGTTGTAGAAACACGAATTTTGGCTATTTTGTAGAAAATGTTTTCAGCTGAAACTTTTATAATTGAAACGTCGAATGAACAGATCAAAGGTCTTCTTCTCAACCCTTTCTAACAAAATTTATGTTTGAAGGCTAGATTAAAATGGCGTACAAACGGTAACTATCGTAAAATGGTATAAATAGGAAAACAGAACTTTTTAACAGCTTCCCTGATTATCCCAAGTTGAATCGGGTATGTATATAGATTGCAAATATTTGTTAACTCGAGAAAACTCGGTCAATACGTTTATCACGTTTTTATTCTGCCAGAAGCTAAATAAAAAATATTAATAATCTGCTGTGATTGGAAGTTTGTCAATATTTGTTTGTCATGCTTGGGACTGCAAGCGTGTTTTGTACAATTGTATACACGATGGTTGATAAATTTAATATAAATAGAGTAATAAATAAAAATGGCGTTCGCGAGTGAAAGTGAAAGTAATGCAGATGATTTTTCCGATGATGAAGATGTGAACCTGTAGCGACTAGTATCAACCACCACCAACAGATGGCGATACCAAAAGGAATGACGTCAAACCCCTTGGTATCGCCATCTGTTGATGGTGGTTGATACTAGTCGCTACAAACCTATACAAAGACTCATATTTAACATTTTTCATTTGCCCGAGATAATTTAGGATTGTATACTGATGATAAATTCTATATTTTTTACTTGTACATTATGTTTTGTTTTAGTTGCTTGTATGGATGGGTGGTCTAATGTAAACAATAACAAGCGTCCTTAAACCGGAAGAAATTTAGAAAATTTCCGGTGTATCCCTCCGCTTATGTTATGACTACGAGGCGATGTGTGAACAAGCCTAATATTCTATGCAGTTTCGTTATTGTAATTAGGGTTCAAATCTAAGCATAATTGTACCATTCATAAGAGCTTTCAGAAATGTATTGATTCTCAGAGGTCGTAAGGCCAAAAAAAATTTTGGAAAGTTAATATCTCATTGCGAATAATTCTTAAGGTTTGCCATGTTTTGTATTTTATTCCTTATTTGGCTACATTTGAATAAAATGTCGCCAAAAATATCTTTAAAATATCTTTTTAAGTTAGCCTAATTAGAAAATATTCTAATGATTATAATATTAATATGATAATGCTGAAGTTTAAAGGCTGAAAGAAAGAACTCGGTACATGTGAAATACTGCAAAAGATATGATGCAATAATATGATGGCGCGTTTTTTCATTCTGCGGCGTAAAAATATATCGGAAGCAGTAACCCGGAAGTCTTGAAAGAGCAATTTTACCACTAGCGCCACCATCCTTAGCTTTACACGATCACCCATCCATTTAAATAAAAAAAATAAATTTATTTTTTGTTCTTTAAAAAAAATTGGTAAGGGAAGCGGTTAAAGCATAAAATGACAAATTGAAAAAAAACAATATATTTATGAAAAAAAGACATTGTTTCAGATAATGCGATCATTGATACAAAACATGAAATCTGTCCTGAAAATAGGAAATTTTATATAATTAGAGTAAATATTAACCTTTAAAAAAGAAAAAAATTATACACTCAAAGAGCTAAAGGTTATGAAAGATTATTTTAGTTTCCTAAATCTATACTAGAAAACTACATACGTATACAAGAAAATACGTACTTATACAAGAAATGCTTCATACATTTCATGTTTATCATGTGACAATAGTTTTGAAGGTATTTTTCAAAATTTCTTAAATAAAAAATGAATTAAAAACAACTTATTGAGAATTATTAGCTACTAATTACCAATCGACAAAAGTAGGGCTCTAAATATTATTTTATTATTTTTTTCAATTATTAACTTTATGAGAAATGTCACCTTTTTAGGGGGTGAAGTGAAAGATATATTTGTTTTCCATGTTGATTGAAACCACCCTAATATACACATCAGGGGGTTCCTTATTTGTATTTTAGTAAAGAAGGAACTAAAGGACAGGTATAGCCTGGTTGGTAGGGCGAGAAAATTTCTGCTGAATATCTCTGGTGCCTATCGTACATCCCCCACAAACGCCCTGCAGGTTATTCTGGCAGTACCTCCATTACATATTACTCTTCAGCAGGAGGCAATAAGAATCAACCTCATCAGAAATAAAAATTTCTCTTCAACAATAGATGGCACCTGTTTTCACTCGACTCAAATTGACAAAAAAATTAAATTAAATGATATCCACCCTGCGAATTTTAACATAAAGACAAATAATTTCATATTCATTAAACAAGCTAGATTAACAAGAAAAATAAACATATTTACAGATGGATCCAAGAAGGCTGATGGAACGGGTGCTGCAATTGTTCAATATGAAGATGGCATAATTACATCAGCCACACAATTGAAACTTAGTTCTTACAACACAGTATTCCAGGCGGAAGCAATAGCACTAAAGGAAGCCATCACTCACGCCATAAAACAAAAAATCGCAAGCCAAACTACAATATGGTCAGACAGCCTATCAACAATAATAGCACTTAAGAATTATAATACCACTCATCAGATTATACAAGACATCCAAAATATGCTTAATAATACTAATGACCTTCAAATCTCATGGATTAAAGCACATAACAACAGCGATGGAAACGAACAAGCAGATAATTTAGCTAAAGAGGCAATTAATACGGGTCAATTTTTTAAAATCAAAGTTCCACACTCATTTATTAAGTTTAAAGCTAAAGCTCAAATTAAAAAGGACTGGCAACACTACTGGCATCATCACAAACCGAAATCAGGCACATTAATCAGAGAAATTTTTCCAGATGTCTCATTTAAACCTTTGGAATGGAATAGGCAGCTAATCCTCTTCTTTACAGAGCATGGCCCCTTTAAAGCATATCTAAAGCGATTCTGCCTGGCAACTGACAATACATGTGCCTGTGGAGGAGTAGGAACAGTGTGGCATTATGCAATAGAATGTCCGCTTACCACATCCTACCACTTTAAACAACCGAAGCTAGAATTCCTCATAGCCTGGAAGAGATCCATCTGTAAGAATACAAAATCGAAACAGAAGGCAACCAACCTCATTAATTTTCTAGAAGAATACGAGGAAATTCTGAAATAATTTTCCTGAAAAAATGACAAAATTATGCAATATTGAGCAACAACCACAACTAAACTTGGCCAATTAGCTCTGGATACTTTTTAATCAAATGCCCTAACAAATAGAATAATCGCTTCTTTTTTCCTTTTTTTTCATATTTCTTTTTATTTTCTTCTCTTTTTTGTTTCTATTTGCTATTTTTTCCTCTCTTTTTTCTATCTGTCTCGTCCTCCAACCTTAACCATTAACCGATAAATGCCCTTTTAGGGGCATAGGCGCGGGGTTAAATGTTGGTGTGTGTGTGTGGTTGGTAGGGCACTGGGCCCATGTCCAAGTGTTCGATCTCCGACTGCCGAAGACTCTCCGTCAAGTAAATGGTGACTGATGCATGTTAAATCTGTCGAGTCGCAAAGTCCTCCATGTTCCCTTAACAAATCATACTTCTGGGAGTAATGATCCAGGAGTTTCCTTGTCTTCAGGACGGGTTCAAAATGACAAGGCTACGGAGTTGAGCCTTAGTAGACGTAAACTCAAAATTGGGTCAGCTTTTCCACGACGGTTATTAAAAAAAGAAGGAACTAAGAAAGCTATCGAAATCTGGGGAATCACTAATGAATGAGGAAGGTGATATAAAAATTACATACAGAATTTTGATTGCCTGAGGAAATAGTTTTCATAATCCTCGTCACTTCTTTTTTGTTTCCTGCGATAATCAAAGGTTAGACATCGATAAGAAATTTTTTTTTCTTTCTTGCTTAAATAATTTTAATCAATCCTTAATGTGTCCTTTATACAATAAAACTTCTTCGGAGCGTTCTACAGTAAAATAGTCGTTAATGGAGATGGGTCGTTCTTAGAGGTTACCTGCATTAACTTTAAAATTGTTATCGAAAGTGCAAAATTTTTGCTAACAATTGCTATCTAGTCAGTGTCATTTTTTTGGCCTTGAAATGCCCCTTCTCCATGTCCCTTCTGTTAGCGTCATAAAGAAACGTATCAATGTGTAAAATTTAGCACTTGACTTGAAAATTCACAACTCCAAATTTATTAAAATATACTAAAGCAACTCTTAAACTTGTTTTAATCTTAACAAATCAAAATGAGCAGGGAAAAAGCGGTATAATTTATTAAACTCTCATTATAAAATTTCAAAACTCCTTGAGGTAACGAGATGTTTGCATACCAAAAGACCAGAATATGCAATATCGCAAATTTTGTTACCTAAATAACACTATCAAATTGATAGCAATGAAGATCCTACCTCATCAGTAATGCACTATTAAGTACCAGTTTTAGTATTTAAGGTAACGTGTACTGTTCCAAATAAAAAAAAAATATTTATCTGACAATTCAGAATCTGCTGTGTGTAATCATCGCTAACATTATTTAAAACCCTTAAAGCTTAAGACTCGCTGTCGCGTCATGCAACCGTATTTTTCAAAAAATTTTTTCGCCCTAGTCATTGTGTACCTCAATTGAAACATGTTGTATGTTTGTCGTGTTAATACTACACAATTTAATCTGTCTTATTTTTATCTACGTGTTTATAATTGTGTTATGATAAATTACACTAAACGTATCTAAATTTATAATTTTTCAAGCATTTATGTAGTATCTATAGGCAATAACAACTCTATGTATTCTATTAATTTAAAAAATGAGAACTACATCAAATTTAATAGCGAAACTATTAAGAAAAATTTAAATAAAATAAACATAACTGCTTAGTAATTAAGTTTTTAAATACTTATCTGCAGTTAGAACTTATTATACTCATTCTCACCTACAATGAATTTGGTAGGAAATTTGGTAGTAACAAATATTTCAACTTGTCAGGTGATTTCTTACGATAAACAAGAAATTAAATTTCTAATAAAATATATTTATAAATGGGCTTCTAGAAAACTAGTCCTGTTTTTAATCTTATTTCTCTGCCGAGTTTATTTGCATAACGAAAAGCTTTAAATGGATATGCCTCAATTTGCTTAATTTCACCTCTTAACCATGTATAGCTGTTTTGATACATATTCAGTGCTCAAAAGTATCGGTTCAATCAAAAATTTCAACGTTGAACAATATGATTCGATTAGTTTGATAAAAGGATATTTTAAAAATGTGAAAAAGCATCAGTGCTGACACACTATCTGCCCATAGTTTCATAAAGTAAATAAAATTAATTTTTTTTTTTAATTTCCTTTTTTTTTAATGTAAATATGGCGGGATGAGCAAATTTAAAGCAGTTCGAGTTTAAGGAATTTTGTTATGCATTCATATTTTTGAATACTTTATTTCTGGTTAATTACTAACATACGACTAACTATAACATATATTTTAGTCACAAACTAACATTGATTTATTGACTCGGTAGCTGAATAAGTTTAAACAATGAGGCATAATGACGCGTACATATTAAAAATTTTTAACGATTTTTAAAAATTTACGAGATACGAATTTTTTGTGTGAGGTAATGAAATTATGCAGTGTCGCATAATTTTCTGTTATTTTTGAAGTAATACAATAGTAAAATTCTCGCGAAAAAAAAGTTGAGAAATATTTTGGAAACTAATTTTAATAAAATTCAGCTTTGTTCGAATTTTTGAATTTCTGATTCGGATAAAATGTTACCAGTAAATTCGTGGACTGCGAAGTTTTAAAAACGTGGATCTGTTTTAATAAGCATTTACAAAGTGAGATTGAAACTTGTATTTTTAAACTAAAACAAGGTCATAACTCGGTAGACAATTTTAAAAAAACTAGTTATTTCTAGTATGACTGGAGAGCTTAGGCTACTTTATACCAAAGGAAACTAAAATTTAATGAAATTTTAAAAAAAACCTAAAAATTAAACTTGATCGCTTTAATTTTGAAAATCTTTTCTTAATTTTAATTTTGAAACACACCCTAAAAGTTAGCCTGAAACTGTCTCCTATCTTAGTTTATGCACCTTTTTTAAATACATTTTCCTGTAATTGTCCCTTCTCTTAAAAACTTCTTTTTGTGATATTTCTGAGGAATAAATTGTAACTAAAGGGTAACGTGTGAAATTCATCACAGTATAATATTTCACTTCATCCAATGTTACATTAGTCAAATACTTACGTGAAAGTGAATTGTTAAATGATGGTCTCTTGTGCGTAATTCGGGGTAGAAAAGTTAATTGATTACAAAATTTGATCAAAAATAAACTTATTAAAAAGACGTATTGCTGATTTTTTTCTCAGACTAACTCTTATGCCTAGTTAGTTTATTACAAGCGATGATAGTGGATGCACGGATCCAGAATGATGGGCGAAGTTAAGTGATTTTTGGTCGACGAAGTGACGTAAAATACCTTAATTACCAATTTAAACTAGTTTTCAGAGCGAAACAATACAGAATTGATTAGCGGGCACATGAAAAAAAATGATAGTGAAAAGCAATAAATCTTAAACTTCAGGCAAAGTTTCGAACCAGCAAGCCACAATATCGATGACTTTTTGCTAATTTTAGATCTCAAAACGCAAAGGTACTCGCAGACTTTAGTCAGATGACTATGCTGAAACAAGTTTAAGATTTTCTGCGCAATTTTGGGATATTGTTCTGTAACAGAAAGTGTGTATAAGTGAAGCGAAAAGTTCTGTAACATCTGGACAAGCGTGAAGCCCTATGAGGAGGTGGTGGACGGCCGTTCTGCTTCTTCATGGTGTTTCACACTCGTTCAGCCGTTTCGGAACTTCTCGGTTCACTTTTGTACGCATTGCTGCGAGAAAAGTGTTCTTATATTGCGTACGAAGCCTGAAAGTCTCTGCACATCGAATTTCTATTTGTTAATTTTACTGTAACGCTATTTAACTTAAGTGTACCAACTTGCAATAATGCATTGCTTACTTCGGGATATAGTCAATGAGGAAATTCATACAGTTTGATAAATAGCAACTCTAGTTTTAATTCTCGCTATGACTGCCACTATTCGTGTTATTTTTGTTGTCAAAATGCTTCCTTATTGCAGTCCTGATAACCATTGTGGCTAAATTCCCGCTGTAATACGGGTAGACTTCAAGAGCGTTCTCTCTTGTATACTAAACAAGTTTCATTGAAAATTGTTCGACTAAGTGACTCAAAATTATAGGTTAGAGAGGTCCTGTATCTGGAGCCGAGAAATCCGCAGTATGAATCTCTGTTCTAACCAGTTTTTCAACATCCTGGAAAGTATTCTAACGCATTTTAAAACTTTTATAAGCCATTTAAGGATAACGCATGCTAACTGTTAGGCATAATGCAATGAGGAACTTTGTGCAGAACTATACAGGATCCTTAACTTGACATTAAACTAATATAAAACTAGAAAAGTGGGTACTAGAAAAATTAGTTCCCGATGGTAGAGATTACTTAAAAATAGATTTCTTACAAAATTAATCATAACAGAATATCCCATAGTCTGATTAACGAATATGTTTTTTAATAATTTCTAATATAGGTCATAAATCACAACGCCCTAAATTATAGAATTTACTTTATTACTGAGTTTACCTTTAAGTTAGATGACAAAATTGAAACGTGAATTTAATATTACATCAAAAGTCTATTTAAATTTATTCGAAAATTTAAAACCATTGGAGTTGTGAGTGTTTTAACTTAGTATTACTACAAGATTTATTCAACTTATATTTATTACTATTTTAAAATGTATTTCTTGAGGAAATAATTTAAATCTTTCAGCGTGTATATGTTTCTAATAAATTGAAATAAATATTTTTAGTATGTGTTTACGTGTTTTAAAAATTAATAGTCAACGCATTAACGTATGACTTAAATGTTGCCAATTTATGATTCCGAAAATCTGAGTTCGGTGCTACGTAAAGCAAATGTAGAGTGACTGAAATGAATATTTCAAAAGTTCGCGAGCGCATATTTTTAAACAGATTAAGTTCTTGTAATTGTATCTTGGTGTTTTCTCATTCCAGTGCAGAACAACAAATATAGGTTCTTAGTCGGAGAAGTCGACTCAAGTTTTTATCAGAAATTTTTGCCAATTTGAAAAAATGCCGAAACAATCAACTAGGTAATGTATAAACTAAATTTATTCATTTTCAAATCTTTTTAACAGTAAAATTTTGAACTATTTTTCTTATTCTCATAGTAGGTTGCGATTGCGCTTGATACTTTAAGAATTATTGAGATTGTTAACAATAAGCTTGTTTAATGATTAAAACTTGTATGTTCAAGTATTGTATGAAGAGCAGATTTTGTAAATTTCAAAAGAATTATTTTGTAATCTTTAAATTCATTTGCGTTTAATCGACGCTGAACATTGTTATAACAGACGAGAAATATTCTGTGCAAATTTAAACTCTGTGAAATGTTATAGACAATACGAAATCGTGGTTATAGTATAATACAAAGTGTTAAACTATTTTTTGGAATCGCTAACAGTTTGAGCTGCTTTAAGTTCTACTTTATGAAATAAAAGTTCTACGAGATTCTATTTTTCTACGTTTAGGTGTAGGTTCAACTTTAAAAATATTTCCGCTCGAAGCATATCAACATGGTAATGTCAGTAGTAGAAGAGCGCCATAAGCATTTCATCCGTCTCCGTAAATTTTGAGACACTAAATCGAAGTTGCAGCTGTAGCACTATAGTTCTAGAGAACAAAATTTAAATCTGGTTGCACGTAATTATCAATGAACTTCAATTTAAAGACAGCTCTATGAAAAACAGCCAGTATTAGAGCGGTTATAGTCGATGATATTACAGGTCTTAGCTATTTGGGGATATCTATCTGCAGCATAAGTGTGCAAGTGTGAATTGGAAGATTCGGAATGTTCTAGACAAGTGTGGAATATGACGTGGAAGTGGTAGACGGCCGTTCTGCTTTCTCGTCATGCTTCACACTCGTCCAGCCGTTTCGGAACTTCTCGATTCACTCATGCACTCTTTTGTAGTAGATGAGTATCCTCGTGCTGTGTAGAAACCTTAAATCTTTAACTGTAGCGTCTATTGATTTAAGAACTTGAAACAAGTTATTACTTTTTGATATGTGTTCTTTCGACATAGACAGAATAATTAAGATGAGTTCCCTTTTGATTTCTTTCGCTATATTGATCATGTGTTCAACAGAACTCTAACGTTATTTAATTACAGTAAAAATTAGATTAATAGTAGTAAGTCTTCAGAATTTATAAGCCAGCTGAAAGAGAAAAAATGCGGTCTAAAAATTGTAAGTAAATAATCTCTTCCGAAATTTAAAATTTTTCCCTGCCTTTTTAATTTTTATAATTTAATTTAAAGTAAAAAGTAATACTAGTTTATCAAAATTGAGTCTAAAGTTTAATAAATTTAAAAAATAAACACTAAATATGCACAAATCTGCTTTTCATATATAAATTTTCAAGAACTAATGAATGGTTTCAATTTCAAAAGAAATTTCTTAATTCTGAAGTAAAAACGTTTTGAAATGTTTAAATTCTGTTTTCTTTTATGAGATGCAAGTTTTAGAATGACAAAATTAGTTAATTTCAATTAAAAATTTATTCATTCAGGCTTAATAATTAAGGCTCATTCTTTATGTATTTATGCATATTTTAACAAGGAGAATTTTCAATCTATTCCTACATTATGCAATTAATATCCAGTTTGCTGGTTGATACCTCTATGTACTCTTTAAGAAATTTATGTTAATAAATATTTCATTTGATGTAAAATTTTCAGTTGATGTAAAATTTTGTGCAAATAAAGCTGAAACTTGATGTGAAATTTTGCTTAAAATCCATTGTTAATAGAGCCTCATGTAATTAAGGAAGGTGTTTAACACTAATATGCAAATGAGAGTAACATGTAATGTCAAGATGCAGTTTTGAATATCTATATATGTATTACAAAATGTTCTTTTTTAATAAATGTGTGTTACACTAAGTGGTTAGTTTCATATTTCTTATACGCAAGATTTCTATTTATTCCAGACTGAAGTGAGTTTAGTTTTAAATTACCACTTTAGAGGCAGAAAGAGTTTGGGTCAATTTATCTTTAGGCTTTACTTAGAATTTACAAGATGGAAATCGTAGGATAATAGTTGGATTTCTCTAATTACTTTATGGATAGTTATAGCTATGAATAGTTAGTCAAAATAAATCTAGATTTAATCGGAACAGAATTGAGTTTGACGTTGGAACATACGTTTTGAAAATATTTAGAGATCCTTTCATATTTGCCAACATTTACGCTATTTAAAGAAGTGTTTTCCTAGTCTTGGTGAGAAATCAAATTCAATTAACTAGACATAAATTGCAACATTTTCATCATTATCAAGAATGAAATATTTTTAACCTATATAAAAACTATTTTGAATGTTTTTATATAAAAACTATTTTGAATGTTTTTATATAAAAACTATTTTGAATGTTAAGAATTAAATCCTAAATTAAATTATATGTCTTACCTCTTTCGAAACCCAGTGTAACCCCCAAAAGTGTTCTTTGCCTTTTGACGCAGAATTTCAATTAAACAATTTTTTAAATTTTCGTATTTCCTAATAAGGTCAAAATAGTGAAAATTAATTTAGAATTTTAATTTATGATTATGAAATACAGATTCCGGTGTCTTTTATTTTTCTACGGTGTTTTGCCTCATTGTCTACTGCATAGATGCTGAATATTTCTCTCTAAGTGTAACGTTTAGTACTGTATAGTTTTTGTTGTAAAATTCCTTTACCCTTCTATTGGGAAAATCAGATTTCTGATTCTTGAAAAGATCAAAAGTAACTCGGAACTATTTAATGTCTTTAACTATTCAAAAAGAAGTGGGGAAAAATTTTTCATCCACACTCTTTACTCTTCAAAATTAAAAAAACATTCCCAGGAGAAAATGCGTATTACAGCCCTACCAATTGCCAATTATTAAATTGCCTTGATCATTTTATGGGCCAGGGCTCTTACGTCATTTTTTTTTTTGAAAATGTTATACAACAAATAGATGGTTCTGTAAATATATATCTATACATAAATTACATAAACAATTAACTAAATGTTCTGGGAAAACAGATGCATTAAGCTCTGAATTGGGATGTCTCTTGTTGACATTTACTTGGTCATTTCGTCAAGAGATTTTTGCTGAAACAAGCGCTTCAAACACTCTTTTTAAATTTTTTTAGATCGTTGATCATTGATTTTTTAAATAGCATTATTTAAATTAACTATTTTTAATTCAAGCATAAATTTTTTGTCAACTCAAATTTTTATAAAAAGAATTACATTTAATTTAATAAAAAATCTCTTTTAATTGAGTAAAAAAAACTGTAAACATTGTTTCGTTGATAACAGCTGAAAATATGTTGTCATTTAAAGTACTTTAGTTTAAATTAGTCACTGTTTTTCAATCAATACAAAATAAAGTTCTTTGAAATTAAAAAAATTTTTTTTTCGTTGTTTTGATAATTCTTTCTACTTTTACGAGTGATTTTCTAATGACGATTCTTTGAAATCAGCACCACCTTTATTTAATTGAAATGAAATTAATATCAAGTCTTTTGCTTTCATTGATAAAAGAAGTGGTAGATGCTGCTGTTCTGTTTTATATATTTGAGAAATCTGCTTTGAAATTTATTCTTTACTCATATGATTACCACATATGTAGAGCACAGCTGAAACCTCAAATCTCTTACACCTTTATTTCCTCTTATTTGAAATAAACTTTATAAAATATCCTTTTTTACACCAACAATAATTCATCTGAACAAAAGTAATTTTTTAGCTTAATACATAACATTAACTTCAACTTATTAATCGATTAAAATAACAAAAAATATTTCTAATCGAACAAATAAAATAACGAAAAATATTTTTAATACAAAAGTTTCATTAAAAAATTCATAAAATTTTATTATCAGTAATAAAAGCTGCTCTAATTAGGAAAAAAAAAACAATATATTTTTAAGAATGGGATATTTTGTTTTCTTAATATTTAAGGGAAGGTAACGTTTAGCATGTTTTATGTATTTGTTTTTTAAATTGAAATCCTGTAGGACAGTTAAAGTAATTATTTTGCATTAAGAAACTTTTGAGAACTTTTTTCATGAATAATTTTTCCGAGTTCAAAGTATTCATTTTTGAAAATTTTAAAACGGAAATTATAAATACTGCTGATAGAGGAAAAAAAATTATCCAACCATCAAGTTACAATTCATTATTTATTTTAAAATGCGAACATTTCTGTTTATTAATAAAATAATATTAATTTCCCTTTTAAACTTAATAATTTCGATTTAAAACCAAGAAAATTAAAGTGGAAAAATTTGAGAAATCATATAATATTTAAGATTAAAAAACTTTTCACTTTTTTATTTCTTTTCCTACAGTTTTGAGACTTATATTTTTTTCAATTATGAAGATACTTTTTTATTATTATAACCAATGTTTTAGATATTCATTGAAATATTTTTCTTTCCAAAGTTATTCCATTTTTCTGCTTAGAAATAAAAAGAAATTAAAATTGTCAAGAAAAACTTTTAAATATACTTTTTTTTTTAATTAACATAAAAGCTTTATGACTTTTACTCAAAATTCCGCTTTGAAATATTAAAAATTAAATAAATAAAATCAGTCTTGGGTCATAACTGTTTTGCCATAATTGTTTTGTCATTATATTATATTACAACCCGACATCATAAATACGTATATTTACATGTCATGCTGTCTAATCAGAAGCTGCAACAGGCAAATTATTCTAGAATTAATTCTTTTCGAAACATAGGCTATATTTATTAGGACCCCGAACATAATTGGAAGAAAGCAAGAGTGAAAAGCATGAGTAATTTTTATTTTTTTGTAACTCTGAGTGAAATACCCTCTTTGAGATATTGTAAGCTGGTAACATTGATGTTTTACACTTCCATGTGCAGTTCCAATATCAAAGTGCGAATGCGTAAATAGGAATTTGCTTAAAAATAAATAAATAAATAAATAAAAATGTTTTTAAGGTGCAAAAGTAACTTTTTCGATTTTTTTCCTTCTTTGCTCTTATTCAACATTCTTATATTCAGAATTTGTCCCGCAGTGGACTGATCGTAAAGACACGGTTCAAAGCAGATCGCCGAAGCCAAGCATCACTGGCTGTGTGCGGGTAGGTGATTACTTGGATCAGTCTGCGTAGGGACCGAGGGTGTGCGGCATGGGTCCTCGCTAAACTGTTCTACCGTAAAGTGCTCGACTTCGCGTGCAGGTCGTTGGGCTACCGTCGCCTATAGGCCATTGCGCAGCTCTAGTGCGACTTAAATGAACAACTACAACAGCGATATATTCAGAATTTCAACGAAAAGTGACAATACGTTATAAGAAATACGATTTTTTTACCTATTCGAAAATCAACTTTTTTGGTGTACTTTCAATTGGCATGCATTGAGCATAAACGTGTTCGTGGGGATAGTATAGACACATGATGGTGGGACCGGTTAGGATGTACTCATACTGACATCATTCATTGGCCAATGGAAGAAATATTAATCGGACACAAATGAAATATCTTCAATGTTATTTATTTTCTGAATTAGAATGATTTTGTAGAATACCTTGTACTTTTACAATTGGTGGTTTAAATTTCAAGTTACAAATATAGCACAAAAACTTTATATTAATTCACTCTTTAATGGGTCCCGCAGTGGACTGATCGCTAAGACACGGTTCCCAGCAGATCACCCAAGTCAAGCATCACTGGCTGCGGTCAGTGTGCGGGTGGGTGACCACTTGGATCAGTCTGCGTAGGGACCGAGGGGGTGCGATATGGGTCCTCGTTAAACAGTGCTACCGTAAAGTGTTCGACTTCGCGCGCAGGTCGTCTTGCTACCAAAGCGGGGGTGCCATCCCCTCTGCAGAGGATCAAAATTGTGATGGCGTGTCTTCGGATCATCCTCAGGGATGTTTCCCAGACCGTCGCCAATAGCTCATTGTGCAGCTCTAGTGCGATGTAAATGAACTACAACAACATTCTTTAATGGTTTTAAGAAAATTCAAATATATTTCATCAAGCTTGTGAAAAGAAAAAAATTCTATATTGAATTGAAGAAGAATTTTCGTCACACAGTTAACTAAAACAGAACGAACCGTCTTCTCTTAAGCGAGTTGTTTCTATTGCTGCGGTGAGGAAGAAAATCGCTTTCCATTCGGAATATTCCATCAACTGTGGTTATTAAAATTGATTCAGAATAAAATTTGTGCGGTTCTTTTAAATAAATCAAATTGAATAATATTTTCCATATCTAGTGTATTCATTTCATGCCAAAATATCTTTCTTTGGTACAGTGAAATTCTCTACAACAGTTAAAATATGACGATTCTGATTCTCCAATCAAGCTCATGTTAAAACTGATTCCGCTTTAGATACGCATTTATGAGTTGTAATAAGTGCTTAAGTCGTCAAAGTTTGCCTAAGTGTAGATGGGATTGTGTAGATAAAAACGTCCCTTTTTTGTCTAAAAAATATATTATGGAAAAACTAAACAATCTTGTTATTTCGGATATGCCAGAATGCAGTCATACATTCAAATTATTGTTAAAAAAATACTGAAAGGGTAACAGATTCTAATGTTGTTGTTGACGTATGCCAGTTAAGGCAGTTCTTGTTTTACACTGGCAACGACTTCTGCCACACCCATACGTCACACCAGTTTATAGGACAGACCCATTCATTCATCCACAGATCGTAATTTTGACCTGAATCAGAGAACGACCTATCTCCATCTCAGTACCATCAGAGCTATTGATTTGTTATGGGAACATGGAGGACTTTGTGACTCGACAGATTTAACGTGCATCAGTCACCATTTACTACACGGGGAGTCTTCGGCCGGCGGGGTTCGAACCCACGAACTTTCGGACATGGGCCCAGCGCCCTAGCGACCAGGCTATCCCTACCCAACAGATTCTATCAAAAAAAATTTTTTTGTAAAATTAGTAAAAAGTGTTCTCTTTAGCTCCACTCTCCCCATACCTTGATGAGTAATGATCCTTTGCTTATGACTTCTTATGTAATAACTTATATTTTAATATAACTATTATATTTTAAGTTTAATGCTTTCATTGCTCACAGGCAATATAAGCACCAGTTTAACGTACTTTAGAATCAATATAACAGTGTAAATATTAACTGAAAATGTCTGAAATATTGCTAAGTTTGAAGAGAAAAATAACGAGAAGTAAATACATTTCAGAATGGAATGAATCAGCTCCAAATGTTATTATTTTTCTTCAATTTAGCTATCCAATTTTTGCTCAAATGGTAACCATGTTAAACGCAGACAGAGCTATAATTTCATCCAAGTCTTATTCTTATATTAAATCCCTTTTTTGATGTTATGAATCCCTTGAAAAACAGTTTGCAACACCTGACTGTTAACTCTTAACAGCAAAGTAATGGAAACAGGAAACAGCAGTAAAATCTTTACTGTTATCTGAATTAATACTGGGCCAACAATCAGCTGATCAGCCCGCTTCTCGAAATTTAATATTTTTGAATACAGGGACTATCTAACCTTCATGGAGAACTTCTTGATGAAACTAATCCGTTACATGAAGAGGAAAACCACGAAATCCTCCCAGGGTTATCCCGATGACAAAGGGATTATAATCCATGATCCGTCTACCACTGAGCATATTCTACGTCAGCACTGTGGTCGGTGCTTGTTAAGCTATTATTGAAGCTAGGGATGCTTAACTAATTGAGGTAAAAGGAAAATAATACACTTATGTGGGTACTAAAGCAAACACGCTTTTATTTAAAACCCACCGAAAACTATATGAATCAAAAGTTGCACAGGATGCAGCTGCTTTATATTTTCAGAACTTTATTTTTTTTTTAAAAAAGTGTACCACTATTCATAGAAAGTTAGACTAAAATATTTTAGTATTAAGAAAACCTTTAGAAATGAACTACAAAAGCTACTACGGGGATTGTTATCTTTTACAGCTTCTGTGAGAAATTATAACTAGACTTAATCATTAAATGCATTGTGACTCTGTTTAATGTTTCCGCAGAACTCACATCTGAAACAGTTAATTTCTGCGCCACACTAGAGAAAAATAAATGGAGATAAATTAATTATGACGAAAATTTCATTCAGCCAGCCTTAAAATAATAAAAAGTGTTGTTCAACTAAAGTTCATTCTAATATCCGATTGAATATACCCACAGACTGAATATGATAGTTACCTGGCAATTTTGCATGAATGTAATTCAATATTTTTCAAAATCAATT
The DNA here is from genome assembly GCF_982258835.1 of Parasteatoda tepidariorum. Lineage (NCBI taxonomy): Eukaryota > Metazoa > Arthropoda > Arachnida > Araneae > Theridiidae > Parasteatoda > Parasteatoda tepidariorum. The sequence goes on from NC_141756.1 coordinate 125,051,485, forward strand.
AAGGCAAATTTGTAGTCGTAATTGATTTTGTATTCATATTTAATCGTTATTTTATTCGTAATTACATTTTCAACTTGCATATCTCCTATAACAATAATTCATATTCTATATTATGATTCATTTTAAAACCTAATGTATAAGATGAAAAGTTTAACGCAATTGTTTACTTCATTTCAATACATTAATACGTTCACGCCGGGGTGACCCACCGGTGGGTCACGTTAGATTGTCTCATCGGTGTAAAAACTGGTAACAAATAAATTTCATTGTTTAGTTTTTTTCCGGGAATAATAAAAATCCATAACTACCAATTGTTTTTAACGGATGAAATTTTTATATTGAATTGCTTCTTCGCCGTGATAAATTTCCTTACAGGGAATTGTTGAGAATAGATTAACTCCTCCCGAATATTATCTAATATTGAAATAGTTCTTCTACCCGTATCTTCTCTTTGCCGTCGCTCTTTCAGGCGCAACACCCGGCGTGAACGTGTTAAAAAAACATATCATTCGTATTTGGATATAAAATATGCACTTAGTGCATTCATTGGATTTTAGAAATAGTTCTGAACTTTCTTTTTTAACTTTACGTAATTAAAAAATCAAATCTTTATATTATTTAAATTCTTAAAGAAATTTCTCGCTGCATTCTAATAAATATTCATATACATTTTTAATCTGGGCTCACGTTTCTAAATTGAATCGTCAGTTGAATTCATCAAAATCTTAAAAATAAAATCACATTATTATTTGGTGTTTCAGTTTCGTATTGCAGCATTGAAAGAAGTCTTTTATTCTTGTGCTTTTATTTCTAAATTTTTTCCCTATTACATATTGAATTTTTTCTAATTTCTTTTTAATATATTTTTTCAAAAAGAACTTACTGACTTTTCCTCCTTATGGCATATCCTTACATAACGGTAACTTTATTTACTTGAAAAATAGAATAATAATTCTTTTTTTCTTTCGTCGTTTTTCTCCTCTTACTTCAATTTTTTATTCTAAATTAAAATCGGCTAAAATTCAGAGTGGATATATTTACACTTTTTGTATCGTTACATTTAGTTAGCTAAGCATTTGTTATAGACATAATTTTTGTTTAGAAATGAATGCAGTCCAAAATTACTACAGTATTATGTAGTAGACAATTACTACATTCATGATTCATCATATTCATTATTTAAATAAATCTGAGAATCTAAAGATTATTGAAATATTTGCTATTTAACATCGCTTTAAAACCATATTTATTTATAAATTTTTTTTGTTGCTTTAAATAAAAAATTTAAAAAAAATGAATAAAGAAATATAAAAAATAAATTTGATACTACTTAGGCAATAAAATTGTTTTGTATAATTTATTATCCAAAATATTGAGAGTTATTTTATGAAAGCAAAGGTTTCATTTGACGAACATACGGCCTAATTTTGTTATTTTTATTTAATATTATAACCGTCGTCGAACAGCCGATCCAATTTTTGGTTTTACGACTACTAATGTCCAACTACGTAGCCTTGTCATTTTGAACCCAATCCAGAAGACAAGGGAACTCCTGGATCAAATATTGGGAGAAGTTTGCCTTCGTGGAGGACATTTTTGATGGAACTAACCTGCATTTGCGTTACATGGAGAGAAAGACCACTAGAACCTCCCACGGTTAGCCTGACGGTAAAGGGACTCTAACCCATGATCCGTCTACCACTGATTATATTTCACGTCAGCACTGTGGTCGGTGCAAGCCGGATGCGGATTCATATCGACCAGCCATCGGTGGGATTCGAACCCGGTTCACATCATTATAAGGCGAACGCGGTATCCCCTGAGCCATCACGGCGAACATAATTTTGTTATTGTAGCTGCTAAAATTTTCCAGTAAGTAAGGTCTGAAACTCCATTTCTCTGAAATTTTGTCAAGACGTGTTACACAAAGAGTATAACGCCGGGATAGCCTGATTGGTAGGGCACTGGACACATGTTCAAGAGTTCGCGAGTGCGATCCCAGGGCGGCTGAAGACTCCCCGTGTAGTAAATGGTGACTGATGCACGTTAAATCTGTCGAATCGCAAAGTCCTCCATGTTCCTATAACAAATCAGTACCTCTGGAGGTACTGATCCAGGAGTTTCCTTGTCTTCTGGATGGGTTCAAAATTACAGGGCTACGGAGTTGGACATTGGTAGTCGTAAATCCTGAATTGGGTCGGCCGTTCAAAGACGGATATAAAAAAAAGTTTGTTTAATTATACTGAATATCCATTTGTTGTACGCGATGAGAAAAAAAAACCCCATAAATTTATCAGTACTGAACAACACTACAAAATCGTGTACAAAGCATTCAGTTAAATACTGTCACAAATAATAAAGATAAAATAATTTCAAACTTTTTTACTGATTGATTCTCATTTGTTGTCCTCGTTGGTGGCTTTACGTTATTAGATGAAGCAGATCACATTTTTAGCAGTTCATCCCATCCAATATAAGTACTAACTGTAGCATAATGCTCAAGGAAACTCATGCTATTTAAAATGTTCTACCGTAAAGCTCCTGTACTTGTAGCGGGGCCAAAAGAAACCCATCATAAGAATATGCACAGTATGGGTGCAGCTGTGATTGGGATTTATTCTAAACTACCTATATTTGGTACCTATTACCATGATGAGACGAAATTAAGCATCATTGGTTTCAGTAATACTGAGGGGATTTTTTACTGTAACGAATAATTGCATTTTTTCCATTAATTATGCTTTTTAATTCATTTTTTTAAAATTTCAATTAGTACTTGTAGTGTGTCTACCACTACACTAATGTAATTCCGAATCACTAGTATATAAGACACGTTAACTCGATTTTATTCCTTTTTGATAGATCCCCACATTGGCCACCTTTGGACGTGATTTAAACATGCCTATCTTGACAGAAACTCCTACTTCGATATGAACACTCCTTTTCATAGATGAAGGTGGACATTGTCGCTATTTTCTCTCCCCCCCCAGGTGGTCAGAAAGCAGTTATGCTTTTTCTAGCACAGACCTCCAGATATTTATGCACTCTAGCTAGTCGGGCAATGGTCAAATTTTTTATTGATATCTTTATTGGTCAGGAAACGATTGAAATGTCATCCGGCATTGTGAGAGATTTAGCTAGTCAAAAACTGGCAACAGATGTGGGTTAATAAAAACTTAGGGGGAGGGAGGAATGTGAAGGAAATATTACAATTAACACTCAAACCTCAATGCTTCATTGCTTACTTTTGTAAATTTTACTCTTCTACAACATTTTTGTTACTATTTAATGTGCTGTCAGTGGCGTATTTTTGGGGAGAGTTTGGGGGACAAAACCCGTCCGAAATAATTTATAGTACTTGATTAATGAATTATTGTTTTGTAAGTAGGATATAGACATAAAAACGTTTAGAATATATATAATATATATATATATATATATATATATATATGAAATGAATAATAAAATGAATAATAATAATATTGAAAAAAAAAATAATAATGAATAAAAAAAATGAATAATACAAAATTAATAATAAAACAAAGAAAATTTATAGAGATATGAAAAAAAGGGGGTGGGAAATAATAAGTAAAAAAAATAAACAACATTTTATTAAAAAAAAAAATGAAATGTTAATTAAAAAACCGGAAAAAAAGTCGGAAAAAAAAGATATAATCTTTTCTTCAGCCCACACGATTATATCCGCAAAACAGAGTGCTTTCTGATATTGTATCAATAAAGCCAAAGCAAAATATATTAATACAATAGTGTGAGGAGCACTCAAAATTTTTTTTTTATAAAATAACTACATAAAAATAGATCATAAAAAGTAAAAATAACATGTAAAAACAGATAATAAAATAAAATAAAAAGAAAAAACATTAAAAAGGGGGGACTATAAAGCGAGTAGCAAAATCATAACAACTTACATGGACGGATATTTTTCAGGAATGATTTACAAATGTTTTCGCAGAAAGATTGCCAGATTACAAAATATGAAAACAAAAGCGCAAATTGAGAAAAGCACTGCTTTTTACTTAGTTGAATATTTCAAATTTTGTGGTGACTAAACAGCATTTGCGGGAAGTTTTATGTTTCTGTTGGAAGAAAAGTGCAGTTGAAGCTCATCGAATGCTTGTGGAAGTTTATTTTGACAATGCTCCAACTGTTAAATCACGTAGGGCAGCTTATGATCCCAAACTTATGATTTTTGTGTACCCTTTCTAAATTTTTCGTAACGCTGTGTACCCTAATAAAAAAATTAATGTATTTTTTACTATAAAAAAATTACTACTGACTTTTGTCAGTACTAATTATTAACTGTTAACTCAGTAAAAAATAGCCAATAGAAAAATACTTAATTGTAAATTTTCATGGTGAGCTTTTTTTTAAATAAAATTTTTTTGAAATGTTCTTTTGTTGTAAGATATTCGCATAAGAATGCGTACCCCCGCTAAACTGTTCCCGTACCCCTGGGGATACGCGTACCACACTTTGGGAAACACGGACGTAGGGAATGGTTTCGACGTTTCAAGAATGGGGAATGGTGTTGAATGGTGCTACAACCTGGCGATTCCATTACGGGCGATCGGTATGGGCTATAGTTGATTTGTTTGAGCTGTGAATTACGAGAAAACGGCCGAATTCGAGCAAAGACATGACAAAGTTATTCTTCTGCATTATAATGGTCGGCCTCATGTCTCAAAAATCGTAAAAAATTGTTTGGAAATGCTCAAGTGGGATATTTTACCTCACCAGCCGTATTCGTCGGACATTGCTCCTTCTGATTACTGGTTGCTCTGACGGATGCAGCACGATTTGGCAGGTCACCGGTTCACTTCTTCCGCAGAAATCGAAAATTATCTCCTAACTTGGATCGCCTCAAAACACGAGACATTTTTTCGAGATGGAATTCGAAAATTGCCCGAGAGGAGGGTAAAAGTAGTAACCAGCGAAGGACAATACTTTGATTAATCTGTTCATTCATTTTGTTCTGAAATAAATGTATTTTTGACCACAAAAAAAACTGACAGAACTAATTTGTACTCGCAATATATATATATATATATATATATATATATATATATATATATATATATATATATATATATATATATATATATATATATATATATATATATATATATATATATATATATATATATATATATATAAATAGGACCGGGATATCCTGCTTGGCAGGACTCTGGACTCTCGTGCGAGAGAACGGGAGTTTGAATCCAACCGGCCGTAAACTCCCCTTGTAGAAAATGGTGACTGGTGCATGTTAAATCTGTCGGGTCACAAAGTCCTCCTTGTTCCCATAACAAATTATGCCTCTTGGGGTACTTCATTTGAGATGAATCATTCTCTGGTTCAGGTCAAAATTACAATCTGTGGATGTATGAATGGGTCAGCCCTATAAACGGGTGTGACGTATGGGTGTGGCAGAAGTCGAATTCTCGGCCATAGATGGCGCCACATAGAAACAAGCGTAATTTGTCTCAATGGATGACAGCAACAACAACAGAAGGAGATAACCCCTCTCAAACATATATGAAAATTACGCCACTTGTGGTAGATATTATGTAGAGAAATTTGGCTCCGTTCTCGCTACCCTTTTTCTGTTAGTATATTTTGTAATTTCGACTTCTTAACTTCTCAGTCCAGTGATCTAGTCAACTTCCTGATCAATTTTTTTTAAAGTTATCAAACCATGAAAAAGAAATCGATTTCAGTATTTCTTCATTACGTAGCAAGGTCAAGGGCGATAAAGAAAATAAATGAATGCTTGTCAACTGCGACGCGCAAACACCGAACAAAAATTTTTTGATTTCATATTTATTCTGTATTTCTTCACATTTCAACGGAATTTTATCACTCAATATTAAATTAAATTTCAATTTTAAATGCACATTTCGATTTTGTAGTTTTAATTAATTCATAATCTTACTATATCTAAAAATTTAATGATGGTCTCGCAGTTTTCCATTGCTGTTGGTACATATTCATTGACCGAAAAATCACATGGTAGGATCCAGTTTTCCCACATTACTCTTCATATTGCTTTGGTTGTCATCAGCATAAAATAGATAAAAGTCGTAACTGCATCGTTTCCCTATAAATATTTTTGAAACCCTAATTTAAAGGTATTTACCCGTACTGTTATTATTACATATTCAATTTTGTTTGTTTCCTAAATTAAGAGATTAAGTAGATTGTTTTTATTATTTAGAATAACGCAGGGCAGTCTTAATAGCATGCAGGACTTTCGGGCACAAAATTTTTTTAAACCCCTATAATATGCCATAGTGTTTAAAAAGAGCTTAAAAACTTTACATACATTAAATAAATCATTTTTAAGAAATGGGTAAGGTGTCTACCTCTACAAAATTCCAATTCCCTAGCATATAAGACATGTTAACTCGATTCTATGGTGGAGTACCTTTTCATAGATGAAGGTTGACATAGCCGATAACATCTCGCCCCCTATATGCAATAATTTTATCAAATTTAAACACATTTTGATTACCCTAAAATCTCAAATAAGGCATTTTTAAATTATGCATATTTTAAGAAAAAAAGAAAAATGAGAAACCAGTTGTAATCCTCAAATAATAAAATAACTAGAAAAACTATGGAAGTTAATTAAAGTAATACTATTAAATAAAGAAAATAGTATAACAAATCAAAAAAGGAATAAAAAGATATGAATTATTTTTGTGATTTGTCAAACTTTGGAATTATTAAAACATCTTTTAATGCGCATATCATCCATAACCATGTTTAGAAATTGCTGTCCCATAATGCTGTGTAATTCTTACTTCAACTAATTTTGAAAAGTGGTGGTGATCAAGCAGTTTTAGAGACATTATGACTTAGCATAAAACTTGCTCGCATTATTTTATTTTAGACTGATATTATTTTTCTTCAGGAATGCAATGATTTCTAATCATTTTAAAATTAAATATTTTTGTTTGTTTGATGTGATGTGAATTCACTTTAGCAATTAAACTCAAAATTATGTGAAAATTTAATTTTTTCTAAATTAAAAAAAAAAAATATATATTTTTATATAAAAAATATAAATAAAAAAAAATATTGTTAAAAAGATTTCTTAAAAAAATTCGCTTGGTTTAATTTTTTCTTTGGTTTAATTTTTAGTTTGGTTTAATTTGTGAATTTTTATTTGGAACTTAAAATAGATTTTGGTTGTCTTTTTAAGTTTTCTTGGTGATAAAAACAAATTGGATCAAATTTCTTGTTTATAGTAGCCCGTGCTAAGTTTTTAGTTATGTGCAATTTTTTAAAAATTTTATTGTAATTTTTAAACTTATAATATCTCGAAACAAATTTTTTATTTTTATAAAAACAATGATTAAATTTTTAAAAAAATATATATATTTTTAAAGCTCCAAATTTTTTTTTTTAAAGGTAAGAAATAAATTATTTAACAAATAAATAAAAAAGAACTCTTCAAATTTTGTTTAATCAGTTAATTTTTCCACATTTTCTTTGTGCGATGGCTTACATTGTAATTTATTTTTACTTTATTTTATTTAGCAATTCGGCTCACGATACACTCGAAAATTATTTAATCCGACCCTCAGAGGAAAACAAGTTTGACATTCTTAGGTCATTAAAAGAGAGGGTAGTGGGGACTGGGCAGGACCTTCTCCTCGGCCCTGGACTGGGGACATTATCTGACATTTCATCTGAAAGTTTCAACACGTTCTTAACGATACCAGTTTCTATACTCTACAAGACAATGAGTTCAATAAATAAATTTATTTTAATTAACAACTCACTAAAGTTCTTTTAGTCAACTAAATTTGCTGATCCCATAAATAAACTTTCATTTTCTGTCAAGAGATGGCGATAGCGTTGTGACAGTAGCAAGTCGGCATACGGTGTTTTTTATTTTTTACTTGTTTCGCTTTTCGAAATCCGGATAAGAAGATATCCTCTTATAAAGAATCGTTCCAGGTCACGAATACAGCATCAGTTCATTCGCTTGACACGTGTGACGATATGCGGTAACTTTCAGAATTTAATTCATTAAAATAATCGCGAATCGAAACTCTCTTCACTATTTTAAAGATTCTTACTTCCGTAAGTATCAATTCTGCGATTTTGTTTCTTTGCATTTTCCGAACTTGCTTCGACGTAGGTGAGGTGATCGGTATCTTTCGATGTGATGAAATCAAACTCTCATTATTTGCTTATCCCCATGCAGTTTCGTCCGCTAGTAAATCTTGCTGCTCTTTAATTTGATACATTGTGGATACAATTTAGTTAAGCCAGTTCGGCTATGATTTCTCCTTTGAAATTTACTTAGATAATTAAAATATATTGACAGGAGATATCTTGAAAGTATGTAAAACTCTTTTAAACTATCTGCATTTCATAATATATAATTTTTTAATGACATGTCTCAGCTAGTTAGTGTTGTTGAATTGAATATTATTTTTTGTCATCTTTTTTATTTCTTATGCTGTAATTGTCGTTAAATTCTATAAAGAAAATATTGTCACTGAGTATTTTTCTGTCCTACTTTAAAAAAAATCTTTTTTATTTATCCTAAAAGTCATGAAGAAGACAACATTTTTTAAAAATTTTTGATTGAATTTATTTTTAAAGTTATTTTTTTCATTCTTTTTGACTTGTCCTGGCAATTTAGCTTTTGATTCCCATTAAAACACTTTGTCTTTCTTACAACAGTTGAACGTTAAATTGTTTATAAATTGCCATTAAAATAAGTTATTACATTTAGTCTTTTAAACAAACATTTTGTACGTACTATTTCTATCCATTTATTTGGTATGTCTTACAATTTTGTGTTATACTAAAGTAAGATTTTTTTTTTACTTCCTTGTTCTTATTATTTGCTAATAAGTTGCAGATACAAATATTATTTAAGTCTTTTGTAAGTCTGAAGCTTTTTAACAAGTATTTCATACTTTTTTTATTATTCATTTATTTGGCATGGCTCAAAAATTTTATGTTGATTTTTTTTTTTACTTTCTAATTTGTTAGTAAATTACAGCTACAGCAAATAAAAATATTACATTGTTTATTGCTTTCATTGAAGTATGGTATGATGTTGATCTATATTCTATTATTTTGGATCAAAATGAAATTTTAATTCATACTTGGGAGTTACTTTTTTTTACTTATCTGCTTAAAATTTATGAATTAGCTCAATAAATTAGAAGCTTAAATTCATTTATTAAACTAGAATGAGTTTTTTTTTAAATTAAAACTTACTATATTTGGTATTATCCAAACAATAAATAAATTTAATTTCTTTGAGTTTCCTATAAATTTGTGACTAGAGTTAACATGTCTTACTTATACTAGTGAATTAGAATTACATTTTTGTAGTGGTAGATACACTACAGTTCTTTCTTTAACAAAAGAAAAAGAAACTTCATTTGATTCACAATTGTTGAATAAATTTGTACATGTGTTGAAATCAAATTGTGTTGTAATAAGTTATGAAACTAAGTTTAAGGTCTCTCATATATAAACTTAAATTCAAACTAGTAGGGTGACCTGGGGTAGTTCCAGATCAAAAAAACGCAAACATCTATTTTGTGAAAAAACTATTCAAAATAGAATTTTAATATTTACTGGAAGTTTGAGGCCATATGAGATGAGTCCAATGCCACCTTTTGTTTGAAAATCTAATAAGAATTTAAAAGATTTTAAGTTTTTAGTGATCAGGAATTACCCCTGGTCTTGATCATTTCTGGGGTAATTCCTGATCACTTCTGGGGTAATTACTGATCACCAGTTTTTATGTAAAGGGGCTGTTTAAAAATAATTATATAATGGTAATTAACAAATAAGACATCAAGATCAAACAAATAAACCAAAAAGATATGTTTAAGCAGCTAATAAAATGATTTATTTAAAAGCAAGAAGAGCGATTAACACTTTAAATTTTCAAAAATCTTTGCATCGTGCCATACATTTTAGACAATCAGCCAACTCATTCTCATGTTCTTCTGAAATATAAGAGAGTTCCCACATGGGTTACTTTTGCTGGATTTTTTAACTTCATTAAGGGAAAGTGTAAAGTTAAGTAAGGTATGTCAACAGCTCTGGCAGCAGCTCTCACACTGAAATTTTCATTTTCAATCATTAAAAGAACAGGGTGGCCACTCAAATCAGATTTCAAATTTCCCTGATTTTTCCAGGTTTTCCAGATAAAAATCTTAAAATTTCCAGGTTTTTGTTTCTTTTTTCTTGTTAAGTGAAGGATGTGTACTAGGAAAGTGTCGCTATTATAAAATATTTTATTCAAAATATTATTTTTTTAACATATCATCTTGAAAAAAATAATTTATTTTGACAATTTGGCAAGATTTTTTATTTAATTTTTAATGTTTTGGTACAAAATTTTGAATCAAAAATCATTAATGCAACAATTGTAAAGATTTGTTGACAAACATTGCGGTTAGCGATTGTAAAAAAATGTGATTGGTTGGTTTGCTGAGAAAAAAATAATTCATAGATTTCTTTGTATGGGAGTAGAAAAGCTTTCAGAAAAAGGGTGCAATATAAAGTCTATTATTATTAAATTATAATCAACTAATTTTTGGAGAATTTCATAAAGTTAAAAATACAAAAACATTTTGTCAAAATAGAAAAAAAAATTACCACCAAAGCATCGGAACAAACTTGAGCCATAAATGGACAATAACCCAAGGACAGAATTTAAAAACAGAAGCAAATTTCCTAATCCCTTTTTCTACCTCCACCAGAATCTTTCCTAAATTGCACAGTCCCATAGCGGTCAAAGGTTTCTACATTTGTTTAGCAACTGTGACAGAATTTTATGTGGCATTCTAGTTTAACAGAGCTGTAATGGAGCAAATTTTGATGCAAGCAAAGTATCGCTAAGTTGATGATATTTCAACTGTTTGGCGATACATTTCCGTTTAAAAAAAGGTGGGTATAATGGATGAAATAATTTAAATTAAGAAAATTAGTAAATAATTTAAATTGGTGAAATTAAAAAAATGATCAAAGAAAAAATTTCCAGCTTTTCTTTAAAATTCCCTGATTTTTCCAGGTTTTTATCCAAATTTCCCTGATATTTCCAGGTTTTTTTCAGTATAAAAAAAATCCCTGATAATTCCAGGTTTTCCAGGTGGGTGGCCACCCTGAAGAAATTCACTAATTTTATTTTCTAGAAGCTTAGTATCCTTTTTAGGCTTATAATTTCTCACCATATTTATACTAGGCTAATTTATAAACTTAAAAATTATTCTAACAATTATGCTAGGCTAATTTATAAGCTTAAAAATTATTCTAATGATGTACACACATAAAATTAAGATAGAAGCAAGGTAAGACAAACCAGAAATGGTGCAAATCAGAATACAGTCTTGTATAGAGTTAAAAACAAATTTTGTTATGACAGTTAAAATATATTTTATAGTTGTTCCACTTAATAAATATGAACTGTTATTTAAGAAAAGACAATTAGGTATTTATAAGCTATTTTATATACTATTTATAAGAAGAAATGACAATGATCAGGAATTACCCCAGTGATCAATAATTACCCCATCTGTAGGGGGCAACATTTGATATAGTTTCCTATAATCAATTATAATGTTTACAGTAGATGTGAAACAATTAAACAAAAGCTTACACTACTTTTATATCAAAGAAAAAGAAAGTGACTCAAAATATTTATTATTAAGAGAAAGAGGGGGATCTTTGCAGAAATGTGCTCATTTTGAAACCCATCTTTGAAATGGAAAATACAGAAAGCAGTTTAAAAGATACTTATTTTGTTAGATTAAACAAAAAATTATTATTAAGTAAATGTAGTTATACTCTAGTAAAGTGTACAAGCATTCTTGTCTATGTCTTAAATTAAAAAAAAAATTTTTTTTTAAAATAAAACTTAGGTGATCCAGTGTTTTCACTACAGCGCGAGAACGCGAGAATCTCGCATATTTTTTTCTTTTCTCTCATTAAAAAATGATTACCGCGAGAAATTCACGCATTCTATAAATCAATTTCAAAATTCACGAATTTCTCGCATTTTGGTAAAAACTTCGAATTACGCCATTTAGAATAAAATCCGTTTATCTTTTCTTCCTGGATCTTTCATTATTTTCAACATCTGCCCCATTATCTAGCTTCCCTATTTACCAGTATTGTTCAGAACCTCTTCGAACAACAGAACACAACCATGGAACCCCTTTCAGAATACATTTCTCTGCAACCACGCGTTTACCGTAGGTAAAGTTTCTTCATGTAAGACGTTCAAAATTTTTATGCACTTATGTAAGATGGACAAATACCTTGTAAAGGCAAAATCTTCTATGATGATGCACCAAAAATATTCAATGCTTTAAAAAAATAGAAGACGTTAACAATGTATTATAATTAAAGAAAGGATTTTTTTTTCAAGAGTTTTTGTTTTTTTAGAAATCTCACTTAACTTTTTGAAATCTCACCCTGTTTTTGAGAAAGGGTGAGAAATTCTCACCCATTTTTTTTTCTCTGATGAAAACACTGGGTGATCATTATTTACCCCAGAAACAGAGTGATCGTGAATTATCCCGGGTCACCCTAAATAAACAAGTTACTAATATGTAAAGTTTTTGTGTTTCTCTATAGCGTTAACACAACAGAAAATATTCTATTTCTTTTTTGATAGCAAGTTGTCATGGCATAGGGAAATATAAAAAATCCAATGCTAAAATAAACTTTAAAAATATAAATTTTAATATTTAAATTGATTTTTCATCTTTTTTATGCCATATTTGTCCACATACTACATTTTTAATTTAGCATTAAGATTTAACAACAGTCAAAAGGTAAAGTAGTCTAATTTATTTTGGTTAAGAAAAAAAAAAAACATTCTCAGTGTAGTGTGTCTAGCACTACAAAAATACAATTCCAATTCACAAATGTATAAGACGTATTAACTCGATTCTATGTTGGGGTACCTTTTCATAAGTGAAGGTTGACGTGGTCGGTGTGACTACCCCCACACTGGTGGCCTTCGGGTCTGACGTGTACACGCCTACCTTGACAGAAACACCCACTTCGATTTGAACACGCCTATTTCATTGATCCTCATTGGACAGTTGACTTGCTACTTGTGATTGCGACATTATCCACCACCTCATGCTGTTGCTACTCGGTTTCGGTCACACACAACGCCGACTTGTATACACTCTACTGCTAATGGCTAACACAGGAGCAGCCACGATCGTTAACTTGATACTGCTCTCAGGGTCAGCATTTAAAAGGACAGTGATCTTAATACAGCTTTTCACGAAAAGCAGCAATGAATCAACTAGTGTTATCCGTTCATTGAATTCTATCACCGATATAATTCTGGTGTGGGAGTGCTGTAGTGCGTCTACCACTACAATACCAATTCACTAGTATACAAGAGACATTAACTTGATTCTATGTTATGGTAACTTAACGTAGATGAAGGTTGACATTGTGGATAATTACTATCCCCACACCCAAATTTAAAGTAAAGGCTTATTAAATGATTCATTCTATGCTGAGCTGATGGAACCATTCTGTTTTTCACCTGTCTAAGAATTGTTTTAAAAAGTTTAAAGCTTTATGAATTGGGGGACCATTCCATGACCTTGTAGAACAATATGTTGAGAAATTTTGTAACAATTTTTTTTAATTAGACCAAAAAATTTCCCAGAGAACCTGAATTATTCCTGAATTTCAGACATATTCTGTATGGCTGGGTATGACTTTTGTCTACATTTTTATGAGTTGGCTTCTGAAAAAAATTCTGAAAACGAGAGTGATAATTTTTTTTTTTTGCACTGGGTTGAAAAAAAGCACATCTTTTTAACAGGGTGCGTAGCGTTTTTAAAAGTCCTTAAATGTGCTTATTTTTGTTTTTTAAAAGCCCTGAAAGGTGCTTGTTTCATTGGATGTTTTTTAAAAGTGTTTAATTTTCTCTTCCAAAATGAAAATTTTCCTTTACCATGTTGATTTTCGCTACGAATTATGCAGAAAGACATTGTTCAATTCAACATTTGCACAATTAATTTAACCCCAATCTATTTCGGCATATCGTCAGTCCGTAGCATATGAAAACTCCATTCAATTATGATTCAAAAATTTTGACAATTGTCAAAAACAATGCTGAAAATTTTTTTTTGACATGACGGTTTAAACCAGATAAAACCGTCTATTGTCAAAAGCTTTCCAATTCCTACTTAATTGTGATTTTTTTAAAGTGCTTAAAAATTTTATTGGAGTGCTTAAAAGGTGCAAATATTTTGTTGAATAATATGGCTATGCACCCTGTTTAAGGATAAATAAATTTCTATACTATTCTGAGTGTTATCTTTGAATTACAAATTGTAATTGTAGTCAGAAGTCTTTCTTTCATGTTGGGAAATTACTGGTGTTATTCAATCTCTTTTGTGTTTGGAAAGGGTAATAAAATTTATTATCTTAAGTAACCTAAACAGATGTAGAAATGTTTACCAAAATATTCATCTGCAAACATTTTTTCATCTCGTTGCCCCTTCATGTTAATTCTAGAGAGCAAAAATGCATTATTTAGGGTGTTAAGAACAAATGATGGACTAAAATCATCAAAAACTAGTTTATTTGTGAATGAAAGCAATTTTTTACAAAAAAGGGTGCATTCTTGTCTTATTTGACAAAAACTTATTTGTGATGATATTAATTTCTCCTACGCTTTCATTAGTGTTCGGCCAGAGTTTGAAAAATAATTTTTTTTCTCCCATTTAAAAATTTGGGAATCTTAACGTACTTTGTTGTTCAGTTTCCAAATTTTGTTGATGACCGTCAAGAAATGAAAAGAAAATTCATGAAAAGGGACCCATCCGATTAATATAACTCATAGCCCCTTTTGGGCATATTTTATGAATGAGGTTTTTAAGGTTAATTTTTCTCCAACAAGATTTTCACAGAATGTTCAGTGTGGGAATTTAATCACTACTCTAGACCCTCGATTTGCCAAATGCTAGAGTCTAAACCCACTGGGCTGGTTGCACTAAGACAAAACCAAGCGCACCAGTTGCCAAAAGTGGGAAAATTCAACAAAATTAGCCTAGTAAAGTGAGGTAATTTTTTTCTGAGTGTTTGTGGCTGCGTAAGTTAATTTTATGTATCTCTACATACCAGAGATGATTGTGCTCCGGAAAAAATCCCTGATTTTTCGCTAACCGCAATCCAGAAGTTTCGAGAAATCATCGATCACATTTATGTGTACAAATTCTTGTATATTTTATTTAAAAATATTAGAACTAGAATTTATACTTGGCATCTCTTTCATTTGTAAATATTTTTTTCTGGTAAAATAATAAATATGATTAGAGATAAAAGTAAACTTATACATAATTATTCATTTAAATTATGCTGTATATAATTTATTTTGAATTTCATGTTTCGAAAATATCATTGATTTAAATTTATAAAGACGTTAATTTTTTGAAATGCATCATTAAATGATTTTACTCGAAAAATCTTCAGGATTTTTGAGTTGGGCTCACTTACATAACTTCAACTGCATAAATATTAAGGTTATGTAGTATAAAATTATCCCTGATCTTACATATAGAAATTTTTTAACATTCTCAGATATTACTTTGCCAAGATTTTTTACATAACTTGAAAAATTTTTTAAGAAATTAATTGGACAAACATTTGTTTCATGTGTGCCACATTAAGTAGGAGAATTCTTCAGTTCTTTCTGTGTTAAAATCAGTTAAGAATTTTTTATTGGCACTTTTATATCAATTTTTTCATTATTTCACAGAATAGGGAAACTTTTTTCTTCTTCTTAAATTCAAAAATCCTCGAGTTAATGTAGAAACATTAAGAAAAGTTGAGTTGAGAAAAATCATTTTTCTCAAAAAATAAATAAATAAAAAGGTCTTTTTTTTTATTTAATTTATATCAGATTTTTTTGATTTTTATATTTACATATCAAAACTCAGATAAAATGTATTAAGTATTAAAAATGTTTGATATTATATAAAAAAAAATATAACTAAAATAATTTCTGAATGAAATGGTTACTATTATTTCTATAACTTATCTTTAAAAAATTAAAATCATAATTATTATGTTCAAGTTCAGCACTGAACTCTCTTGTAAATTTGCAAAGATAAAGACAAAATTTCATCATTTAGGCATCAAATATAAATGCTTAAATGACGAAATAATTTTGAACATTGAATACTAATATACATAACATTTCCTGCCTTGATAATAGCTTCAATGTCAATAAAATCCAACTTTGAAAAAAAATCACAAAATAAAATGCTTTTAATGTTGTTAGGAGTAAATTGATAATTTAAAAAATATTGACTTATTCAATGATTACTGAAAGGAAAAAAAAAACATTAAGTGATTTAGGTAAATGACTTTTTTTAAAAAATAATCAAGTGGTTTAAATCAAGCCTATCCTGCCCTCGTTGATTTTTATATTAATTTTACTTTCACTTTTTGTGTTTTCTTTCATCTGTTCAGAATTTATATGTGTTGTTTTCTGCTTATTTAATAAGGATTTTTTTAAATATATTTTAGATAATAAGCAATGTCTGCTAAAGCTGTGAGTGAAGCTACTGGTAAAGGCTTATTGAACAAATTTTTATCTACAAGTTGTGCGGTAAAAAGTCAATATGCTGTGATAAATGAAAATTCTGAATGGCAACAAGTTGTAGATGAAAATCCATGGCTTTTGAAAGAAGTAAGGTTTTTACGACTATTTTGAAGCTTCAATCTTGTATTAAAAGTCAATATGTTGAAATTTGATAATTCTTATGGGCATGTTATTTCTTTTTTGGAATTGAGATATTAATTTCATTTGTAAGAAATAGTTGAATTAGCTGCAGTGAATCGCATCATTGCATTACTACGAGAAAGATATTTTTGCTATCTACAGTTATATTTTGAAAGGCAGAAATTGTTTTGTTCATGTTTATGCATAATAAGTTTATTTGTGGAAGTTAATTATTATTATTTTTTTTGGAGACATATTGTAGTGCAAATATTTAGACTTTATTAAAAGATAAATATTTATTTCAAGCTATGAAGCATTTATTCAATTTTACGTGTACTCAGCTTTTTGTTTTTCATGAACAGATTAAAGTTAGAAAGTTTTTATCAATTTCTAAAAATTCTGGAAAATGTCAGGTAGGCTGGAAAATGTTGCATTAAAATAATTTTACAACTTCTGAAAGTTTCAATCACAGCCTTTATCTGGAAATTTCTTAACAATTATCTTTATAAATTTAAAATTTTTCTTTAAAAACTATTTTTGTCTCATATATTTTTGGAGATTGTAAAATATTTTTTTTCCTTCTACCCATTTCTTTCTCTTACTTTTTCTTTTTTTTCTCACTATTGTTACTTTATATTGAAAATTTTTAACTTTTGTACTCATTTTGTCATGAAAATAATTTTTTCTCCTTTGTTAAATAGACTTAATGCCATAAGTATAACAATTATGTTATTTAATACAGATAAAGTTTTTTGTATCATTTTAAATATCTTTAAATGGCAATTTTATTTTCAAAGTCATCAAACAAATCTCAACTTAAAATTTTTTAACCAAAAGTATGAAATTTTTCTTGAAAAATTGGCCTGTTTTAAGTTAGCATACAAATTTTATTATTAATTACTTAAGCAGGAAAAAAGAAAAGACAGTGTTTGTGAGTTGCACATACTTCTATCTTTTCCTTGTGAATGACAACTTTTTGACCTTGAATGAATTGAAATCTCTTGGAACAGAGTGCTTTCTAAGAGACAGCAGGTGTAAAAATACTTACCTTTCCTTGATTGATATTTTTACAACTTCTGAATTCTATTTTTTCTAGTCATAAAAATAATCATCCTGAGATAAATGAATAAGTTTAGGAAAATTTTGTAATAATAGGTTCATTTATATAAAATCTATTTATATATATATATATATATATATATATATATATATATATATATATATATATATATATATATATATATATATATATATAATATATATATATATATATAAAGGGGGAGGGAATAATAAAGAAGAAAAAAATAACAAACAATTAATTAAAAGAAAAAAAAAGGATGAAAATTTAAGAAAAAAAACCAGAAATTTCATCAGCCCACACGATTATATTCGCAAAATGAAACTTATTGTTTTTCTTAACTTTCTTCGTGTATTCTCGTATTTATTTATTTTGTTATATATATATATATATTTTATTTATTTATTTATTGTTTTTTTGTGTGCTCCGTACACTATTGTATTGATATATTTTGCTTTGGCTATATTGATATTGATATAATATTTGGAAGCACTCTTTTTTGTTGATATAATCGTGTGAGCTGATGAAAAGATATCTTTTGTTTTCCAGATTTTTATTTTTTTCTTCCTTTTTTCAGAATTTTTTTAATTATTTATTTTTTTCCCTTTTTTCATTGTTCTGTAATTTTTCCATGTTTTCTCTACATTTCTCTCTCTATATATATATGCAATATATTTATATGCCACGTATTATGCAAAAGCGTGGTTTTCACATCGTTCTATTCTACGTTTTTGCAATTCATTTTGCCGTGCCATCTGCCCAAAGCCTATGAATGAACCTATCATTTCACATGTTTGATGAAATACTTAAGAGTCCATATGTGTGTCTATTGAGCTGGGTTCGGTGAGATTATTGCCTTCTCATGTACAACTCTGCTACATTTTGCAAACTATTCTCAATTTCAGACTTAATTTTCCTCCCACTGATGTCGAACCGAAAAATCTCTGGATCATTTTATAACGGTTAATATAATCAAGAAAAAAATATTTGTCAGAAACTTGTTATTTTATCTTGATCATGTAATATCTTTGAATATATTTTTTGAGTACTTAAAAGGTGCTTATTTTTTGTTGAAAAATTTGGCTACGCACCCTTAATATATATATATATATATATATATATATATATATATATATATATATATATATATATATATATATATATATATATATATATATATATATATATATATATATATATATATATATAGTTAGTAATAAACTTAGGCATAAAAAATATTGAATCAATATTTTTTTGTTTCCACACTCCTCTAAAGCTTTTTATTTGCCTGATAAATTATCTTTACCAGTTTGTTTTTTTGAAACATAAATTGTTTATATTAAGTGATTAAAATCATGAATTGCTGATTTTGATTTGACACCTTGAGTGCATGTCGATAAAAGTGAGGGTTAGAATTTTAAATATATAAAACCAGAATATTTTTAAAAGTCAAGAAATTGTGATGCTGCAGAATTTTGTTGCATTTAAGGGCTTCCAATTATTTTTTCCAAAAGAGTTAAAATTTGAACCACTAATTTAGTATTTGTATGTATAAGTGTAGCGAAAGGGAAGAATCAATAATTTTCCAAAGCTTAAGAATTTCTTTAAAGTTATTACTTTAAAAAACTCCAAAAAATATTTTTAATTTATTAAAAATTAAAAACTTCAGATAATTTATTAACAGTTTAAGGGAATAATTTATTACTTTTCGGCATAAGTTTTATTCTAAACCATATAATAACTATCATTGCTTAAGGATTTTTATGTCTAAATCCATAAGTATTAATATAGTAATAAGTATTAATATAATTGTGGTTATTAGTTTAATTTATGCTCAATGTAGTTTTTTTAATGGAAGTTATTTTCTGTTTACATTATGTAATAATTTTTAAGACACTGTTTGTTTTTAGTAACTGTCTGAAGATTTTAGTAACATCTTAAGTTATTTTTTGTTTTATAGCAAACAATTTTCAGCTTGTTTAGAACTTTAAATTTTTATAAGAATTAGTTTTATGTACAAACTTTTAGGTAAAATGTGATAAAATACTTATGTATCATTCTTGTTGGGAAGGGGGAAACTTACTAATTAAATCCTTCTTTGCATTTTGTAAATAATCATGATAAAAAGAATAATTAAAAATCATGAAATCCATAGTAGGAATTGCCAAAAAAAAGATAGACAACGAAATCACTCAAATCGGACTCCTCAAAAAGGGGTAACTCAAATACGTGTTTCGTTTCAAGATTAGGTTGTTGTATTAAATAATATCATATAAAAAAACATTGGATTTAAAATCTATAAAGAAATCCATAGCAAAGACAGCAGAAAAATAGATAGCATCATTGCCTTACGAAGTAATTACTCAAATGCATGATTCAAATTTTCCATATTGTTTGAAATATATCGGGATATTTAAAAACCCCCGAGAACATCAATGTGACTGCCGAAAATACAATCGTAACATTTCTTCGATTTACGATACCATTGGCGTAAATTGAGAGCGCCAAAAAGTGATGATCTAATTGCAGAATTCAAATTTTACGTGCAAATTTCTGTAGAAAAAAAAACTAAAATTTTTTACTTTTCAAAAGAAAAATCTCTTTGCAAAAACTCTGTAACGTTCTGCGACAATGTCGCCGTGTTGCTGTGATTTTGCCATGGGGGTGGGGTGGTGCACCAGAAATGATCTCTGATGATCCAGATGATCTCTGCACTGATCAAGAAGCAAAATGATTTTTTACTTTCACAGCAGGGTGCGTAGCAGTTTTAAAAAGTGCTTAAAGATGCTTTTTTTTATTTACGTTTTTTAAAAGCCCTTAAAGATGTTTTTTTTATTAGACGTTTGTAAAAAGGGCTTAATTTTCTATCTTTTAAGAATGGATTTTTTCTTTGCCATGTCGATTATTGTCATTCTAAATTACAAAAATTGCATGATTTTCCCACTTTTCTTTGAAATATTTATCAGAAACTAGTTATTTTATCATCATTATGTAAAGTTTTTGAAAATGTTTTTGAACTTAATGGATTTTCTGTTTATAAATAAAAAACTTTAAACGATAGATTTTTCTTTTATTGCTGCACAGATCCTAATTATGTTTTTTTTTTTTGGTAAGTGATTAAAAATATTTTTAGAGTGCTTAAAAAGTACTTAAATAGTGCTTATATTTTGAAAAATTTGGCTACGTAACCTGCGTAGACATTTTATTTTATTCAGTTTTCAAGGAAAAAAATATAAAAGGAATTGTGAAAAACATTTTAATCATAATTTTCTCGAGGGGTAACCCAAAATAAGATTTTCGAAAAATTATGGTATAGGCAGATAATGACGTAGCAAGCAAGGTAACTTATGAAATGGAAAAGTTAAAATCTGAGTTCTTCTGTTTATATTTTCCTTATATGGTGACCTATCGATATTGTCTTACAGCCGTAGTTCTCTCCACCATTTTAGTAATTGGCCTCTTGTGGACTACAGGATCAGCGACTCTATCCTGCTTAAATTAAAGCTCATTTAACTTAATCATGATGTTCATTTGCAGTGAGTATCTTCCCTTGTAAATCTCCACGGAAATGAAATGGCCAATATTCTTGCAAAGGAGGGCTGCAGGATTACAACAACTCCCTCTTCCACACTTACATTTTTGGCGTTATACTCTCTGGAAAAATCAAAAATCTCGGAGGAGTGGAAACACCCCCAACCCATAATTGGTGCAAGGGATCAAAACCGGGTTTGTCCCTTGACCCCCCGTGTGACAGATGTACCCGGACTGTTCTATCAAGGTTTGCTAGCAGTCACATCAAGTGCCTCACTTTCAACGAGGGCAGGAAAACCTTCGTCATCTGGACCAAGTGCCTTCTCCTGAGCACCTCTTGGATTGCATGGGACTCTCTAAGGAGGATCTCTTTAGCACTCCTCTCCTAGTCTTAGACTTCCTTTCAGTCAACGAACTCGTGGATCTTGTCTGACTCCGCCAGACAGAGAGGATAAGCAACAACAACATATTTTCCTAAAAAAGTTTTTTCAGAGATGTTTTCTGTTTTAAAAACTGATCTGCGTAAACATTTTCAGTAGCGAGTAATTTTATTTTGATTTTTAAGGTTTATTTTTATAATACTTTTGAGCTTCAAAAACTTGTCTTATTTTGGTCGATTATGAAATGTCTTTGTGTTTTAGAAATTGGTTGTGAAACCAGACCAGTTAATTAAACGAAGAGGAAAGTTGGGACTCATTAAAGTAAACACTGATCTTTCTGGTGTAAGAGCATGGATTGAAGAGCGTATGAACAAAATTGCTAAGGTATGCTTTCTATTTACTTTATGCTTATGATTATAAGAAATACACTAATTTATATATTTTCTATTGCAATCTGTACGTTTTTTTTACCTTTACAGGTTGATAGGTCAAGTGGGAGGTTACATAATTTTATTATAGAACCATTTCTTCCTCATCAACAGGTATGTAATTAAATAATACTGAGTAAGTTATTGGTTTATTTTTATTTAATTACACACACAGCAGTATGTGTGTGTATGTCCATTATTAAAGATGAAAATCTTTACTGAACTGTTCTGATCTGAATCTGAACTGTTTTATCAATCAACACAGTGTTTTTCATTGCAATTTTTTGGATAATTTAAAATTTTTCTCCTCTTCCTATGCTAAATATTTTGCATGTAATTTATTGTTTAGATGTGCATTCTTATAAAAACAGTATTGCTAAATCATGGTGCGTAGCGTTTTTAAAAAGTTCTTAAGGATGCTTATTTTTGATTTTCATTAT
Organism: Parasteatoda tepidariorum; assembly: GCF_982258835.1. Taxonomy (NCBI): domain Eukaryota; kingdom Metazoa; phylum Arthropoda; class Arachnida; order Araneae; family Theridiidae; genus Parasteatoda; species Parasteatoda tepidariorum. The sequence goes on from NC_141756.1 coordinate 125,074,116, forward strand.
TACCGTATATTCCGGCGCATAACGCGCACCCGTAATTTCTAATAACTTTTTTTAAATTTTAAGATATACTCTTCGTATAACGCGCATGAAAATTTGGATTGTACATGTGCAATATCTCGTCTAGTATCTATAGAAAACCAGAAAGACTTTTAGTATGGGACATGTTTAGGTCCGACCTTACAGATAATGCAAAAAAATTTTTTTTTGAAAGAATGTAACACCGATGTGGCAGTTATTACGGGCAGATTGACACCATTAGTTCAGCCATTGGACTTCTGCTCTTAAAGCCAATTTAAAAAAACAGTGGAACACTTGGATGTTGGAGGGCGAGAAAACCTTTACGAAAGGAGGACATGCAAGTTTGGAAACAGTGTGTGAATGGATATTAAAAGCATGGGATGAAATTAAGCCTGAGATGGTTAGAAAATCATTAAAAAAATACAGCATTTCAAATAATCTGGACGGATCAGAAGATGACTGTTTATTCATGGATGAGGGTAACACAGATTATGAAGACGAAACAGATTGTGATGACGTGCCTGAAGAAATAACGGAAGACGAATATAATGAACTATTTATGTAATAACGAAAATCAATAAAGTATATAGGTATGTTATTTCTTTAAAATAAAAGTATTTTTCTATATTTAATTTTTTTTAGTCTATAATTTTTTATATTCGGCATATACCGCGCACCCGTAAATTCCAATGTTATTTTTTGCATTAAAAGTGCGCGTTATACGCCGGAATATACGGTATGTCTAATAATATTGCTCATAATATTGTTTGCATTAATTTATGAGCATGTTTAAGATCTTTTTTATTGCTTCTTTTTTGTACCATAACCTTTTTGAAATTCCCTTAAAAAAATTGAATTTATGCATTTTTAAAGAGAATGTTGACTAAATATATATGTTATAATGATCTTATCTATGTAATTATATTTGTTTAGTCAGAAGAAGCCTACATATGTATCTACAGTCATCGATATGCAGACACAATATTATTTCATCATGAAGGAGGAGTAGACATTGGTGATGTTGATGCAAAGGTGCTATACCTATTCTAGTTCTACTATACTTATTCTAGTTCTTAAAACAAACACTCAATTAAAATGGCTGATGGATACAGACAATTGGTTTTCATTAGTTTAGGCTGAAAAAACCTTGCCTAAAAAACTAAAATAAATAAGTAAAATAAATCAAAGTTCCAATTCAGATAGGCAAGAGTTTTTGAGAATGATTTGGATTTAACTTAAAAGTGGATTAACTCTAATGAGCATATATATTTTCTTCTTCTTTGTCAGCACAACAGCCCCTCGCAGAACTTGGCTGCCTCAACAGCTGACAAACGCCATCGTCTCCTATCCAAGGCAACTCCCTTCCAATTTCTTATCTTTAGGGTTTTAAAATCATTTTTGATGTCGTTTAGCCATCTAGTAAGGGGTTTGCCATCTCAGCCTATTACTGTAGATTTTTTTTTTGAAATTTGGGGCTGCTAATCAGTTGATAGAGCTCAAAGTTATATCTTGTTCGCCAGCATCCCCTTTCTTGAATTGCGCCAAAGATGGCTCTGAGGATCTTTCTTTCGAAAGTTTCTAGTATTCGCTGTATATCTGAATTTAGGGTCCAAGTTTTGCTTCCATAAAGTAGCACAGGAAGTATGAGTGTCTTATAGAGTTTTAACTTTGTTTTTCAACTGAGAAGGTTCGATCTTAGCTGTCTCCTGTGTCCAAACAAACACTTATTAGCCATTTTGACTTTATTGTTGATTTCTGAAGATATATATTTTTTTAGTGTCTGTAAATTTATTAAACAAAAACACAAAAATTTGTTAGTTTCAGCAATGATCTTAACAGGTATTGCGTTGTTAGAATTACATTTTTGATGGGACTATTAGAACCAGTTAATGGATAAGGGAGTTTCAGTATTATTATTAAAGTGCCTATTTCTATTTTGCAAAGGTATTGATTTTTAAAGGCTTCAAATTCTAGGAGTCTTTCTTGGATAATAATTAAACTAGTTTTAGTCTTTTCATTTCATTGGATTTTTAAATTTTGCTATGGATTGGATTTTGATAATTGGATTAATCAGAAGGAATTAGCCAATAATGCTTGTTTATTTATTTGTTTTTACTGATTTTTAATTAGAAATTATTTTTGAAAAAAGAAAAAAAAAACTGGAAAGTACCTTTTGTCACATCATTTGAAGGAAGAAAAAAAATTCTCCATTATTCTTGTCAGGGTTTGTTGATTTAAATCAACTTGATTTAAATCAAATGATTTTTTTAAAAATATCATTGATTTAAACCACTGATTTTTTTTATATATATATCTTGATTTTAAAAGTTAAAAAACAGTATTTTACATTATTGATACTTTTATTATTTTCTTTTCTTAGTCTTAAAATTTATTTTAAATAAATTGCTGCATTAATTAATTTTAGTTAACGAAATTACTTTCTTTTTTGGTGTGTGTTAAATTCCAACAACTTCGAAATTGCACAAAAAATGTGAATAAAATTCTACATTTTGATTGAAAAAGCATTGATTTAAAATCTACATTATACTTTATTGGTGGAAAATGTATATTTCTAAAGCTTGAGGTTATATTAAAAATAAATTACCCTAATATGCCAAAAATAGAAAAAAAAAGGCTGATGAATTCAGATATTTTTTTCCTGATATTATAGTGTCATTCTTCCCTTTCAAGCTCTTTCAAAGTCTATTTGAAGCAGTAGAGTTATTAACTGGTATTTTTTTCTCATAATATCTTTGCAGTATCTTTGACATTATCAGATTTTCAATCAAGAAATTTTGTGAGGAAAAAAAATTCCAATAAGTACATAGATTTTTTAAAAATTTTTTTGAGTTTAACTTATCTATTTTGATATAGGATTAAAAATGAATATTTTAATATAAAAATATATAAATTAAGTATTTATTTATTTTTTAATGAATGACTACATTTATAAGCACTATCTACATTTATAAGTAAGACTACATTAATCCTATAAGTAAGACTCCATTTATAAGCATTTGTTTTGTCATATTAAAAATCAAGAGAAAAAAAATCTCAATTTTAAATTAAAATTATGGTTTGCTAATTGAAACTTTGTTTTAATAGTAGTTAAAGCACAGGGGTCTGTCCAAGCCAAATTTACTATTCACAAATTCAACTTTAGTCAAAAGATAGAAACACAAATTACTTTTTCTTAATATTTTATTTTTTTGTCTCATAAGAAACGATAAATCCATATTTTTACCATATTTTTGTGTTGACTTTTTAATATAATTTTTAGTTTTCGCAAGTTATGTCTAAATTTTCACAAAATAAGTATCTCACAGAAAAACCTTGACTGATCCCTGAAATATTCTTAAAATTCTCTATTTGATCTAGTCTTTAAATTTCAATCATGCATTTGTTTCAAAATGGTTGTTATGCATTCAAAGCTATATAATTTAATAAAAAATTATTTTAGTAAGTTAGAGAGCTTCTAAAATATTGTTATAATATAGTTTTACTATTAATTTAATTTTGATTAAACATTTATAAAGTTTTTTTAATCATAAATTATCATTTAATCATAAAGTTCTTGTCTAATTAGTCTAATTAGAAAAATGTCTAATTGTTGTGTAGTTGTCTAATTAGAAAAATCTGATTTAAATCAGAAAAATCCTATTTAAGTAAAAAAAAAAACTGATTTTTTAAATTTTTTTTTAAAAAATCAAAAAAAAAAAAAATGATAAACCCTGATTGTTGTGTATTTTATCATTACATTATTGCATTTCATCTCTTTAATTACATTTATATAATCTAATTTAAGATTCTTTAAAATAGGCTCTTAAGTTGGATGTTCCTATTGATGCGAAACCAGTTTTTGAAGATATAAAAAAAATACTCCTCAAAAATTTACCTGCTGATAAACAAGAGTAAGTTATTTAATACTTTTTATAACTATCTTCCCTAATGGATAAGCCACCTTTAACAATTATTATAATAATTATTATTTTGGCTATGATGCAGAGTACCAATTATCCAGAATCTGCAATCTTTTAAGACGAAATTCCAAAAAATTCCGAAACCAAAAAATTCTTTATTGATTGGAAAATCTGATTGTTTTTTTTTACAAGTATTTATTTAATTTTCAAACACTTAAAATTCACAAAAAGGGTTCATACAAAAATCATCCCTGATTGCTTATTGGAAATACATTGCCTTCACATACTGTCTATTTCTATTGCTTTTTAATTTTGATGTCACATATACCCTATGATTGTTCCTTGTATATTTTAAATTGCAAATTTTGTGGATTTAAGCTTACAGTTATAAGATAATATAAAGGAAGAAAGGTTCTAAAAAATTCAAACTGTTAATTTTCAAAAATTATAAATTAGCTGAAGAATTAGATTATGCAGCTCTTCACTATGAATTAACACAGTACAATTACTGTCTTACTATTAAATTTGATTTAATAGAAATAGAATTCATTGAGATATTAGGCTGATGATTTAAGTTTGCTGTTTTTTGCAATCTGAATGAGTGCTTTCAGAAATTCCATCCATTAAAAAGATATGTTAATCATCATTACAGTCTATATGCTGATATTCAAGAATTCAGATGATGTAGTTTATTTTAACTGTATAATTTAAGCGAATAAATTAATCTAGTAGTTTTTCTTTTACTAGAACTGCACGAATTTTTCTGAATGTAAATATTTAATGCAATTTTTTTTATATTATATATTCAAATACACAACAATTCTCATATCTAATTTTAATGCTTAATAAACATTATTCTTTGAGTAAATAGGAATTTCGTTAAAATAGTATGGTTAGTAATTACTTTGTTATCTATTTATGAAATTTAATTCCGATTTCTGCAATGAAACATTTACAGAGTTGTCAATTTAATACCTTATTTTTCCAAATTTTAATTTATTTATGCACAGGAGAATATTAAAATAAAAAATAAATGCTTAATATATTTTAAATTAAAAAAAAAAATTCCTTCGACTTAGTGCATGATTATATATTTGTGATATATATATATCTGTAACATCTAAAATACTAGCTTAATAAAATTAAAAGGATCTTTTGAGACATCTGCAAAGGTTAAATAAGGAAACACGAAAAAATATCAAAACAAAAAAATTTAACAAAACAAATATGTAGATTAAAATGTATTTAAAATATATGTGTGAGGCTCTTATTTAGGGATCTTTTTTTGAAGATAAAATATCGGATTTAAGAACTTTGGAGAAATCAATTGCAAAAACTTCCAAAAATTCAATAGAATTATTGCCTTAAAAATAGATACTCAAATGCACGGTTCGAATTTTCTGTATTGTTTGAAATATACCAGGGTATTTGAAATTCACGTAAAAATTAATGTTAATAACTGCCGACAATGCAATCGAAACATTGCATTGATTTACAATACTGTCGGCTTAAATTGAGCTCGTCAAAAAGTGTTTATCTACATGCATGATTCAAATATTTCATGTACATTTCTGTAGAAATGAAAACAGGGTGCATAGCATTTTTAAAAAGTACTTAAAGGTGCTTATTATTGATTTTCGTTTTTTAAGGTGCTTTTTTTTTATTGGGTGTTTTTGAAAAGTGCTTAATTTTCCCCTTTTTCAAAATGAGATTTTTCCATTACTATGTTGATTTTCCTACAAATTATGCAAAAAGATACAGTTTGCATTTTTCTATTCAACGGTCGGAAACGTATGAAAGCGCCAATAATTTTACATGTTTGATGAAATATTTGCGTATCCGCGTGTGCGACTGCTGAGCTGGCTTCAGTGAGATTCTATCACTCTCGTGTGCAAATCTGCTGCATTTTGCAACATATTCTCAATTTCAGGTTTCAATTTCTACCCTCTGAAATGGAACCGAAGCATCTCTCGATCTTTTTATGGTGGCTAATGTAATCAAGTAAAGAATAATTTAACAGAAACTATTTTATCATGATCATGAAAAGTCTTTCAAAACTATTTCACATTTTGTTAATGTATATAGTGATTAAAGATATTCTTTTCTTAAAAAGTACTGAAAAGATTTTTGTTGAAACTATTTGGCTATGCACCCTGAAAAGTATTTTCTTTGTTACAAGAAAAATCTTTCAGCAAGAACTGTGTAACGTTCTGTGGCACTTCTGCCAGGGGTGTTTAAGGAAATGGGTGATTAAAAACTAGACTGATCTTCTCAACGCATCTGTCTAATTCCCATAGGGAGGAATCAGAATGCAGATTATGCTAAATCCATCATAATCACTGCCCGTATGCTGTGATGAATACTTAGAAGTCAGTCTTCCCAGACTCTCATCGATTGATGGTGTAATAATGGCATCGATAAGCAGAATATTTTCCAGTCTTCTGCAACAGGACTTATTAATATATGCAAATGTTCTGCAAGCATTTCACAGCGAAAAAATTCAACTTTACGTTAAAATACTATATTTTCATTTATTAAAATACAGGATCACACTCAGATACACTACATTATTTTTTAAACCAAGGCAAACATTCTTGATTTGTTACTTTTTCAATCACTTTTGACTTACAAAATTTTGTTAGTGGCGATGATTATGATGAATTATTAATAAAATGCTTATGATATGAAGGTCCAAACATTAAAATAATCTTGATATTTAGAAGGGACAAGTGCCCTGATGGTGCACCATTTGCAAACACAAGCATTTGTTGATCTGTTGTTCCAACAACTTCTTCATCTCCATCGAAAGCATTTGGTCTTTTAGAAACAATTCTGTCAATCGTAGATCCCCACGATTCACAAATTGCTTCTGAAATGGGAATGGAAAATATTATAGTCATAAACTTTATGAAATTGGAAATCTCTGAATTTAAATTTTTTACGGCTTGCTTTTTTTGGGTGTTTCAAGTTGTGATACATTGCACAGATGACCAGTGTTTGGATGTTTGCATAGTTACAAAAGCCAATGGGAAGGTGTTCTATCTTTATCTATTCATTGTTAGAGAGAATGATGAATGAGGTGGGAGGAAATGTTCTGCAAGTTTATGAGGGGAAGCTTTTAAACCTTCAGGTCATTATGGTCTACAAAAGAATGTCTGAGATTAGGGTTGGGGATTGTTATGCAAGACTACTGGTGGCAGTTGGGCGGGGGAGGGAGGTTCGCAGGAAAGCGCTGTCACTTATTCAAGATTCAAATTGTTCTGAAGGACTTCATTTGTTCTGCGACATACGTCACAGTTTTATGCACTTTCTGCTTCTGGGCTTTAGGCTAAGTAGTGTATTCTTTGTGCTGATTTATTGTTATTGCCTGCTCTGCTATTACACCAAGCACTTTTAATCGTCATTAGAGATATATAAAAATAAGTAAAATTTAAGCTAAAATTCAGAAATGCGTCAACTATTCGTTTTTTTTTTCTTCACATTCATTAGAATTTGATGGAAAAAATGTGAGTTTACAATTATTTTTTATTTTTCATAAAGGTTTCACGTAATTAAATAGTCACAAGAAGCTGAAGCAGTTAGATATTACCTGATTCAAACCTTCCTTCACTTCAAAAATATGATATATACAATGTCTATTGTTTTTTTTTAAAAATTTGCATATTTTTAAAGTGAATGAAGTTTTACATCAGGTAATATCAAGTAATGTAATAATATTTTATAATTATCATAAAACCAACTTTCAAATGCTGTACTTTTTAACTGTTATAAATTAGCTAACTAGTGTGGAATAATGAATTAATGAGTTATGTAATTGTTTTATAAACATATACTGCCTTCAATATTAAAATAACCAAATTTAATAAATGTTTGATATAACAAAATCTGATGTATTCATTTTTATTATTTTTTTCCAGTTATGTTGCCGCCTTCATCTCTACTCTGTATGATGTGTATGTGGATTTATATTTCACTTACTTGGAAATTAATCCTTTAGGTAAGTTGTTTAAATAATTATTTAAAAGCCTAAAAATACATAAAATAGTCTTATATAGCATAACACCAAGAATCCGTAATTTGAACATGGTGCGTGGCATTTTTAAAAAGTGCTTAAAGGTGCTTTTTTCATTGGGTGTTTTTAAAAAGTCCTTAATTTTTCCTTTTCAAAAATTAGATTTTTTTTGTTACCGTGTAGATTTTCACTCCTTATTATGCAAAGGCGTGGTTTTCACTTATTCTGTTCGTGGTTTTTCTTAGTTCTATTGATTTTCCACAATCCGTTCCTTCGTACCTTCGACTTGCAACGTATGATAGCACCCCAATCATGTTACATGTTTGATGAAATACTTGGGAGTCCGGCTGTGCGTCTACTGAGCTGGGTTCGGTGAGATTTTTGCACTCTCGTGTGTAACTCTGCTGCATTTTGCAAGATATTCTCAATTTCAGACTTCATTTTCCACCCTCTGAAGTTGAACCAAAAAATCTCTATATTTTTACAGTCTTTGAATATATATATATATTCTTGGATTTCCTCTTTTTTACGTTCTGACTACTCTCATCCCTGATAATGAAGCAAACCTCATTTATAGAAATCAGTTCAATACTTTTTTCTAAAATGTTCAGTTTATTCAGAACTCTCTTTTTAAATTAATTGAAAAAAATCTTTTAACTATCTTTGATGAATTAAACGCCCATTAATATTCAAAGTTATGAGTAAACACAATACATAACATTTCAAGTATGTTTAATGTCAATCATAACTGGAAAATATTGTAATTTTTCTATTTTGATGACTATAAAAATCCGTAGAATTCCCCTATGTATAAAATATTCAGTACATAATGCAACAATTATCATGAAATTTATATTATTTTGTAAAATCTTCTGGATTTTTTCTTATCTATGTTGGCAATGATTTTATGTAACCTTAAATAGTGTGTTAAATTTTTGCAATAAATATTGTGGAATCTACTATGCTGTGACATAGTTAGTTTGCACTGGTGAGAAAGTGAAACTAATGAAAACTGTTTCCTTTTAGTATTGAAGGAGGGAAAAGCATACATACTTGATTTGGCTGCTAAACTAGATGCTACTGCAGATTTCATTTGTAAATCAAAGTGGGGAGAATTTGAATTTCCACCTGCATTTGGCAGAGATGCTTATCCTGAGGTTAGAGCATTGATTATCTATAAAAGATTTGGTTACCTTAGCTTTTTTTTAATTATAATTTATACTTTGATTTAAATCTAATATTACTTATGTTTTATACACTCAAACCCTGCTATTGCGAACCTTCTAGGGACCGAAATTTCGGTTCACTATAACCGGGACTTCACTCTATCCGTACCGCAAACAATTTTAACTAATTTTTCTGAATTGCTTCCTTCTATTACACATTATTTAAATAAATGACTAATAAAAAGAAATACAAAAATGATTAAAAAACAATATGAAGTAACAAAAAATGTTTTAACTTTTATTTTTTATTACTCTCTGTCTTTCGAACAAAAGATTTAGGGATGGGAAACTGAGGTAGAAGAAGCAAACAAAAAAAAATGCTTATGGCTACATTCCACTCAATAAATGGTTTTAAAAATCAGTATTTGTATTTTATGTAAAATTTTCTAAATTACCAAAAAGCGAAGACATTAAAATCAGTCGAAGACAGAAAAAAAGTTCATAATATTCAATTTCCTTTCTTCTTTTGATTCACTGTGCCCACAAAAAGTAATATTATATGTGTACAACAAGGCACCGGAGCAAAAATTTTGTTCACTATATCCGGGAGTTCGCTATAGCGGGGTTTGTCTGTATTATATATAGAAATTGGCTTAGTTCATTAAGAATTGTAATTTTAAAAGATAGCATACATGTTTCTCAACTTTACCCGCTATTTTTTCCTATTGCATGTTTTTCTGAAGCCTCTAGTAATCTAGAGCTACTTAAAGGTAATTAATTTTTTAATCCAACAAAATTTAAGTTATTTCCTAAGTTGAGTATTTTCTAATATTATTTTCATAAGTACTTGTTATTCATTTGAATTGTAAGGATATCAAATAATCTTCTATTACGTCTTTTAAATTTACATTTTATTGTTTATTTGGAGGGCTTGTGATTATTTAGGGCTAAACCACATTTTTTCCAAAGGAGATATTTTTACACCAAACTGTCCCTTAATATGTTTTTCAGATAATTGATAAAAGCTCAACAAACATGGAAATTAAGGTGTTTTCTACCTAAAATTTTCAAACTTATAATTTAAAATTTGATTTCCTCCTTTAATATTTTTATACATCTTTTGAAAATTTACTTTATTTGAATTAGTTTGAGTTAACTGAAGCAAAGATTACCACTACACAGGGAGAACAAAGAAAACTGGAAAATACAAGGAAATTAAAAATCGCCTAAAATAACAGGGAAAATGCAGGGAATTTTGATTTTTTTCTTTGCAAACTAGGAAAATACAGGAAATTTTGTTTCTGATTTTTGTCTTTTTAAAAAATGGTGACCGCTCGAAGCTTAATCTATGGAATATTTAACCATATTTCAGCTATATTAAACTATTTCATTTACTGTAGCATTATTTAATGTACGTTCAGCTGTTTTTCCAGCAATTAAAACTAATAAATGTAGTTAGCCCACTATAGCTCACACAAGAGCACAGTAATTGTAATTACACAGTAATTGTTGTTTCCTCTTAATATATTGTGTATAATATGCACAGGGAAAACACAGGGAATTTTTTTTTTTCAAATTTGAGTGGCAACCCTGTATGATTTTATTTAGTTTTAAGTGATTTTCCATTTTCTACTATTCAATAACTGCTATATAAATGAATATTTAAATTTTAGGAAGCATATATTGCGGACTTGGATGCAAAAAGTGGAGCTTCTCTTAAACTTACTATTCTTAATAAATCTGGCAGGATATGGACTATGGTAGCTGGTGGGGGAGCTTCTGTTATTTATAGGTACCTTTTTAAATGTTATCCTTCTTTTATAAATTGTGATTGAATAAGATATCTTTTTTTTTTAAAAAAAAATCAGTATAGCTTATATAATTCCAAATTATTAAAATAATTCTGCCAAATTATGATTTATTTATTTTTTGGATTTTTTTGTTTCTTTTCATAACTACCTAACATTTTGCTAGACTTTATTGAATTATCTGCGGTTTATCGATGGAATTTATTCTTGAGCATAAATCTTAAACATATTCTGTTCATAGCTGCCAACTCTACTGGATTTTCCAATAAACTACTGAATTTTGCTAGTTTCTCCTGGTCTACTGATTTAATAAAAATTCTCCTGGTTTTTGTACTTTTTAGAAAATTCCCTAATTGAGTAAGTTTCCTTAAAAGATCCCTATTGAAATAAAATTTTGGTACATATTATTGCTTGCTTGAATATTTAAATAAGTGTCACTAATGCATAGTGAAGCCAGCCTCATTTATGAAATTCAGTTCACTATCTTTGAGGATTTAAAGCCCTATTACAATTCAAAATTATGAATAAACATGATACATAACATTTCAAGTTGAATAAACATGATACATAACATTCAATGTGAAATCATAACTGGAAAATATTGCAGTTTTTCTATTTCGATGACTATAAAAATCCCTAAAATTCCCTATGTGTATTTTGCAATAATTATCATGAAATTTATATTTCGCAAAATCTACTGGATTTTTTCCTATCCGTGTTGGCAGCTATGTCTGTTTTCTGGAAAAAAATTTAAATCCGTAATCAAATTTTTTTTTTATCACCTTGCTTGATTTGGCTTCAAATATCTTACACATCCTGAAATATATTTTTTATTTGTGACCCTTTCTAGTGATACAATCTGTGAACTGGGAGGTGCTTCTGAGCTGGCAAACTATGGGGAGTATTCTGGTGCTCCCACTGAAATGCAAACTTACGAGTATGCAAAGACGATTTTAGGCCTCATGACTCAAGAAAGGCACCCAGATGGTGAATCTTTGTTTACTATTACATTTTCTTTATAAATATAGTTTCCAATGTTTGCTATTACTTGTACTTGTTTGATATTCTGATTATTACTTACAATTTTTACTATAAACTTAATATTGAAACAGTGTTTTCATTACAGAAAAAAAAATGGGAGAGAATTTCTCACCCTTTCTCAAAAACTGGGTGAGATTTCAAAAAGTTAAGTGAGATTTTTAAAAATTAAAAAAACACAAATAGACTTAAAAAAAAAAATATTTCTTTAATTATAATACTTTTTTAACATCTAACTTCTAAACAATTGAATATTTTTGCTGCATCATCATATGGAAAATGTTCTGCATCTACTTTTTCATCAGCCATTCTCATTAGGTTGCTCAAATGCTCATCAGTCAATCTGTTGCGATATTTAGTTTTAATTCGGTTTTGGGTGCTAAATGACCTTGCAACAGATGCTGAACTATTTGGAATCACTAATTAAATTTGTAGCATTGTGCACACACTTTCCTATCCTCTACATCTTCCAGCATAGGCTTTTCAATTATTTCTGTTATAGAATAGTGAAATTTGTTAAAGTTATTTCAATGTTCATACTTCTGGTTAGGTCTTCCAGCATAGTTTTCACAGACTTCAACTTTTACAAATTGCTGTAAATTGTTGATGAGGGAGTTTGTTAAATCATTAACAGCTAAAAATAGAGCTAACTTTAAACAACTTATTATAAAGGACTTTTTTTTTCTCAACACTTGTCGTAGCTGTTTTCATGTCTTTTTCAAAATGGTGGAATTTTTTCCAAAATTCGAGAGATTCACGCATTTTAAAATTGATTAATAGAGTGCGCGAGCATTAATAATTTTTTAATGCGAGAAAAGAAAAAAATATACTAGATTCTCGTGCTCTTGCGCTGTAGTGAAAACACTGTGAAATGATTTTAAGAGGCCATTAATCATGAAGGGTGTAGATTAGAGGTATGACCTGCTTTGACCGAGCCTGACACTGGCTCAAAATCGATAGCTAAATGAAGTGTTTGGACTGATGCTGATTATTAAGTTTATATTTATTTTCAATTTTCTTGATGCGTTCAAATTAAATGAATATGAAAAAGTTAGTTCATTTATTAAATGTAGAAATTGATTGAGTGTAAAAATTTAAGAACTAATATATTTTATATAGCTTTTCTCATGGACAGCTTCATATTTTTGCCAATTTTGGCCTTCAGCTGTCATATATTATTTAGAATTTAGATGCAAAAACGTTATATTGATTTTGTGAAACAAAATGTGAACTGCTAGGAAATCTTTAATGTGGTAAGAATTTAGAAATGTTAATTATCATTAATTTTACGAATTATCTGATGATTATTTACCTACTTATCAGTATCTTTTGTAACATGGGAATTCATTGACTTGTGAAATAGTGCATTTTCGAGATAGAAGGGATGTAGAATTTTGACTTTTACGATTATTACGTTGGTAATAATGAAGCATCAAAAATTCGTTTTCAACTTTAACATTTTATGTGTTAAGGAGAGGAGGTCAGTATGGACATAGGGCTAATGTATCATGGTCTTACTTAACTCGAAAATTCTTTTGTCCGATGGGCAAAATTGTGTTACAGTTAGACAAAATACTTGATTGTTACAATGCAAATTAAAATAACAAGGTTTTTACAAGACAAATAAACAATATCATAACTTTTCCTTTAACGACAACTTAAAGACTATCATTTTTAATAATAGTAGATATTTTAATATGAATGAATATGCACATTATATATTTGAAATGTAAATTTTATTATTAACGGATAGTCAGCATGAAAAAAAATAAATGATCAGACATAGACTGTATTAGGATTCTCTTAGTTCTTAAGGGAATTTCCTTCTCCAAAACACTACTTGGTAAGTTCAGATAAATTTCTTTACAAAATAATCATAGTGGGGGTTACAAAAATATTAAATGATCTATTTATTACCACCATTAGATTTTTCTAAGACCCCGTTAAGCTTTCTCTGATAAGAATGTCAGTTAGCTACTAACCCATTTGATTATTTTTTTTTTTGCTACAATTTAATTATTAACTTCAAATTTTTTTTTGTAAAAAAGCAAATTTAGAGGCAATAATTAATGCTTCAACACATTTGCTGAGTTTTTTTAATTCAATATTGATTTTTATTGCAGCAGTTTAAATGGTTATCTCAGCTGACATTTAATATTGATTTGTTAAACTTTGTTATAAGAAACAAAATAGATTTGTTGAAAGAATATTTTTTCTGTTAAGTAAATATAAACAGTACATTTCTAATATGATCACTTGTCAAAGTAAAAGTTATTTTTGCAGAATTGTAATTTAGTTCAGTTATTAAATATAAATTAATATATACAAACTTGAAGATTCCTACAATATTTAAATGGGTTGTAAAACTACAATTAAGATAAGTAAAGTTAGTTTTATTTTCACTACTCTATTATGAGGTCTTACATGTTTGTTTAAATAATAACAAATTGTTTATAAGATGTGGTGGTTAAAATCATTGTAAATCAATTTTATTAAATCAGATGATTATTAGCATAACATTTTTGCAACAACTCATTGAATTAAAAAAAAAAAAATCACCAGCTAAATTTGTTCAAAAAGTTCAAAGTCTTATAAATTATTTTCAAAATAATATTACAAGATTACAAAATAATATTAGTAAGCTAATAGCTTACTAATATTTTGTAATATTGTAGTTTGTAATTATAAGTTTGTAGTAAGTTTGTAATAATTATCAAATTAATAAAAATTATCCAATGTAGTCTCCCTATACTCTCATATTTAGCTATTAGGGCTCTATAGGAGAAATAAAATTCGTATTTGCTGCGTGCATGCTTTATATTTTGTTGTTCGAATGGAAGCTAATTTTGGAAAGTACTCGATATTGTAAATTAAGGATTTAATAATTTTTGCAATTATTGTAACAATAATATTATACTTTTAGACTAACCACCATTTGTTTATTAGATTTTAAGTTAATATTTTAAAAATTTGGTATTCTGACCACAGTTAGATTAATTAAATGTGTTACTAATTACATTTGGATAAAAACTAAACTAATGGGAATTAAATGTATGATTTTTTTCCTTTTATGTTATATTCTTTTGTTATTTTTTATTGATCTAGTCTATACATAAAGTTATGTGAAATTTATTTCTGCATTTCGTCAATTCATTCAACTTGTATAATATCTGTTATTTTACTTTGAATTCCAGGAAAGCTTTTACTCATCGGGGGAGGTATTGCAAATTTTACAAATGTTGCTGCAACATTTAAGGTGAAATTTTGTTAATATTTTTAATCTTAGTTCTTATTTACTTTTATTATCATAACTTTGTTTTTAGATTAGTTAATTCTATTTCATATATATTAGGTTTTCAAAATTGTGTATGCATAATTTTGTTTTACAATTCTAGGGTATTGTAAAAGCTCTTCTAGAATTTCAAACTAAGCTAATTGATCACAATGTGTCCATTTATGTAAGGCGAGCTGGCCCGAATTACCAAGAAGGATTGAGGGTGATGCGGGAAGTCGGTACGTATAATTTGTGTAGCTAAATATGAGTAAAAAATTGTCTGTAATTTTGACATAACTTTTACACTGAATTCTATCTTAGTTTTTTTTATTGCTATGAAATCCTTCATCGTGTTGATCCTTTAATTCATTAGCAGTAGAGTTCTGTTCTCTTTCAGAGACATGGGTGTGTAGCATTTTTGAAAAGTGCTTAAAGGTGCTTATTTTTGATTTTAGTTTTTTAAAAATACTTCTTTTATTGAGTGTTTTTAAAAAGTGATTAATTTTCCCTTTTTGAAAATGGGATTTTTTTTTACCATGTCGATTTTTGTCACGTATTATTCAAAAATGAGCTTTTCACATTGTGCCATTAGACTTTTTCACAATTCATTGCAATGTGTATAGACCTCAAAAATATAATTTAGTGCATAAAGAGTACTTAAAAGGTGTTTATTTTTTGTTGAAAGATTTGGCTACTCACTCTGAGAAAGGTTTGAGTACTACAAGTCCATATTTCATGAAATTTTATCATATGTCATGGTTATTTTCAAAATTCTTGATTCACACTTCTCCCATTTTACTAGATGAGTACCTGCAACCAGAAGAATGTGATTATTGTTCCTTGACTCCCAATAAAGCTGTAACAGAAAAATAGCATAATTGGAATTAAACTTTCATATTACAATATAACAATTAAAAAAGGGATGATACATATTAGTTTATGTATTATGTCGAAACAGTTGTGCCAAAAATGTAGATAGTTTTTTACACACGTTTATATTTACAGGGCTGCCAATTATTATGTCATTTCTGTGTATTGTCAGAGATTATTATGCTCTGGAAAAAATTTGGATTTTTTGCTAACCGCCATCCGGAAATTTCCGGAAAGACGAGGTCCAGAAGTTTCTAGTAATCATGGATCACATTTATGTATAAAAATTCTTGCTCATTTTATTTAAAAATATTAGAACTGGAATTTATATTTGGCATCTCCAGGGCTGATCGTGCTCCGGAGAAAATCTGGATTTTTCGCTTACAGTGATCCGGAAGTTTCCGGAGATCAAAGGTCCAGACGTTTCAAAAAATCATTGATCACAGAAGTTTCCAGAAATCAAATTTTTAAAGGTAGAACTTAAAAACACAGTTTATTTTATTTGTTTGTAAGGGAGAGCCAGAGAGATATTTTATAAGCTTATATTCATGATTAATATTCATTTTTTATCAGTAAATAGTTGTTATAATCATAAACTCAAGAAAGAAAGACATATTTGTAAATTTTAATTACTTCTCCAGGTCATCATAGGTATGTGTAAATGGTATTGGTATGTTTAAAATTTTAAATATATTTTAAGTAAACTAAGAGTTATTGAGAAAAAAGGAAAAAAATCTTGTTGTTGAAATTTTCCGGAATTTTGACTTGGGCTCACAATCACCCCTGCATCTCTTTCATTTGTAAATATTTTTTCTTGTAGAATAATAAATGTGATTAGACTCATATATAGCTATTAATTTAAGTTATTCTGCATATATTTTATTGATAATTTTACAGGGTTGCCACTCTTCAGGGAGAACACGGAAAACCTGGAAAATACAGGGAATTTAAAAATCACCTAAAATAACAGGGAAAATGCAGGGAATTTTGATTTTTTCTTTACAAACTGGGAAACTTTTACAAACTTTTTGAAATGCGCCATTAATGATTTTATTCATGAAATTTTCAGGATTTTTTAGTTGGGCTCTGTATTGTTGATAGCTTTTGAAACCACGTAAAGTCTAATTTGCCCATTTTTAATTATCTTCACATTTTTTTTCCTTTTTGCAATTAGGATAAAAATTTTCCTTGTTTTCATTGTTTGCAAAATTGTTTATTTGCTTGATAATGCAATTTGATGCATTGTTTTTGATATTATTCTCCAGTTTTTAATAACTAAGCAATATGGAAACCTATTTTTCGAAACATACATGTTTATGATGTATCAAGTAAATGTTTCATTTTATTATTATAATAAAAAATAGTCTCCATTGCTGAAGCAATGGGAAAGCTTCAATGCGTTTGGCATTCATTTATTTTTATTGAGTAAAATGTTGATTTCATTTTATATTTCATTGCCTCACTCAAAATCAAAAGTTATATCACTTTCATATAAAACTTTGATCACCACAGCAAGTTCCAACTGCATCTTTTGAATGTAATGAGCACTACTTTTTAAATTTGACAAAGGTAGAATTTTGTATTTTTTAGTCTTTTTTAAATTGTTTATTTTTCTTTTGAGTTTTGGGACATGATAGTGTAGCGCAGGGGTCCCCAACCCTATGCCCGCGGGCACCATAGCGCCCGTCGATCGGTCTAGGTGCGCCCGCTGCTTGTGCCCAACGATAAAATATTTCAGTTTTCCATTTCCCCATAAAATGCTATGCAAATACATACATAAGTACGCTAGCTCAGTAAAGGTAAAGTACTTGATAGATTTCTACATTTAATTGAAGAAATAAAAAATTATCTTGCATCCAAAAATCAAATATTTTTAGATTTGAGAGATCCTCTTTGGTTAACAGATTTGTCTTTCATAACGGACATAACGGAAAAATTAAATAATTAAAACTTGGAGCTGAAGGGAATGGACAAACATATAGCAAGAATGATAGGGCCTATAAACTCGTTCAGAGCTAAGCTAGTTTTGAGGATATCACATTTGAAAATGAAGTCTCTTGTGCATTTTCCACGCATGATCAATTTGAAAAGCGCTTTCAACAGTTTAATATCATCGAAATAGTTGATCACATATTTTGTAAATCCTTTTACCAACCAAATAAACGTAACCGTAATAGCAACACACATTTTAGAATTTCTTCATGTAAGGCGAGAAGTGGAGATAGAAATTTTGGATCTTCAGAATAACATTATCCTCAAAACTATTATGTTAGATGAAAAATTCTGGAATATAGTTGTCAGAAATAAATTTCATTCTTAAAAAGAGCAGCATCTAAAATAAAGTCATTTTTTGGTTCCACATACTTGTGTGAATCACTGCTTTCGACAATAAATATCATAAAATCAAAATATAGATCCCGACTTTCAGATGAACACCTTGACGATTGCTTGCGAGCAGGAATTTCACCGTATTCTCCCAATTATTAAGCGCTGGCCAGTGAAATGCAATGCCAAAGTTCACATTGACTGTATTTTATATATTTTATAAATAATTTTTATACTTCGTATGGTTTGAAAAAGTATATGTATAAGTAAAGTTTGAAAAGTTCGTATGGTTTATTTTACACAAGATTATTAATACTAATTATATTCCTAAGTTAAATTAATTTTTAACTTTAAATAAATTTTTTGTGCATTATATGTAGTGTGTATTATTACCTATGTCTATCAACTATAAATTTATCTTAAAAAAATAAATGGTGCCCGCCATTCGACCGATATTCTGGTATTTGCTCTTAGGTACAAAAAGGTTGGGGACCCCTGGTGTAGCGTATCTACCACTACAGAAATATAATTCCAATTCACTAGTATATAAGAAATGTTAACTTGATTTTATGTTGGGGTATCTTTTCATAGAAGGTTGACATTCCTACCTTTCCCCACAATAGTATTTCTACAGTGAAACTTCTAAGAGAGACTGCTTTTGAGTGGCCATCTTTTTCAATGATTATTTTTTTTTAATGTATTCATTTTTATCCTATCAACGTAAAGTCCCCTAGGAGAGACTAGGTAAACCTCTGCTAGTGTCCAAGTATCAACCTTCCTATTAAAATTTTTCTTTTCTTTATCTTGTGCAAAGTAAAAAAAATAAAATATGTTACAAATGAAAAGGAAAATATTTGGTTTACTTTTTCTTTTCTTCACCATGACTTATAATGGGTGAAAAAAGAGGAAAATTTGTTGGAAAAAAATTTTAAACTGAAATTGTTTTATACTATAATTTTTTTTTTTTACAATTTAAATCAGTTAATGCAAAACAACTCATGTATTATGCAGCAATTAATATGTAATATCACAGACAGTGTCTATCCTAATTTTTTTTTATGAAAACAATGTGCAGCTTCTAATTTAAATTTATTTTTGAGTCAATTGTTTTGTAAAATGCTGAAAATTCTAGAAGTAACGACATCTCTTAACAACTGATTTCTTGCCTGCCGGAAAATTTCACTGTTTAATTATTTTGGTGATCCAAATCATAGGTGCTATAGAGTGATGTAAAAAATAATGTTGAAAATAATTTATTTATGAAAAATGTTTAATAGGTGGAACACTAGGCGTACCTATCCACGTGTTTGGACCAGAAACGCACATGACTGCTATTGTAGCTATGGCTATGGGGAAAAAGTCTCTACCATCATTGCCTGAACCAGCTCTGACCACTGCCAATTTTCTGTTACCTGGGGGCATGCAGGTAATTCTTTTGTCCTGTCTATAATTAATACGAGCGCTTTTCTCTTCTAGTTTTTTCCTGCCTGATTATTATTTATCTCTTTCATGTTTAATAAGCTTCTAATTGTTCTGATTTTTTTCTACCAATAATTAAAATTTAGTTCTTCAGATTTCTTGAATTATGAATAAACATGATTCGCATTAAAGTGATTAACTATTTATTTAAATTACTCTATGAATCATGATTCACATGAAAGTGATTAGCAAATCACATTCATGTTAACTTGTTTTATAGATCACATTGTAATTCATATTAAAGTAATTTCTCAAACACACATTGCAAATGTGATCTCCGAACAAATTTAAGTTATCTCCAAATCTTGTATCGCAATTCTCATTCGAGTGGTTTACAAATCACACATTGAGAATCTTATTAAAAGTATTTCAGAATTATGGATTGTTACTTCCATAAGAGAGATTTAAGAATCACGATTCTCATTAAAATGATTTATGAATTACTTATTGTTATTTTCAAAGAAGTGCTTATAGTATCAGAAATTACGATCTGCATTTTAGTGATTACCAATATATGCATCGCTATTTGCATGAAAATTATTAACAAATCATGCATCGTGTTTCGTATTAAATGTGGTTCATGAATCCTCCAACAGGATTCACATTAAAGTAATTTATGTATCACTCATCCCGACTTAAGACTTGTTAGTTCGTGCATTTTGAAAATATACTTCATAGTTCAATTTCAATTTGCAAATCGCACATCGTGATACACGATTTACGTGATCTCCGAGTCTAACTTCAAGTTTCGTATAATTTTGATTCACTCATAGCATATCATGAATCATATACATGCAACTTAAAAATTATTCATAGGGAACATTATTATTCTAAGGTAACCAAATCTGTATTTTATTCTTAAAATTGAAACAGATATGCTAAATTAATGTATCTTGATATTTTATCTATTAATGTACATTTTCTATAACCTCAGATTTGATTTAACAAATTAAAACGAAGATTCTTTGTATTTCAATAACTGCAGTTCCATAATAAATTCTATCAGTTCTTTACTATGTTTGTTTTATGTGATATTTTTTAATTCTAACTTGCTTCAGTTATTTCATGAAAAGTTTCACTGTCTAATGTTAGTTTATAAAAGTTGACAAGCATACAATGTCAGTTGGAAATTTTTTTATGGTCTTCAAAGTTATTTAAAACAGATATAATATAGATATACTACTTGTAACTATCAGCCCTTAATGATATATATATATAATCTAATAACTATTAGACATTTGCATTGGTAGTTGTTGGCTACACATAATAAACAATCTATTAAACGATTCTATTAAACGAAATCTATTAAACGATAAATCTTGTTAAACAATTTAAACTTGATTAATTTAATGAATACGTTTTTTTTTTGTTAACTAAGCATTGTGCTTTAAAAATACCCTATTTCTGCTTCTATGTCATTATAAAATCTGGTTGACATGTATTTTAACACACCCAATAGGATCTTGAAAAATTTTATTTTAGGTCCTTGAAAAACATTGATAAATCCTTGAATTCAAAAAAAAGAAAATTGAGTGGGAACCCTGCTGTAGTATATCTACCACCAAAAAATATGATTCTAATTCCCTAGTATACTAATTCCTAGTATAGTATTCCCTAGTGTACAACATGTTAACTCGATTCTATGTTGGAGGTACCTTTTCATAGATGAAGGTTGTCATTGTCGATTTCTACTCTCCCCACAGGCTGTTTGACTATTGTTTGAATATGTTTTTATGTGCTCTCATTCTTTTTAAGCATTCTGCCCCACCATCAAAATTGCCCAGGACGGATTCTGGTAATGGTCTTTCTTCGACTTCAATGGACTATTCTAGGCAGTCATCAATATCCTCTACCAATGGTAGCATCACTTCATCAAAAACATTGTTTTCTCAGGTAAAATTTATTATTCAATATGGAAAGTGTTCCTTTAACAGTAAAGTTTTAAAAACTACCATCTTTAAAAAGTATGCCCTATCTTAAACAGTAAAAGCTCGATATAACAAGTACAGAATATTATAAATTTTCAAGTCACCCTCAAAAAGTTAATTTTAATGTTTATAACAAGCTGGAAACTTCTTCTACTATTCATATAGCCACTTTATTTCTTGCAAAATTTTGTTACGATTCGGAAATTTGTTCAAACATTCGTGTCTCTCATAAAACTATGTAATTCAGTTTATAGGTTTATAGGTAAAAGCAGTCTAATGTATTTTAAATTGAAATAGATATTCAAAACAAAAGACTTAAATATTTTATTTTTTAGTTTTTTTTACTGACAGGGCGTGTAGCGTTTTTAAAAAGTGCTTATTTTTGATTTTAGTTTTTTAAGAGCTCTTAAAGGTGATTTTTTTCATTGGGTGTTTTTGAAAAGTACAGTACAGAACCCGTTATCCGGAAATCAGAAAACCGGAAAACCAAAAAACCGGAACGAAATTCGATAAATTTTCTCGCCATTTTTAAAAAAATTTTTTTTTTTTCCTCATAAGATTTTACGATTTTTCTTTCTTTTTTTAACAATGTTTACCTTACCATCATTTGAAAATAATCATTAGTGTATTACTTCAGCGTTTTTTCTTATTTTTAAGATTATTTCCAATTTTTTTTTTTTTTAGTTGGGTTTAACAATAAAAAAAAACGGCTTTTTGTAGCGATTCGGAAAACCGGAAAAATCAGTTATCCGGAATAGCGATGGTCCCGACCGTTCCGGATAATCGGTTCCCTACTGTACTTAATTTTCGCATTTCCAAAATTAGATATTTTTCCTTCACCGTGTTAATTTTTTCCTCGAATTATGCGCGAAAGACTTTGTTCACGTTGTTCTGTTCAGTTTTCACTATTCATTCAACCCCAATTTATTTGTGTGTACCATAGATCTGTAGCTACATGTTTGAATAAATACTTGTGGGTCCGCATTTGTGTATATAGAGCTGGATTCAGTGGGGAGGATTCTTACCCTCTCATCTGCAACTATGCTGCAATTTGCAAGAGATTTTCAATTTCAGACTTCATTTTCGGTCCTTTGCAATCTAGTCGAAAAATCTCTCGAATTTTCCTGATTATGGGGATTAACTAAACATTGCCAAATCCCCCCCCTAATAACATTAAAATTTTCTCTTGCTAATTTCATCCTTGTTTAAAGCCATTACTTGCAAGCAAAGGGCCTTCTCTGAATATTTTATTTATAGATCATAACCATAATCTTTGACTTGGGGATCATTCACTTATTGAGTATTTTCATATAGGTCCACAGAGCAGTCAAGAATCCCTCTTCATTACCTCAAAATTTCCATCTTCATTTTATTTATGAAATTTAGGAATTAATTGAGAATATTAAGCGTACCTCTGAGACCACCTGCTAATTGCATAAAATTTTTGTAAACTCCTTATATTGTACAAATTTTTTTTTACTTATTACTTTTTATTTAATATTGTATTATTACTATTAAAATTTTCCGCACTCTTAAATTGTTTTATGGGGTAACTCAATATTTAGAGGCAAGATTTTAACATGGCACGTAGGGTTTTTAAAAAGTGCTTATTTTCAATTTTCGTTTTTTAAAAGCTTGAAATAATTTTGCATTTTGTTAATGTATATAGTGCTTAAACGTATTTTTTGAGTGTTTAAAAAGTATTTAAAAGTTGCTTATTTTTTGTTGCAAGATTTGGCTATGCACCCTGTTTAAAAAAGTATGTACTGAGGGAACTTTCAATATTTTAAATGCAGCAAAAAATCTTATGTTTAGTATTTGAATTTTAAGTTATAAAATTCAAATTTGTCATTCCAAAAAACTTTAATTCATCAATTAATGATTTTATTTAAAAATATTAATGATTGAAATTAGAAATTCAACTATCTCATATTTGTTAAATATTTAGAATGATGGATCATATAATAATTTACTTCTGACAAAAATGTTTGGCTTCAATACTCATTTTATTTACATTTCAAAGTTATTTAAATTTGTTTTCATCATTTTATTAAAAAAATCCTGAACCAAGTAACAAATAAAAATAAATATTTTTTAAATGATTTCACTAATTTACATTTATAATATAAATTTATTAGAGTTTTAATTCTCAACATCTCTTTATAAATTCAGTATGATTAATAATAATCTTGCTAATATTTTGTTGAATATGCTTTTATAAATAGTTTTTAGAAATAATCTTTATTTAAATCTTATAAATACACCCAATAACCTTTTTAAATAATAGTTAAATGAATGTAATAAAAATATTTTTTACCTAAATAAATAAAGCAATTAATTTAAAAAATGGATTACGCCAATCAATATTGAATATATTTAATGTTATGTATAAATTGCTTTTATGGTGGCTAATATATGTTCACCCCTTCAGTAGGTCGATAAATGAGTACCAAGCATGTTTGGGAACTAAACGCTGGGGGTTCCGCGTTTGGCTGACCATCTAACCGAAACATCTGCTCCTGCACCCTAGAGCCCAAAGGTCAAGAAAACTGAGATGGGCACAGTAGGCCTTGGCCCTCTATGGGCTGTTACACCACGGAGTTTAGTTTTAGTTTAATATATAATCAAGAAAAGATTACTTTGTCAGAAACTAGTTATTTTATCATGATCATGGAAAGTCTTTGGAAATTATTTTGCATTTTGTTAATATATTTATGAAGAACTTTCAATAATATGAAGACTAAAGTTTTTATTAGTATTCATATCCTAATTACAGGGTAGGGATTTTGATGTCAAAAACTTTTTTTTTATTTGACTTGTCAAAAACTGTCGAAATCTGACGAAAATTGTCAAAAACCTGGGACAAGTTTCTTTGTGAGCATTTGGGAATATTTCATTAGATCTTAAATCATGCACAATACTCGCATTATCACTAATTATGACTTATACATATTATATATCATCATAAAAAGTATAGCCAAAACCATTGAAATTATTAATTGGTTTTTCTAAAAACATCATTCTCTTAATATATTACGAGTAATAATTATGAGTTGTTAATAATTATCCAGTCTAATTATTGATTTGAATTATTTTATGGCAAAATTTTAACAGATTTTTTTAGATTAATTAAAACTGAAGTGGTCGCCAATAATTGTCTGATCTTAATTGATTAAAAAAAAATTCTTCTGATTCTTAATGTTTGTTATTATTACTTACAATATTCAGGTTTACAGAATATGTCTAATCATGCGAAGAAGGTTTTGAGTAAAATTCATGCAGCCATAGGAAAATTTAAAAAAATTCCTACAAAATTTTTAAAAAAACATTCAATGTCAATTCATGTTTTGATTAGTTTGAATTAAGTTTATAAATTGGACCTATAATTTAATAAATTATTACTATTTCAATATATTATATTTCTAATACATGCTCGTTTATTCAAGAATTGTTTCAAATCTAACGAATTTTTTTTCTTATGTAAACTTTACTTTCCAAAAATATTTTTAAAAAATTATTGTTCTGAAAGAAAAAGAAAAGTGTTACAATTTTTGGTAAAATTTCGATCAAAACAAATTTTTTTTGTTCTGAGGAACTGTTACAGGGTGCAAAGCGTTTTTAAAAAGTGCTTATTTTTTTATTTAAGTTTTTATAAGCCTTTAAGGGTGCATTTTTTATTTAAGTTGCTAAGTTTTGTTAAGTTTGTAAAAAGTGCTTAATCTCCTATCCTTTAAAAACATATTTTTTCTTTGCCGTGTCGATTGTCATTCTAAATTACAAAGAATGCATGATTTTCACAATTTTCTATGCAATATTTCTCAGAAACTAGTTATTTTATCATAATTCTGTAAAATGTTTGAAAATGTTTTTGAATTTTATTGATTTTTTGTTTATAAATAAAGAACTTTAAATGATACGAAATAATAATTTTGATTAATGCACAGATCCTAATTATGATTTTTTTTTTTGGAAAGTGATTAAAAATATATTTTGAGTGTTAAAAAAGAACTTAAAAGGTGCTTATTTTCTGTTGAAAAATCTGGCTATGTATCCTGTATTAGGGACTGAGAATTTTCTACATTCCTGCTTATATGTACAATCGGGCAAAAAAAAAGAAAAGCTACCACCCTGAATAACTTTTATTCAAATGATCGGATTTTCACGTACTAAGTGTCAATCGTAATGGTTCCTAGGGTTAACCTCGAATATGCAAAATATTTAGGACTAACTATTAACTAAATCACGTTAACAGAAAGTCAACCATACCCAAGAGTCAATCAGCAAAATCTATAGTTTTGCTAATTTTTTGAAGCATTCTTAGCCACATTTTCTCAGGTTATTTTTATGCCCCATTGCATCAACCAGGGCTGATTGTGCTTCGGAAAAAATCCGAATTTCCGGATTTTTCGTTAACAGTGATCCGGAAGTTTCCGGAGTTCGAAGGTCCACACGACGTTTCAAAAAATCATTGATCACCAAAGTTTCCGGAAATCAAATTTTCAAAGGTGGAACTTAAAAACACAGTTTATTTTATTTGTTTGTGAGGGAGAGCCAGAGAGATATTTTATAAGCTTATATTCATGATTAATATTCATTTTTTATCAGTAAATAGTTGTTATAATCATAAACTCAAAAAAGAAAAACATATTTGTAAATTTTAATTACTTCTCCAGGTCATCATAGGTATGTTTAAATGATACTGGTATGTGTAAAATTTGAAATATATTTTAGGTATACTAAGAAATATTGAGAAAAAGGAGAAAAAAAAACGTGTTTAATTTTTTTTCTAATTTATCAATTTAAACTATTTTTTTAAACTCTGGAAATTTTCCGGAATTTTGACTTGGGCTCACAATTACCTCTGATCAACTGAATACGTTCATAAGTACAAGTCTTTTTGAATGATGATGCTCTGGCAACTTTTACTAACTCACTTTTTCTATTTATTTTAGTGTTTTCTATAGATTCTCTTTTTTTTAAAGGGTACAAGAGCCATTGTGTGGGGTATGCAGACTCGAGCCGTTCAAGGAATGCTTGACTTTGATTATGTGTGTTCCAGAAAGGAATGTTCAGTGGCAGCCATGGTTTATCCGTTTACCGGCGATCACAAGCAAAAGTTTTATTGGGGGCATAAAGAAATACTCATACCTGGTGAGTTTTACTTTATTTTTTAACTTTGAAAAGTGTGTTTTTCAAAGTAATTGAAATAAATTTAAGGTTAAAAAAGAAAATAAGAAATTTAATTTTATTATGTCTTTCAAAATATCATTTTACAGTAGGGGTGCACAACCTGCTGTCAGCGGGCCACATGCGGCCCACAAGAGCTTCTGAACACATTAAAAACATTTCTTTTAATTTGGTTTTTGTTTAAACATTATAAAATTTCTTTAATTAAAATATTTAATTCAAATTTATATTACTCTATAAAATGCTTATATTATTTGCACTTTCATTATGTAAGCTTCTTTTTGGTTAGAATTTATATCCTCCCCCCCAATATTTACTTATATATTATCATTTTTTTTTAGTTTTAACTAAATTCAAATAATTATAAACATTTAATTTTCTGCAAATTTGTTTATTAAGTTTACTGATAAAAATATTTAATGCTTAGAACACTAATGTTTACACAGAAATGTTCATATTAGTAGATAAAATGACTAAATATGCATGCGGTCCTTCACTAATCTACCTGCATTGCAAATGGCCCTTCATTCCAAAAGATTGTGCACCCCTATTTTGCAGCATGAAAAACTATTTAAAAAATAATGATCAAAAGTGCTATAAAAACTAATTAAACCATTTTTTATAGTTATAATAAATATTAAATGTTAGTTTTATCTCCAAACATATTTTTTGGGACATATGCTGTGAATTTAATATGATCAACAAAAAAAAAGCAAATTCACTTTTTCGCATTTGTTAAATATGTTTCAAAATTATATATTAATTCATATAAATCTTTATTTTTTCTACTGTATTGTAATTATGAAATATTAATTTTATATTTTGCAGTAAAATGCTTATCATTCTGCAGCTCTAAAAACTTGATTGGCGATTTTAAAACTGTAAAAAAACAATTAATTACAGAATTTAACCATACTTCTGAAAACATGAAAAAACTATTTGTAAAATACAATGTGATACAAAAAAAAGAAAAAAAACAACTGTATTCAATTCTGATTAACTGAAACAATTAACTTGAAAATATATTCCTTAATGGTTAAAACAATGTATGTTTTTTATTGTGTGAGAAGGTCATAATTTTAATTTGTTGCTACAAATAAGTTCTCTATTGTTCAACAAACTCAAAAGCGTTGGTAGACTGTGGTGACAATTTGGGTAAAGTATAGTGGGACAATTGTTACAATTTAGTACTAATGCATCTTTACAACTAAGGCCTATCCCAAATCATCACCAACACATACAAATAAAGTAAGAAAAAAAATATCTGTCCAGAAATAATGATCACAAGGGATAGAATTAACTTAAGCAATTTTAATGATGATCAACTCAATTATCAAGATTTGCTCATGAAAATAAATTTGACCATGTGGCATAATAAAATAAGATCATTACAAATTATACTATATTGCTATATACTATGTTAAATTATACTATACAAAATTATATTATATCAACATGTGACAAACAGATTTGAAGAATCTTTAAGAAAAGGGAATCACTGCTGGAGTTAATAAAATCTAAAGTCACTTATCTTGCACATGTGCTTAAAAATGTTGAGGAGCTGATGAACTATTTGTAAGTGGCAGGATATTATTCGCTGGATATATCTTAATTGTTCAGTCCTGTTGCAGCCATTCTTTCAGGGTAGATGTATCTTTATTCCCCAGAATTTTCTACCAAAAATCCTTTTTACTCCTCTTCTTCTAGCAGCTAGTCCAGTCCTCTCCCTCTCTTCCTCACCTCTCTCCTGCCCCTCTTCACAGGTTTTCCACCTTTACACAAAAATTGGCAGACCAAAACTGCTTAATTTATTTACAGAGAGGCTATCTAAAACAGTCAGACAGTTTGGGCAGAAATAGGCTCACTGATAGTCATAAAAAGGAAAGAGAGTTGTAGCAACACTACAAGACTGATGTGATTTGTCTGAATTCCATGTTTGTTTTCATTGACATTTTTTGTTTTTTCCTTTTCTGGTTGTGTTTCACTTTGGGCCAAAGCTGTCCTTTTAATTGTAATAAGTAGGACTTTAGTTTCACAGGGTTGCCATTCCACAGGGAAAACCGAAAAGACCTGGAAAATACAGGGTATTTAAAAATCATCTAAAATAACAGGGAAAATGCAGTGAATTTTGATTTTTTCTTTACAAACTGGGAAATACAGGGAATTTTGTTTCTTATTTTTGTCTTTCGAAAATGGTGACCACTCAAAGCGTAATCTGTGGGATATTTAACCATGATAATTCAGCTATACTAAACTATTTCATTTACTGTAGCATTATTTAAGTATGTTCAGCTGTTTTTCCAGCAATTAAAACTAATAAATATAGTTAGCCCACTATAGCTCACACAAGAGCACAGTAATTGTTGTTTCCTCTTAATATATTGTGTGTAATATGTATAGGGAAACTGTTTCAGGAATAATTTGTTATATGTCATTTTTATACATTAGTTAGCATCGCTTTTATGCAAAGTAAGTTGTAGGTTAAATACTGCCTGGCAGTCGTTTCACTCTTTTCTTTTTGTTTTTCTTTGCTCCCTTTAGTAAGCAGGCATACAGTTGAGAATTCATCACTTATGCTGGAATGCTGCTAACTGAGTCATCATTTTAAACTGATTTCTTTCAGAATGCTATCAGGCATTATCTATCTATTCTTTCATGGTTGAGTTCCTTTAGAATGTTCTCATCAAAGAATGTAGAGAGATTCATGAACAAAGAGGGACTAATAGGAAATATTTCATTAGAGCTTTGCCCCTGTAGCTCTATCATATAAAAAGCATTTTCTGAAGATGCTACAAAATAAGACTCTGTGTTCCTGGAATATGTATAGTTCAATCACCAGGCGTTAGCTCCACCTTCATCACGTGGGACGATACTATTTCGCTCTTTTTTGGGAGAGGGTTGTGAGCAATCCTGAACAAGGTTGCTATTTGGCGATTGTATGGCAAAAATATTTATTTCACAAACTTAATCTACATTTTTGTTAACATTGAATATGTCATACATTTGATATTTCGCACCATTTTTTATGGTATTTCTCTTTTTCGAGTGAATAGTTTGTCCTTTTTGGAGACATTTTGCTGGGAAAACAGTGGTAAAAATTAATCAATAAAAAGTAATTAGAAAAAATTAAAAAAATCTTTTCCTTCATTGGGAGTCACAATGAAACATCAGAGTATCTGAATGTGCTATATAATGAATTGCTTTTCTATTTAATATTTTTTTTTTCATTTGATGAACTGCAATGTCTTTTAAATTACAGTGTATAAAAATATGTCTGATGCAATGAAAAGGCATAAAGATGCCACAGTCATGATAAGTTTTGCATCGCTTCGATCTGCATACGAGAGCACATTGGAGACCATGCAATATCCGCAAGTAAGTTATCTCATCATATGTCTTAAAATTAATGTTATGTTTGAAAATGACATTAAAAAATCTTCTAGAGAGTCTGCCACTTTCATAAAGGAACTTTGAAAATTTTGATAATGTTGTCTTTATATAATAGAGATGAATGTGCTCCGGAAAAAATTGCTCCGGAATTTACAAAGACATTAATTTTTTGAAATGCGTCATTAATGATTTTACTCAAGAAATTTTCAGGATTTCTGAGTTCGGCTCACAATCACCCCTGTAATAAGTAATTTTAATAGAAAACAGTAGTTTTTAATTAAAAATAGCAAATTTTTTTTTTTTAGTTATGACTGAATTAGATGTTACAGGTGACTTTGTTGTCAGATAACGCTACTACTGTAACTTGATCTCTTTGGCTCGTCACATGTTTTATCCAAAAAAGTTTTTCATAATGAGCACAACACACTGACTACACAGAGTGTCTATAATTCAATATGATGGATTGCATGTTTAACTTTTCACAAATCACTTTCATTAATTTAAACATAATTTTAATGATAGACAAGTAACATGACACACATCAAAAAGTAACTCATAAACTAGAAATACTCAAGGATGATAATTACAACATAAATTCACAAAAATGACAACCTAATTGCGCAATTGATTGTCGTCCATGGATGGAATGTTATAATATATTGTTTGAAAGTTTTATGGCTGACTGAATTTCACAGAACAGGCATCCCATTTCAGTTTGTTTTGAAACCATGGATGATCTTTTCTTTTTTGTTGGCTTATGGCTCTTTGCCTTCAAAACCTCCATCAGTTCATGATCTGGGCAACCAATTCTGATCACCAAAAGAGAAGAAATTATTTGACCGTGATATATTCAAATTATGCTCAACAATCAAAAAGTGCATCTTTATTTTATTTTTTTCTTATCTATTTTTAATAATTATATAATGTCAGTTGTCACTCTGTCTTTTTTTTTTTGTCGTAGCTGTCATTTTGATCGCACAAATGCACCATAAATTAAAATTTTGTGAGAATTTTTTAGCACATTATAACCAGGAATCGAACTAGAAAAACATGGGGTCCATTTAAAGACTTGTTACAAATTTCTAAACTCTGAAAGTGATCTTTACTTAAAACCTTTTTTTTTTGTTGCCAATTTCCATTTTTTTTTGTTTTCTTATAAATCGAAACAAACACTTAAAAGTGTGTGTCCCTCAAAAATACATTTAATTAGACCTTTACGAAAGAAGAATATAATATTTCTTCCTTATGCCTTTTTTTAATAAAAGTATAAATTTCATTTAAATAGGGCCTTAGTTTTAAAAAAAATTCCATATTTTCACTGTATTCTAACATACAGGACAAGAAATTCTGAGGGGGTCCCTGTCATGTTTTTCTTTTAGCAGAAATGATGTCAAATTATATGAATATGTATGTCCTACAAAAGGGTTGTCATGACAATAAAGATGATCATATTCCTTTATTTTACTCTTTGAAACGAATGATGTAATGTTTCTTTAATGAAAGCTTAATTTTTTGAAGAATAAAATTATCCTCCCCATTTTCTTTATTGCATTTATTATATGCAGCTTTCATGCAATACTCATGATTGAACCGTGTTGGCTTATAGTATTGAGCTATCTCCTTCCAATGAGGTGATCATTAGAATGAAAGTTATTCATGGTGATATATATATATATATATATACAGTGGAAAGTCGCGTATCCGGAATTGGCGGGACTTTCCGAAGTCCGGATAATCGATTTTTCCGTATAATAGACCCCCAAGGTAAACAGAGATTAAAATGATCTGAATCTAAGAAGCAGAAATTAAATAACATTATTTTTCGGGCAATAATGTTTTAGTATTAGAATGATATCTAATCAATCAAAAACAAAATATTTAAAAAAAAATAATTATTGCTATTATAAAAATAAATATAGGAAACTAAAAAAATTTACAGTTATGAAAATATTAATTGCTCTCTCCGCCATTTTGAACTAGAACGTTTCAAGCAAGAAGGGGAAATTCCCGTCATTCATTAAGGTGGGTAGGTGAAGAAGCAAAATTCATTTCCTTCTTACTTGTCATTCAAGTTGAAGGGGGGGAAGTGACAAGTTCTTATTTTCTCTCCTGTCATTGGCTATCAATCAAGCATAAAGGCGTGGCATGCTGATTGGGTTCTCTTTATTTTTTCTTGTGTGACTAAAGGGGATTCCCCCTCCACTTTAACTTTTGCTGTGTTTACCCTTTTTCACAGTACTTCTTTCCCTAACACTTTATCAAAAAGGTTCCAGGAAATGCCTCTTTTACTAGCCAGCTGCACAGAAAAGAAGGGGGGAGGGGACTCAATTGTGCTCTTTTGAAAACAAATCTCCCCCCCCCTTTCCTGCATTCCAGAGGAGGAGCGTTACTAACGGGTACGGTCTTGGTAGATCTTCTGTTCTCTTTTCTGTTGATTTATGGGTTTAATGCATAGATCACTAGAAGCTAAGAAAGGAAAAAACCTGTCAAAATACTTTTTTTTTTTTTTTTTTTTAAGAGAGTGGGGAAGATGAAGAAATTTTTGTTTATTTTGATTGTTAAAAAGTGTCCGGGAAATTGACCCTTCCGGAAAAGGGACGTCCGGATATGGGACGTTACACTGTATTGCAGACTGTACATCTTGAGGAGGAAATGAAATTACATAAAGTAGAAGTTAAATATAGACCTTTACTCAAGAATGAAATTAAATTCCATAAAATGAAATTAGTTTTGAATTGAGCTTACTGAATCGAGGTCACATTCGTATGATCATGGGCCACTGGAGCCAGAAATAATAGTCTCAGATAAATGATAGCAAGAACTGTTAATGGAAGATCGTATTATCACGTATATGTTTGTGATAATGATCCAGAATGTGTTAAAATGAATTTGCATAACAAATTTTTCAAACTTGAATGTAGAGCCATGATGGCTCGGGGGATAGAGCGTCCTCCACCGAATCAGGTGAACTGGGACAGAATCCCAGCAATGGCTGGTAGATTTGAATTCCGCACCCAGCTCGCACCGACCACAGTGATGTAAAATATCCTTAGGGATCGATGTATAATGCTTTAGAGTCCCCTTGCCATCCGGTTTTCATGGGTGTCCTCTCAACGTAACACAAATGCTAATCCGCATTTGTGTTCCTCGAAAAGTCCTCCACAAAGTTTCTCTCAATATTTAATCCAGGAGTTCCCTTGTTTTCTGGATTGGATTCAAAATTACAAGGATACACAGTTGAACATGAGTAGTTGTAAATCCAAAATCTGGTCGACTCTTCAACGATGGATATAAAAAAAAGTAAAATACTCATGATTGGTCGTAGATGATTGGCCCCGTGGCAGAATCGCGGCGACACAGCGACATTGTCACAGAATGTTGCTGAGTTCTTGCAGAAGGAATTTTCTGTTAGGAAGTAAGGAATTTTGGTTTTCTTTCTGCAGAATTTTTTTTTCTCTAAAATTATATTTAAAAGATACCTTTTTAGCACATCAGAGAGAAAGGAAATGTTCCTGATTTTTCTATTCTAATTTAAGAATGAAAAATATAGAATAATAAAGAAATTTCTTTTCTGCAGAAATGTTGAACGATTTTTTCCCTCCAGAAATCATTCTTTAGGCATCATTCTTTAGCATCATTCTTTAGTAATCATTCTTTAGTATCCCGATATATTTCTGACAATATGGGGAATTCGAATCGTGCTTATGAATATTTAATTTTTAAAACAACGATTCTATCGTTTTTTTTTGGGGGGGGGGGGGTCATTTATTTCACACAGTTTTTAAAATCCTACATTTTAAATACGATATTATTTATTACAAACAACTGGATCTCGAAACGAAACAAGCATTTAGTATTCCCCCCCCCCTTTTGAAGAGTCCGATCAGCGTGATTTTGTCGTCGATCTTGTTTTCAGAAGTCACTGCTACGGATTACAAGATTTGTAATTTTTTTTTTTATAAGATGTTTTACGAAATGCGAATAAGGAAATAATTAGTGTGTTTTCTTCGTACAAAATGGGAGAATCTCGCCATTGTATTAGAATAATATGAAAAAGAAACATTACATAATAATTTAAAAATTAAATGCAATTTTTATTTTATTCAAAAGTTTTTTTTTATTGTGAATGCAACGTTTCTGTTACTTCAAATTCAATTAGTAACATGCGTACTTGTTATTATAAAAAGCATCTTGCAGAAAGATATTAGTGCTAGAGAAGTTTGTCGCAGAAATCCCAAGAAAATTCTGCCACAGGGATGATTGGGTCCTTTTTACCCGATAAGCTTGTCTTTACAGCCCACACAACTGCACCTTTTTATATTCTAAGAATCCTTAACCCTGACTGCGATCTTTTTGCAAGACCAGGTTTTATTAACCGCAGGAAAAAAAGAGAGAAATTGGGATAAACAGGGAAAAGCAAGAAATTTTACCCATCTTGAAAATTTTAGAGAAAAGTCAAGGGAATGGAATTAATTTGAGTACAAGGTACCTATTGGTCTTGTTATATTCTTTTTAAAAACTATTTTTTTTAAAAAAACATTATCTATATTTTCTAGATAGCAGCTACCTTCTATATTTTAAGGATCCAGTGTCACGAAGGTTGAAAATTTGATCATTATATAAAAAGTTTAGAAGGTTTTTGCTTTTTTCAGCATTGTTCAATGACAAGGTGTATTTATTTTTCTCTGAAAATTAATTTTAAAATCATACAAACTATTCCGCTTATATACTGTTGGTCAAAATAATTTGCGACTCGAAAGGTTTTGGGTGTACTTTTTTATACATGCAGAGTAAAATAATTTTTTGGTTGGAAAACTAATAATTTTTTGAATTCTTTACTTTGACTAGTCATTGATATAATTCAATGTGTTATCCAGTGGTATTTGTATCAAAAATTTAGAAAAATTATTATTTTCAAATATTTTATGATTGTAATTAATAGATGTTTGTTTTTAGATTAAAGTCATTGCCATTATTGCTGAAGGTATACCTGAAAACATGACTCGAAAACTGATTAAATTAGCCGATAGTAAAGGCATCACTATTATTGGACCTGCAACTGTAAGTTTTCCATTATAGTCTTAATTTTGTACTAAGATCTTTTTATTTTGATCACTTTTCTTATAGCTCTTTTATTATAATAAATATTAAAAACTTTTCGCATCATTTTATTATTAATAACAGTAGGAAACATTCTCCTCAACTATACTGAAGTTTGAGACATTGATTTCTAAGTAAATTTGGTTTTAAACTTAATTCTAATTGTACTAAAGTCAATTTTTATTATTAATTTTAGAATTGTGTTAGCATTTTGTTGATCGGCAATGTTAGCAACAAGCTAGGTCATATCACTGGCTTTTATTTTGAAATTGAATATGAAAGTAAAGTAAGAAATTTGAATCTAAAGAAATTTGAATAATTTTTATGCTGAATGGAATGAAATTAAATTTTGGAATATTCTACATCACCCAGAGTTTCCTAAATTGAAATAGATAATGCAAGTGTGATGACGAGTTAACTTATGACTGGTCAATAATTTGTTATGTAGTGGAACCCAGATTTTTAGTTTTTCTTCGGATTTATTAGCATTAAGAAATACACGAAGCAGGATAACATAAAATTGGGGTAAAAAAAAAAAAATTAAGTGTATTCTTCAAAAATTGTCACGAGATGGTCTCTGAAAAAAATGATTAATCTTTACATGTTTTTAGATACAATTTCAACAATAGCGCTTTTAGTGCTTATTATTGTTTGCTTTATGGTTTATATTCGCAAATGTTTGAGAGTTTTTATGCTTTCAGACTCTGGATTAGATGAGGGTGAAGCCTCCAATATTTTTCTCATCTTCATCGTGCATAGCATTTCTAAAAAGTACTTAAAGTTGTTTATTTTTGATTTTGGTTATTTAAATGCCCCTAAAGGTGCTATTTTCTTTCGGTGTTTTTAAAACTTGCTTATTTTCCCTTTTCAAAAAATGAGATTTTTTTTCTTTACCATGTTGATTTTTGCCACAAATTATGCAAAAGCGTGCTTTTCACATTGTTCTATTCAACGCTTTCACAATTCATTCAAAGACAATGCGTACCGTCTGTCCATAGCGCATAAAAGCATCAATCATTTTACTTGTTTGATGAAATGCTTGCGGGATTGCATGTGCGTATACTGAGCTGAGTTTGGTGAGATTATTGCACTCTTATGTGCAACTCTGCTGCATTTTGCAAGATATTCTCAATTTCAGGCTTCATTTTCCTACTCCTGATATCGTACCGAAAAACCTCTTTATCTTTTTATAATGGCTAATATAATCAAGTAAAGAGTTCTTTGTCAAAAACTGATTATTTTATCATGATCATGCAATTATTTTGCATTTTGTTATTGTATATAGTGCATAAAAAGGACTTAAAAAGTGCTTATTTTTTTGTTGAAATATTTGGCTACGCGCCCTGACTATCATCAGGAGCAGGGATTAAATCTGATATTGAAGGAATTGAAAGATAGTAGGACGTTTATTGCAGTTTATATACGTGTCATCAACTTCGTATCTCTCATGCAATTTTATTCCACAGAGCCATTGTTCCTGTTGGATACCGAGAAGCAATTAAGCCTGAACAGCTTTATTTAGCCCATTTGTTGCATTTGCTTTGATACTGTCCAATTCATCGGAAAGCAAATTCAGAGCTTCAGGAACTTTTATTTTTGCTTTAGAATCATCTTGCAGGTTATAGAAATCAGGAAAAGGAAATGATTGCCTCACCAAATGATTGCCTAACCGATTGTTTATTATAACATTCTTTAAATGATTGGATAATTACAATATTCACTTGCTAAAAAAAAAATTCCACTTGTAAATTTTACAAATTAAGCTCCCATAATGCCTTTCTGCAAAAAGCTAATCCTATAAAAATAAATAATAAGTCACAAGGTTTTTTTTTTAGAAATGAAAGGAAGAAGAAAAGTTTTGGCGAATTTCGCCTTTCGAAAAAAGGATTCTGATGTGTTAAACCGTATAAAGCGAGATTTTCTTAAATAGGATAACTTAAAATCTGGGAAAATTTAAAATTACTGGTTCAGGCGATTTTTACGAACCAGCAGAAAATGACGTAGGAAGCGGGGTAACCTACGCAACAGACAATGGAAAACTGGGGTTCCGCTGCATATGTTTAAAGAAATATATCAGGACTCTTAAAGATAAAATTTAGCCATGCTGATGCAAGCAAGAAAATAAATGAAACATGCATTGCCAATATCAAAAACATTGCATTTTTAAAATATTTGAATCTATTTTCGAGCAGAGCAAGACTGGCATTTGTTTCAAAAACAGAGAGATTTTTTTTTCTGTACTAAATTTGGTTTAATAAATGAATATCCCTTTTTTTAAATTGTCTCTCCTTTCTATTTCTTATTGCGCCAAATCAAAATTTTAATTTAATTATTGGTGATTCAGTTAGTCTAGACCTAAACAAATCGACAAGTTCCTGACAAAATCCATCCAAAAAAGTATGGATAGTTTAAAGTTATTTTTTAATAACTTTATGATATTTTTTAATATATAAATTCTGTTTTGCTTATTTGGAAACAATTTTAAATTATCGAAACAATTTTAAATACATTACAAAATTGTATTTGTTCTGCACACAGAGTGTAAACTTCAAGGTTGATTTAATTTGAATCTTTTCTTCTTAATTGGAGAAACTTTAATGTTTGCATTTTAAAAATCTATAACTAGAAGAATCAAGTTTGAAAATTAGAATAACAATTGTATTTTCTGATTGATAAATCGCATAACTTAGTATTTTACAAGCAGACCCATATAATATACATCAACACTGCTCTCAAAAAATGTTTGTGGAAAATTTTTCTAAAAAAGAAGAAAAATTTCACCTCTTAAATAAAATTTTTATTTTTTGAATTTCCAAGATAAAAAGGAATTCATTTTTAAAATTTTTTTTTTTTTACCAATGCAAACATGATTTGAGATCTCGTATTTTGTTTAGTATTCACATTATTTAAAAGCCACTATTATGATGCATGTTCAAGTGACTTAAAAGTTATATATTGTAATTAGCATTTACTCGATTTCAAAATCAAACATTGAAATTCGTATTCACCTGATTTTTGAATAAAATATTACGATTCGTATTCATGCAATTTTAAAATCATTGAGATTCTTATTAATGCGATTTTAAAATCAAATATCGAGGTTCTTATTAATGCTATTTTAAAATCAAACATTGATATCAAACATTGAAATTCCTATTCACCTGATTTTAGAATAGAATATTACGATTCGTATTCATGCAATTTTAAAATCATTGAGATTCTTATTAATGCGATTTTAAAATCAAATATTGAGATTCTTAGTTATGCTATTTTAAAATCAAACATTGATATTCGCATTTACACGATTTTAGAATTAAATCTCAAGATTTGTATTTGTGTGATTTAAAAATCTCCCATTGTGACATATTCACACAATTTAAATGAATTAATAAAAACTTGCATCGATATTTTTATTAAAATGTTGATGCATTCTGTAGATAAATGCTTCCTGCGTACACTTTTTTTTGTAGCTGAAATATCAGGCATTTTTCCATTTATTAAAAAATTGTATTTGCCCAGAACGTTTCTATTTTCAGCTTTTTTTTTTCAAATTCTCTCTGTGTTATGAATCACTATAGAGTCCTATAAAAATGAAACATACTTTAAAAAAATTTGTGATTTTTAAACAAATTTTGCCAAAATGAAGTGGCAATGAAAGGATTGAAACTAGTTGCAAGAGTTAATCAATGCATGCAGGAAGTTTTTTAGTTGCAATATTGTGTTTGCAGAATTTTTTTCATTTTATTTAAGTCTGCTTGCAAGGGTATTAAACCTCTAACAAAAAAAACAAAAAAAGAATCACTTAAAATTTATGTTACTGTTGCACTTATGAAAGTGATTTTTCCAATTGCATTCCTTGTCACACTTTTGGCAAAATTTCTGCAATAAATTTTAATGCTGAACTAACACGGAAAGTAATGAGCTTAACCGCTTTCCTGATTATCCCGAGTTAACTCAGGATCCCTGAGTTAACTCGGGGATCCTGAGTTAACTCGAGTCCCCCTGAGTCCCCAGAGGATAAATATATTGCAAATATTTATCCTCTGGGGAAAATTGGGGCATAGCAGAATTTGTCGATACATTTTGTTTTATCCCGTTTTTACTCGGTCGGAAGCAAAAATCATAATCTACTGTGATTGAAAGATTGTCAAGTTTTAATTGGGAGTTTTGCTGTTGGATTGTGGGACTGCACACGTGTTTTGTGCAATTTCATGTACGATGGTTGCTGAATTTACATAGCATTAAGAGTGAAGAAAGAAAAAAAAATCAGAATGTTGTATTCCTTCGCTGACATTTGAAAAGTATCACTTTTTGTAGTCCTTTGTTTTCAGATTATCATAGAAAGACCAGGGTGCATACAGACTCCTTAGAAACTCCTTGTAAATAAAAAAGCAGGGTGGCCACCCACCTGGAAAACCTTGAAAACCTGGAATTATCAGGGAATTTTTTTATACTGGAAAAAACCTGGAAATATCAGGGAAATTTGGATAAAAACCTGGAAAAATCAGGGAATTTTAAAGAAAAGCTGGAAATTTTTCTTTGATAATTTTTTTTAATTTCACTAATTTAAATTATTTGCTAATTTTCTTAATTTAAATTATTTCATCCATTATACCCACTTTTTTTTAACGGAAATGTATCGCCAAACAGTTGAAATATCATCAACTTAGCAATACTTTGCTTGCATCAAAATTTTCTCCATTATAGTTCTGTTAAACTAGAATGCCATATAAAATTCTCCCACGGTTGCTAAACAAATGTGGAAACCTTTGACCGCTACGGGAATTTAGGAAAATTTAGGAAAGATTCTGGTGGAAAAAGGGATTAGGATATTAGCTTCTGTTTTTAAATTCTGTCCTTGGGCTGAATCCTTTTATGGCTCAAGTTTGTTCCGATGCTTGGTGGTTATTTTTTTTCTCGATTTTGACAAAATGTTTTTGTATTTTTAACTTTATAAAATTCTCCAAAAATTAGTTGGTTAAATTTTATGATAGTAGATTTTATATTGCACTCTTTTTCTTTTTCTACTCCCATTCAAAGAAATCTGTGAATTATTTTTTCTGAGCAAACCAACGAATCACACATTTTTTTACAATCGCTAACAGCAATGTTTGTCGACAAATTGTTACAATTGTTGCATTAATGGCAATTTTTTCTAATTCATTTTAACCTCTTATAACATATTTTAATTTTAAAAAAAGGCTCCTTTGTTGGTCAATATATGATTTTTGATTCAAAATTTTGTTCCAAAACATTAAAAAATAAATAAAAAATCTTGAAAATTGTCAAAATAAATAATTTTTTTCAAGTATGATATGTTAAATAAGTAACATTTTGAATAAAATATTTTTATAAAATATTTTATAATATAGACACTCTTCTTGTACACATCCTATACTTAATAAGAAAAAAGAAACAAAAACCTGGAAATTTTAAGATCTTTATCTGGAAAACCTGGAAAAATCAGGGAAATTTGAAATCCGATTCGAGTGGCCACCCTGAAAAGTCTCCAAGGAGTACTTGGAACTACTTATATTTCTAAATTAGTCCTAAGAAACTCCTTAGATTATTGTGTTGCATAGGTGAACTTACTAAGTACACTGATGAATTTGCTG
Organism: Parasteatoda tepidariorum; assembly: GCF_982258835.1. Lineage (NCBI taxonomy): Eukaryota > Metazoa > Arthropoda > Arachnida > Araneae > Theridiidae > Parasteatoda > Parasteatoda tepidariorum. The sequence continues at coordinate 125,115,246 of NC_141756.1, forward strand.
TCCAAACAGGGAAACTAATAACAATAGTTTAAGAAAAACTTTAAAAGAAAAAAATTTGAATTGCAAGAGCTAGAAGAAAAAAATAGCAGAAAATAATTTTAATTTTACTTGTTACAAGCAAACTTAATTAATAATTTACTGTGATTTTTTTGTTGTTGTTGTATGAAATGCCTTAGATTTTCTTATGTATTCAAATTTAAAAATATAAGATTTGTAGGTTTTTATGTTAATCCTTAACATCTGTACTTCAAAAAGATTTATTACAATATTTGAAACTGGAAAATGTGTTTATGTGTAAAAGTGATAACTTTATTTATTTTTCTTGATGAAGTTCGACAAAGTCAAAATTTATTTCAAAAGGGCTAGAAAAAATTATGCAAACTATACATTTTTGCAAGTTCCTTATAATAACTGCTTTTTAATTTTTAAGAAAAACTGTCTAGTTATCTTTTACGCAAAGTTTTTTAATTTTTGATAAGTCCTTAAAATTTTGCACTCCTTGGATTTCTTCTTCTTAGCTCTGTATGAACCATGACAAAGACTAATATTGAACTTTTTTCATTTGCCCAAGATAACTCTGGATAGTAAACTGATAGTAAAATAAATGTTTCTTGCACATTAAAAAAATTAAAATTTTAACTTAAAACTTATGCATTATATTTTGTTGTAGTTCCTTGTATTTATTAATAAAAAATGTAAAAAAATTTTGAATTTTTCTTGAATTTTTTTTTCTAAAATAGTTGGTAAGGGGAGTGGTTAATTTATGAGTGGTATTTTAGGTATCTTCCTTCTAAGCAGAGTTGGCCAAAAATGTAATCGATTACATTTTTTGATTACAGTAATCAATTACTTGTAATCATGATTACAATTTTCAAAAATTTTGATTACAGCTGTAATCATGATTACAATATTGATTACAGTAATCAATTACTTGTAATCGTGATTACAAAGTTTGATTACAGCTGTAATCATGATTACATAGTCGATTACAGTAATCAATTACTTGTAATCATGATTACAATTTTCAAAAAATTTTGATTACAGCTGTAATCATGATTACAATTTTGATTACAGTAATCAATTACTTGTAATCGTGATTCCAAGTAATTGCGATTACAAGTAATCACAACAAAAATGATTACAAGTAATTGTGATTACAAGTAATCAAAATATATGATTACATGTAATTTGATTACATGTAATCATGATTACATGTAATCTAATTACACGATTACAAGACTATTGTATACTTATAAATGATTATATTTTACAGTAGATAGTAGAATGTATTTTATAATGATACATTTTGCACGTATTAACATGAACTGCATTTTGTACGTATTTGTATACGTACAAATGAATGTAACTGAAATGTATGTACATATGATTTTATCTAGTGCATATGTTCAGACATTTTAGTATCACACACATGTACATACACTGTACATGTATACATGTACATTTATACACAATGAATATATGCATTTTGAGCAAATATTTGTGTACCTAAAATGTATATCTATGTTCATGTACGCATGTGTATACAAGTACTTGTGTTTGTACGAACATACATACATTGTCTGTACAATTCATGTCCCATGCATGTATGTGCAATTTATTTATGAACAGTACAATATATGTATGCATGTAAAATATAGGTATATCTGTAGGATGTACAATATATGTATGTATACATGTACATGATATGCATGTCCAGTGTATTTATGTACATGTACATAATATGTTCATGCTCAATGTAAGTATCCAAATATGCATAATACATTTGTGAACTATTGTACGTACATTGGGCGTATTTATATTTCACATATATTCATACATGCATTCGACATGCATAACGCACGTACACACATTTGAGATGCATATATTGTACAGATGTATATACATATAGCGTACAGATGTATATACATATAGCGTACAGATGTATATTCATATAATGTACATATGATGAAATGAGCATATAATGTTCATATAATGTACATATGTGTGTACATATACAGTACGTATGTGTATAAATATATTGGGCATAATTCTTTCGTACAAATTTTACATGTGTACATGCATGCTATCCCGATCTATGCATATGGTGCAATGTATATATGTACAATGAATGTATCCACACATGTACAATACACGTATGTTCCATGTATGCATATCCATATGTACTATATATGCACGTACAATACATGAATGTATGTACATACATTGTACATGCGTACATACATTACACATATACATATGTACATTACATTTATGTCTAAATATGTGTACAATGCAATAAGTAAAATGCATGTAAGTTAACTTTTAATGACTCAAGCAAGTTAAATGACAAAATCAAACGATATTTAAATTTAGTTTTCAGCTTTAATTGTTCTATATCATTTTGAAATTCTCTGAATAAAAAATTATTTTCAGGTATTTTCATGAAATGTTTGACAATACAGATTTATTTTTTTTATAACATAATGCATGATTCATAGAAATTTTTTAAATGGTAAGAAAAACGGTAAATTTTATGTGTGGAATTAATATTTAGAAATTCCAAATAAAATTATCGTTTGCTTTCTAAAAAATATGAGGTCAAGTTTCATATACCTTAGAATAATTTTAAAACAAATTTTAATAACTTTACTCATATACATTTTTTTAATGTATGCACAATGTATGTGTATATTGTAATTACATATATTTAAATGTACACACGTATTTGTACATTACTTGTAATTATGTACATGTATACGTTGTATGCACATGCATACATTGTGCATATAACTATTTTTTTGTACATCCATGCATTACATGCGCATAAGTATTAACAAAGTATGTAGTTATACAAGTACATACGTAAGTTGTACATAAGTACATACTTTGCGTACACATATATCGATGTACATATAAATATGCATGTATACATGTACGCATTTTATTTACGCAACTACGTGCATATATTGTACCTTTAAATAACATTTTTACATATTGTACGCAAATACGTACAATTTTATATACAAACGTACTTTGTATATACGTGCTATTATCGTAAATTTATACAATATATGCACTTAAGTGCATAAAAGCATACAAACGCATAAACATTACTTTCATATGCGTTCATACATACATTGTCTATGTATACAAAGATACAAAACATTGCCTTTTTGTACAAACTAACATACATGCGTACATGTATCCTAAATGCATAATTATATGTACTAAGCATATGCGCATTGCATTAAGTATATTACAATATAATTATGAATATTGTACGTACAAACAACGTTTGTGCATACATTGTATGTATAGGAACCGCAAATTGTACGTTCATGCGTGCGTACATTCTATGTACATAAAAATATGTAAACACATGAATACTTACATAAAAAATTTGACTATAGTATACAATCGTAATAACTTGTAATCGTATAGTTTGATTACAAGTAATCACAATTACATGTAATCAAATTACATGTAATCATGATTACATGTAATCATATATTTTGATTACTTGTAATCATAATTACTTGTAATCGTTTCTGTTGTGATTACTTGTAATCGCAATTACTTGTAATCATGATTACAAGTAATTGATTACTGTAATCAAAATTGTAATCATGATTACAGCTGTAATCAAAATTTTTTGAAAGTTGTAATCACGATTACAAGTAATTGATTACTTGTAATCGTGATTACAAGTAATTGATTACTGTAATCAAAATTGTAATCATGATTACAGCTGTAATCAAAATTTTTTGAAAGTTGTAATCACGATTACAAGTAATTGATTACTTGTAATCGTGATTACAAGTAATTGATTACATAGCTGTAATTATCTGTAATCAATTACAGTTGTAATCGATTACTGTAATCAACGGCCAACTCTGCTTCTAAGTATAATGTTTCAGTATTTGATCGATTTCAATAAATCATCTTTTAAATATTTTTAAAAAAGAATTAAATTTATTTTTTAGGTTGGTGGTATCAAACCAGGATGTTTTAAAATAGGAAACACGGGTGGAATGATGGATAATATATTGGCTTCAAAACTTCATAGGCCTGGGTGGTGAGTGGACATTCATTCTAATGTGGATTGGACATTCATTCTAATGAATGTCCAATCGGTTGAAAGAGGTTCACAGTCTTAATGTAATCTAAATACTTCAGTATTTGATGTAAAATAAACACTTCATCAGAATTATACCATTTTCATTATAATGATTAATTTTAAAAAAAATAATAAAACTGCAACAAATAAATTAAATATATAAAAAGAATAATCTGCATGTTCCTATAAAAAGTGAATAAACTAAGAATTATTTAAAATAAGAGACAAAAAGAAGAAAAAGCATTAAAGTGATTAATCTTTTTGTATTTATTTAACAGATATGAGATTTTTTTTCTTCTCATGTGTAAAATTTAAAGAACTATTGAGACTGTTTACTTCAATTTTGTCCTCTTCAAATATTGTAACTTAGTGGTTCATGTTATTATTTCATTGAATTTTTCTAAAAGGCTTGTAATAAAAAAAAAATCTTCTGTATTTCATATGGTAAAGAAGTTTTTTTAACAATGTAAAACTGTGTCTGCAATGAGAAAAAAATACTTCAAATCATGTTTTTTGCATAATGTACTTTATCTCATTATTATTACATTTTTTTTTATTGAAAATGAGTTTAAAAAAGAAGAAGTTTTAGAAGTTTTCCTTTGAAAAATTTGTATTTTTTTTTCTATATTTGAAAAAAATTTCTATATGCATGTCATTTGAATGAAATAAAATATAGATTATGTTACCATGTGGTTATTACATTATATGGTCATAATAGATTTTTTAAATTTTATTTCCAATGCCCATCTGTGTCGATATTTCATCAATTCAGGCATTTACAGGGTAGATTTGTTAATCACTCTTTCAGGGGCACCCTATTAGCTGGGTCAGCGTTGCTCCCACAATAAGAACAGATAGTACAGAGAATGAAATTACATCCATGCCTTGCCCAGGATTCGAACCCAGAACCTTTCTGATGCAAGGCCAGTTACCTTACACCTACACAGTTCGGTCGGCATCCATAATAGATATTATGTTAATTGCCATTTAAAGGACATTTAAAATCCAATTTTACTCTATATATTTAATAAAATATGTTAATGGATTTCCTAATTTCTAAATTAAATATCTTTAAAGCGTGAGGAGTGAAGAAAGAAAGGGATCAAATGTGGTCAGTGCTGTACTACAAACCCAATGGTCAATTATTTATTTTAAGTTTTAAATTAAAATATTTTTCACATTCATATGTAATATTTTTAAGGCCTGCTGACTGGACTAAATGGTGGTCATGGATTTGAGCTCATGTCAGAAAGGTCCCTGGTTCAAATCCTGATCAGAATGTTCTTTCCCTTCTTACTTTGTGGGTAGTGTTAGCAGATGTGGTGTCCTCTGAAAGAATGTTCTCTCCATTTTATACCCGTCAGTATATTGAAGGGCATTAGGAAAAAAAAATGTTTTTCTTCATTTCATGAAATGAGTGATAAAGCTTGATAATCATAATATTTTTCAGTGTGGCTTACGTCTCACGCTCTGGTGGAATGTCTAATGAATTAAACAACATCGTATCTAGAGCTACAAATGGTGTTTATGAAGGTGTCGCAATAGGTGGAGACAGGTTAGTTCCTTTCCTTTGCATCAGAGCTTACTATAATTGTTATTTCATTCGCTTAAGTATTTTAGTTCTGATTTTTGTCTTTGAAAAATACTCAATTGAAAGTTTTATATTAGTTACATAAAATAGAATGATAAAATATTGCATTAGTATTAAGTCATAACATTCTTCTGTAAAAATGGGGTTTGCTGATATGTGATACCTTCAAGTAAATTATGATGCTTAAATTAATTTGTGTGAAACACTTCCTTCTCTAATATTTATCTTAAAATTATCAATTTATTTACCTTTTTTCCTTATAATCAATCTAAGATTCAATTCTGTTGTGTGAGCTAGAGGGATTTTTGTGCATCATGGTTGTAATCTTTAAACTTACTTTGCATATTTGTTTCTATTGGTAAAAATTGTAGTCTTTTTATTAAAAATGAAGCCATCTGACCTATATTTTCCTCTGCACCCTAATTATTTAATAATTAGGGTGCAATCTAATCAAAGTTTTGAAGAAAAGTTGTATTAATAACTTCTAATAAAATAATAACTTTAAAAGTGATAAAATTCTATCATAATTTAGAAAACAGAATTGTCACATATATTTGGATGAGGCAGTTTTTTCTACTGTAAACAGAAATGGCAACTAATTAAACGGAATGGGTTTCTGCCACACAAAAGAAACCTTTTTCTTATTTGAAATATAATTTTTTTGCATAATTGATTGATTGACACTCAGTAAAAATTTATATTTATTAATATATCACATGTTTATACTAGGTACTTAGAGAGAAAATTGCTATTGAAATTTGTTGGAAAAAGACAAGCATGCTATTTATATTAATCAATCTTCCCAAAAATGCTTTAGATGACTTCTTGATTATTATAATAAAATACAGTAGAGCGCCGATTATCCGAACTGCTCGGGACCGAACATGGTTCGGATAATGAAAAGTTCGGATAATTGGAAAGTTGTTTAAAATCTAGTGTAAATGATTATTATTTCTGCACTAACTTCCCTTCGCACCCTTTGTAGGCTTAGGACTGGCAGTACAATCTAAAGTAGCTCTGGCGTGTTTAAAAGTTTTTTTTTTCAATTTTTAACTATTTTAAATAAATTTTTTTTTTAATTTTTTTTCATTTTGAATTATTTTTATCATACATATTTCAGTTTTTTATAATTTTTTTGTCAATTACTGATTTTACCACATTTTTTATTATTTTCCATTGTGAAAGAAATTTAGCAAAAATTTCGTTTCAAAGAAGATGCGTTCTTTTTTTTTTTTTTTTTTTTTTAGCAGTCATATATCCCTTATTCTTTTTAAAAAGTCAACTGAACTGGATCAACATCATTTTTGACGTTCTAGCCAATTCATTGCAATATCTAATGAATTGCGTGCAGTTCCGATTTTCATTCAAAATTTCAGCAACAATTTCATTTTCATCCGAATGATCTACTGGTTCAGAAACTTCAGTTTCGTTTGTTTTTCTGTTAAGAATTTTATTCCAAGATTTAAGATTCCAAGCACTGTAAACACTAATAATTAACCATAAGTGGCAACTACCCGTTCCCCAATTATAGAACTTCAGCACTTATCTGTTCATAAACTCCTTCTGCATTCCTACCATTGTAGACTATCAAAATGAAGCTCGCATTCTTGGAAGATAATTTTCAGTTGTAAAGGGTTATGTAGGTTTAACTGTATCACAATACATGTATGTACGGCTACTACAAGAAAACTGCTAAAAAGGTTGTAAATTAAATATAGTCTTCAGATGTAGGGGATATTATTTATTCTTCTTAATATAGAAAAATTGTTGATAGGTTAAAAAGTATTCTAAACTTTAAGAAAAAAAAATGAATTCAGACATAGTTCGGATAATTGGAAGTTCGGATAATAAGGGTTCGGATAATCGGCGCTCTACTGTATTACTTCTTTGGTTTAATTTTTAATAATTTTTTTACCATTCATTCTTATTTAAATAAAAGTTAGATAAAAGTAGATATTTTAGAAACCCAATGACTCAATGGTAACGTTTCGTCCTTCTGGGCCATAGGTCCGACATTCTATACTGAAAACAGGCAAGGTTGACTCAACTTTTTATACCTTCAGTGGGTCAATAAAATGAGTGCCGTACATGCTTAAGGGTTCAGTGGTTCGGTTGACCATTGAACTATTGTCAGGGGTCTGTCTAGGTTTTTTTAAGAGGTACCTATTTTGTAAAAATGTAGACATAATTTGTGAAAATTAAATTTTATGTTAAAAATTCAACACAAAAATGCAGTAAATAAGAAAATATTTTCAAAAATTGTCTCTACAAATAAAAATCATCTATGACTGGTAAATTTTCATTCATATTTTCTCCATATGTTCAATAACAATTTTGCTGTTATAAAATTTTGGGCTTAATCCAAATCCGTATCCAAATTTAAATATCCGTAAAATTCATTGTCCACAATTAAATTAAAACTTGAATTTAATGAAAACATAAGAATCTTAGAACTTGCTCTTTTAGAAGTATTTAGTGAAACTACCCTTTTTCTTTAAGTTGATTTTGTGAAGGTACCTTTAAACGGTTGTAAATTTTCCCTGAACAGACCACTGATTGCCCTCCATGGGCTATTGTACCACTGAAAGTTAAGATTTTGTTTTGGTAAATTTAAATCAATTTAATTGGTACATATTTGCATTTGTTTTTTGTTGTACGGCAGTTTTATATCTTTTGTGTACTTTGTTTCATATCTAAATTAATAAAGTATCGATGAGTAATTTGTGGATGTCTTTCGGAAAAAGTATGTACCATAAGATATGTTTTTTTGTAAAATTATTTTTTATAAGAAATTTTTTGCATTTCCATTAGAATAGGAAATAATTATCACTCTTATTGAGATTTGTTTAAATACGTCTTTAATAAGAAAAAATGCAACTCAATTTAGTAACATATTTTCTTAGGTATCCTGGTACTACATTTATGGATCACTTGCTGAGATATCAACAAGAACCTGATGTTAAGATGTTGGTATTACTTGGGGAAGTAAGATGTTATCATTTTTATTCCGTTTATTAAAAATTGTCTATTCTTAAAAGCAGGGATCAAATTTGTTCTCTTTTGTCTCTGGAATTTCAGCCTTTTTATCAAAAACTCTGATTCCCTAAAAGTTTTGGGTTTTTTAATAAATATTCCGCTTTTTCTGAAAATTCAGTTGTTGAAATAAAATAATTATTTATTTCCGATTTTCAAAGATAAACAGAGAATTCAAACCACGTAGCTGGCCACCCTTCCAATTTTTACTTCTTTTAGCATTTTAGCTATTTTCTCTTTTATGCGCAGAAAATAAGATTTTTCTTATTTTTACCGGCCCACCAGATAGCTCTTACTTTCGTCATTTAGACGTCGCTGCTTCCTGTTTGCTGGCGCAAAAGCAAACGAAATATTAAAAAAATAAAAAATAGTGGTTGATTTGCAGTGAAACTATTTATTTGCTCATACAATTTATCTTGTTAATTTTTATTTAGTATGGCTAAACAAAAGCAATACAAACAAGCCTTTTAGAAATACCAAGTCCAGAATCTGCTAACATCTCGATTCTTATTCTTGTGATTTAAATATCAAACATCAATTTTCATATTTACCTGATTTAAAAGTTGCATGTTGCGATTCTTATTCACGCAATTTAAATATTGCGATTCTTATTTACGAGACTAAAAATCCAATATTACGATTTTTTTCACTTTTGTTACAGGTGGGAGGTGTAGAAGAATATGAGGTTTGTGAAGCTTTAAAAACGTGCAAAATTACAAAACCATTAGTAGCGTGGTGTATTGGAACTTGTGCTAAAATGTTCACGTCTGAAGTGCAATTCGGGCATGCTGGAGCGTGCGCTAATAGTGATAGAGAAACAGCTGTTGCCAAGAACAAAGCATTATCTGAAGCTGGAGCATATGTACCAGATACGTTTGACAACTTAGGAAAAACTATTCAGTAAGTAGCATTTTTTGTATACATATAAAATTTACATATTTATTGAAACTCAAAATAATTGAGTGAGTTAAGTGGTTTATTATGAATTCAGTATGTATTAAGATCAAAAGGTCAAGAAAACTGAGCTGGGCACAGTACGCCCTCTATGGGCTGTCGCGCCACTGAGTTTAGTAGTATGTATTAAGAGCGCTAAAATTTGTAAGCGTTTAAAAAATATCAATGATTATTAAAATGTGCTATTGGTAAAATAAATAAAGTTAAAGGAGAAAAAAAAATCTACCTTTTAAATTATGACTTATTTTATGTATAATAGGCTATAATTTATGATAATTTGGCCATGGTCAAGCTGAATTTGTTACCAAGAAATAAAAAAAGTTTAAATAAATTTTATTCAAATTTACATCGATATATAAACATTTAGAGCAACTTTTTATTCTCAAGTCACGTCATAAAATTTAGTTTATTTTTCTAGTTCTTAATTTTCTACCTTTAAAAAAAGATTTTCTCTTTGTATCGTTTGTTGTTCTAAATTACAAAAATGCATGATTTTCACAATTTTCTCTGCAATATATATCAGAAATTGGTTATTTTATCATAATTATTTAAAGTTTTGGAAAAATTTTCTAAATTTTATTGATGTTTATAAATTTAGAACTTTAAACAATCGAAAAAATTTTTTTATTGCTTCACAGACCCTAATTATGATTTTTTTTATTGTGATTAAAAATATTTATTTTAAGTGACTATATTAAGTGAATAAAAATATTTTTTGAGTACTTAAAATGTACTTAAAAGGTGCTTATTTTTGTTGAAAAATCTGACTATGCAACCCTGATTGAAATTTTGAATGTTTAATTTTATTTTTTGTTTAAAAAGTAAGATTTTTTGTTTTGGTTTCTATCTAGCTTTTCCTTTTTTGTTATAAACATTTGCTTTTATAACCGTTTTTATTATGACGCGTCAATTAAGAGGCTTTCTATTGTACTTGATTCTTCACTTTTTTTAAAAAAGTGGAAAAATGAGAGGTTTAGCTTCAAAATTTTCTTTCAAAAATTATGATCGATTTTTACTTTTACTGTTTTGTTTTTGTATATTATCTTTTTCATGAGCGTTTTTATTATAGCACTGTACTTTTATAGCTTTTAACGTTTAGTGGATAAATTTTTTTTCATCAAATATTGCTTTTAGCATTGAAGTTTTGTTTTAAGAATTAGGTGGATATTTTTTTCTATTTCGTTTTATCAACTTCACCTTAGATTTTTTAATATCGTTGTCTCAGTCTTTTATTTATCCAATCCAATTCCAATTTCCAATTATCTTAATATGTAATTATCTTTATTATCTTAAATATTTTTATAATAGTTAACTTTTGTTTTCCTTTACCTCATGCCAATAGCATAGCTAAGTTTTGATTATTTTTTATTAATGACTAAACTAATTTATATTTAAAACTATTTATACTTATTTATATACATAAAAAGTCATTAATATTTATTAAGGATTTTTTTAAAACAAAAATTTTTTTTCTGCAGCCGAATATTCGGCTATTTGGACAAATCACTTTATTGTTACATTTCTAGTTTTCCATATTAACTAAACATTATATTAAGCTCACATTTTAAAAATCTAACTACCCACAGGGTATCCGCACACCTGGAAAGTCATTAATTTCGGTATTGAACAAAATTTATCATGAAATGTCTTATATGTCTATTTTTTTAAAAAAAGTCTTGAATTTAGATTGCCCGAAAATCTAATTATTAAACTGGAATTTTCCCCTCCCCCAATTTCTTGGTGTTTCGAATATCTGAATTTGTAACAAACTCCCCACTCACAGTCATATTTTATTTAAATATTAAATGTTTTTATCATGTTCTTTAAAAATTGTGTTCTTTCAAAAAATGGAAGGGAAAAAAAAACATAATTTCTGGAGCAAATTATCTTTTAAACTTCTGTGATTTCAGAATTTTGATTATTTATTTTTTTATTTTATCAATTTAAAATTCTAGCTGAACAAGCCAGTGATTGGCGAATTATTTTTATTCCAAAATGAGAACAGAAAAATCAGAAGTATTTCTTTTCTTTCCCTTAAACAAGAAAAGTATCTTTAAAATATAATTCTGCGGAAAAAAGAAGAAAAAAAATTACTTTAATATTTTTTCAGCTATTTTATTTGCTTCAACTCTTTATTTTTTCTGTTTTTTAAATTAAAAATCTATACATATGAAGATGCAGAGTATAACAGTTTTGGTTACATCTATAGTTTCAATCAATGTTATTATGATGCTTTTTAAAATTTTTTACTATTTTGTTTTTGTCTCAGAAAATAGTAACTTCGTAAAATCATGAATTTGAAAATCTAAAATGTATCAGATATCCACTATACTGTCTGGTGTTTTCTTTCAGAGGTGTTTACGAAGATCTTGTTGCACAAGGGGATGTTATTCCTCAGGATGAGATGCCCCCTCCAGCTGTTCCCATGGATTATAGTTGGGCTAGGGTAGGTGTCGCTCATTTACATGCTGTCTGTAATCTCCTCTTAAATTTCAGAGGCATTTATTTATTAAGGCCTAACAGAAAAGGGAAGAATCAAACACTATATTTAGTTAAAAAATGCTCTAATACCAGGAGTCTGTACAGGGCAAATTTACTACCATTTAATGGTACCTTCACATATTCAACTTAATCAACACCTTCACATATCAACAGAAAAGGGAAGAATTCAATAATTATCAAACACTATATTCTGTTAAAAATGCTCTAATACCAGGAGTCTGTACAGGGCAAATTTACTACCATTTAATGGTACCTTCACATATTCAACTTAATCAACACCTTCACATATCAACAGAAAAGGGAAGAATTCAATAATTATCAAACACTATATTCTGTTAAAAATGCTCTAATACCAGGGGTTTGTCCACGGCAAATTTACTACCATTTAGTGGCAGGGTTCGTTGATTTAAATCAGCTTGATATAAATCACGATTTAAATCATGATTTAAATCAAATGATTTTTTTAAAAAAATCATTGATTTAAATCAACTAATTTTTTTTATCTATATATATTGATTTTGAAAGTTAAAAGACAGTGTTTTAAATATTTGATACTTTTATTATTTTCTTTTCTTAGTATTAAAACTTAATTTAAATAAATTGCTGCATTAATTAATTTTAGTTAACGAAATTACTTTCTTGGCGTGTGTTAAATTCCAACACATTTGAAATTACATTTTTAAAAATCTTTTGTTTCTTGAGATTGAAAGTACAGATTAAAGTAAACATTTAATGCTGTCTTAATATAGACTTGCATAGCTGTAGAAAGTAATTAATAAACATGAATTTTTTTCAAAAAATAATGCAAGTAATGTTAATTAAAATTCTACCTTTTGAATGAAAAAGCGTTAATTAAAATCTACATCATATTTTATTGGTGGAAAATGTATATTTTTGAAGCTTGAGGTTATATTAAAAAGAAATTACCGTAATATGCCAAAAACAGAAAAAGAAAAAAAAACGGGCTTATGAATTCTGATGTTTTTTTTCCTATTGTAGTGTCATTCTTCCCTTTCAAACTCTTTCGAAGTCTATTTGATGCAGTAGGGTTATTAACTGGTATTTTTTTCTCTTAATATATTTACAGTATCTTTGACATTATCTGATTTTCTATAAAGAAATTTTGTGAAAAAAAATTCCAATGAATACATAGATTTTCTAATTTTTTTTTAGCTTAACTTATCTATTTTGATATAGAATTAAAAGTGAATATTTTAATATAAAAATATATAGATTAAATATTTATTTATTTTTTGATGAATACTTCAGATGTTTTTTAACATTTATAAACACAGTCTGCTACATTTATTTTGTCATTTTAAAAATCATGAGGAAAAAAAAGAAATCACAATTTTGAATTAAAGTTATGGTTTGCTAGCTGAAACTCTGTTTTAATAGTTAAAGCACAGGGGTCTGTCCAAGCCGGTACCTTTACAAATTCAACATTAGGAAAAATGATAGAATAATCACACAAAATACTTATTCTTAAAATTTTATTTTTGTGTCTCGTAAGAAACAATAAATCCATATTTTTACTATATTTGTGTTGATTTTTTAATATAATTTTTAATTTTCACAAAATAGGTACCTCTCAGAAAGACCCAAACAGACCCCTGAAGTATTCTTTAAATTATCTATTTCATCTAGTCTTTAAATTTTAATCATGCATTTCTTTCAAAATGGTTGCTATGTTTTAGTTAGAGCTTCTAAAATACTGTTACAATATAGTTTTAATATTAAGTTAATTTGTTTAAACATTTATAATTTTTTTAATCATAAATTAAAGTTCTTACAGTGTATTTGAATAAAAATCAAAAAAATCTGATTTAAATCAAAAAAATCCGATTTAAATCAAAAAAATCTGATTCTTTTGATTTTTTTTTAAAAAATCAAAAAAATCACGAACCCTGCTTAGTGGTACCTTCACCAACTTAATGAAAAAAGGTAGTTTCAAAAAATACTATTAAAAAGGCAAGTTCTGAAAATCCCCTGCTCTTTTTAAAATTTTGTTTTTGTATCTCTGTAAAAACAATAAACCTGGAAAACAATAAAGCCATATTTTAGCGAGGTTTTTTCCCTCAGAGTTTTTTTAAAATGAAATGACGAGGCTGTCCCTCTGTAATGTTTACAGAAAGTCTAAACTCCAAGCATTATTTTAACCCACTGACGGTTATGCACGTAAAAAGTCCCGTTTAAACATGCAGTCTTCTCTGTATAGCAAAACTGGTTTTATCCATGTTAATAGATAGGGGAATAGTGTTTTAGGGAGAAACATTCTTACCCAATTTTACCGATTTACTTAACCACCAGTGGTTTAAACATCAATATACCTAAAACAATACCAATTCATCTAATAATATACCTTTACTTTTTTTATGAAAAATTTTTCCTCAGAGAAACTTTTCTGTACGACCCAGTCGAAAATGTCCTCGTATTGAAGATAACTTTAAGTGCTATTACTGTTAATTGTATGTTTCTATAAAATTCAACTGGAAATTTATCTGAAAATTATGATTTTTATGGATTTTTAAATTTGGATACAATTTTTAGCCCAAAATTTTGCAATGGCGAAATTGTTTTTGAACATATGGAAAAATATAGAAATTTATTTACCAGTCATAAATGATTTTTATTTGTAGTGACAATTTTTGATAATATTTTTTTATTTTACCATATTTTTGTGTTGATTTGTTAACATAATTTTTTATTTTCCCAAATTATGTCTAAATTTTCACAAAATAGTTACCTCTTAGAACAACCTAGATAGACCCATAAATCCTGTTCAAAATCTATGAAAAACTGCTCATTTTAAGACAGACCAGATCAGCAGTTTTTCATAGATTTTGAACTGAATTTGGCATTTTTCACTTGAATCTCAAAAATTCACTAAAATACTTCTTTACAAAATTGGCCGTTAGATTTCATTCATTTATCTTTTGTTTACCCTTTTATGAACGTTTTAAGTATTCTTATGAATTATAATTGCACTTAGGATGAAGGGTGGAATATGAAAGTTTCTTCAATTTCAATGCTTGTCTTATATAGTAATGTGATTTTTCAGTTAACCTGTTTCATTCAAGTGAACTCCCATGTCTCAGATGAAAGAATCGTTGTTTTTCGTGTAGTTTTAACATTCATTTGAAACATGTAATTAGAGTTCATGTGATGTCAAGATTCAATATTTTGATGAATGATGAGATTCAATATTTTTATGGAAGTCATGGAAAGTCTAAGATTTGAAAATAATTTAATTTTAAAAGTTAACATGTTTTATTTTTTAAAAAATTTAAGTTTCAACCCAAAAAATTAAAAATTGTTTACAACCTAATCAAACCTTTTAAAATTAATTATTGATTTGTATTTGAAAATTCAACAATTTGAAAATAGAAATTTAGAGTTAAAAATTCTGAAGTTTATTTTATAAATTGTTTTTAGTTTTGTGATTAGCTATGTAAAAATTGAATTTGTAAAAAAATATTTATTGATACCTGTAGCATAGTATCTAAGAATTATTTCTAGTTTTCATATTTAACATCATTTGGTTGAAAATTAGTATGCTGTTTCTAATTATAAATATAAACGATATGTGATTTCTAAACTATGGTTAGCTGCCTCATTTTATTCACTAGTTTTATAATTTTTTTCCATACCAGTAACAATTAACATTGGATAATGATTGGTCTTTCCCTTAATAAACATAGTGCATAGCGTTTTTAAAAAGTGCTTAAAGGTGCTTATTTTCGTTTTTAAAAGCCCGTAAAATTGCTTTTTTCATTGGGTGTTTTTAAATAGTGCTTAATATTCCCTTTTCGAAAATGAGATTTTTTTCTCCTTCGTGTTGATTTTTGCCACGTACTGTGCAAAAGCGTGATTTTCACATTGTTTTATTCAAAGTTTTCACAACTGATTCAAACGCAATCCATATCGGCGTACAGTCTGCCCATAGCTTATGAAAGCGTCAATCACTTTACATGTTTGATGAAATACTTGCGAGTGATACACCCTGATAAAGTGTTATTTTATATGCACCCTGATAAAGTGTTATTTTAAGTGATTAATGCAACGTTATATATACAATCTAGGGATGGACATATTTATTATTTAATAGTCAAATTACCTCTGTGACAACATTGATGTATACTTCCATGTATGTTTGCATAATCACAATGTCAATACTTTAGTAAATATTTGTAAAATGGTGGATTTTAAGGTACAAATTTTATCCTTATTATTAACATATTTTAATTTCTGAATTTCAACAAAGTGTTATATACTATAGTTTTTTAAAATTTTTTTAAACTTTTTTGATAATAACTTAATCAGCATTATACTTTAAACTTAAACGTAATGTTATCTATAGACCAATGCTGCCATCGGCAAGACACTTATTGGATCTAATGCCATATATATTGCAGCAAAAAATCATTCTTTTTTTTTCTTTTTACTTACAATTAATTTAACTATAACTAATTATATGATTTTTGTTAATACAGTTAAACCCCGCTATAGTGAACATAGTTTATAGTGAACTCCCGGATATACTGAACAAAATGTTCGCTCTTGTGCTTTGTTATTTTGTGTACGAAAAAAAAGAGAGGAAGTTGGATATTATGAACTTTTTTCTGTCTTTGACTGATTTATTTGTTCAATTTTTTTGCTATAATTTTGAATAAATAAATACATATACCCATTTTTAAAACCATCTACAGCATGGAATGTAGCAACAAGCATTTTTCCTTGTTTGCTTCATTATTGATTTGGTTCAGCTTTCAAAGAAGCCGCAATCTTTCTGTATCTGGACAAATGCTTCAAGTCAAAGCCGGTGAATTTGCTGAGTGATTTGGTGAAACAAATTTTATGTGCTCGAATGGCTTATTAGACAGGTTTAAAAAGCGAATAACATTAATTCAGGAAAAATTATCGGAGAATCGGAAATGTTTCCGTATCTGATGTTGAGGATTACTCGTCAGTTTAAGATTACTAATTTTTTTGTAGGCAAGAGGAAGAGTCATAAAAAATAAAAGTTGACACATTTTTGTTACTACGTATTATTTTTTAGTCATTTCATTTTATTGGTCATTTATTTAAATAATGTGAAATAAAAGGGAGAGTTTGAAACCATTAGTTAAAATTGTTCGGGGAACGGATATAGTGAACTGAAATTTCGGTCCCTTAAAGGTTCACTATTGCAGGGTTTGACTGTATTGTTATTATACCTGGTATCAAGTAAACTTAAAATATTGTTGGAAAAGAGTGTTAATTTTTTTAAAAATCTTTCTACATTTATTTTTTGTTTTAATTTGTTATTATTTTATTCCCTTCAATTATGATTTGTTATTCAAACCTTAACAGTTTGTTCGGCTGTCAATTTATATATATTATAGTAAAAAGAACTTTAAATGTTATCTTTTTGTACAAATTAGTTTCACACGCTTTTTTTAATTTATATTTTTATAATTTTCATTGATTTGTTCTCTCTCATTCATATTTATAGGAATTGGGCTTGATTCGAAAGCCTGCCTCCTTCATGACAAGCATATGTGATGAACGTGGTCACGAACTGCTGTATGCTGGAACTCCAATCACCACAGTGATTAAAGAGGATCTGGGTATAGGAGGTGTGCTGGGATTGTTGTGGTTTCAGAGAAGACTTCCGGCCTATGCGGGGAAGTTCCTTGAGATGGTTCTAATGGTGACCGCAGATCATGGACCAGCAGTCTCTGGAGCCCACAACACAATTGTGTGTGCAAGAGCTGGAAAAGATTTGGTCTCTTCTCTTGTATCTGGACTACTCACAATCGTAAGTTGATCTTCATCTAGTACCAGATTTGTAGTAAGAAGTACCAGTCTAGTACCAGATCTGTCAGAAATTTTTTTTTCTATTCTGTTCGTTAGGTTTCAGCAAAGTTTAGGAGATTTCAACATATTTGTAAGGTTTAGTTTAAAAAATTTTGAATGAAGATTATCACAAACTTGTTACATTAGTTCCAATTACATATAAATGAAATTTAGTCAACAGTAATCGTAATAAGTTCTCATTATATTGTAATAATAAGCATATTAAAAAGAGATCACTAATTTTTGAATCAGATATAATACACAAACTAAGATCGAATCTTCTCAGCCAAAAAATAAAGTTAAAACTTTATGAGACATTCATACTTCCTGTGCTACTTTATGGAAGTGAAACTTGGACCCTGAACTCAGATATACAGCAGACACTAGACAGCTTCGAAAAAATGATCCTTAGAGCCATCTTTGGCACAGTTCTAGGAAGGAGATGCTGGGGAACCAGATATAACTTCGAACTCTACCGACTCTATAAGCAGCCCAAAATTTCACAAATAATCTGCAGTAATAGGCTGAAATGGCTGGGCTATCTATGGAGAAGCTCTTAAAGTAGGGCCATGAGAATCGCCACCTTAAGTCAAGCCCCACTAGATGGCTCGACGACATCGAAAATGATTTGAAAACCCTAAAGATTTAAAATTGGAAGGGAGTTGCCATGGATAGGAGTCACTGGCCTTTGTCAGCTGTTAGACAGCCAAGGCCTGCAAGGGGCTGTTGCGCTGACAAAGAGGATAATACATAAAGTGTTTGGTACTGATCTGGAAAATAATGCCTGATAAATATGTCACCAAACAAGTCACTAAATCAAACCAATAATGTATTTTCAGTACTTATTTGGGAAAACAACCCTACAAAACTATTAATCGTCAATAAGCTAGGTGGCATTAGAAAACAGAAGAGACTTACATGTATGGATGAAGATTGGGAAACAGCATCTGATAGACTTCAATAGAAGAATTCATTTGGGAATATATTCTATTATGGATGATAGTTTCACATTTTGAAAAATAATGGATGTAGTGGGTCTACCACTACAAATATATAATTCCAATTAACAACTATATAATATCTATCAACTATAACAAATATATAATTCCAATTAGTATATAAGACATGTTAACATGTTTCTATGGTGGGGTACCTTTTCATAGATTAAAATTGACATTGTCATTAACAATTATTCCCCACAATGGACTGCTGTTTAAAAATACTAGTAATAAAATATGCATCTTGAAAAGTGAATATTTAAAAGCACATTTCAAATTCCATGTGTCATAATAGCATGTTATAAAATGTATCTGAACTTTAAACAGGGTTCCCACGGTCCTTGAGAGTCCTTGAAAGTCCTTGAATTTTTTTTTGCTAAATTTAGGTCCTTGAAAGTGCTTGAAAAATGTCTTAGGTCCTTGAAAAACTTGATAGGTCCTTGAATTTGTCCAATACTGCCTGCGGCCCTTTTTATAAAACACCCGCGGATCTTTCTCGTTCTTTCTGTTTTGTTCCCGAGCTCTCTCATGTGGTTTTTAACACCACCATTTCTAACCGGGCCTAGCGTCTTGGTGGTTAAAAGCTCTCTAAAATACTTCAATTATCCATGGATGGACCCTATGTCAATTGGAAATTCTATTAGAAGCTTCAGTGTGAATTAAAAGAGAAATATTCCCACCAGGTCATATTCATTGGCAGTTGTGGATTACACATAACGAATAATGCTTTTAAACATGGTGAAAATGGGATATGTTCCTTCTAATTTTTATTTTCAGAAAGAATTGTTGCTGCATAACATTTAGAGAAAGTTGTGTAAATTATGGATGAATAATTTCAGAAACGATGTTTAATAGAGGAGAGGAGGGGGTTATGGAATAGTCATGGAATATGGAATACCTAAGATTTAGCTCTGTCTTTCATGCAGCCTTCACATGGAAATACACAGGATTAAAGGATTTCACCATTAACACCTCATTACCATTAGTTATAGATTGTGCTGAAAATGATTTTGTGAATTAATATGTAAAACCAGTAGGGTTGTTTCTAAAAAAATATAAATTTTAGTCCATAATACATATACTCTCTTCTCTCTATATAGGCAAAGCATTTAGGTATTATATTTGAAATTAATTATTGCCACAACAAGCATTGTTGCTTCTAGTAAAATAGAAGAGAATAATTTTTAAAATTGGTCTTAGATTAAGGTCCTTGAAAATTTTGTTGAGGTCCTTGAAAAGTCCTGGAAAGTCCTTGAATTTCAATCTCATCATAGAGTGGGAACCCTGTTAAAGACTCTGCAAATTAATGGCAAAAAGAAAAAAAACAGGTCTAAACACTGCATAGATGCTTGATGAGTGTTAAGATTATTTTTCGATTCAGCTCAACTTGAGTGCATCAAAAAGTGATCACTGTTGTAATCTATTTTATAAGTCGTAATTACATTGTATGGAAAATATCTCAATTTTAAAATCAATAAGCAATGCGGAAAAATCAATCAGACAAACGATAGAATCGTCATGTCAAAAAGTGAATGATCAATTGCATGATTCTAATTTCGTGAGTCGTAATATTGCATGGAAAATATTAGGATTTTAGAAAACCATGAGAAAAATTGTAGCAGTAACTGCCGAAAACTTGTTCGAAGCCTTTGTTGGATTCACAATGTAATCTATGCAAATTGTGTCTGTCAGAAAGTCATTAATTTGCAAAATTCTAATTCTGCTGTCAGGATTTTAAAATCACCAGATATCAAAATCCTGACAAGTATATCAAAATTTTCTTTGTTTTAAAAATTTTTGGATTTTAAAAACCATGAGCTAATCAATCGCAATAACTAAATGATTCATGATCAATTCTTGAAAAATCAAACTCCTCAAAGGTAATAATTACTAGAATGCGTTATTCAAAATTTCCACAACACACTATTGTATAAAAAGTATCAGAATTTTATTATTATATTTCATCCAAAAATAGAAAGAAAAAAAAAAAACAAATACGCCATATAAATTTAATAATTCTTTTATATTAATCTGAAATTTGCATTATTACATTTTTTCAGTAAAATATAAATTTTAAAAAAATGAAGATAAAAAACACTACTTTTAGACTGAATGATCTTTTGAACTTTCGCGATTTCAGAATTACTTTTCATATTATCAATTTTACAAACTTGCTTTTGTAATTGCCACTAGGTTATGTTATAGAAATTGCAACTACTTTTAGACTGAATGATCTTTTGAACATTCGCGATTTCAGAATTACTTTTCATATTATCAATTTTACAAACTTTCTTTTGTAATTGCCACTAGGTTATGTTATAGAAATTGCAACTACTTTTAGACTGAATGATCTTTTGAACATTCGCGATTTCAGAATTACTTTTCATATTATCAATTTTACAAACTTTCTTTTGTAATTGCCACTAGGTTATGTTATAGAAATTGCAACTACTTTTAGACTGAATGATCTTTTGAACATTCGCGATTTCAGAATTACTTTTCATATTATCAATTTTACAAACTTGCTTTTGTAATTGCCACTAGGTTATGTTATAGAAATTGCAACTACTTTTAGACTGAATGATCTTTTGAACATTCGCGATTTCAGAATTACTTTTCATATTATCAATTTTACAAACTTTCTTTTGTAATTGCCACTAGGTTATGTTATAGAAATTGCAACTACTTTTAGACTGAATGATCTTTTGAACATTCGCGATTTCAGAATTACTTTTCATATTATCAATTTTACAAACTTTCTTTTGTAATTGCCACTAGGTTATGTTATAGAAATTGCAACTACTTTTAGACTGAATGATCTTTTGAACATTCGCGATTTCAGAATTACTTTTCATATTATCAATTTTACAAACTTGCTTTTGTAATTGCCACTAGGTTATGTTATAGAAATTGCAACTACTTTTAGACTGAATGATCTTTTGAACATTCGCGATTTCAGAATTACTTTTCATATTATCAATTTTACAAACTTGCTTTTGTAATTGCCACTAGGTTATGTTATAGAAATTGCAACTACTTTTAGACTGAATGATCTTTTGAACATTCGCGATTTCAGAATTACTTTTCATATTATCAATTTTACAAACTTTCTTTTGTAATTGCCACTAGGTTATGTTATAGAAATTGCAACTACTTTTAGACTGAATGATCTTTTGAACATTCGCGATTTCAGAATTACTTTTCATATTATCAATTTTACAAACTTTCTTTTGTAATTGCCACTAGGTTATGTTATAGAAATTGCAACTACTTTTAGACTGAATGATCTTTTGAACATTCGCGATTTCAGAATTACTTTTCATATTATCAATTTTACAAACTTTCTTTTGTAATTGCCACTAGGTTATGTTATAGAAATTGCAACTACTTTTAGACTGAATGATCTTTTGAACATTCGCGATTTCAGAATTACTTTTCATATTATCAATTTTACAAACTTTCTTTTGTAATTGCCACTAGGTTATGTTATAGAAATTGCAACTACTTTTAGACTGAATGATCTTTTGAACATTCGCGATTTCAGAATTACTTTTCATATTATCAATTTTACAAACTTGCTTTTGTAATTGCCACTAGGTTATGTTATAGAAATTGCAACTACTTTTAGACTGAATGATCTTTTGAACATTCGCGATTTCAGAATTACTTTTCATATTATCAATTTTACAAACTTGCTTTTGTAATTGCCACTAGGTTATGTTATAGAAATTGCAACTACTTTTAGACTGAATGATCTTTTGAACATTCGCGATTTCAGAATTACTTTTCATATTATCAATTTTACAAACTTTCTTTTGTAATTGCCACTAGGTTATGTTATAGAAATTGCAACTACTTTTAGACTGAATGATCTTTTGAACATTCGCGATTTCAGAATTACTTTTCATATTATCAATTTTACAAACTTTCTTTTGTAATTGCCACTAGGTTATGTTATAGAAATTGCAACTACTTTTAGACTGAATGATCTTTTGAACATTCGCGATTTCAGAATTACTTTTCATATTATCAATTTTACAAACTTGCTTTTGTAATTGCCACTAGGTTATGTTATAGAAATTGCAACTACTTTTAGACTGAATGATCTTTTGAACATTCGCGATTTCAGAATTACTTTTCATATTATCAATTTTACAAACTTTCTTTTGTAATTGCCACTAGGTTATGTTATAGAAATTGCAACTACTTTTAGACTGAATGATCTTTTGAACATTCGCGATTTCAGAATTACTTTTCATATTATCAATTTTACAAACTTGCTTTTGTAATTGCCACTAGGTTATGTTATAGAAATAAAAGCATGTTTTTTTTAAACATATTTTGCTTTCGAAGATTCTTTTTTCTGAGAGGTCTTTACTATTTTCAGTAACATATTTCAAGATTGTTTTCGATAATACTGCAAATCTACTACTTTGTTTATATTAGCAATATCTGCCAGTCGGTTCAGTTAACTTGAATATGTTATTCAGACATCATTTCTTAATTTTCTGTGAGTGTTTTGGAAGTTGAGCTGCATTTTGTACTTACCAATCTGCGTAAAATACTCTATAGTGCGTTAAATAAAACTCTGGCAAACAAAAACAAAAAAAATGAGAGAGAGATTATTGGTAAGGAAAGATAATGTTACGAAGTTCTCATTAACCTTTTTGCAACAGGGCCATTTTGTTTAAGATGCTTGTTCGGGGCAAAGCGGAAGTAAAAAGAATTATACTATAGGATGGGAGTTTTGCTCTACTTGGTTTAGGTTTAGAAACCAAATTACAAATAATGAAGCTCCTACCTCCATAATTTTTGGTATTATTTTAAATTATTACGGAATCTGTCATATACATTAAAACTAGATTGAAATAATATTTTTCCTTCAATTTACATGAAAATATGTGAAAACATTTACTTTCCTTAGAAATAATCTTTAAAGTACTATTCTAATTATTCAAAAGTTTTAATTGACAAAACACATTAATATTAATAAGAAAATATCTGACAAAGCACGCAGATCAAAGCAATATCTGACAAGCTACTATTTTCGGCCTTAGGCGACTGGCGACTTTTTTTTGTCTGAAAAGGCTAAAAAAGCAACTATTTTCAGGAATAGGCGACTATTGGGAGACTTTTTTACTCTTAGCGAAGTTATTTTTATACTTATACTTATTTTTCGTAGACCTACTGTTACTTTGCGATTGCTGCACAATCGCTGTTATCTTAAACTTTCGTTCTGAACTCAATAGATCAATGAAAAGAAAATATAAATTAAAAAAGTTTCTTCAATGGTTTTTTTCAATTATTATTTTTCATTTTAAGCAATACAATTTAGTAGGGGTATTTTGTACTTAATTTTGTTATAAAAAGTTAGTTTTTTCAAATTTATTTAATGTAGGTAAGTTAGATTATTTTTAAACCAATAAATGTTCAGTTGTTTTTATTTATAAAAAAATTAAAATAAAGCTTACCTTTATTTAATTTGCTTTTATTTTTGAGAAACTGAAAACAAAGTTTTAAAAAAATTTGGCTATTAGTTAAAAAAAAAATTTTTTTTAAAAATTAAATAGTTTAGTAATGTTTGGACGCTTTTTAATAATTTAACATTAGTACTTAAAGTATTTTTTTTTAACTTTTATTAAAATTCTTTCAATACTTGTTTGTTTTATAATTTGTTAGATAGTCAGTGTCATTATTAAATAAATAAATCTTCAGTCAATTTTATTTTCAAAAACGAAAATAATAATAAATAAGTAAAAATATTTTTACATTTATTCAGTACAGAATTTGACCATTAGTTAATACTACTTTATATTATTTTAAATAATTGAATAAAAGAGGGTCTAATGATGTTTCAAAAGCATGTTTTTTTTCAAACAAATAATTTGAAATTTTTTTTTCTAAAGTGAACATTTCTTTGGTTTGTTTTCTACTTTCGTTTTTTTTCTTTTAATTTTAATGCACGTATGTAAAATATTTTGTTACAGTATTATTTTTTTTAAACCAATAAATCTTAAATCATTTTTAATTTAAGAAAAATGAAATGAATATTGGGTTTGCTTTTACTTTGACTTCTTTATTTTAATTGAAAAAATTAAGCAATGATACTGATATTATAGTAGAATATGTTTAGATTTAATATTTTCTTTTGTAATAGATTATTTATATATAGAATTTATTCCTTTTTATTTATTCTTGATTGATTTCTCATAGGTAATTTCTGAACATATGCTAAATCGCAATGTCTAACGGACGATGTATCACAATTTAAAATTTCTGACATCAATCAGTCCTTATCATAGTATTTGACAATTAAGCTACAATTTTAATTATTTGGCTACTATTTTTGATAAATTTTTGCTCCTGTTCAGGCAACTATTTTTATAGTTTTAGGCAACTATTTTCTTGCTTGAGGCTACTAAAATCAACTATTTTTGTTCATTTTTTACTGTGGCAACCCTGGAATCATCATTTTCTTCTATATCACTAATTATTTCTTTTATCATTCAAGTATATTCATTCATCATTCAAGTATATTCATTCTCTGTTAGATAACGCTTTCTCGCCATTATAATCTGGAGTCGGGGCTTTCCGAAATAACAAGAGAAGTGCACAAAATATATCCAAAGCAACACAAACTGTAGCAAAGCTGACGCTAAAACCCTTAAAAAAAACACATAGTAGCAACAAAAAAAAATAATAAAAATTTAAAAACTTTCAGAAAGCTTTCAGAAGCAAAAAATGTTAAGATCATGTAGAAAGTTAAAGAGTCAAGCTCTTTTTGTTTATGTTTACATTACAATTTTTCCTTTCCTCACCCACAGCCGATGAACAAAATACCAAGGAATACGAAAAATCTGAAGGTCGGAATATTAAAACTACGTTTAATTTAAATAAAATGGAGTGCCATCTAATAGTAATTAAAAATTGTTTCAGCTTAAGATGCACCGCCTGTTCACTGGGCTGGTTCTCCAGCAATGTACTGGTGAACTGCCCGGACCTGAGATAAGTCCGCTCGAAAGGCATATATGATTTGCGAACAGGTTAACAGAATTTAGTAAAAATCTTAGGTTTATGGATATTAGTGAACTAAGATTCACAGAAAAATCAAATCCCTGCTTTGTAATTGTTAAATCATGTTTCACTTTTGTGGTTGAAACTTACCAAAAACATCCTATTTAGTTAAGATGCTATTTAATCAGGAAGCGTAGCGTTTTAAAAAAGTGTTTAAAGGTGCTTATTATTGATTTACGTTTTTTAAAGGCTCTTAAAGATGCTTTTTTATTGGGCATTTTTAAAAAGTGCTTAATTTTCCCTTTTAGAAGGAAATTTTTTTTAATGTCGATTTTCAGCACGTATTATGCAAAAGCGTGGTCTTCACATTGTTCGATTCAACGTTTCCACGAATCATTCACACACAATGCATTTCGGCCTACTGTCGTTCCGTAGCGTATGAAAGTTGCAATCATTTTACATGTCTGATGAAATGCTTTGCGGGTCTGCGTGTGCATATACTCTTCTGGATTCAGTGGGAATTATTCTTACACTATCATGTGTAACTCGGCAGCATTGTGCAGGAGATTCTCAATTTTCGGCTTCATTTTCCTCCTTCTGAAATTGAACCGAAAAATTTTTCCATCTTTTTATAATGGCTAATATAATCAAGAAAAGAGTTCTTTGTCAGAAACTAGTTATTTTATCATGATCATGTAAAGTCTTTTTCATTTTGTTAATGTATAGAGTGCTTAAAAGGTGGTTATTTTTTGTTGAAAGATTTTGGCTACACACCCTGTTATTGACTAAAGATATTTATTTATCTAGGGAGATAGATTTGGTGGAGCTCTAGATGCTGCAGCAAAATTATTCACTGAAGCCTATGATAGTGGAATGATACCAATGGAATTTGTCAATTCAATGAGGAAAAAAGGCCAGCTGATTATGGGTATTGGCCATAGAGTAAAATCTGTAAGTATGAAACCATTTTTTTCTTTTTTAATTTCAAGAATATAGATTTTTTTTTTTTTTTGGTTTAGTGAGAAAGCAATACAATTTAAAAGTGTTGATTATCCATTTACGTCTTTTCCATTATTATTACAAGTTCAAAAAGATTTTTTTTTTCAATTGAAAAAAATTATTTGTGACCAATATGAAAGTTAATTAAGTTCTATTATATTATGCTAAAATAAATTTTAAATATGCATTATATAAATAATTTAAGTAATTTTAGCATGATTTTTTTATTTTTAAAAAAAATTATTTTAAGTTCATTATGTTAATACGAAGGATTTCTTACCGAATATTTTCAGAATAATTTCTTCTTGTCCAGAGCCCCGTGGCAAAATCGTAGCGACATTATCGCAGAATGTTACATAGTTCTTGCAGAAAGAGTTTTCTGATGGGAAGTTAAAAAAAAATAATTGGTTTGCTTAGCTGCAGTAATCTACAGATTAAATTTGAATCCCACATGTAATTAATCACATTTTGAAGCGCTCTACTAACGCTGATATCGTAAATCCATTTTGATTGCATTTTTGACATTGATTTCCGCACATGGCTTTTAGAGATATATTTTGGGCAACATGGGAAATTGTGCATTTGATCATTTACGTTTTAGGGCAATTATTCTATTGATTTTTTTTTTGTGGCAGTTATTGCTTTTAATGTCCACGTTGTTTTTAAAACCCAATATTTGTTATGAAATATTATTTAATGCAGCAATTAAATTTTGAAACGAAACATACATTTGAGTAAACCCTTTTTGAAGAGTCTTAATTCGCATGACTTCGTCATCGATCTGTTTTTCGGTGATTACTGCTACCGATTTCATGATATTTATT
Organism: Parasteatoda tepidariorum; assembly: GCF_982258835.1. NCBI lineage: Eukaryota > Metazoa > Arthropoda > Arachnida > Araneae > Theridiidae > Parasteatoda > Parasteatoda tepidariorum. The sequence goes on from NC_141756.1 coordinate 125,143,116, forward strand.
TATTTATTTTTCTACTGTTTTGATGATTTCAAAAATGCAATAATGGAAATAATTAGTGTGTTCCCCTCCTCTAACAAAATGTGAGATTATCCCCTATATTATTAGAATAAAAAAATATATAACATATTCAGTTAAAAAATATTATTTTGTTTTTCTAAACACAGTGTTTTTGTTACCGTAAATTAGTAGCATACATCTTTGTTATTATTGAAATTATCTTGCAGAAAGATATTAGTGCTCAAGATTTTTGTCACAGAAAGCCTGAAAAAAACTCTGCTACAGGGGTACAGAGTTTAAATTCATACTAGCAAATCATTAAAGTTGGTGGTTTTCAATAAGAGAAACAAAAAGTGTATTATATACTTTGCTCTCAAAAAACTATTAATATAACTTTTTTTTAAAAATTTCCTAAGAAATATCATTCAATTGGTATTCCATTGCTTTGATATTAATTGTTCTTTCTTTTTATTAGATTAACAACCCTGATATGAGAGTGCAGATCTTAAAAGATTATGTGAAAGAAAACTTCCCGGCTACACCAGTCTTAGACTACGCTCTAGCTGTCGAAAAGATAACAACTTCAAAAGTGAGTATGACACGCTTAACTGGTTAGTAATCTGCTCTTTACAATAAATATTGTGTTAAAATTTTTCATAACACCAGCAGAGAAATCATGGTTACTTTGCATAGGTTATCGTCGCACCTGGAAAGTCATAAATTTCGGTATTGAACAAAATTAGTCGTGAAATTTAACTATTTTTTATAGAAAATCACGGAAAGTTATGGATTTAAGTCGCTGAAAAATCTAATTTTTAAAAGGGAAATTAAAAATACCCCTCCCCATTTTATGGTGTTCCAAATATCTAAATTTGTAATAAAATCCCCACTCACTGTCATATTTTATTAAAATATAAAATGTTTTTATCATGTACTTCAAAAATTACGGTGTTCTTTCAAAAAATGAACGAAAAAACATCATTTCTAGCTTGAATTATTTTTTAAACTACTGTGATTTCAGAATTTTTGTTATTATTTATTTTTTTATTTCGAAATGAGAACGGAAAAATCAGGAGTATTTCTTTCCTTTCGGATGAACAAGAAAAGTATCTTTTGGAATATAATTCTGCAGAAAAAAATTATTTGCTTTTGTATTTTTTTCAGCTATTTTATTGCTTCAACTCTTTTTTTGCTCTCTTTTTTTTAAATTTAAAATCTATAAATATGAAGACGGAGAGTATGACAGTTTTGGTTAGATTTATCATTTCAATTTATGTTATTATAATCGTTTTTTAAATTTCTTGTTGGTTTTTTGTCGGAGAAAATAGTAACTTCGTTAAGTTGTGAAAAATTCTAGGAATTAGTCATGGAAAGTCATAAATTTGAAAATCTGAAATGTAGCAGATACCCTGTATGCAATACTTGTAATAGATAAAACGATTACGCTTTTATTCAATTTTCTCCTTTTGCAAGGTTTATTTTAATGGATACTGTTTACATAATGAAGGTTCTTACTTGCTTTTAGATCCTTAATATTTTGTTTCAAAGCTCTCTTTTCTCTAAATGTTAATTTTTTTTATTCACATGTTATTTAATAAAAAGTAAAAACTTTCTTGAATGAAAATTTTAAATTTAAGAACAGTCGAACACTCGTTGGATGAGGCAAAATCATTAAAACAATGAGACATCAGGAGCATGAAAACTAAAATTTAAGTGCATACAAATTTAATTATTTTTTAAATACAATCTAAAACGTAAATGTTATTTATTTAGGAACGAAGAATATTTTTGTTTGTTTACCTCTTTTTTTCTCTTAAAGTAAACAAGGAATTTTCTAACAGTTTCAAAGCATCCATTTCTCTCTGTTATGTCCTCGGGGAAAATATTTTCAGCCTATGCAGCATAACCTGCTGCTTTATTAAATGGTGGTAGATAAAGTCTTCATCTGTTGCTTTACCAGATTGCATATTCGACTTGTATAATCGACTCTTATTCAAAAATCACCTTCATTAAGGCAGTACTGTTCTTAAACGCTGTTAGTATTCTTCTCGGCTAAAACTGATGTAGACCTTTTTGAAACCATTAACCATACAATCTTGAGAAACTTTTATTAAGTTTCTAGTAGGTTTATTTATTATTATTTTTTTTGGATATTACTATTAGACGCAAGACATTGTCTAAAACTCTTTCACTCTTCGGTATTTCTTTGAAATAGTATTAGAGGATGCACTAAATACCGTGGATTTTTTACATTGTTGACATAAGAAATGGAAGGGAACTAAGCTGAAAAGAGATTAAAAACGTGAAATGGTTATTCACAGGTCTACTTTATGTTATGAAAAGAAAGTTATATTTAGGTATATTTAATTTTGAACTTTCTGAAAACTGTTGCTATTCATTGATTATGGAAGAGTTCTATTCTTAATTAAATTATAATTTTAATTAAGGATAATATACTGAACCTTTGGTATTTTGTACTGTAATTTTTTTCTTTCATGTATGTTGCACATTTGACAAAGAGTTTATGATATCATTTTTCAGAAACCAAACTTAATTTTGAATGTTGATGGTCTGATTGGGGCAGCAGTAGTCGATCTTCTTCGATGCAGTGGCTGTTTTACTCAAGAGGAAGCTACAGAATATATTGAAATTGGAGCACTCAACGGACTTTTTGTACTGGGTCGCACAGTTGGATTCATTGGTGAGGATATTTTAAGATTTGTTTCCTGTTAACTAAGATATTTACAGCTGAGTATAAATTAGTATGGTATGTACATTTACAGGAGGTCTGACATATAATTTCAATTAAATTTACAACATATATATTGTAAATTAAATTCAACATATATGTATAGATATATATATATATCAGGGTGGGTAGCATTTTAAAAAAGTACTTAAAGGTGCACATATTTTTATTTTCGTTCTTAAGCCATTAAAAGCCCTTAAAGGTGTTTTTTTTTCCATTGGGTATTTGTAAGAAGTGCTCAATTTTCTTTTTTTCCAATATGAGGTGCTTTCTTAGTCATGTTGATTGCCGTCTCCAATGTCGCAAAAAAGAGTGGTTTTCTCTGTTCAACATTTTCACTATTCTTTCTACTACAATCCCTTTCGGCTCCATCCCTATAATACCAAAGCGTCAATCATTTTATATGTTAAATTACTATTGGGTCCGGGTTAACTAAGCTGGTACTCGCATGTGAAATCAAACCAAAAAATTTTTCCCCTATATCACATTAAAATTTTATTTTTTGTTGACTTTTTTAAAGGCACAGACAAGCTTATGACGCTCACACACTCATCCATTTATAGCTCAGTTTCACTATTTTTAAATATGATTTGGGGATCATTCACTAATAAAGTATTTTCATGTGGAACCAGAGCAGTGAAGAATCACAGAGCTTTATCATTTTTAAAATTTCGTCTCTTGTTTATTTATAATTAGATTTAAATAAAGAATTGAAAATTTTAATAATGGGCTTTTGTGTTCATTAATTATATAAAAAAAATTTATAATTTTTATTGTCTTATTTTACTGGGTTTTTTTCTGAAAATTTTCAGTTCAATTTCAAAAAACTCAATGAATTTTAGAGGCAAGATTTAAAAAATAAAGTATCAACTAAAAGGTCTTTTCATTATTTTAACATTTAGCTAATGCAGGTAGAAATCTTATGTTATTCAGATTTGTTGTTTCAAAATTATATAATTTATCACTTACTTTAAAAAAAAATTGAAATTAAAAATTCATTAGGTTTAATACTCATTGAATTTTCATTTTCAAATTATTAAAAAATGTTTTGAATCATTCATTAAAGAAATACTGAAAGAAAGAATTTTAAATTTAAAAAAAAAATAATTATAGGGGCCATTTACTAATTTACATTTGCTATCATTTAGATTTTTTTTAGTTTGCTAAATTTTCTCCACATTTTTATCTATTTAGTATGATCAATAAATTTAAATGTATTCTAAAGTGTTTTGTTAAACATTTATAATTAATATTAAAATTTTCTATCTAAATTTAGGAACAAAATTATTTTTTCATAATTTAATAAAGTAATTATTATTTTAAAAAGCAGAATATGTAACTCTACATCAAATATATTTAAACAAAGGATGAGAGATATGGTTTTTGGGGACTAATAAAATCAAGAATAGAAGCTTTGTCAGAAACTAGTTATCTTATCATTATGTTAAAGTCTGTAAGTTTTGTAAAGTCTGAAAGAGTTTTGCAATTTTGCTAATTTTATGTAAACATAACTGAATAATTTTATTGATAGGATTAATTTCATAATTAATAACCCCGTTTCTTTGAGTGCTCCTAAAACTATTATATTGATATATTTAACTTTTGGTTTTATTGATACAGTATTAGAAAGCACTCCTTTTTGTAGATATAATTGTGTGAGCTGATGAAAAGATTATATCTTTTATTTTCCAGATTTTTATTATTATTTTTTTTCTTTAGCCTTTTTTTCATTGTTCTGAAATTTTTTCATGCTTTCTCTACATCTTGAACATTTATTTTATGAGTTTTGTTTACTTGCAGCTTATGCCCAGTAAATATAACTTATTGTTTTTCTTAATCTTCTTCGTTTTTTTTCTTTTTGTATTTATTTATTATGCTATATATATATATATATATATATATATATAACATAATGTTTTTCTTAATTTTCTTCGTGTTTTTTTGTATTTATTTTGCTGTTTATATATATATATATATATATATATGTTGGTTTACTTGCTACCTTGTTTAAGTATTATGTTGTTATACTATTTCCTTGTTTTCCAAAGCTAGTTTGCTACTGATGCAGGCAGGCAATCTATTTTCAAGCTTCTTTTAAATTTGAAAAGTTTTCCCATATGTCAGACCCTCAAGTCTGCTCAGTGTTATACCAATTAGCGTCTAAACTTGTATTTCATGCATGAGTTTCACCCCTCAAAAAATTTTACTTCAGTGAAAATGCTCTTCCTAAATTGTTTGGTAAAATTGTAAATAGTTTTTTTTTTGTTATAATGCTAGTGTTTTTTTTTCATGCATGAGGATGATTCCTATATTGTTATTAAATAACAAGAGTTGACCTTTATGATGAAATTGAATTTGATTAAAAATGATTCTAAAAATCACAGTGAAATTTTATTAAAACCTATAAATGCATTTCATACGGTTTCCTGAATTTCTGAGAGAGTTTTTACATTATCAAAAACTATTGTTAATGATTTTACTGCTGTACCACATTTTTTTATTTTAATTTAACATTGTTATTAAATAACTATACATTGATCTCTTTTGTATGACAGAGAAATACCATTTGTCCTACAGATGAATGTGTATTAACATGTCACTGCAATGCAAATATGTTTTAATAAAATTTTACTATTGGTGATTTTTAAATGTATTTAATCACCCCTTCCCTTTCCTTCAATTGAGAACATTAATTGTAAGATTGCTAACCCCGTGGCAGAATCGCAGTGACATTGTTGCAGAACGTTACACATTTCTTGCAGAAAGATTTTTCTTTTGAAAAGTAATAAAGATTACTTTTCTTTTTCTACAGAAATTTACGCATAATATTTGAATTATGCATTTACATAATCACTTTTTGACACTCTCAATTTACACAGATAGTATCGTCGATGGGTGTAATGTTTCGATTACATCTTCGGCAGTTATAGATTTTCACATGGATTTTTAATATCCCAATATATTTCAAACAATATAGAAAATTCGTATCGTGTATTTGAGTATTTATTTCTTAAGGCAATGATTCTATCGAATTTTTGGCAGTTATTATTGATTTTTCCATAGTTTTTAAATCCATATTTTTTTATACAATATTTATTACAACCACTTAATCTCGAAACAAAACACACATTTGAGGAGTCCATCTTTTTTTCAGCAATTACTATTGCGAATTTCATGATATTTAATTATTTTTGTTCTTGTGATGATTATTTACAAAAGGAGAAGAAGGAAATAATTTGGAAATAATTTTCGGTTCTCCTCTCCCCCAATAAAATGTGAGAATATCACCTATAATATCAGAATAAAATATTATTACATGTTCAATGAAATATTTATATATATATATATATAATAATAGGGCTACGCCCCTGTTATCATTGGTTATGTTTAGCTCAAATAATTAAGTCGTGAGCCAAAATACTTATTCAATAGTTTTATTTAAAGGTAGGCTGTTGGTGGAAATAGCTCACACCCATTTCTCCACACTGGAGGGGGTGGACAGCACTCTCGGACGATTAGGATATATTTTATGAGGATCACATCGTGTTGAAAGAGACACACAAAAACTATTGCTTCTGCATTATATACTAACAGAAAATGAGGTAAAAAGGCTCAGTCGCTGCATACCTTATAACCTACGCATTATGGAAAATCATTTAATGCTTCCTAATACAGAAGTGAAAGATTTTAAAAATAACTCCTTTGAAATATAAATCTAATTATTATTCATTGGTAGGTATGTTTTCCGCCTTGAAGTCCCAAAATAGAATATCTCTACGCCTATTCTTTACCAAAAGCATTTTATGAAAAGAGATTTAATGCTTTTATTAATACAAAAGTATTTATAATTTTTGTATTACATGTATATATAGTTTTTTTTTTCTTCTGTAAACCACTTTTTATTTTAAATTAGTAATATATATGTTTCTTTAAAAATATCTTACAGAAAGATATTAGTGCTAGAGGCCACAATAACTATAGCTGTTTGTGAAAGAGATTTTTCTATTCAAATATAAGTAGCTTAGATTGGGATGAGAATTTAGATGCTCTTTTCAGATTATTTTATGAAGGAGCCTTTTTTCAAGCCTCCAATGATTTCATCAATTAGACTTAAATTTCAAACTGCCTGTGAAAATCCAATATATTTTATTAATAATTATTATTTTTTTAAATTTGTTCATAGTGTCCTATTAACATGCAAATAGTGTGGATTAATGTTTTTTGATTTGGTTAATTATTTATAATTTTTTAAATTTACTTTGTCTCATTAACATGTAAATAGTGTGGATTAATGTAATGTTTTTTGGTTAAAATATTCAAAAAATAATTATAAAATGTATCTGTTTCATAAAATGCCAGTCACAGTCTCTGCTTTAAAGCTAACTTCCTAAAAATTAATAGAGGTAAATTGCTCTCTAGATTTTTTTTTTGGGAGGGAAAGAGGGGATGTTATCAGTAAAGAAGATTAAAGATAAAATAAGAAGTTAAAAAATAATCCATCCTTCAAATCAAGTACTTTTCCAATCCATAATTGTAGAAATAAAAAGGTGCTAAAAGTTGGTATCTAAACACTGCTAAAATGGTCAAATAAGAAAAATACTTTCCAAGTATAATAATACTTACTAAGAGTCATTCTGCTGTATAGAAAATAAAAGAGTTTGGAGAATTTCCTCAGAAAATATTGATAATATAAATTACAATATGATAAAACAGGGTGCATGGCGTTTTTAAAAAGTGCTTAATTTTCTTTTTTTTTCAAAATAAAATTTTGTTCTTAACCATGTTGATTTCCGCTACGAATTTATGCAAAAAGACACATTGTTCTATTCAACATTTTAACAACCCCAATCTATTTCGGCACGTTGTCAGTCTATAGTGTATGAAAATGCCATTTGTTTTACGTGATTCAAAATTTCATGATTTTTGACATTTGTCAAAAACAATGCCAAAAGGTTACTTATTTTTTTTTTTTTTAACATGACGTCTAAAACAAGATAAGATTGTCAGAAACTTTCCGACCCTGCCTAATTATGTTATTTTTAAAATGCTTAAAAATATTTTTTGAGTGCTTGAAAAGTGCTTATCACTAAATATACCAACACTTAATATATACCTATTTCTACCATAACCGGTCAAATGACCGGACTTCCAACACTTAATATATACCTATTTCTACCATAACCGGTCAAATGACCGGACTTCCAACACTTAATATATACCTATTTCTACCATAACCGGTCAAATGACCGGACTTCCAACACTTAATATATACCTATTTCTACCATAACCGGTCAAATGACCGGACTTCCAACACTTAATATATACCTATTTCTACCATAACCGGTCAAATGACCGGACTTCCAACACTTAAGGGGACACTTCACGATGAAAAACCCAAAAATCGACCAAATTATACTTTTTTCAATTTTTGTTTCAAAAATTAATAGTTATATCTAGCTACAATTTAAAAGAAAAATTTTTCAATTTCAGTCATTTTTTGCAAAGTTATAAGCATTTCAAGATTTGTAAACAAGGTTATGTAAACTGTCTGTTTTTATAGTTAAACTGTTTTTTCTCAATGTTGTTTTTTACGATAATATTCAAACTTCGAAAAGTTCCTTGCGCATGAGTTTTGAATAAATCTTTATTTTTTTCTCATATATATGATTGGTCTAATGTTCCGTAACCAATGTGATATAAATAAAAGCTGAATACTCACTGAATATTTTTTAAATTACTTTAAAGTGTTATTTAAATTTCAATTTTTAAAAATTATATAAAGACTATGATATTTTGATTTTTTATTTGTTTAAAATTAAGTGCTAAGTTGTTCAAACATATCCAATTTTATTTATATTTATTCAAACTGTAATATAAATGAGTTTCATACAGCTACGATAAAAACTCATGCGCAGGAAACATTTTGAAATATTGGAACATTTAGTAATTTTACTTGCGGATAAATTATTAAAAAAATTATAACTTTTCAACAAATTAATATTTTTGCTTCAAATTTTGGGAATATCTTTCTAAATGCTTTATTCACAATCTATGAAATTTTCATTAAAATTGGTTGATATTTAAAAAAAATCATTTTGAACCTGAAGTGTCCCCTTAATATATACCTATTTCTACCATAACCGGTCAAATGACCGGACTTCCAACACTTAATCTATACCTATTTCTACCATAGCCGGTCAAATGACCGGACTTTATGTTTCTTCATTGAATGTATGAAATATGGATGTTAGGAACTAACTAAAACTAACAAACACTTTATTATAATTAAACAAAATTCTATATTGCCTATTTTTATGTATTGCAAGCACAAAGATTAACAATTTTTAATTCATTGCTCAAAACTAATTTTTTACATATACAGTACATATACCTTGTACATTTTCCGCAAACATATTTCTCCAAATTATTATTTCTGTAATTTTTATAATTATTCTAATAATTAATATTATTTCTAAGAATCTGTGCTTGTTTCGATATTTTTCTGGGTGAAAACTAACAGTTAGTTAGAAATGAAGTAAAGCTATCAACATAAAATATAAGTTACTTATCAAAACATTTAGTTTTTGTCACTTTTTCTGACACAAAAATGCCAATCTAAAATTTTAGGTACTTTCTTGAAATGTGAATTTACAGTTATTCTGATTGAACTAACTACACATCAGTCTTTGCAAAAATGCGCAACTCATCGAATGCAATACGTCGAACATGCATTACATCGTGATTTCTGATCCGATAACCTAATAAAGCAATAAATTGTTCTCTCGGTCAAATCACCGGCTGTGGTAGAAGTAGGTATATGACAAGTATTATTTGGAAAATACAAAAAAAAAAATTGAATATTAACTGCATATAAGCTGAATATTGACTGTATTAGAAAAAGTCATGAAGACAAATGTGCAAAAAGGATAAGGTGATAAGCGCATTTTCAATACAAAAGTTCTTAAATGGTTATTTTACTGGTTATGGTATGTTTAGTGTTAAAAGGTGGTTATTTTTTGTTGAATTATTTTGCTACGTACCCTGTAAAAGTAATACAAATCTTTTCTTCAGGCCATTATTTGGATCAGAAACGCTTGAAGCAAGGTCTCTATCGTCACCCTTGGGATGATATTTCTTATATATTACCAGAAGCTATGATGGAAGAAGAAGAAAATTCATAGACATTTATGTAAATTTACATTTGTTTTATCTCATGGTGCTTATCCATGGGATCGACAGTATTCACTTTGTAGACTTAATAAGTGTGTAAAGCTGCAAATATGGACTAAGCAATAAGTAAAAATTGAGAGTATTTAAAATTATAGAATAATAATGCTATTGTTAAAGAAAAAAAACAATTGAATGTATTTTTTTGCACCATTTGCCTTATGTAAATATTTTCATTATAAAAATTGCTGGAAACTAAAAACTAATGCAACAACAAAACATATCTACTTGTTTTGTGCTGACTTGAAAAAATGAATTTTTTTTTTCCTTTGTGACAATTTTTTTTTTGTTTTTATATTTGTTATATCTTAATTTTTTTTATTTTATGGTTGTTAGGAAACATTTTTGAGATCTGTACATTCCAGTTTATTTAATATAAACTTTCATTCTTTTTTTATGGCATTTAAAATATTTTCTTAGGCTTTGGGCATTGTATTAATTTATTATATGTACCTTTTTTTTAAAAAATCTTGTAGATCAAATTATTGTGTGAAGCCCAAACGAAATGATACATATCAGTAGATGAAAAAATAGTTTTTATTTCTGCTGCTGAATAAAGGGCTTTTTAAGCCATAGCTTCAACAAAAATCTTCTTGTACTTAGTTTTCATTTCTTCCCATGAGAATCTTGACAAATCAACCTTAAGAAGAAACAATGGACAGTATTAGAAACTACAAACTAAAAAAACACTATTGCCATTTCATAGTACAGTCGAACTCGTTTATAATGAGCACAAAGGGACCGTAACATGTACTCGTTAAATCCGAGTGCTCATAATAAACGGGTCCTTAAGGCAGACGTGCAACCAGAAGAGGGGGGGGGGGCTTGGGAGGTCAAATGATTGAGTTGACTTAAAATTTAATTAATACTTACTTTAATTACATTAATTAATTTAATTAAATATTTATCTTAATTTAGTGACAACTAACCCCTCCCCCCAAACCAGCAAAAAATTTCTAGTTGCGCTACAGTCTTAAAGGAAAGGAAATATAAACGGAAAGAAAAATAAAGGAAAAGATTCTTACCAAAACATTTATTTTTTTCATTAATCTACATATTTAAAATAGTTTGTCAGCTTACTTTTAACTCGCGCATTTCATATCATTTTGAAAAAAAGATAAGACTAGAAAGATGCGAAAAAAGATTGCCTGACAGAAAAATATTGCTCGCTAAAACCGGGTCTTGCTCGTTAAAAGCGACTTCTGTTCCATAGACTTAACATTGATCCAACCAAATATTCTCGTTAAATCCGAGCTCGTTATAAACGAGTTCGACTGTAGCTACATAAATTTTTTGAAACATTCCAAAATTAAATTAAACAACATTAACCACTTCTGAACACAATAAAAAATTTCTTTTAATTTAGTTTAAACATTATAAATTTTCTTTTCTTAAAATATTTCATTCAAATTGATATTACTCTATAAAATTCATATTTCTTTTTTGCACTTTTATTCTGTAAGCTTCCTTTGGGTTAGAATTTATATTCCCCCTCCCATATATATATATATATATATATATATATATATATATATATATATATATATATATATATATATATATAATGATAAATTAATTAGTGTGAAAAATGGAAAAAGTTTTTTTAAAAAATATATTAGTTTTTTTTAGTTTTAAATAATTAAAAGTATTTAATTTTCTGCACACATGTTAAGTTTACTGATAAAAATATGTGGTGCTTAGAACACTAATGTTTAGATAAAAACTATCATGTTTGCCGCTAACACGACTAAATATGCGTGTAGCCCTTCGTTAATCTACGTGCTGTGCAAGTGGCCCTTTGCTCAAAAAAAGTTTTGCATCCCTTATATAAAGGAAATAATTATATTATATAGAAAATATTTAGTTAATACATTTATGATGTTTCTGTTAGTTTTTTGAAATAATAGTTATTTGTAGAACACTTAATTGGAATAATTTCTTATAACAAAAATGTTGATTTTATTTTTAATATAGTCTTGATATTTTTAAAATGATCGCTCAAATTGTGTTACCGCTAAATTGTTAATGGGATTAAAATTGTTTTAAACATAGCTGCCAACATGGATAGGGAAAAATCCAGTAGGTTTTGCGAAATAACATAAATTTCATGATAATCATTGCATAATGTACTAAATATTTTACATATAGGGAATTTTAGGGATTTATATAGTCATAAAAATAGAAAAACTGCAATGTTTTTCAGTTAACATTTCAAGTTCAATTAATGTGTCAATTATATGTTTACTCATAATTTTGAATATTAATGGGCATTTAATTCATCAAAGATAGTTAAGACTATTTTAATTAATTTAAAATGAGAGTTGATAATAAAAATAAACTGAACATTTTATAACAAAAAAAGTTTTGAACTGATTTCCCATAAATGAGGTTCGCTTCATTATGTATTAGAAATACTTATTTAAATATTCAAGCAATAATCTGTGCAAAAATTCTATTTCAATGGGAATTTTTTTAGGAGACTTACTCAATTTTAGGGAATTTTCTAAAATGTACAAAAACCAAGAGAATTTTAACTAAGCCAGCAAAAACTTGCAAAATCCAGTAGCTATGTTTTAAATAACTGTTCAGATAGATCAAATGAAATTTTTGCAACTAATCTCCATCTGTTAAAATGAGTAAATTAAGTATGTGATTCTCAATTCACTGAACTAAAATTTTGTGATAGGAATATATATAAATTACATTTAATTTAACATTTAAAAAAAGCAAGAAAATATAAAGCAATTGGAGTTAGTAGGTAAATAGAGAGTGAATCAAATAATTACCTCAATTTTGTGGTCTCTTGCAGCCTTAGGATGTCTACAAAAGTATTTTAATCTTTTAAAGAGCTGATTTGATGTGTTATACAGATATTTATCTGGAATAAAGAAAACATTTATGAAGGGGTTTGTTTAAATTTGAAAGTTGTTGGATCATTAAAGTAGCGATAAAAATCTTATAATTCATTTGCATTAACTAACTCTAAACTGAAAAAATAAATAAATATTAAGTTGAATTTATAGGTCATTTCGGTTTCAAACTTGAAAATAATATTTGTTGGATATTGTTATGAATAACAAGGTTTTCAAACTTAAAATATGAGCATTTGATTCTGCCATACTTTGGAAACTATGGGTGACCTTAAGATCCCCATATTTATGGGTCCATTTTTGTCAAAAGTGAGTCTCTACTTAAAATATGATTTATACATATTTAAAGTTTTGTTGTGTCCCAGGGTTCACATTTTAACTCTATCAGAGATGAGATTTTTCCGCTTTTCTCTCTCGAATTTCAGCCCTTTTTTATCAAAAACTCCGATTTTCTAAAAGTTTCTTTTCTTTTTTTAATAAATATTCCGCTTTTTCTGAAAATTCAGCCGATGAAATAAAATTATATTTATTATCGATTTTCAAAGATCAATAGAAAATTCAAACTACATAGCTGCTAACCCTTCCCCATATTGACTTATTTTAGCTGTTTCCTCCGCTTTTAGTCACGCAGTGGACTGATCGGTTTTCAGCAGATCACCGAAGTCAAGCATCACTGGCTGTGACCGCTTGGATTAGTCTGCGTTGAACTGTTCTACCGTAAAGTGCTCGACTTCACGTGCAGGTCGTCTGGCTACCGAAGCAGGGGGCAGTGCTAAAGAGAATAGAAGGGCTGGTTCACTCCTTTGAAGTATCTCTCGTCGCGCCGATCCTCCGACGTCACTCTAGTGACGTCACTTTGGCGCAAAGCTCGCACTTTTACTTCAAGAACGGAGCGTTTGGCCTTACTAGCTCTAACTAATATTGGATCATTTCTTTTTGCGAGATATTCTAAGACATTTGTTATTTTCTATAATGACTTTCCTCAGTTTTTGCAGTGAATTTACAAGAATATAAAACTATTATCGAAATGCCAGTTTGCGCGATTGCAACTTGCAAAAATTCTGATACAAAAACAAAAAGTATAATTTTTCGCGTGTTCCCTAAAGTAAATGAACAACTATGTAAAGAATGGATTCCGAAATGACACAGTTAATATAAAATAGCAATACGTTTATTCTGTCGTAAAGAACTTTTATAAAAATTCATTATCTAAATAGAAACCGCCTCGTTACTTCATAAAGAAAGGCAGGTGAAAAGAATTAAAAAATGGATAAAGTCAAAGAAAATTAAAATGTAAATAAAAAGTATAAATAAAGTATATAGTTGAAATTCTCCTAATTTCATAACATATTTTTTAATGTAGTTATTCTAAATATTTATGATTTTTTTTAAAAATTATATTCTCTTCAATTTAAATATCTATAAATTATATCATCGTAAATTTAAATGTCTATAAACAATTGTAAAACTTCTAATGTCATTATGAACCTAAATTATTATTTTGTTTCAGTAATTAGCGTTTAAGGTCGATGTTTTCTAATGATTAAGTAAGAACAAATTGCCATTAATGACATATTTTAAAATCAGGGATTCTAAATTTAACTTAACTTATCGTTATAAAAGAATATGTAGATAAAAAAAGTGTCGATATATGCCTTCATTTTTCTTAATAGTTAAAGTTAAAACTGAACTTTTTAAAATAAAGTATTTATCGTGTCATTTTCACCAACTAGCAAAACATTTTTATAAGCTTAAAATGGTATTTTTTTAAATATAATAACCAAGAAAGTTTTTTTTAACTATGTTTATGAACGGGAATAATGTGTTAATTACGTCAAGTTTGAAGGCTAATAACCAGAAAAAGTATAACTTATTTTTACAAAGAGAAAGATGCAAAGTTATTATATCTTTGCTTGCGATCTCCGAGATCTGTGGACACAGTGACGTCATGAGGAGGGAAATCGTAGCTTCAGCTCTAAGAGCGGAGTGAACTAGCCCTTCTATTCTCTTTAGCCCTGAGCAGGGGGTGCCATCCCCTCTGCAGAGGATCAAAATTGTGATGGCGTGTCTTCGGATCATCCTCAGGGATGTTTCCCAGACAGTCGCCAATAGCCTATTGTGCAGCTCTAGTGTGACGTAGTAAAATGAACTACATCAACAACAATCCTCCGCTTTTACGCACAGAAAATAAGATTTTTCGTATTTTTACCGCTTGCTAGTTAGTTTGTATTTTCGTAATCCAGACGTCACTGCATTTTAGTATCAAACATCGATTTTCGTATTTACCTGTTTTAAAAGTTGCGCATTGCGATTCGTATCCACGCGATTCCAATATCGTACGTTGCAATGCTTATTTACAAGATTTAAAAATACAATATTGTGATTTGTATTTCCGCGTTTTTAAAATCGTATGTAGCAATTCGTATTCAAGCGAGTTTAAAATCCGATGTCGCGATTCGTTTTTGCGGTTGTAATATCCAACATCTATTTTCGTATTTACACGTGATTTAAAAATAAGGCTTTGGATTCGTATTCACGCCATTTAGAAATTATGCATCGTAATTCGCATTTACGCGATCTGAAAATTACGCATCATGATTTGTATTTTCACATTATGAAATCCAATATCGAGTTTCATTCACGTGATTTCAATATCCTGATTTATATTCACGCGATTTTAAAATCCTTTATCGCGATTATTGTAAAATGTAAGTTTTTTTTCTTGAATTAGCTACTATAAATGTGGCAGTTTTTCTATCGACGATTATACTATATATAGGCATTACAGCATTAGCGAAACTGGATGAGAATATGTTACTGATATTTTTGCTGTAAATCACGTAAGATTTACTCGCGTGAAAATTCAGCTTTTTTGCCTTTTGCTCAATCTCGTCCCTGCTCTATGGTTGTACAGTGGTGCAAGGCTCGATCAGGCTGAAATGATGCCGAGTGGGGACGTATAGTCTTTAGCGACGAATCCCGCTTCCAACTGTGTCCTGACGATCATCGAAGACGTGTTTGAAGACGCAGAGGGGGGATCCTGCCTTCACTATTGCACGCCACACCGGCCCTCAACAAGGCATTATGGTCTGGGGTGCCATTTCCTTTGACAGCCGGACCCCTTTGGTCGTCATTAGAGGTACACTTACTGCACAGCGGTACGTCGACGACATCCTAAGACCTGTTTTGCTACCGTTCCTTTTGCAGCTCCCAGGGCTGGTTTTTCAGTAGGACAATGCCAGACCACATACAGCACGTGTTGCTATGAACTGTCTGCAAGCTTGTCAAACTCTTCCTTGGCCTGCCAGATCTCTCTCCCATCGAGCATGTCTGGGATATGATGGGAAGGCGATTGCATCTGACACGAAATGTTGATGACCTCGTTCAACAATTGGATCGAATTTGGCAGGAAATACCGCAGGAGAACATCCGGGAGTTTTATCGGTCTATGCCACGCCGTGTGGCAGCTTGTATCCAGGCTAGAGGCGGGTCACTACCTTATTGTACTTGTCACTGTAACTCTGCAATAAATTATTCAATTGTTCTGAAATTTTAATCATTTACTATTCTGTACATTGTCTTCCTATCCACCAATTTTCGTTTCAATCGGACAACTCCTTCTTGGTGCGTCGTTTTTTTTTTGTTATAGAGTGTATATGAGTTCATAGATATTTTTAATATTGAAGGTTTTCTCTTAATAAAAATCACTTTTTTTATGGTTGCGATTTTTCCCACATCATTCCTGAGGTCACCTTTCAAGTGGAGAAATTTAAACTTTTAGCTTTGACATTTTCGGCAACTTTTTAGCAAATTAATTCTTAATGCTTATCCCGAACATGGTAGATTTGAAATGAAATTAACTTCTCTAAATTCCAATGGAATGTAGAGCAGTGCTGATAAACAGAAACCCACAGATGTCATCCTTTTCTGTTACAACTTGTCCCCCGTGGCAGAATCATGGCGACATTGTCACAGAACGTTACAGAGTTCTTGCAGAAAGATTTTTCTTTTGAAAAAAATCTCCTTTTCTTTTCTACAGAAATTTACACGTAATATTTGAATCATGCATTTAGATAATCATTTTTTGATGTGCTCAATTTACGCCAATAGTAATGTAATGTTCCGATTGTATTTTCGGCAGCTATTGATATTGATTTTCATGTGGATTTTAAATATCCCGAAATATTTCAAGCTGTATGGAAAATTCGAATCGTTCATTTGAGCATTTACTTTTTGAGACAATAATGTTATCGAAGTTCTGGCAGTTATTGATTTTTCTATAGTTTTTAAATCCGACGTTTTCATACAACATTTATTTACAACAACTTAATCTCAAAATGAAACACGCATTTGCAAAGTACGATTCGCGTGATTTTGTCGTCAATATTTTTTTCAGATTTCATGATTTTTAATTTTTTTTTTATTGTGATGATTATTTACAATTGGAAGAAGGAACTATTTTGTGCGTCCCCCCCCCCCTCCAACAAAATGCGAGAACGTAATCCATTATATTAGAATAAAAAATTATTACATGTTCAATTAAAAACAATGACACAACGCTTTTGTTACATTAAATTAGTAACATATATACCAGGGTTTCTTAACCTGTGGTTCATGGACCCCTAAGGGGTCCATGAGTTATATTTTGGGGGTCCGTTGACTACTCCTAATTTTTAAAACGTTTGGAAGCCTACACATTGTTTGTAAAGCGAGCTATGGTAGCTATAATTCCGTTTGCTACAGTGTATCTTTGCGAAACGGGATTTTCCACACTTGTGACAATAAAAACATAACGTCGAAATCCATTGAATGTTGAACATGATATGCACGTTGCTTTGTCGAAAACCATCCCTCAATTCAATTTATTAATTAAGGAAAAGCAGCAGCAACCTTCACATTACAAAATTTTAATTTAAAAAATTTTGTATACTATTAAAATAATAAAATAAAATGTTTTCTAATAATTGATGTTTTTTGCAATTATTTTTTTCACTGGGGGGGGGGGGGGTCCGTGACTTGTTAAAAACTTTTAAGAAGGGTCCATTATATCAAAAAGGTTAAGAAACACTGATATATACGTTAGTTATTATTAAAAGTATCTTGCTGTCAGATATTAGCGTTAGAAAGTTTTGGCGCTCAAAAAAATTCTGCAACAGGGGCTGGGTCACCTCCCAATGAGAATCCTCATGGTTGCAGTTATTACTTTCTCCATAAATCCAAAGATAAAATTCATCCCTTTTCTATGTGAGGAAACTATATTTGTGAAGAAAAAAACCCATAAAGCACGGAATCTTTTAAAAAGGGCCATCGATACCTGATCATGCCAACTTTGTATATGGAATGAATTTTTTTTAAATATATAACAGTATATTATATATTTAAAAAAATTCCTTAAGGACATGGTTTAAAATTCACAGAGATGATTGTGATTCGAAAAAATTCCGGACTTTTCACTAACCACGATCCGGAAATCCAAGGTCCAGAAGTTTCGAGAAATCATAGATCACATTTACAAATAAAAATTCTTGTATATTTTAATGAAAAATATTAGAACTAGAATTTATACTTGCTTTGCGTCTCTTTTACTTGTAAATATTTTTTTCTGGTAGAATAATGAATGTGATTAGTGATAAAAGTAAACTTATACGTAATTATTCATTTAAATTATGCTCTGTATAATTTATTTAGAATTTCATGTTTTGAAAATATCAGTGATTTAAATCTATAAAGACAATAATTTTTTGAAATGCGTCATTAAATGATTTTACTCAAGAAATTTTCAGGATTCTTGAGTTGAGCTCATAATCATGTCAGCAGCAACAATGCATAGAAATGAAATTGACCATTTCAAAGAAAAGAAGAATAAAACAAACCTGGATATAATTCTGGATAAGACAACTTCTTCGGACAAAGTGGATAACAATTAAAATGAATAGCTTCCAAACTGAAATTCAAAAGAAAGAATAAAAAAATACAGATTAAACAAAAAAAAAAATATATGATATTCAATTTCTTTCCCCAATGATTTTATAAAAGATCTATAATAAAGTTCATTCTTTTTATATAAAATTGGTTATAAACTTCTCATTTAATTCTTAAATATATAACTTGGACTGTTTAGAAAATTGAGTCCAATATTTTTTTAATTAACTCTTTGGTTCAAACATATACTTTTAATTAATTTATAGAACTTTACACAAAACATAGTTCTAGGAAACTTGAAAGTTTTCATACAGCAAACAATTAAGGAAAAGTCAACTTAGTAATACATCAACTATTCACCTAACAGAAGCAAGATGTCTATTATTGATAAGCTTTATACCTTTTACTGTAAAATCCTAAATGTTTGCTGAATTTTTTTTTTAAAAACCCTATTTTTAAGTTTTGTTTTGCGATAAAAAAAATATGTAGATAAATCTTAATCCAAAGAAGTTTTTTTTAACCATTATTTATAATTACTTAAACTATTTTATTTTATAATCGTCGTTGAACAGCCGACAAAATATTGAGTTTACGACTACTAATGTTCAACCTCGTAGCCTTATAATTTTGAACCGAATCCAGAAGACAAGGAAAATCCTAGATCAGTATCCCCAGAGGTATGATTCTTTTTTTTATTTTTTTAAATGGGAACACGGAGGACTTTGTGACCAGACAGATTTAACATGTACCAGTCACCATTTACTGCACGAGGAGTCTTCAGCTGGCGGGGATCGACCTCTTGGACATGGGCTCAGTACCTTACCAACCAGGATATCTCAAACTCCTACTTAAACTATTAAAACTCAGCATACTGCAGCACTAGCTCTAAGCTAAACATACTACAGTACTAAAACAGAAGACTTGGCAGGGTAACTATTATACATTTTGAATAGTAATTTGTTAATTTAATTGTATTTATAAAATTTAATTATGTTAATTTTTAACAAGAGTTCTTTATACAATTATAAATTTAGGTTTTTACTGTACTCATTTGATTGAAGCACTTCCATTACTTTCTTAAGAAATTTAGTAACTCTTTGATTGTTTATTTTTTAGTTTTCACTCATTTGAAAAATATGTATAGAACGAATTTGAAACTAATAATATTATTTAAACGAGATTTTATTTCAAAACAACACTTTTTAAATATTTGATGTTTCGATTTTAAAAAAGAATTTCTTCTACAAGGATTGGAAGAAATGTGCAATCCCTAATTGAATAAAAAATTATGAAAATGTTTACAAATTCTTAAACAAAAAATAAAAAGGTTATTAATAATGTAAATACATACACTTACACAGAAACTCCAAAGAACTCATGTTTTGCAGTTGAAACTACAACATCAGACGAACGTAAAATGTTATAGTAGTCCTCTTTATTTTCTTGATAACCCCAGTATCTTATATGGTCTTTCAAATATTCTTTTGCTTCTTCAAAAACATCTACAAGAAAAAAACATTGTATTTCTTCTGAACATTTGGTTATTTTAGCTGCAAAAATACAATTCCAATTCACTCGTGTTAACTCGATTCTTTGGAGGGATCTCTTCATAGGTGACGATTGCGGATGTATCTTGACAGTACGACCTGAACACGCCCATTATTTAAGGGGCCATAAGGGGGAATTTGAGCCTATGATCCGTCCTTCTTTCTTACGTCACGGACGTCGAAATGAATTGTAGTTGAAAAGAATAGGGAAAGCGTTAAATAGAACAAAGTGTAAATCACGTTTTTTGCATAATTCGTTTCGAAAATCGACATGGTACAGAAAATATATCTCATTTTGGAAAAGGAAAAATGAAGTACAAAAGGAAGTACTTTTCACAAACATCTAATGAAAAAAGCACCTTTAAAAGTTTTATAAAACAAAAATAAGCACCTTTAAGTACTTTTTAAAAACGCTAAGCACCCTGTTGATATAAAAATAGTTTTATTTAATTAGTTTATACAGAATTTTAAAATCTACATATAACATTATTTTAAGAGTTGGTTTGTTCAAGTACTCATACTTAAAAGAATATAGTTAGATAAATAAATTTGTAATCACATGATTTGTTAATTTAATTGTATAAAAAGATATAAAATATTTTAAAAGTTTTTTACATATTTATTAAGTTAGGTTTTACAACTCTTTTAAATAAAATATTGCAAAAATACTACAGTTATAATTTAAGAGAATATCAATTTAATTAATTTTTTTAGTTACGTTGCGTTTTCACTTGTTTGTAAATGATGTATTAAATAGCTTGGATACTAATACTATTATTTCAACTAGATTGCAATAATAAACTGTTTTAAAACTAAATTGTTCTAAGATTTTATACCTTTGAGTTTCTTCTACTTAGACTGCGATTGGGGTCAAAGTTACAAGGCTAGGAAGTTGAACATTAGCAGTCGTAAACCCAAAAAATTGGGTCAGCTGTTCAACAATGGTTATAAAATATTTAGTGTTTGTATTTAATGCCTTCTTTTGTTTATACCTTTTCTCTGGTAGTCATGTGGTAGTTTGCCACAGCTGTTACCTTAAACAAGTTAAGAATTTATAAGTTTTAGATGTTAATTTTTATACATTAGTCGCAAGCATCGATTTTATATAAAACAGGGACTGGGAACTCTCCTATTAGCAAACAAACCAGTTGTTGAGTCAACTTGCAAGTGATTGACATTCTAAGCTGAATCTAAATTAAAAAATACCCTGTTAGGCTTATGCATTTGTAAAGCGTCTACCACCACAAAAATACAATTCCAATTCACTAGTATATATAAGACATGTTAACTCGATTCTATGGTGGGGATACCTTTTCATAGATGAAGGTTGATGTGACTCTCACCACGATGGTGACTTTGATGTGAACACGCCTACTTTGACAGAAACGCCCATTTTGATTTGAACACGCCTACTTCGATGGATGGTCGCCATTGAACAGATGACTTGCTACTTGTGACAGCGACATTATCCACCTCCTCGCGCTGTTGCTACTCAATCTCGATCACACACATAGGCTTGTATACACTCTACTGCTAATGGCAACGCAGGAGCGGCCATGATCGTGAACTTAATACAGTTCTCACGATCAGCATTCAAGAGTACGGTGATTTTAAAACAGCTCTCCCAGCTTCTCGCAGAAAGCAGCAATGAATCAACTAGTGGTATTTGTTGTTAGTGGAACTCTATCATAGATAATTCTGGTGGAGGAGTATTGTAGTGTATCAACCGCTACAAAAATACAATTCCAATTCAGTAGTATATAAGACATGTTAACTCGATTCTATGTTGGGATACCTTTTCATAGATAAAGGTTGACGTGACTAAAAAACATTTCCATAAAGTATTCTCCTCGAGTTTCTACTATAAGACAACGAAGTTGGACATTTGCATGGATGATTTTGTTTGACAATGTGGAAGTTATTTTTTCCCCTCTTACAACTAGAAGTTTTTCTGCTAAGTACTAAAAAAGATATCTGATTCTAATGTAGTAAGTCAATCTCAGATAAACCTTTTTGTGACACAGATTGTCTGATATAAGTTAGGACGTAATATACTTACTGGGCTTTTCAGAAAACGATTCACCTAAAACAGATAAATAAAAGTCTTCTCCTGAATCTTTCAAACGATAAATCACAGAAAAAAATGTTTCAGGGTCTTTGTCATGTTCCCTGAAAAATAAAGAATAAAATGAAATTGAATAAAGACACAGCAGAAATGAAAAATTGAATACAGTTGTCAAAAGGGCCGACATATCGAACGAGGAAAAAAATTCTGTTGAAGTTTGTGCTAATAATTCAAGAAGTAATTTTCAAATTGAATATTGATGCCAACTGGAAAGCGTTACATCATCACTTCCACCTGTTTATCTT
Source organism: Parasteatoda tepidariorum (assembly GCF_982258835.1). Taxonomy (NCBI): domain Eukaryota; kingdom Metazoa; phylum Arthropoda; class Arachnida; order Araneae; family Theridiidae; genus Parasteatoda; species Parasteatoda tepidariorum. The sequence continues at coordinate 125,165,798 of NC_141756.1, forward strand.
CTAAATATGCGATACTAGTGGCTGATTTAACATTCTGAGTAACAGATGCATTACAATATTTTATGTAGATCAAGCTTTCCAGTTGAATTCCAGTGTGATCAAGATACATTTTTCTGTAGTGGATCTACCACTACAAAAATATAATTTCAATTCACTCGTATATAAGACATGTTAACTCGATTCTATGTTGGGGTACCTTTTCATAGATGAAAGTTGACATTGTCGATAACTCGCTCTCCACATTGGTGATCCGGACGTGATGTGAACATGCCCACCTTGACAGAAATTCCTACTTCGAAATGAACACACCTTTCTTAACAGTAACTACCACTTCGATTTGAACAGCCCTACTTCGATGGATAGTCCACATTGAACAGTTATGACTGTGACATTGTTCTCATCACGCTGTTGCTTCTCAGTCTCGATCACACACAGCATATACACTCGATCGCTAAAGGCAACACAGGAGCGACCATGACCGTGAACTTAATACAGCTCTCACGATCAGCTCTTAAAAAAAGCACGGTGATCTTAGTATAGCTCTCCCGGCTTCTCACAAAACAACTAGGGATATCCCATTCATCGAATTCTATCACAGATAAAATTCTGGTGGGGGAGTACTGTAGTGTTTCTACCACTAACTCCCTCCCCACACTGACCAGCGCATTGTTTCGGAATAAAGGTATACCATAATTTTGCACACCATCCATAATCCAATTCTGTCGAGAGATTCCACAGGACAATGAAATGTAGTTTCGGTAAATTTGGAAGCTTTTGTCCTTAAAACAGTGACTCACGAAAGATTGTCACCCACAGAAAGAGTGGATAAACACCAGAAACTTTGCTTTATGAAAAATGAACAGCAATACACATTGTCCCAACCCGTGTAGTCAAATCTTCCAACAAAAAATAAGCCTTTTTTTAAGCATTTAAAAATATTTTAAAGCACTATATACCATTAACAAAAATGCATAACAGAGTTTTCAAAGACTACCCATGATCATGATAAAATAACGAGTTTCTGACAAAGAACTCTTTTTCTTGATTATATTAGCCGCCATAAAAAGATCGAGAGATTTTTCGGTTCGATTTCAGAGGGTGGAAAATGAACACTGAAATTATGAATATCTTGCAAATTGCAGCCGAGTTGCACATGAGAGCGCAAGAATCTCACCGAAATCAGCTCAGTATACAAACACCGCAAGTTTAATTCATCAAACATGTAAAATGATTGGCGCTTTTGGCGGACCGACGGTACACCGAAATGCAGCACTGTGGTTGAATGAATTGTGAAAACGTTGAATGTGAAATACACGCTTTTGTGGCGCATACGTGGCGAAAATTGACACGATAAAGAAAAAAAATCTCATTTTCGAAAAGGGAAAAATGAAGCACTTCTTAAGAACATCCCATAAGAAAAGCATCTTTAAGGGCTTTTAAAAAATGAAAATAAACAATAAGCAGTTTTTAAAAATGCTACGCACCATGCCAGTCATGTTTTTCGATTAATCGATGACTTGAAAAGATGTCAAGAATTAACCATAGAGAAGAAGTCAAAAGTATGAGTAAAATACTGTCAAGTTTGAGTTTCTCAAAGGAGAAATTACCTTAATAATTAATCTTAATAAATTTAATAATAATTTTCAAGAAAGATTGATCCACTACAATAATTGTTAAACGAATTTGAGCTGAATTTTTCAAACAGATCAGAAAAAACCTCTTTGATTGAAAATGATATTTTAATGCTGTCTAAACAATATAAGATGTCTCTTAGACAAACTGAACTATTAAAAACTGAAATTGTTTAAAATGTTTACGTGTGGTATTATTGAATACAGAGAAACAAACTACACTTCACCAATGGTTGATGTTACAGACCGAGATTCAAGACCGTGCGTGGACTATCGGAACGCATAACACGATTTTATCATTTAACCCCTTCCTTCTCGCGCTCCTGTGAAATTTCCGGGCTGGAGTGTTCAGTAGTAACGAGCCAATAAGAATAAAACGAATTCATTTCTTTTGCCTGGAAAACATTTTATTTCTCATTTTACACACCAAATGGCAGTACCAGGATACTTTGAAGGTAATTGTAGATAGTTTTTTTAAAACTAGATGTCAGCACTAATCAAATACGTGTATTTGGCAAAATAAGCACTTTTATGAATGTTTTCTTGAAAATTAACCAATCGTTAAGGGGTTAATTAATACTAACAAATTAATTGAAAATGTCTCTCACACATTACTCTAGTAGATTTAAAAAGGGATTATTGACCCCTGATTTCAAATGCTTAGAGATTAGCAGTTACTTTTAGGACCTTTAGAACTCAAAGGATACCATTTGGGCTCAAAAATGCTCCCTTCTCTTTTGGCAAAATGATGACTCAATGGGATACCTGCATGTCGATATCCTGATTGGTTGTTGAAATGCACCATTTGTTTAAGTTAACAGCTGTTCTTTCCAGTATATTTCGAGTAAGCCAAGCCCGTCAAGCATATATTCTTTTAAATGATACATTCTATATATTCGTACACAAAGATTCTTTCACAAAGATTTTAATTCCTTCACTATATATTTCTTACGTAACAGCCATGAAGTCATGTCGAACATAAACAAATTAAGTATACATTGAAGGTACACAAAACAAAAATATATCATAGTTACAATAAACAAACAAATAATAAATCTAAGTTAGATAAAAGACGAGAAAGAATTATATTTTTACAAATTCGATGTGCAAACGGTGCTGCATTAAATTATCTAATTATCATTCTAACTTATGAGGAAAAACTTAGTTCAACTTTAACACGCCATTTTGCTTATAAATGACGCCATAGATCACATGTGTGGGTATCCATGATCTTCTTGAAGTGCTGAAAGGGTGAGAAAAATATGTAGTTTTTTTTTATCTTAATGATCTAGAGGAATTTTCAGATAGTGGGGAGGAACTCTTAGTCACGTCGAATAGATTTGTTTCATTTAACAAAAGAAGAAAGGAAAAAACAAATAATTTTTAATAATTATTTTAACAAATAATTATTTTTAATAAATTTTTCAGTGTATAAAAAAATTTTTCATTTCTGATTCCTTTTTCAACCATTTCTAGATTATTTCATCTCACGGACAACGCATGCACTAAGGGTTAACTGTCCTATTTGGAGAACATAATATTGATAGCTTATAAAATAAGTTTCATTGAGGAAGAAATTATTCTGCTGAATAACACAGGGATCAATACAGCTCAGAACATGTAGGGGAGAGGGGGGCACATGTGAACATGGTATTTTTTACCAATATGATTTGAAATAAAAAATCTTGAAAATATTTCAATTGATGGCTGTTCCAGTCCTACCTCTTTGCAAAACTTTCAGAACAATGAGACATTTTGTTGTGTTCTATTCTGACAATTTGTTTGCATCGCTGGTGTTGTATATAGTATAATCATTAGCTTCTTCAAGTGAAAGCATAGTACAGATCAACTAATAAACTAAAATTAACTATTGCAGAACATTATATGAACATTCAGGTAAGTTAATGACAATTCTTCTTCTTTTTTTTTTACACAATTAAAAATTCTTTAACTTTCAAGTTAGGTTTAAGAAGGATGATGGGGTACTTGTGAACAAAACATCTGGGGCAGACGTGAACAGTTCACATGTGCCCCTACATAGTATTAAGATTATTATCCTCATAATATTATAAGTTTAAAATATATGCATGCATTTAAAATTATTATTATTTAATTTTCCATAATTAATTTATTAATTTTTTCTATAAAAAAAAGATTTCTTTATTGAATGGTTGATAGCGCATTACGCATATTAACTGATACACCTGAGAAACTGATACCCCCCTCTCCCCTACTTCATTCAGAATCTGAACTTTTTCACTTTAACTTATTTTTGATTCAAGAAACAGTGGTCGTTTGAGCAAAGTGTGAGACGGATTGTCATGGTCATGCCAATCATGGTTTTAGATGGTTGCTCCTGAATAAATAATTCTCAAGTTTAAAAATTTGTTTCGAAAATGAAAAATTTATAACGACTTAGAGTTATTAAAATATAATAAATTTCTAAACAAGAAAAGTTTTTAAATAAAATATGATTTTTTTTGTTGAACGAAAGATTGTACTAGCTAAACATCTGTTAGCTTAAATCGCACTAAACAGTATGAAATAAAACTATTATATGATTTTGTGACACTCAAAAATGTAAATAAAAATTTCGAGAGTAGAAGAAAAAAGGCGGTATTCTTCTTCTTTTTGTAGGAAAAGCTTTTAATATTTTGTGCTGTAAATCATATTATTCAGTGCAATAGAAATTGTCTTTAGATTTCAGCCTGACATTTTGATTAAAATGATAGTGTTAAAATAATAAACTGCTCCTGTTAGCTACCAAAGCTGTTTATAGTTGTAGATCTAGTCACCTAAATCATTATGGTTAAAGAGAAAATTGTTCTATCACCAATAAAAAGAAAAGAAAAGGTGCGTAGCCAAATCTTTCAACAAAAAATAAGCACCTTTTAAACGCTACGCACCGTGGGTATATACCCCCTCTAGTTTGTTTGATGTTATAGCAAAGAACACTAATGTAAAAATTTAAATGCTTATAAAAACAAAACCCCTACTTCATTTAAATGCATCAACTCAAATCCAAATGCTGCCTCGGGCAAAGGAGCAAGTCTGTGCACGATTTTAAGCCCCTTTATTTTGTTTGTAAAATATCAATACCAATAGAGTAATGCTGCTGAATGGAACAGAGAAGACAAAAACATGCGATGAGTTCAGGTAAGCGAACCAGCTGACTGTTGCAGGCGGCTAAGTACTCGTATCTGAAAATATTGGCAGTGATTTTGTGCCTAATTTTCTTTTGCAGATAGCTAAGTTAAGAAATTAAAAGTATAGATACAATCCTGGTTAAATATTTTAGCATGAAAGCTGTATGTATCAGATATTTTGACTTGGACATGAAAAACAGCTTTCTTGTGTTGCCTATTTCGTGTTATCTCTAAGAGTTAGAAAGCTATTTTGACATTGCATCAGATTCAGCTGAGATTCTGTTGTACCAAACAACTCCTGCTACAAAGTTTATGCACCTTAAGACATCAAATATCAATGTAAAATAGACTCAAAACAACCAATTTTACAGAATTGATATGAAAAAAGAAACATGTTTGTGGTGTGATCACCACAATATTTACTTTTCATACTGGGCTGTCTCCAACAGGAGCGCCCTCTTCATTGCCTTTGCAGGATCTCTAGGGCTCGACTCATAGCTCGTCTTTAGAGATTCTTGCAACCGCTAAGGAGGGGACGCTATCTTTTGGAGATAGACCAGTATTCCCCGTGGATCTCGAGCAGTTGGTTGCTTTCTTAAGCAGCAGGATAATTTTTGTTTTATCCCCCTGTGTGCTCTAGAGTTTAATCTTTGATTTTTACCGTAATAAGTTTTTCCTTATCTTCTAATCATTTATTTGATGCATCATGTAGTTATATAAGAAAACAATTATTATTTCAATGACTTAAATTAAATTACTATCTACTCCCTGGAGCACACAGGGAGGATCCAGCATCCACGTGGTAGATTTAGGCTCTTGTGAATTGATGAGCCGCATACTAAAATGAACATGTTCTTAAAACCGAAATGAAATAAAAATGCTGAGTGAATGCCTTCGTCTACAAAAATCTGTGTTTTTCATTTGAATGGGGATATACAACATCTAGCACAAGCAGTTGGCGGATGATCTACACCTCATGGCCCTTCCTTCAACCACACCCCTCGACAATGTTTTTTCCCCAGAGAATTCAAGAGGCTTTCCAAAAATGTGAACCCTAAATGTACAAAATATATAAATGTATGTTTTATTGCATTTTTACAAAATGTTAACCTTAAATGTTTTCAATGCACAGAAGTGCCAACTTCAGTAATCAGAGGCACAGTAACAAAGAAGTCAGCGCTTGTAAAAATATAATGATGGTAATTTTAAGGTGTATACACTATTAACTGAATTCTATATAGGCATATAATATTAATAAAATTATGCACGAATTTACTATTAAATACAAAAAAAGTAACACTTCGATAAAACTACTGAATTAAAAATTACACAACACTGAAATTTTATACTTTATAAAAAGATAAAATTAATTTGATTTCTAAATATCAATGTTTTAGTTTTTGGTTAAATAAGAACTAGTCCTTTTTGGCATTTTTAACATTCTGCATTTGAACTACTAAAAAATTTTACACACAGCATTTCAAATTGGAGTTTATGTTCTTTTGTTTCTCTATAAAGAGAGAAAATTAAGTTTCGGAATAGTTTTGAAAAGAATTCTTTGTTTCTTTTTAAATTATTGTTTCTATCAAATCGTTATATATTTTTTGATTTTTAAATTTTAAATCAGGAGTACCGTAGATTAGTTGCAAAAAACAAAATTTTATAACTGTTGGTAGTTAAGGGAGAAAACTTTTTTTTTTAATAGATTATAATGAAAAATTCTCAAGACAATAATTTTTATTACCAAACCGTAAGACCATAACAATATCTATTAAATCGTAATAATTAGCACCAAGGCACTTATTGTACTTTAATAAATAATTTAGGGTGGCAGAATTTTTTCGTGCTTTCTGCGACATACCTCTCTAAAACTAATATCTTATTGCAAGATAATTTTAAAATAACAAATATACATGTTACTAATTTAAAGTAACAGAGCCGTCAACTTCAAAAAAAGAAGAAACTTTTGAGATCAAATAAAATAATTTTTTTAATTGAATATGTAATATTTTTCTAATTCTAATATTATGGGCAATGGATGGTATTTTCTCCACTAGGGAACGCTGTAAGCTCCATACCTTCTACACTTCCGGGCAGAGCCGGATTATACCTTTCGTAGGCCCTAGGCATAGCCGTTTTTGGACCCTCCCCTCCTTCCCTCACTCCTCCCCTCTTTTCAAAATATATGCTAAAATTTTCTTGCATATTTTTTTCCCTATTTTCAAATTTGTATGAACATAAATCTGCACAAAAAATGTTGAAGGCTCAAATTAAAGATAAACTTGTGAATACTTTTCCTAACGTTCACATTGCATTAAGAATATATTTGTCGATTCTTGGATCAAATGCAGAAGGAGAAAGATCTTTCTCCAGATTAAAATTGATAAAAAATTATTTGCGTTCAACAATGAATCAAGATCGTTTGGCATCTCTCGCACTTATGTCTATTGAATACGACATTTTTCGTAGTTTGGAATTCGACAGCATAATACAAGATTTCGTTGAATCCAAAAAAGTAATATATTTGATCATAAGATTCTGCAAAATAATTTATTACCGAAAAATATTATATTTTTATTTGTATCTTCATAATCTTGTGCAAAATACACTTGTTGTTTTTAAAGCTGAATTATTTTTGTCAACAAATTTTTTTCTCCCAAGTTTTTCATAGGCCATAGGCACGTGCCTAGTGTGCCTATAGGTTAATCCGGCCCTGCTTCCGGGTTACTGTTTCCGGTGTATTTTAATGCCATTTGGCTCACAACGTGATCATTGTTTTGAGATTCTTCCAAACGTGGTATTTGATAACTTATTACTTTGCTATTGAGTTTAATTGAGAGTTTAATTGAGTTTAATTGAGTTTATTGAGATTTGAGTTTAAATGCTAACAATACTTGTGTTTACAATGCTGAAGGTGCTAACACTAACGTAAGATGGTGCTCAGCTTGCAACAAGAACAAGCAGTAATAAACAAATGGTAAGAGGCCAAATCAGGACTGCCAAAAAAGCGAGTTATTCAAAATCTAGCAACCATGTCACCTCTTTTAACAATATATCTATAAATAACTAAAGCAAATTTTCGCTCCAAACTCACCAGAATTACTTAATAACATTAATATCTTATGAAATACGGCAGATTTGAGTTTATAAATTATCTAATTTACTTCTTTTATTGAAAACAGAATTATCCGTTTGATAATATCGCCTCTCAGAATAAGCTGTAGTAAGCAGTTGCAAACTTTCTAACGGAACTAGAGCAGGTATTGAGCTCGATATTCTTATTGTTTACATTTATATTGAAAATACCATCCATATTCTCGTATTTTGCAAAGGGAAAAACACACTTACTACGTATTTCCTTTTCCGCATTTTGTAAGTCATCATCCCATTAAAAAAAATAATTTAAAAAAATCGTGAAATCCGTAGCATTAACTACCGGAAAAAAGAAAGATCGATACCGAAACTAAGCGAATCGAATCGGCCTCTTCAAAAAGGAGCGTTTTTACTTCGAGATTCAGTTGTAATCAATAATATCGTATTAAAAGTATCGGATTTTAAAAGCTATGAAGAAATTAATAGAATTAACTGCATTAAAAAAATAGAACGAAAATTTCTGCAGAAACTAAAACCAAATATTTTTACTTCCCAAAGGAAAAATCTTTCTGCAAGAACTCTGTAACGTTCTGCGACAATGTCGCCGTGTCCCAACGATTCTGCAACGTGGTATTATAAACATGTATAACAAAGCAAACTGTATTTTGTAACAGTAATCAAGTTAAATATAAGTGTTATTTAATCAAATACAAAACAATTAGAAAAAAAAAAGAGAATGAAAATATATACAAACCATCGATGAGGCCAAACTATATGCAGTTTTCTGTCTGTACATTGTGTAGTTAAGTTTTGAAGTAAATCATCTTTCTTAATGTCAATAGGAAAATAAACAACTTCACTTTTGCTCCAAATTTGTTGGTCTAAATTTTTAGGTTTGTAGTCAGGCATCACATTTAAAAAACTTGTTATGTTAAACAGAAAAGACTCTCTGTTGAACTTTGAGTTAAATATAACCTTATCTGCAGCTAAACTAGAGATAAAAAAAAAAAACTAAATTTAGAAAGCTAACTTTAAAACATAGATAAATGAAACATACATATATATCTATATATATGTGTGTATGTATGTATGCGCTATTTTCAGAAAAAGTAGAAATTTCAGTTGCCTAATATTTATAACAATAATTGGAACTTTAGCATTAGGAAATGATGGACGGGTTCATGATTTATTTTATGTTGAAATAAATTAACCAATGTGTGTTGTTGTTCATTAACGTTGCACTAGATCTGCACAATGGGCTATTGGCGACGGTCTGGGAAACATTCCTGCGGATGATCCTAATACATGCCGTCACAATTTTGATCCCCTGCAGAGGGGATGGCATCCTCTCTTCGGTAGCCCGACTATCTGTGCGCGAACGTGCACTGTACGGTGGAACAGTTTTACGAGAACCAATACTGCACACCCTCGGACCCTTCGCAGACTGATCCAAGTGATCACCCACCCGCACACTGACCGCAGCCAGTGATGCTTGCCTTGGGTGATCTGCTGGGAACCGGGACACCAATTTGTGTATGCGACATAAAGTACTATAAAAGTTTCATTACTTAAGTTCAGATATTTCTTAAAAATAAGTATAAACTTAATTCAAAAATTTAATTGCTTTTTTTGAAAATGAAAACTATTAAAGTAAACTATTAAATACCAAATAATCGTATGTTGCATCTCTAATTTAGTAGCAGCACTTACTGTTTATTTTTTAAAATTTAATTTTTTTAATCATAATTTTACAGTGTTGAGCATAATCTTGTATGTCCTTACAATTTAAAAACTCCTTGAAAAAGTTTTTTTCGCAATAGCAGACCCCATTTGCACAAATTCACAAAAGCAGGACCCTGGTTGAAAGGATGGGACTGAACGTTTATTTTATATTCACAAATTACGAGTAATTTTTTCACAATTTTACAAAAACGGACCTTTCACAAAATGTCTTGACAGACCCCTGCTCATTAATTCATTGTCGCAACAAATCGAAATCTATTTTTCTTTAAGCTGCTTTCTATCCCTAAGGGCACAAATGTTTTGGCTTAACATTAGTAAAGCGGCTTTAATTTTGGCTACATTATCTACAGATAAATTCGTCAGAATTTGGATCTCTTCCCACACCGTCTAACTATGTATTTACTAAATTTTCTTGACATTAGGACTGGAATGCTCTTCAGTCCAAATCCTTAAAAGAGTTACAAAATTGTTCATGAATGCTGAATAAAAAACTGTCTCTGAAAAAAGAGATAGTCTATTTTGCTAATGTAATATGCTTTAGAAGCTTTTATATATATATATATATATATATATATATATATATATATATATATATATATATATATATATATATATATATATATATATATATATATATATATATATATATATATATCCGTTGTTGAACAGCCGATCCAAGTTTAGGTTTACGACTAATAGTGGCGTGCCAACTTTTTATTGACTGAGGGGGCGAGCCAGCACAAACTTTTGGAGTTGGAGTCATAAACTTTGGTCGTTATATTATTTTAAAATCAATTATATTATTTTGATATTATTATTTAAAATAGTTATTATTTCATTCAAAATAGTTATTTAATCACATTAATCTGTGTAATAGTTGCATAAATTATTTCGGGTGATTATAACGACCATGATTTAATTATTACATTCACACTAATAGTTAACAAAACTAATTTAGGAATCAAAAACAAATTAAAAAGGAAAATTAAATGTTAAAAGTTTTAATTAATGTATTTTATAACTTAAGTCCCTTAAATTTATCTATTCTAATCAATATATTTTATGGATATATTTTGATCGTATTATCACATATATCGTACATTTTGATCGTATCGATTTTGATTAAATTACATAAAATGGTTTTTCGCCCCGCAAAAACAGTTTATTTAGGCATAATTTGTGATTTACATTTTGATTCAAGCATAAACTCTAAAAAAAGGTTTATCAAAATTGAACTAAATGTGCCAAAATAGCACTGGAAAAAATATTAGTTGAATTTTAAACAAATATTGATCAAAATTGAAACAGCATACATTCATATTGAGCAAAATGCATAGTCTCAAAAGTGATGTGGAGAGAAAAATGTGTGAGGGTGGAAAGAAACGGACTACCCTGAAAAACTTTTGATCTAATAATCGGACCTTCACGTTCTAGGGAGTTGAACATTGTTAGTCGTCGACTAATAATGTTCAACTCCGTAACCTTGTAAATTTGAACCAATCCAGAAGACAATGAAACCCCTGGATCAGTACCCCCAGAGGTATGATTTGTTAAGGGAACATGGAGGACTTTGAGACTCGACAGATTTAACTTGCATCAGTCACCATTTACTACACACTTTACTTTTCGGCTTGCCTGGAATTGAACCCAATGCTGCCTAATAAATAAAAAAAGATTGATTTTCTTTGCTTCTCAGCTGGTACTAAGACTAGGAACAACATAACTAATCCTGTATGATAATGGTAATATTGTGTTTTGTAAAAACTTGCCATAATAATTGATTTCTATTTATAGATTCACAATACAAAGATTAATTACCACATGTCATATATAATAGGTAAAATGTTAGCATATTTAAATAAATTATATCCTTTTGAGGATATAATCGTGTGAACTGATTATATCTTTTCTTTATTTTCTTGTCCGGATTTTTAATAAGATTTTTTTTAGATAGATAAAAAATATTTTTTTTAAATATTTTTAAAAATAAATTTTAATAACTTTTATTGTCTTGTCATTATTTTTTATTATTTTCCATATTTTCTCAATATTTTAACTTATTTTATGAGTATTATATACTTGCAGCTTATATGCAGTTAATAAAACTTATTAATTTTCCTCGCATTTCGCTCTTTTCTCTTCGTCTTTATTGTGCTATATATATATATATTTATGGATATATATATATATAGCTATTATATCCATATATATCCATATATATTATGGATATATATATATGGATATATATATATATATATATATATATATATATATATATATATATATATATATATATATATATATATATATATATATATATATATATATATATATTATATATATATATATAACAAAATAAAAAAATACATAAGGAAAAAAAATTAAAAAAATAAAAACAATAAGTTTTATTTACTGCGCATAAGCTGCAAGTAAATAGAACTCATAAAATAAGTTCAAAATCTAGAGAAAACATGGAAAAAATTAAATAACAATGAAAAAAGGGGGGGACAGAAAAAAAATAATAAAAAATAACAAGAAACCGGAAAAAAAATCGAAAAAAAGGAGAAAAAATTAATAAAAATCCGGAAAATAAAAGACATAATCTTTTCATCAGCTCACACGATTATATTTGCAAAAAGGAGTGCTTTCTAGCATTGTATCAATATAACCAAAGCAAAACATATCAATATAATAGTGTGAGAAGCACTTAAAAATTACAACAGATAAAATTGAACACAATTAGTAAAAAATCACGTAAAAACAGAAAATAAAATATAAAGAAAAAACAGAATAAAACATGAAAACAATTCTAGAAAGCGAGTAGCGAATTCAAATGAACTTACATGAACGTGAAATTTTTTAAGAATGATTTAAAATATGCTCGTACCAAAATATGAAACCAAAAGCGCAAATTGAGGTATAAGCGTAAATAGAGGGATTGTGTATTAAAGTGAGTTCTTACTCCAGTACTCTGAAGTGTATTTGATTTGTTAGTTTCCAAGGATGGGCTGGAAAATAGATGCGCGCAAGGTAATATTATACTGGGTAATTTAAAGAAGTTGATAATTAATAATTTTAGAAAATTAACATTTATTTAAGAAAAAAAAGAAATAGAATTAAAAACAAAATAGAAAAGAGAAAGAAACATGAATTGCCTGTTTTGCACATTTATCCACGGATTTGAACGAAATGGATTTGCACTTGGTAAAAATTATATAAATTAACAAAGAAATTTTTTAGTAAATTTATTTACAATAATATACAATTAACTCAATGATTTTATATAAAATTTAATTACTTTAGTTGGGTATCCATTGTTTTTTTATCAAATTTTGAAAGAGTTTATCGATTTGTTTTTTGGATACATAAATATTACTACATATTCTTCCAATTCTATTCATTTCATTAAAAGTGGTATTTAAATAGATGTGCCTAGAAACATTAGAATTCCAAGTAATTAGCTTATTTATATTAAAATTAAAATCATTTCTTTTATCGTATAAATCAACAAAGCAGATATTTTCTTCCTTTATAATACCCAAATCTAAAACAAGAAAATTTTTTATTATCATCATGATTACCTCGGGGTAAATATTATTTAATAAAAAAGTATAATCTTGAAAATTAAGTCATCAATAAATCTAAAAACAAATTTAATATTAAAAGATAATGCTTTTCATAATAATGCAAAAATAAGTTAGCTAAGAGAGATGAATAATTAGATCCTTGTGGTATTCCATCAATTTGAAGAAAAATATCTTTTACCATTGTAAAGATAATTATTAAAAAGATGAAAATTAATTAGAATTTCCCAATAATCAAAATAGCAATAAAGGATATTTTAAAAATCATAGTAATAATTTAAAAGGACATCTTTTAGTTTAGAAAGGGGAATGCTATTGAATCCTGGAAATCAAAAGTCGCAATAGAATTAATTTTATTGTGTTTAAAGAATTCTAAAATAGGTTGATTATTAGAGATAATCCAAGCAAAATCTTCTTTAATAATATTGTTAATAATTTTATTTAAGTAGTTAGAGAAAATGACGTCAGATTTAGTTAGGCAAGTATTAGATCCACGTGTGATTGTTCTAAATTTTAAAGGAATTTTATGAAATTTAGGACCGATAATTAAGTAAGGAAATTGTATATTGCTAAATTTAATTTTTAACCTCTTATATAAAACTAAAAAAATTTTAGTGACAATATTATTTAAATTACTAAGTTTAAAATGTTTACTCTTTTTTAATCTCGTATTTAAAAGTTCAACATAGAATTTTTTACAGAAGATTGCATAATTATTGTTAGCTTTGTCTATAGAGTAATTACAAAATTTTTTTGCAGTTGCTTAATTGATTGAACAATTTTAGATAGAATTTCTTTAAATTATCCAGTATAATATTACCTTGCGCCCATCCCTTTTCGGGCCCATCCTCGGTAACTAACAAATCAAATGCACTTAAGTATTGCAGTAAGAACGCACTTTAATACAGAAACCCTCTATTTACGCTTTTACCTCAATTTGGGCTTTTGGTTTCATCTTTTGAAATCTGGCAATCTTGGTATGCGCATATTTTAAATCATTCTTGAAAAATTTCACATTCATGTAAGTTCATTTGAATTCGCTACTCGCTTTATAGATTTCATTTCATGTCTTATTCGGTTATTTCTTTATATTTTAGTTTCTGTTTTTACGTGATATTTTTGCTTATGGTGTTCAATTTTATTTGTTGTAATTTTTTTGTAAAAATTTTTTTGTAAAAATTTTTTTGAGTGCCCCTTACACTATTGTATTGATGTATTTTGCTTTGGCTATATTGATACAACGTTAGAAAGCACTCTTTTTTGTGGATATGAGGATAAAAAGATTATATCTTTTATTTTTCGGATTTTTATTAATTTTTTTTTCTTCCTTTCTTTTCTTCTGGTTTCCTGTTATTTTTCTACCCCCCCCCCTCCTTTTTTCGTTGTTCTGCAATTTTTTCCATGTTTCCTCTACATTTTGAACTATATATATATATATATATATATATATATATATATATATATATATATATATATATATATATATATATATATATATATATATATATATATATACATATATATATATATATATATATAGCATAATAAACAAATACAAAAAGGAAGAAAAAAACAAGAAGAAAATTACAGAATGAAAAAAGGGGGGAAAAGAAAAATAACAATAAAAATTCCCCAGTTTTTTGTTATTTTTATTATTACTTTTCTTCCCCCCCCCCTTTTTTTAATTGTTCTGTAATTTTTCCATGTTTCCTCCACATTTGAACTGTTCCTATGAATCTCTAAAAAAAGCCTACATTTAAGACACTATTGAAACAAGAACTTGGAATAATGTTCAATTTATCCTTACAAACGTTCGAATAATCAATTTAAGAACTAAGGGGTCACATGCAAACAAACGTTTTTTTGTTCTGATTTCACCTTTTTAGCTGTGTTTTCCATGATATTCTTTATTTTCTTAACATTAAATTTACCAACGAATAAAAAATTTCTATGCTTTTATGATATTTCTTCCCCGTGGAAACTTATATTTCTGCTGTTTAAGGGAACAATATTACACGAAATAGAAATAAATTAAAAGCAGTAAAGATAACATTATATCAGCTTGTTTTCTTCATGAAATCTTAAATCCTAAAGTATATGAAGCAGACGTGTGTCGGCCACCACCGACTAAGTGATCTTCCTCTAGTTAAAAAATGTCCTTTACTTACGGAATTTCTATAGCATTTTTTGTAAGCAACAATCACTGTTTTCACTTCATTGAAACTTAATACTTGTTATGCTACGCCCACATGTTGTTAGCTTGTTTAAATTTTAAAGCAAGTTGAAGTTTAGTGAGTGAGAGGAAAAATATGTGTATAGTAGCTGTTAGATATACGCCTATGCGTTTTACCCTTATCCCCCACTCCACTTTGCATCGCTGTCAGAGAATCAAGATTTTTTTTTTTACTTCGAACAACGAAGTTCACTTGACAGCTGCTTTTCATTATCTAACTGTTATTGCAGCAGCCGTAATAATTTTCTTCGTGTATATAGTTTATTTGTTTTATTAAGTTTGTTTAATAAATGTTTAGTCAAACCATTACAGTCCACTCCATATTATATACAATGCACAGTAGCTTATTATGACAAGACCATTTCATTCGGTATTATGAAATGCAATCAAAATGCATTTTTGTGCTAATGAACAAAAGCACAATTAACAATATTAGCTCCGTGGTTAAGAAACTGATCTGTCATTGTGAGGAACTATGGTTTGATCCCCAGTAGCGGCTTGAAGTTCACCCAGCTTTAGATCCATGGGTACCAACTTGTCTAGGATATAAAAGCAATCTGTGCGCTGGACCTTTAACCTCCATGAACCACAACAGCCTGTCGTATCCAGTTACGTCCCCAAATTTGCTATTCTTATAAATGTTTTTTTTCCCCAAAGATTTTCTTTCAATTCTTGTTTTCAGATTATTGTTTTTATTATAACATATCACAGAACAAATTTTTTTTTTAAATTATTATTATAGCCAACCAGACGACCGAGCGGTTAGCGTGCCTCACTGTGAAGCGAGTGACTGCGGGTTCGGATCCCGATCAGGGCATGGATATTTTCATCTCTGTGTGTTGTTCTCTGCTATGTGATGTGCGAATGTGGTCCACCCTATGAACGGGTATATCTGGGGTTTCAAAAAAATTTCATTGCATTGTTTGCAATAAATTTATCAATTATCTATTTAATTATATGTAAATAATTCATTAAATAGCGACTACTCTAAATAAGTACGTAATTTGACTGAAAATATAAAAGGTTAGATATTTATATTTATTTTACTTATTCTGCACATTTATTCTCGAAATACGCAGTAATTGTTGAACTGTTTTAACTATTTAAAGGCTTAATTCTCACCCAGATAAATTATTTTTAGTTCGGGGACAATAAAATATACTATAAGTTGTTGAGTACTCTGATAATTATAAAAAATAAAATAGTGACTAACAAAAAGTTTCTTATTGAATAAAGTCATTCGGAAATTTAAAAAAAAATTATAATAAATTTCTAGAATAACATTTTCGATTCCGAATTTCGGCTAAGTCGGAAAATTTATCTTTTTAAGCAGACTATAAATCATGACTTTTTAAAAAGTTATTTAGTTTTGTAAATATTTTAGTTTAGTTTTGAAAAAACAAATGTTACAAATGTTGAAAATGGTTATTAGAAAAATACGTTTCTTAATAAAGAAATTTGTTTATTTCATTTTTATCAATAATTTGATTAAAAATACTTGCGACATTATTAAAAAAATAATCCCGAGGAACTGAAGCGGAATGATATTACTTGACTGAAAAACTTCATTCTCTTCAACAAAAAAAATATACTGACTGGAAATAACAGTCGACATGTTTCAAGCGATTAATGAACTGGTGCTCTAGAGAAACACGTCTTTTTTATGACGCAGGTAATTTTATTTATTTACGTCGCACTAGACTTTATTTTCTTATTTTTTAAAAAAAAGATAAAATTGATAAAAATCAAGAATATTACTTATTTTTATTTCTTTATTTTTTCCTTTTACAGGCTGTTTTCTCCCTAACCCAGGATTAGAACTATTTCTAATATTTGACAACAAAATAATATATTGTTAAAAGCTTTATAAACTTTATCATTGCAAATGTTGTACAGGGACCTCTTGAAGTCGGGTTCTACCCTTGTTATGCGGATTATAACCATAACAAATCATCCAGGTAACTTTACTTTCTGCGTTATGATTAGAAAGCGTTGAACATTGATTGCTGTTGTAGCTCATTTACGTCACACTAGAGCTACATAATGGGTTATTGGCTCATCCCTGAGGATGATCCGAAGACATGCCATCACAATTTTGATCCTCTGCAGAGGGGATGGCACCCCTGCTTCGGTAGCCCGACGACCTGCAAACGAAGTCGAACACTTTACGGCAGAGCAGTTTAAGGAGGATCCATACCCACAACCTCGGTCCCTACGCAGACTAATCCAAGTGGTCACCAACCCGCACACTGACCGCAGCCAGTGATGCGTGACTTCGGTGATCTGTCCACTGCGGGACTGAACATTGATTAACACAAATGGATGGTCTATTCAACGCCTATTCAGCCGTAGATGAATAATTTAACAATAACTTGTTAGAAGAAATCTTTTTCCTATTTGTTATGAAACTCTTTTGAACTAGAATATTTTGTCAGTTGGATTAGCGATTTCGTATAGCTCGTTCACTTTAGCTTTTATGCGAGCTTCAGGGCGCATAGTTCCTTTTCCCAGCATGTGCTAGGTCTGTTTTTATTTTTAAGTTTTTAATAAATAGTTTATTTTGGCAATTTAGTTTTATTTCATTATTCGATGGCTCATATTACTTTAATTCATGTTAGTATTCCCCACAGAGCCGATGTTGTTGCTGTCGTCGGCCATTAAGGGAATGGGGGTGCGATTGTTCTTGTTTTCCTGTGACGCCATCTATGGCCAAGAATTCAACTTCTGACGCACCCATAAGTGACACCCGTTTCTATACCCATTAATACAACCTTTTATTCATCCACAGATCGCAATTTTGACCAGAGAAAGATCAATCATCGATTCGGTGTCTCCAGAGTTATAGTTTGTTATGGAGGACTTTGTGACCCGAGAGATTTAACCTGTACCAGTCACCATTTACTACACGAAGAGTCTTTGGCTGGCTGGGTTCGTACTACCGTTCTCAGGAACGTGAGTCCAGCTCTCTACAAACCTGAGAATGTTGCGCCAAATACCAAATGCAGTGTAGGCGGGTGTGAAGCGCCACCTATCTGGCTCCATGTGGTTTGCGCCAGCGCCACCAAACTTGTTCTGGATATTTGGGTTGCTCTGAGAATGGCAAGAAATGTAACGAAGAACTGGAAATATTTTTGAATTGGTTGTGCTTTTTTTTTAAATTTAAAATAAATGTTTGTTTTAGTGTGTTTTTAAAGGTTGACAATCATATAGAAATGATGACTCCCACAATCACAGTCAATCCGGTTAGGAACGACATTTCGGCTATCCCGGCCATTCAATGCCAATGATAAAATAAAATAAAACCGATGAAATAAACATGAGCAGAATAATGATGATCGCCTCTTTAAATCCTGTTCAAGTTAGATTCATATATATATATATACAAATTACGACGATTAATAAATATTAATAAAAATTTATTCTTAATCAAAAGTAAGAAAAAATAAAATAAAATAAATAGTTTCTTTATTAAAAGTGTAAATTTAATTAACACAATTGATGAAATACACAGAAGTTCCTTCACCGTTGTAATGTTTAAATTTACAAAATTTGAGCGTTAATTTATTTTCTCTATTAAATAAGTGTAAAACTTGCTCAGGCTCTAGTTTTTCTCAAACTGGCTTAATTTCTTCAGTTTTCGGTAACGTTGAATCCCGTAATTCAAATTTGAAAACTATTAAGTTCTTGATGCTCCAATTCATTGTATTTCATATAATATTATTACACATAATAAGTAGGAATGATGATATGCATAAAAATGTTCATGTTGCCTCTATCTTCCCTCTTTAATTTAATTTCCAACCTCTTGTATTTGTTTTGTGGTGAATGGCATCATGTTTTTGTTGCTGTTCCACAAAGTGTAAGATAAATTACTAGTGTTATTCTCTTATTCCTGTCGTCATTTATTTTACTATTTGTATTCTTGTTAAGGATTGAAAAATATTGAAGGGAAAATTATTCAGCCTAAAACAGCCCCTTCAATGTATTAAATATGATAAATTCATATACTAAATTTACACTACGATTTATAGTGTTATTTGCCTGCAGATGTTAATGCAGGTTCATATCGGAATTTTAAAATCCTTACATATATACAGAAAATATCATGTTTTAACAATATATCAAGTAATTTTTCCAATTTAACTTATTTACATGATTTTGACATTACATAATATTCAAGCTTCATATGCTCATTTCTCAAAATCAGATTTTTCAAATCGGGAGATGGCAAATTTCGCGAATATTAAACTTTATTATACATATGTCAGTGAGTTACTTCAAATTTAGAGTGTTTAAAATTGTATTCTTTTCAGAAAGCATACATTTCATTTTATGGCACAGAGCTCTTATGATTTAGTTTTTCGTCGATTATTTTTAGAAATTGGGATTTTTAACAAAACAAAAAACAAACACACGCTATTCTGGCGAAAACAAACGTATTAAGAAAAATTCTATTTATAATCCTGAAAATGGTTAATGTAAAGATTATAATATTTTAAATTATGAAATCGATCATGGCGCATGAATATACTGAAATTTAATAAAATTGTGGTCCTCAAAGGAAAAATAACTGGCATAAAAGTTGAGAATATTTATGATAGAAACATGATCTATAGCCTTTAATCTGGTTTTTTTTTTATTTTGAATTGAAAAACTTGAGGAGAAATCCTTATATAAATACATATCTTTTTCTTAATTTAATTAATATATTTTAATTGAAATTTTTTTTTTAAATTTTTCCTATCTACATTAGATTTTTATTTAAATAATTTCATATAAACAACCAAAAGATTAAATAAATTATAGATTATTGACTGGATATTATTATTGCTGGATAAAAGTAATTAGAGAAAATGTCACTTCTTTTTGCGGATATAATTGTGTGAGCTGATGAGAAGATTATATCTTTTATTTTCCGGATTTTTATTGATTTTGTTTCCTTTTTTCGGAATTTTTTTTTCCTCATTTTTTAAAATTTTTTTTTGATTATTATTCCCCCCCCCCCTTTTTTTCCTATACATTCTGAACACACACACACACGCACACACACACACACGCACACACACAGATATATATATATATATATATATATATATAAACAGGTTTTATTAACATTTAAATGCAAAGATATACTTCTTACCACGTAAGTATATCATTGTATCCATGTTGAAAGTATCTCTGCTTCCTCTCTTGAACTGGATAAGCAAGTTGGTTTTCATGAAAATAAACTATTTTGTACAGTTTCATCAAGTCTGGTCTTAAAGCCACAATTTCTGCTAATGGCAGGACTGAACTTGTAAACAGCACACTAAACAAAAGCATTTCAATCATCAGGTTTATGTAAACTATAAAATCTCTGAACAATCCCAACATTCCACTCTACAAAACACATGTGCTTAAAATTATCACTCAAGAATTGAAGTACATAAAAAAACGCACATTAAAAAAGTGATTTACAAACATGATCATGGCATTTATTGAAATATGTCTTAGTCTTACAAAAATAATAAATTAAAAGGATACCAGGGTAAAGACTATGTGGCAATCTACATATTGTAACAATTATGTTGAATCATGCATTTTAAATCATATTGTTATCATTTGATCGCATTATTTTCTCACATAACGATTTAAGGTCATTAGTTGAGGCTCTTTTCGTGATCATTTTTTTTGCTCCCGTTTTACGATGTCACACTCTATTCCAACACACTGTACTACATTGTATATACGGTGGTTGACGAATCTAAGCAGAATAGAAAAGTGTAAAAAATGGCGAGTGAAAGTAATGCAGATGATTTTTCAGATTATGAAGATGTGACAAATATTTAACTCTTTTCATTTGCCCGAGATAATTTGGGATAGTAAATTGATGGTAAATTAAATTTTTTCTACACATAAAAAAAATTAAAATTTCCTTGTATTATTAATAAAATAAAAAAATATGTTGATTTTTTGCATTTTTGTTTTCAAAAAAATTGGTAAGGAAAGTGGTTATAATAAATAGAAATAATAAATAGAATAAATAATAAATAGAAATTAATAATAAATAGAAATTTAGTATATTCAAGAATGCTTATATGACTGTAAAATAATTTTTTTAAAAATTCTAATTTTGACTAGCAATAATGGCATATGATATGCTGAAACGAAAATATATGAATATAATTTATTTAAAACACTAATAACATACTTTAGAAACAAATTTTATGTTCAGAGATAAATTAAGCATTCACAAATCAGGGGTCTGTTTAGAAGACGGACCCTTCACAAAATATCTTTTCATAAAAACGGACCCTTCACAAAATATTTTAACTTAAAAACGGACCCTTCACAAAATGATTTTTCTTTTAATCGGACCCTTCACAAATTTGTTTATCTTCATTATCATTTTGTTAATCGAATAAACCCTTTCCAGGGCAGAAAACAAGAAAGATGGATGTAAACGAATTAAGTTATGTCTTCGGCAGACGATTCTTCCATTATTCGTCCGAAATGAATATTCTGCGTTCATCAGTATAGGCTAAATACCAAATATTTGTATGTTGCATCTCTAATTTAGAAGGAGCAATTGTTGTTTATTTTTTAAAATTTAATTTCTTTACAATTTAAAAACTCCTTGAATTTTTTTTTTTTTTTTGCAATAACGGACCCTATTTGCACAAATTCATAAAAGCGGACCCTGGTTGAAAGAATGTGAGTAATTTTTTCACAATTTCTCGTAAAACGGACCTTTCACAAAATGTCTGGACAGACCCCTGCAAATAGTAATTCCTATATTTCAAACAGCATTAAAACAAATTTATAAAAATATTTAAAGATTCTTAGATAACTTTTAGTAAAAATTGTAAGGTGACAGAAAATTATTAAAACAACTTTTTTTTGGTGAATTTTATTATATTCTTAAAAAATAATTCTTAAGAATTATTTTTTTTAAATAACCAAGAAATACTTTAAGAATACTTTAAATACCAAGAATACTTTATACTTTTCTAATTTAAGAGCAATATATTGATGAGCATAATTTGAGACAATATCTGATTCAAATAATTAGTTCAAAATTAGCACAATTGTAATAATTTTTTTTAACTGCTGAGGAATGCTTTCGTCAACTTTTCAATATTATTTATTTAAACTATCTAAAAATTTAAAGATATTTTGAATAGAAGGCTATTTACAGCCTTCTAAATTCAAAAAAACTTCTAAAACCTTGGGGGGGGGGGAATGCTGATAATAAACCTTATTGAAAGAATTTTTTTTTTTTTTTTGAAAAAAGGAAAGAGCTATAGAAATTTTTCTTTAAAAATATTTAATCAAATTGAGTAAAATACAATGAAGCCTCAACACATCTCCGCTTACATGAAAAGTACTCACTATAATTCATTAAAATCATAAAAAATTGCTCACACAAAAAAGTTAAAGACAAAGCTCAGTGACTGTGAGCGAAATTAAAAAAAAACTTTTTACAGGGTATCTGCTACATTTTAGATATTCAAATCCATGACTAATTCCAAGAATTTTTCGTGACTTAACGAAGTTGCTATTTTCTCTGACAAAAACAAAACAATAAATTAAAAAAAAAGCATTATAATAATTGAAATGATAGGTATAACCAAAACTGTTATACTCTGTATCTTCACATCTATTGATTTTAATTTAAAAAACAGAGTAAAGAAAGAGTTGAAGCAATAAAATAGCTGAAAAAAATACAAAAGCAAATAATTCTTTTTTTCTCCAAAATTATATTCTAAAGATAATTTTCTTGTTCATCCGAAAGGCAAAGGCAGCGGCCGTTTGCCCCCTATCCGGACGAACTTAAAAATGTCAACTGGAAAACGCTACCCTCTTGAAAAGAAATATAATTACATTCTTAAAAAATCTAGCTTTTTTATTTATTTTGTTTTCTTGTAAATGAGAATTAATTAAAAACTTAAAGACGAAAATGTGTTTGATCTACTTGCAATTTACTAACAACTTCCTGTTCACTTATCCTCAGAAAATTCTGAGGGACAATTTGTTTGTTTCCATATGGAAAGTTATTCAACACCCCTGAGGGATAGGGGGAGACAACAAGACTGTCCTAGCTCCTACCCCATCATACTCATGTTACCACACTTTTGATGTATGTACACTTTCTCCGCATTCAATAAAAAAAAAGTATTTTGTTAAACATCACACCGTTCAATGCAAAAAAATTGATTTTTAAATTATTTTGAAACAGTAAAGAACTAAGTTTGTTCTGTCAATCTTTATTTTTTTTTCTAATCTGTTCTTAAACAGTGTATATATTTATATATGCTAATAAATTCAATTATAATTGTTCCTTTATGAGTTAAAATATTAAATAGACTTGTAATAACTACCAAGTCGTCATATGAACTACAATAAAGAGGACCTCAATAATTCTGTAGTTAAAATGCTGGTGCTATTCCATCAGAAATAGTTTTCTAATCATGAAAAGACATAATTTTTTTAAATACAACAAAACAATAAGGATAAGTAAAATGGACATACAAATCAAGATTGTAATCTCTGCCGTTGTCAGAAAAATTCATCTTCCTGTTGAGAAAATTTTAAATGTTTTGTAATTTTAGTTTTTGCGTATTTCACTGTATCCCAAATTTTTTTTAAGCAAATTGAAAAATTTTGCATACAATTACAATCATATCAATCAATCCAATCAATTTCAATTCATTGTTCTAAAGATAATTTCAAGCAAAATATAACTTTTAGTAAACATTTATTACCTACTTTATTTAATGAAAGTCGAAAAACTTTAGAAATGTAAGGTATACAATTTTTTCATCATCTGAAAGAATGCAATTTTAAATGTCAGAATACAAAATTTAAGCAAAATCGGTAAAATAAATCCTGAGAAATAAAAAAAAACTCGTAATTTTGAACTTTGGTCCACTAACTCCTTAATCTTTTGTGTCTATTTTTCGTGACTTAAAATTCATAACTATAAAAGCAAAAGCCAATTTAAATTGTAGAGAAAAGATTGTTTTGTGTTGAATATGTGGTAAACAATAATGTATTAACTGTGTGAAAGGTTATTAGTTGAAGGTGTATGGCAATATGTAAAATACTTCTGCAGGGCGAAACAGAAATCTTGGTGGAAAGTTTGCTTTCAGCTCTGCAGAGAAACAAAAACATAGGTAGACAAATAGCAGCCACATATATTGTCAATTTTTTTTAAAATGTAAGTTGGTTTATAATCGCTTCTCGGACGCAAATTTAAAATTTGTAAGATCATCACAAATTTTAGCTATATTGTTTAAATTTTATATTTTAAGCCGATGGACTTACTCTTTTTCTCAAATGGAGAAATTAGCATTTTGCTGAACTTAGATGTTCAGTTTAAAAGCATCTTCGAATAGAAAAAGGAATCATAATGAGAAATTTAAAAGTCTCTTTGTTATTATTTATACAATACATATTAACATCAAGTTCCCAGATTAAAATAGCCATTTTCTAGTCTGTAAAATTATATACTATGTAACAATTAAAAAAAATAATCGAATTTTAGAATTTAATAGCCATAAACATTTAGAAGTTCGTTCAAAATGGGGCATGATATCTTAAATAAGAATACGTGGATGCAAAACATGTACTTATACTTATAACATTTAAATGATTCAAAAGTCAATTGATGCATATTAAAAATAACATTTTCATAACAAAATGTTCTTTAAATTTTTGTTAAATATGCATGAAATTTCAAATTTTTATTATAGAATAATTTTTGCATTATGAGTTATGAGAGTAAGAAGCGCAGAAATTTTTTGAAATAAAGGTGACTGCTGCAACTATTTTTCTTAATTACAAGAGTAATTTTAAAGCTTACAATGTGTGATAACCATACAGTACCAGGGGTCTGCCCAGGCCTAATTTACTACCCTTTAGCGGTACCTTCACAAATTCAACTTTAGGAAAAACGGTAGTTTCACAAATTCAACTTTACGAAAAACGACAGTTTCACAAAATACTTTTTCTTAAAATTTTATTTTTGTATCCCTTAAGAAACGATAAATTCATATTTTTACCATATTTTTGTGTTGATTTTTCAATATAATTTATAATTTTTCACAAATTATGTCTAAATTTTCTCAAAATAGGTACCTCTCAGCAAAACCTAGACAGACCCCTGAATACAAAATACATTGATAACGGAAAAAAAATTCAATTTAAATTTACATTAAAATGAATCTGCACATTATGGTATTAATATTAGTGATTTCAAATCCTTAGAAACATGCTTGAAAAAAAATGGTGTGAGAAAAAAATGTGAAGTATAAAATTCGTTTTAATTTAAATATTTTGAATTAATTTGTCTGAGTCCTTCTATCGGGGAAGACTTGACCACTTGTCGGGCAAAGTCTGGCGCCATCCTTGCTGAAAGGAAAGAAATACTACTGATTTTTCTGTTCTCATTTTGGAATAAAAAAATTTGCGAATGACTGGCTTGCTTCAGCTAGAATTTTAAATTGATAAAATAAAATAAATAATAACAAAAATTCTAAAATCACAGAAGTTTAAAAGATAATTCGCTCTAGAAAGGATGTTTTTTCTTTTTGAAATAACACCATAATTTTTTAAAGAACATGATAAAAACATTTTACATTTTAATAAAATAAGACTGTGAGCAGCGATTTTGTTCCAAATTCAGATATTTGGAACACTATGAAATTGGGGTGGGGGATAGATTCCATTTTAAAAATTAGATTTTTCGGATACCAAAATTCATGACTTTCCAGGTGCGCAGATACCATGCATAATACATAATACAGCTCAAACGAAAATCTACTGATATTATTCAATGTACTTATACATTTAAAAGCTGAAATTCTAAAATTACGAGAAAGCTAAGTAAAATTTAGAAATAATTATCATTACATGCTCTGATAATGATTATTATATTAATGAGTTTGTTGATTACTAAGCACAAATTTTTCTGATGATTAATATTTAAGAGAGGTAGGGAAAATGTTGATAGCTTTTGTAAACAAATGACTATAAAATTACTTACCGATAATCATGTTCTTTGGGTATTGTATTCGCTATATATAACGGGGATGAAATAGCTCTCCAGTGCCATTTTTTGGCAGTCATAGTAAATAGATCAGAAGTTAATGGAAATAAATCAACAATTAAGTCCATCAGTTGTTTGTGTGATCCACCATAAAATGCTTCGATTAAAAGAATATGTTTTTTACACATAGCTAAATTAGTTATTTTGATTTCGCTTTTTTGGTTTTGATTATTTTGTAACGAATTATATATAAATATATATTTTTTCTTATTTATTTCAAATTACATACTCAGTGGGTTGAGAGACTATTTGGTACTAAATGTTACGCCAAAATATTTCAGCTTATAGCTTAAAAAGTATATGCTCTCTCTCTCTCAGTAACCGGAAAATACAGAAACTGGTAGTAGGCAACGTTACTTTTCAATCTGTTGTCGTTGTCCAACCATCAAACAAAATTAGTTTTGTTATAGTAAGTTTTGTTAATGAATTAATTTTACTGAAAGTTGCTATGGCTGAAATAGAAGATGAAGTAGTTACCCTTGTGAGTACAAATTGAAATGTTTATATATTAGATTTACTTAAACTTAAATATCTATAAATTATAATCTTTTTTTTATCACATAATCATCCTACCCTTAATAATTTGATTAAAATTTGTTATTTAATTTCTAAGTCAGTGTGCTTTATTATTTTATAAAGTAAAATTGATAAATTTTAAAAGTTGATTTCTCTCTTGATTTTAAAAAACTTAGCTCTTCAAGAAATTATCAGCGAATAGGCTTCGTCACGTTATTATTGCATGCTCATTCCACATTAATTCTTGAATTTTATTATTCTGTTCAAATTTTATTTGACTATACTAAAATTCTATTTTCTAGTTTATTAATATGTGATTTATTAAATAAATCAAGTAATCTATTAAGAAAATTGTCAAAAACATAAGTAATACCTTTGTAATTTTATGTGATAAGCTAATTATGAGTCCTGAAAGTATGTATCTTTTGCGTTAAAGTGTGCTGCAACATAATTTTAAATATGTATTTTTTCTTTGTTGATCTTTCATTTACTCAGATTTTTGCATTTTAAAAGTTAAGCTACTCCAATAATTATATTAAATTCTCATAGTTTTTTCATGTAGTATGTTTGTTTATTATTCCTGACTGACAACTTATATTTATTTTATTCCACATGCACTTCATCTTGTTTCAAGATTTATTTTCGAGTGGAACTTTAAAAATATTTATTTGTTGCTTCAAGATCCTTTGAATTTAATCAGCCTAGCAGGAAAAACTGCTTGGGTTTGTGGCGTAACTACCACTACAAATATTAAATACCAAATCATTAGTATATAAGACATGCCAACCTTCATCTAATGATTTGGTATTTAATATTTGTAGTGGTAGTTACGCCACAGGTTTATTCTAATTTTTTTTTTTTTTTTTTTGCCTTGAAATAAGTATGTTTTTTCAAAAAATTTCTATGTATATTCTTATTTTATTAAATTTAAAATATATTGTTAAAGAAAAAATTGATTGATTGTTATTTAAGGGAATAATAATAGAATAAGTTTTAAGAATGACTATTTTATACTTACTTTTCAGCTTTCTAGAAGTTAAATGAACTACACATTAATGAAATTAATCAAATATTTTTTACATAAAATAATGTGTTAAGCAGTCAGTTTCAAATTCTGATTATATATATATATATATATATATATATATATATATATATATATATATATATATATATATATATATATATATATATATATATATATATATATACACACACAGGGGCCTGTCCAGGGAAAATTTGCTGCCGTTAAGAGTTACTTTCACAAATTTATTTTTAGGAGAAATGGTAGTTTTACAAAATACTTTTAACATATTTTCAAAAAATATTTAAATATTTTCTAATTTATCATATTTTTGTGTTGATTTTTTAATCCTAATTTTTAAATTTCACAAATTATGTCTAAATTTTCACTTTCAAAAAACCCTAGACAGACCCCTGATATATATATATTTATATATATGGATGGTGTTCCCTGGAGGTAATTATTTTGAACAAATCATGTACAGTTTTAAAGAAAAGGTCTAATTTACAAATAAATTAATGTAATTTTAAAGAATAATTATTATGAATTTATTTCACTCGATCAGTGTTTCCCAAACTTAAAGACTTTTGTGTACCCTTTCTAAATTTTTCGTAATGCTGTGTGCCACTAATAAAAAAAATGAATGTATTTTTTACTTTGAAAAAATTGCATAAAAGTTAAAAATCACTACTGGCTGTTGACACCACTAATTATTAACTGTTAATTCTGCAAAAAAAAAAAGCCAATAGAAAAATACGTAATCGTAAATTTTGATGGCTAGCTTTGTTTTTAAGTAAACTTTTTTAATATTCTAGTTTGTTGCAAGATAACCTGATTAATTTCGCACAAGAACATGTACCCCCGCTAAACTGTTCCCGTACCATTGGTGGTACGCATACCGCACTCTAGGAAATATTGCACTAGATCAATCAGAACATGATTGAAATGTAGAAAAATTTTAGGCAAATTGTTTAGTTTTAGAAGCAAATATAGAGCATAAATTACATCATTAAAATTAATAATATTTTATCTATTTACGAAATAAATATCCTTAAGAGAAAGTAAAATTAATGTATCATATTTTACTTACATTGTTTTGTTTAATGTTCTTTAATGAAATTTATTAAAATGTTTGGTTAATTTTGAATAATGAATTATTAATTATCAGTTTTTTTTAAATAAAAGATGGTCTTTTTATTTAAAAGCTACAATTTAAAATTTAATTTATTTAAAATGGAAACTTAATTTAATTTTTTGCGAAATTGCCAAAAAAGAACTTAGTCTGAAGGAACCATTTTTTTTTTAAATATTAATTTTAGATTTATAAAACCAGGGGTAGATTTTTTAGAAAAAGCCTTTTACTGTAAGTGTCTCTGTACACATCCAATTCAACATTAATTTGACCTTTTAATAAATTGTTTCTTTAAAGCATCAAGAGTTTGATTGGCTATTGCAAGAAGAGGTTACTGTTATCTTGGAAGAAATACACGACATTATTTTGGTAAATTTCTTCTCTACTTTTTAATGGATAGTTCTGTGCAAATGTGTGTGTGTTTTTTTTAAAAGTTTAATGATATCACTGCTTTCACTATTTATGCATTAGTAAATATTGATTGTAAATATATAATAATATTTTGGTAAATTTTTATTCTACTACTTCAATGAATTTTGTAGTGTTGTGAATTTTTTAGTAATGTATCTTAATAATTAATGCTATGTTCATTTGTATTATTTATTCATTAATGAATATTTATTGATTATAACATTTGGGTTTATGTAGAAAAATTTTGATGGTCAGTTTAGAGTGGATAAATAAAATAGTTAAATATTAATAAAATGAATGTCATTCCTGCTCTTTAGATGGGAGGCGAACTAGTACACAAGCTATGTACTAAAGAAGTTATTTAGTTTCGTAGTTATTCTAAAAGTGAAGCTCCTAGTTTCTTTTTCGACAATAATATTTTTCTTTTTTTAAATTTTATTTTTGTTACTTCACTCCGTTTCAAATTTAACTTGCAAAGGTGTCAAAATTTATAGACTTTTTTTTTAACGTGTCGAAAAATTATGGCAATTATGTAGCTAGAAATAATCAAAAGAATACTGAGCAATTTTTTATCCTTTATCTGAGCATTTACTTAAATGTATAAATAGAAATTGTAAACATTAGACAAGAAAAGAAAATGTTGATTTGTTTTCCTTCTTTTATAACCATATAGTGTGTCAATTGAATGTAGCGGAAATCCAATTGAATGCTATCCAATTCAATGGTAATCTGACTCCAAAAAGCATTCAAATTATTTTACTTAGAATTTTTACATTAATGTTTTACTATATTTATGTGATGATCAAAAAAAAACAAAATTAAATTTAGAAGAATTCCTGAAAAGGTATTGCTAAAACTTACTGGAAAGGGTATCTTAGTAATGAAGACAAGAAGATTTTTTTTAAATAATATATATTTATTTTATTATTATTTAGTTTGATCTTACAAGCTACTTAAAATCTTTACACATTTTGATGATTTTAAATCAGGGTTTGAAAAAACCAGGGGATTTTTGAAAAAACCCAACCCGCCTGGATTTTATTGGAAAAAACCCTTGAAAAATTGGGTTTTATTTGAAAAAACCCGGGAAAAATTGGGCTTTTCAATTAGTGCTCTTGAACTTTAAAATTTTACTGTGAAAATATTTTTATTTATTGAATAGTGCTGTATAAGCTTAAAAATGGAAATAAATCCAAAAAGTGTATATAAAATATGTTTAATAAAATTAAAATAAGTTTAAGTAATGCACTATCCCTAATGCATGTTTGAATCTTTGTTGTTAAATACATAACATTTCACAACTTTTAACTGAAGCACTATAAAATATAAATGCAACAGTAATATAAAAGGAACAAGTTTAATTATCTTTTTGTTTTCCCACACATCTATTTACTATATTTATTAAGCATATATGTATATATATATATGGGTGTGTATGGGATATATATATATATATATATATATATATATATATATATATATATATATATATATATATATTATTACAAATTTATAATCAATAAATATTTACAATCAGTAAAAACTAAAATTTTCGTTTGACTTTTATCTTTAATAAAATTAAACTGGATTAAATATTTAATGTTCTTCCATGTTTTTATAATTCGATTAATAGAAAGTGAAATTAAAATTATGTATAATTATAAAGAGTATCAGTTACTCGTCCCATTTTTAAAATACTTAACCTTAAAAAAAAGACTGCATTTTCAGATAAATTTTAACTTTATAATTTCAAAAAACAAATTAATCTTAAAATTATAAAAAAGCTTTAGCTTATTTTTTTAAAATTGGAAAATAAAGCTTTAAATTTGTTTATTGTTGTTTTTTTTTGTTTGTTCTCAATTTTTTTTAAACATGATTAAAAGAAATAAAATAAATTATATTTGAATGAAATCTTAAAAATAATATTTAAAAAATCTTAAAAGTAATATTTTAATTTTTAATTGTTTTTTAATGGTGATAAACTTTCTCCAGTAGTTAAAAATTGTCAGCAGATTTTAAGAATTAACTTTAAAAAAGATCCATTTTATTATTATCATACAGCAGATTCAAAGTGTCTACATTTCTCTCTTAGATGATGATACACATTTACCAGTTTTGTAGCTTTATCTATTCCTAATGTATTTCGTGTAGTTTACTCCACACCAAACTGAAAGTTAAAAAGTCTTTCGATAGAAACAGAGGATGCTGGTGCTGAGTGTAAAGAAAAAAGAATTGGCAGAAATAGCTTACATTTTTTTTTCTTCTTTTCCATAATTTTCCACTATTTTTTGATGGAAATTGTTGAATAACAGTGTCAAGCATCATTGATTTTGGAAAGTATTCAGGATTGGAAATTTTGAATGCCATAACACCTGGCAGAAATTTTGGATGATGCTTAGAAAGACAGTTTTCAGCTAATTGCTCTTGTTCATCATTTAAAAATTGTCCCCTTGTTTTGGGATCCTGGATGAATATGCTAATAAATAAGGTGGCTGAACAGCCTGATGGAATATTTTTAGAAAATGTTTATTGGGTTCTATTTCATCACACGATAGTAAGTTAATTCATATTTCATCAGCTTCTGAATATGAAATGTTTTCTGATTGCAACTTTTTTAATAAAGCTTCAGAAACAATTGATAACTGTTTTTCATTGTTTTCAATTGATAGTTTATTGGTAAAGCCCAGCATAATTTAATATTTTTGACATATTATTATTGAATTCATTTTGATGTTCAAGAGCAATCTCTTGATATTTATGGTAATTATTGGCTAAAGTTTTTACGTGGTCATAATATGAACTCCACCTAGTATCATTGGGGCATCAAGCAGTTTTTTTTTTCCATTTGCCCATCCATGCGCTTGATGCACATTTCTAAAATATTTGTTAACTTCCACGACGTGTCCAATGATAGTATTAGGAGATACTTCTTTTTCAACCAAATTTTAAAAAACCACTTAGAGAAAAAACCCACCAAGTGTGTTTTTTCAAGGTGGGCCCACCCAATAAAACCCGGATGGGTTTTTTCAAAGTGGGCCCACTTGGCAAAACCTGTTTTAAATTGACAGCTGGTTTTTAAAAATGAATTAGGAATTTATATTTTTAGTAGGCAACAACATGGGTAGAGATTTATTGTTAAAATAATCCTATTTATTCAAAACTATTATTTTTTATAGATATATTATAAATCTCAATTGTTTTATCAGTTCTTATGTGTGAGTTTTATTATTTTTTTAGGAATGTGCTAGAAGGTTTCCTGATTCTGATGAATTATATGGTGTTGAATCCCTAGTAAAGAGCGAAAAGTTTCTTTTGACTAACACGAGGTACTTTCTCATTTATATATAATTTGTGAAAACTTATTATATTAATTTTTTTATAAATATTAATAATCATTGTTTCAGAAAATTTTTTAAATGTGACATTTTTTTCTGTATATATGTTTCATCTAAGTTTTTAGCAATGTTTGCCAAACTAACGTTTAAATTAAATTATGCATTTTTTAAAACTTTTTATGTTGCATTATATTTGTATTGATAGTTATCTGCCATAGAAAGTGTATTGTTTTTATTTATTTTTAGCTCAACTGGTGGATCCACAACTGATACTATTCAAGCAATAGTTACTTTATCTGGTGACAATATTAGTTACGCAGTATGTTGTTATTTAGTACATTTCTAATGGGATTGAAATTGGTTTTTTAAAAAAAGCCACTCAATGTTTTTTGTTTCTTTTAGGATGTTTTATTAAAGCTCCACAAACATTCTGTTCCTTCTCATCGCACTATTGTTCAGAATGACTGCCAGTGGAAACTACAACAAGTAATTTTTCCTTTTATAGTTTTCCTGTAGTATTGTCTCGTAAGTGCCCCACAGAGGAGGTCATTTATATCTCATTGGGGCTTTTAAATTAAACGTTATTAATTTTCTAGTTTAAAAATGCTTGTTTTGTGACTATACACAGTCCATTCGCATTAATTTTTACTTTCGACGTCTATTTGAAATAACAAATCGTGGCATTAGAACATTGCAGAGGACAGGGTGCATAGCATTTTTAAAAAGTGCTTAAAGGTTTTTTTTTTTTTTTTAAAAAAAAAAAATTACGCCCGCCATTGTCTTCTCAGACATAAGGCGTCTTGCAGTTCAATACAATACTGAAGTAGCTCCAGAAGGTGAGAGGGCACAAAAGTCATCAGAGGAACGAATGTCAAGAAGAGAGGGGCAATCTAATAAATGCTCCCCAGTCATAAGCGAAGTGTTACAGAGCACACAAAGAGGTGAATTGACCAAGTTAATTTTAAATAAATGGGCCTGTAAGTAGTCATGTCCGGTAATTAATCTAAGGCAAGCAACTCCCTCAGCTCTGGGAAGGAGGGAAAGGTGAGAGCGCTGCTGGTCATCAAGAAGGCTGGCCCAGGATTTTCCATCAGCTAAGTCCCAAAGAGCAGATATTGTTCTGTGCCTGCATTTGCTCTTAAGAAGCCGCCTTGCATTTCTAAGAGGAACTGGATGAGAAGATGGATGCAGTGCTGAAGCCTCTCTAGCCAACATGTCAGCCCGTTCATTTCCGTAAATGCCACAGTGGCCAGGGATCCACTGAAGGACTACCTCTCTTCCAGAACGAAGAAGAGAGTCAATGCGTTGCTTACACTTAAATTCGAGTTCAGAGGGATATAAATTATATTCAGAAATGGTCTGAATAGCAGCCTGAGAATCGACAAAGATAACAATGTTTTGTTCAGATGGTTCACCAATAGCTGTAATAGCCATAAGGATTGCAAACACTTCTCCATCAAAATTATCTGCCCAAGTGTCAAGAAAAGTGCTTAAAGGTGCTTAGTTTTAATTTACGTTTTTTAAATGCCCTTAAAGGTGCTTTTGGGGGGTTGTAAAAAGTACTTAATTTTCTGTCTTTTATAGTTATGACCTATTCAGAGTGTGAGTTCGAAGACAGTGATTGTAAATATTTTTCTTAAACACCTTAGAACAATCGAGCTAAGAATTATGTTATCACAGTGTATTTTTAAAAATAAAACTTGGGTGCAATGCAGGGAAACTGGAGATAAGTGGATGTCACATATTTCACCACCAATGGGTCAAGCAAGAAACTGCATGCTGACAAAAATACTTTGCCTTTTCGAATTTAGGATAGAACATATATTAATTTTCAGCAAAAAAGTTTATTTTTTTGGCCAGAAATTCAAAGAAGAGGTTAAATTTATTTTAATTAACTGCTTCTCTTACAAATTTTTTGTAAGAAATGCAGGAAATCAGCATATTTTTTTATTTCATTAATAAATACAAGGAACTAAAACAAAACATAATACACAAGTTTTAAGTTGAAATTTTAATTTTTTTTTTTATGTATAAGAAACATTTAATTTACCATCCATTTACTATCCCTAGTTATCTCGGGCAAATGAAAAAAGTGAAATATTAGTCTTTTTATGATAGTTTTTAAAACAAGGGACAACACACCTGTGAAGTGATACACCATTTATTTTATTTACTTTACTCTTTTTTTTTCTCTATGTGAATTCTGCAACCATCGTATATACAATCGCACAAGACGCGTGTGCAGTCCCACAATTAAACAGCAAAACTTGGCAAACTTCGAATAACTGCAGATTACTTTTTTATTTATTTATTTTTTCTTCCAACCAAACACAAACGTTATCAAACAAAACATACTGACAAGGTCCGAATTTTCTCGGCATAATAAATATTTGCGGGATAATTAACCG
Organism: Parasteatoda tepidariorum; assembly: GCF_982258835.1. Taxonomy (NCBI): domain Eukaryota; kingdom Metazoa; phylum Arthropoda; class Arachnida; order Araneae; family Theridiidae; genus Parasteatoda; species Parasteatoda tepidariorum. The sequence goes on from NC_141756.1 coordinate 125,201,143, forward strand.
CGGGATAATAAATATTTGCAATGTATACATAACCGAGTTAACTCTGGAAAATCAGGGAAGCGGTTAATTGCATTTCAAATAGTGCTTTTATGTATCTATGCAGCTACAATTTTATTTTATGAAAATACTAGAATTAGTTTGAACTTAAACAAGTTATGTATTTTTTTTCAAATTTAAAATCAAGAGCATTCAGAGTTGGTTCATTTGTTAAATGCATTGTAGATTCAAGATGCAGGAAATCACTTGGCTCTTGCTCTTCAAATATTTACATCCCTCCCTGCAGCTAACATGGATGGAAAGCTTGAGTTTCAATCTGCAGAGGAAGTTATACACGTGAGTATGAATCTATGTGTTTAACAGTGCATTTGTAGTTTTAACTTATCAGTTTTCTATGAATAGGTTGTAAACAATCTGATGGGATGCCTTCAAAGAGGTAGATCCTGTTTATTGATACCCAAGAAACGGACCATAAATGAGCTGCAGAAAAGTCGAAATGTGGTAGGAATTGTCTCTTCTTGCCCTTTTTTTACAACGCAGCAGTGAACATCCATTTTTTAAAAAAGTGATCTTTATTTCTAGAAATCTTTGCAACCACCGCTGCCGCCAGATCTTGCAATAAGTTTTTATGTCCAGTCCCACAAACTAGTGTTTGCTGTTTACCACATTCTCTCAAAGGAAGCTCAGGGACCACCCAAATTCGATGTATTTCAGGTTCGTTTTGGCCATATATTTATTTAAAATCATCTGAGATAATCAACAATTATACTTTTTTTGGGATTTTGTTTTTTAAATCTAAATATAATTTTATTTACAATGTGTGTTTTCTCATTAAATTACATATAAAGATATTTCAGGCAACAAAAAAAAAAAAAAAAACTGTGAACAGTAATGAGTTAAATTAACTGTAGTAGATATTAATCACATTGGCACGGTTGCTACTCCACAGAGAAAACCTGAAAAATGCATGCATTTAAAAAATACAGAAAATTTTGTTTCTTATTTTTGTCTTTTAAAAAAATGGTGACCACTCAAAGTGTAATCTATTAAATATTTAACCATGATATTTCATCTATACTTAACTATTTAATTTACTATAGCATTATTTTAGCATGTTCAGCTGTTTTTTCAGCAATTTAAACTAATAAATATAGTTAGCCCGAATATAGCTCAGGCAAGAGCGCAGTAATTGTTGTTTCCTCTTAATATATTATAAACAGTACGTATAGGGAAAACGCAGGGAATTTTTTTCCCCAGATTTGAGTGACAACCCTCATTGGTTCTAGTTGACATTTCATTCTGTTGTAAATCAGAGTTAGCATTTCATCCAGTATTTCTTCTAGGACACTGGACGTAATGCTTAGATTATTCACTATTAGTTTTATTAGAATTTTTAACAAAAATTTAATATAGTCAGGCATGTGATTCTTCTGCTAATTTGCGAAATTCTGCGAATCTCAAGACCGTTAAATCGCAAACTTTCACAAATCAATAATTTGTATTCCAACTAAATTTTCTTAGAGTTCTGCTAATCTAAAATTTGAATTCTGTTACATCGTATGAAGCATTTTTAAAAATTGCTTAAAGGTGCTTATTTTTTATTTTCGCTTTTTAAAAGCCCTTAAAGATGCTATTTTTATTGGGTGTTTTTAAAAAGTGCTCAATTTTCCCTTTACGAAAATGAAATTTTTTTTCTTTACCATGTCTATTTTTGTCACGTATTATGCAAAAGAGTAGTTTTCGCATTGTTCTATTCAACGTTTTCACAATTCATTCAAACACGATACATTTCGGGGTACTGTCGATCCGTAGTGTATGAAAGTGTAATCATTTTACATATTTGATGAAGTGCTTGCGGGTCCACTTGCACGTATACTGAGCTGGGTTCTGTGAGATTATTGCACTGTCATGTGCAACTCTGCTGCATTTTGCTACATATTCTCAATTTCGGGCATTATCTTCCACGCTCTGAAATGGAACTGAAAAATCTCTAGATCATTTTATAATGGTTAATATAATCAAGTAAAGAGTTCTTTGTCAGAAACTAGTTATTTTATCCTGATCATGAAAAGTCTTTGAAAACTATTTTACATTTAAAATGTTTTTAGTGCTTAAAGATATTCTTTTAGGGCTTAAAAAGTACTTAAAAGGTGCTTATTTTTTGTTGAAAGATTTGGCTACGCACCCTTTATTAGACTGAAATGAAAGTTAAGACAGAACACAAGTATTTATTAAACATAATGTATGACAGAATGGATTTTTTTTTTTTTGAAGTATCGAACTGTCAGTGCATGTTTATGCAAACCTACAATTCTTGGTTCTCAACATCCTCCACACCCTGGTTTATCTGCAAGGGAATGACTAGTTTTAGAGAACGCAACAAGATCTTGTCCCCGCTTCTCAAATTGACAGTTCTCACAACTCTCTCTTGCCTTGAGAACAAGAGTTTTTTTTCCCACATTAGGTGAGAATAAAGCTCTTTTTGGAGAAGTACTGCCTCTGTTTCTTTTATCTTAGGTAACTTTCTTGTGTTTCTAACTTTGTGTTAGTTTTTACAAATATTCTTTTGCCCATCCACTTCAGAACGAATTTAGTGGTACTTGCTTCACCTTATTGTTGGTCGGATATTAATTTAATTAATCTACTGGATTTTGCCAGTTTCTCCTGGTCTATTGGTGTAATTAAAATTCTCCTGGTTTTTGTACATTTTAGAAAATTCCCTGAAATTGAGTAAGTTTCCTAAAAAAATTCCCTATTGAAATAGAATTTTTGTACAGCTTATTGCTTGCTTGCTAAAATATTTGAATAAGTATTGCTAATACATAATGAAGTGAACCTCATTTATAGAAGGCAGTTCAAAAATTTTTTTTAAACTAAAATGTTCAATTTATTTTTGTTTAGTACTCTGTTATTAAATTAATTAAAAGCATCTTTTAACTATCTTTGAGGAATTAAATGCCAATAATATTCGAAATTATGCTTAAACATAATACATAAAATTTCAAGCATGTTTAACGTCAATCATAACTGGAAAATATTGCAGTTTTTTTATTTTGATGGCTATAAAAATCCCTAAAATTCCCTACGTGTAAAATATTTAGTATATTATGCAAAAATTATCATGAAACTTATATCATTTCGTAAAATCTACTGGATTTTTTTCCTGTCCTTGTTGGTAGCTATGCAGTTAGAACAGTCTTAATATTCAAAGAGCTCCTTACTCGTTGCATTAAAGATTATTGCATTATCAGAATATATAGCTTGAGGGATTCCTCCTCACCCAATGAATCTTTACCGGGACTTAATAAATTTGCCAGTTGACAAATCGGAAATAACCTGCTGCTAAGTTGTTTTTTAAAAAAAATTGAGAAAATTTTTTTGATAATTTCTTTTTGCAATCATATGTCTGTAAAGCAGCAAAAAGTAAAGATTTTTCAAAGCCAAGATTTTTACTGTATTTGTTTATGAAAATTTTTATGCTACTCACAATTGTGGATTCAGTATATACTTTTTGGTGTTAATGTGTTATTTATTAATTTAGCGGAATTAATGGTGGTGATTTCGTATGCCTGTTAAGGCAGAGGGGTGCAATTGTTCTTGTTTTCTAGTGGTACCATCTATGGCCAAGAATTCAACTTCTGCCACGCCCGTTTTCAGGGCAGACTCATTCATACATCCATCCACAGATTATAATTTTGACCTGAATCAGAGAACGATCAATCTCCAATTCAGTACCCCCAGAGGTATTGACTTGTTTTGGGAACTTAGAGAACTTTGCGACTTGACAGATTTAACATGCATCAGTCGCCATTTTACTACACGTGGAGTCTTCGGTCGGCAGGGTTCGAACTCTCGGACATGGGTCCAGTGCTCTACCGACCAGGCTATCCCGGCCTAGCGGAATTAATAATGTTTGATTATGTTATTTAAACAGGTTTTATTATACTCATTTACTGAAAATATTAGAAAACTTTAGTTTAATTTCATCAAAAAATCCTTAATTGTTCTTTTTTTCAATTGTTGCTTTTTAGTTGCCATTTTTTAAAAAATTATATTTATATGTAGTTTATATATGTATTTGTATATAGCTTGAAAATTAGTACTACTATTTAAAGAACATAGCAATTATAAACTGTTTTAATGTATTATATTTCTTTTTGAGAAAGAGTTTTTTCTATTTCTTTCACTTAGGTTGCAAGTAATCTGTTTCTTCCATTTTTCCATGTTTTTTTTTCTCTGTGTGGTTCCATCCATGCAGTGAACATATTTTGATTTGGTGTTTAAAGTTATTTTAATTCCCAAATTTTATTTATTGATCTTTGTTATAAAATTTCTTTATTAAATAAAGTAGATGAACATATTAAAACGGGTCTGTCAGGTTTTTTTTTAGAGGTACCCATTTTGGGCAAATTTTAGACATAATTTGTGAAAATTAAATGAAAAAATGAACACAAAAATATTGTAAAGTAAGAAAATATTTTCAAAAACTGTCACTTCAAATAAAAATCATTTATGACAGGTATTGACACAAAAATATTGTAAAGTAAGAAAATATTTTCAAAAACTGTCACTTCAAATAAAAATCATTTATGACAGGTAAATTTCTGTATATTTTTCCCCATATAGAAAGGATAATTTTGCTTTTGTAAAATTGCAGGCTTAAAATTGAATCCAATTTTAAAATTCTGTAAAAATCATTGTCCATAGTTAAATTTCAACTTGAATTTAATAAAAACATGCATTTAACAGTACTAACATTAAAAGATTCACAGAGAAAAAAAAATGTTTCATTAAAAATAAAGCCATTCTCGAGCATCGTAGTGGGGAAAAATGCTTGCAGTAAAAAGTATGGTTTTCATTTCGGCAGAAATATTCATTCTATTTTTTTTCTTGGCAGTTATTCTTATTGACTTCCACTTAGTTTTTAAAATCCGATATTTTTAATCAGATATTATTTACCACAACAGCTGAATCTTGAAATTAAAACATGGATTTGTAACTCCCTTTTTAAAGAGTTCGATTTACGTGATTTCGCGTTGGATCTTCTTTTTTCTTTCAGTAGTTACTGCTATGGATTTCACTATTTTTTAATTTGGTTTTAAATTTGATGATGACGTACAAAAAAGGGAAATAATTAGTCTGTACCCCCCCCCCCTACAAAATGCAAGGCTGTCGCTCATAATATTGGAATAAGAAAAAAAATTACCTATTCAACTTAAAAAAATTTCATTATTTTTTCCGGAAAGTTTTTTTTTCTTATGTAGTTCACGCTTTTGTTACTTTAAATTGGTAACATGTATATTTGTAATTACTAAAAGTATCTTGCAGAAAGATATTAATACTAGTCAGATTTTTTGCAAAAAGCCCGAAAAAATTCTGCCCCAGGGCACATTGTGGACTTAAACTACAGTTATGCTGTTTTCATTTAGCTAGATTTCCATTTTTTTTTTTGCATAATAAATGTAGCTTAACCATCCATTATAAAAAGATTAAAAATCTAGCTAAATGATTGGTAGTTCTTAGTTTAGAAAAACACTAAAACCGGCCAAACTTTTCCCAAATCACTCAAATACTTTGGTATCTTTGCATAAAGAAATACCATTGGTTCCAGCCAATTGTATTCAAATAAGCAGGTTATTTTTTTATGAAGGGAATTCATCTTAAATGCTATGTTTTTATAAATTTTTCTTTGAAATGGCATTCAATATACATCATATTATGTTTTGAGGGAATAAAGTCATTTTAATGAAGAATAAACAGTTATAATTAGATTTGTTAGTATCAGTATCATAAAATACAAATGACATTTTAATTTATAAAAAAAAAATCAATGATAATGAAAAGTATACACGATTTATATTAATATAACACAATTTATTTCCTGTCAAAGAAATCTATAACTGAAGGCTGTTTTAAAACACATTTAACTGACTTAGTTTTCCACTTTCTGAAAATTGGGCAAATGAAGGGTGAAAAATAGGGGTTAAAAGCCCTTTGGTCACTTAATAGCTGCTAACAAAATTTGATAGCAAACTTTAATTTTTGCAGATGAAAAGCAACTCTGAAGACCACTCGGTATCGATTGTAAACAATTACAGGCAAAATCAAAATGTGCCAAGAGTCGGAGGAAGTATGAACGCATGGTGTAAAAGCATTGAGCTTGTGTTGTTTAGAGCACCTTTTAAGTTGCATATGAAAACTCAATTTGTTGTAAGAGAGTGTTCCTTAACCCAACTCTTAGGGTTATTCCACATCGAAGATATTACTCCACAGTTTTTACAGTGCTAAATATAAGTTTTACTTTTAAGTGCTAAATATACAGTCCAATATAAAAAAAATTCCTTTTTATCTTTGTAGTGCATCTACCACTCCAAAACTATAATTCCAATTCACTAGTATGTATGAAATATTATTTCAATTCTATGGTGGAGTATCTTTTCGTAGATGAAAGTTGGCATTGTCGTTTTTTGTGTTGACATTATTTTTTTATGTGATTAAAGGAGGACTGGATTGATTGAAATAATTGAAGTAGCCATTTCTGGAAGGATGATTTTATAGAAAAGCATTTGATTCCGTTTTGTGTTATTCATATAAGTAGGTTATTCAATTCAGTGGAAAGGACTGTGTATAAAATGATTATTAAATTTTTTCTTTTATTGTGTGCTACATGATATTAACGCTAAAAAACTTTAATGTTTAAATTTGTAAAAGTAATAACTGAATATTTATGAATGTAATTTTTAAAAAGTATGGCTCTCGTTCTTAAGACTCCCTAGACAGTTTGGTGAGTCTTGAGATCTTTAATATTTATTTAATTTGTTTGATTTGCACCATTTGATTGATTTTGCTAGAAAGAGGATATGTCAAATGTTTATGTTCAAAGTATAGCTATTTCTGGTATTTGAGTAAAAACCAATGAATTATGGTTTCTTTGGCTTTATGTGTGTTTCCATCTGATATTACAGCAGCTCTATATTTAATTTGTTTTGTTTAGAAAAAAAGAAGTTTGTCATCTCTTTGCTTCAAAATTATTGTTTTTTTTCTTCTTTCTTCTGCAGGCAGAATCCTCTGTCCCATGGTTAAGTGAAGTACTAGTCCTCTTTACTGTCTCATTACAGCTGTGTCAGCAACTAAAAAATAAGGTAAACAAATGCATCATTTTTGTTTAAACAGAAGAAAATTATTAAAAAGGATATTTATTGTTATTCAGGCTTTGCATTTTACAGAATTCATGTCATTTTGCATTTAATACTAGGTATGACAATGTGTATTTGATACAGATCAATACAGGGTATCTGCGCACCTAGAAAATCAAGGAAAGTCACGGATTTAGGTTGCCGATAAATCGAATTTCTAAAATGGAATTTACTCCCCTCCCCCCATTTAATGGTGTTCCGAATATCTGAATTTGTAACCAAATCCTCACTCACGGTCATATTCTATTAAAATATAAAATGTTTTATCATGTTCTTTGAAAATTATGGTTTTGTTTTAAAAAATGAAAGAAAAAACATCATTTCTAGTGCGAATTATCTTTTAGACTATTGTGATTTCAGAATTTTTGTTATAATTAATTTTATTTTTCTTATCAATTTCAAATTCTAGCTGAAGCAAGCCAGCAAACAAGACAAATATCTTTGGAATATAATTCTGCAGAGAAGAAGAAAAAAAAAATTTTTGCTTTTGTATTTTTTTCAGCTATTTTATTGCTTCTGCTCTTTCTTTAGTCAGTTTTTTAAGTTTAAAATCTATAAATATGAAGATGCAGAGTATAACAGTTTTGGTTATACCTATCATTTCAGTTAATGTTGTTATAATGCTTTTTTAAATTTATTGTTGTTGTTTTTTTTGTGGGAGAAATAGTAACTTCATTAAGTCATGAAAAATTCGTGGAATTAGTCCTGAAAAGTCATGAATTTGAAAATCTAGCAGATACCCTGTCAATATTAATGCTTTAAAATAATTTTTAGATATAAATAAGTTAAAACCCAAAAATATGCACTTAATTATTCTCAAATTATTTAAAGCATTAACATTAAAAACAATAAGAATTAAATTTATTATTTTGGTTTGTTTCTGAGATTGCGGTTTATGAAAAATCAATAATGCAATTTATGAAGTATTACGTAGTATAGACCACTTAGAATCATTGCATTCTTTTTGTTTTGCATATTTTAGAAATATCTTGTTTTTTTTTTTTTTTTTTTTTTTTTTTTTTAGTGCTTGGCTCTCAACATGCAATTCAACATGCAAATAAATCACTTGTATCTAAGCACTCTTCATAATAATTAATGGCATTTTATAGTTAATATAATATACCTTTTATTTTCTTCTCAACTTCTCTATTTACTTTCTATTTTTAAAAAATAATTATTCAATTTATTTGGATTCAGTTGTATTCAGAGTTGTGTTAATGCTTGGGGAAAACTCCTTGGTCTAATCACTATTAGAAAAAGTAAAAAAAAAAAAAAAAAAAAAGCAGAGATTGGGAAGTTATTAAAAAAAAAACTGAATCCATGTTTTATATTTAATTTTTTATGTAGATTGAAACAGAAGATGTCCTATTGTAAAACATTATTTCTTATCCTTATTATCTTCACACCACTATTTTAATGCCCTAAAATTTCATTATTAAATTCGGTTAGAAATCCCACTCTTAAGACTTTTTTACCGAGCAAAATAATAGTATAATTTAAATTCCTAAATTTTGGGTGGCCACTTACCTTGAAAACCTGGAATTATCAGGGATTTTTTTACTGAAAAAAACTGGAAAAATCGGGGAAATTTGGATAAAAGCCTGGAAAAATCAGAAAATTTTAAGGAAAAGCTGGAAATTTTTTCTTAATTTTTTTAAAAATTTTACCTATTTAAATTATTTACCAATTTTCTAACTTTACCAATTTTTTAAATTATTTTACCGTCACATGTGATACTTAACTTTTTTAGACAGAAATGTATCACTAAACAGTTGAAATAAGAAAGAGTTTGGATATTTGCTTCAGTTTTTAAAAGTAGGGTTTCACTGTATAGGTACAAGTTTCTAGTCGTAAAAACAATTAAACTGAACTTAAAAAGACATGTGTTTAGATTGGAATTCTTTAAGTATTTTTCCTAAAGATTATGCAACAAGAAATTAGACAATTTTGCATTTGCGATATTCATTTTTGTTTATTAGTTCTCTAACTATAGTAATGTTAATTCAAAACAACATTATTGAAACATTTGACTTTCGGTGTTGATTTAAGGAAAATATGATAAATGAATTTTATAATTATATTTGAATTATAATTGAATTAGATTAAGATTATATGTAATTGATTAGATATTAGGTTTGATAGAGATTAGATATAATTGAAATTTATAGGGAGGGAGGGATAGGAGTTGATAAAGATTAGATATAATTGAAATTAGATAAAATACAGAATTAAACTGCTTTATATTGAAATGTGATAACACCTATGAACAGGGACTCACAAAAGTGTTCGTACACTTATGACATATGAAATAAGAATGTATTTATTAAAATGAATATTTCATAATATATATTGAATAATAAAAAATATATTCTATTCTTAGCAAAACTGTATGGAACGTTTTAAAAACAAAGCAAAAGTTTTTTTTTAAGAAATCAATAATCGAAATGTAACAAAACTTTTATCTCATAAAAGTCATTGTCTACTTTTAGAAAAAATCTCTGTCTATTAGTAAATATTCTAATTTTTCGTTAAATTAATATTTAGTGGAGTTTCCTTTTGCATCTACAATAGTTTTTAAAAGTCTGAAGGAAAAAAAAATGTACTGAACAATTTTTTTTTCGGTTTGAATTCAAGCAAAATATTTTTTTAAAATAAGTTTTATGGAAACTTTTGCAACACTCAAATGTGAATTTATGAATTTTTTCACAAATTTTAATCTCAGACATGAAATTTTTCTTTTAAGAATTTTTTTCACATATTGCACAGTGTAATAGGGCAAAATAAACTAATATAGCAATATTCATTACTCATTTACCTCTTATGATGACAAATAATCAACTTTCAAATGCAGTCTATTGATTTATTACGACTACGAGCCGTTTAAACTATAAAAAAGAAAAAATTATACAGAGATAGCGAGTAATTATTTAAAGATAATTTTGCTATTATAAGTTTGATACTAAATTGCAAATAAATAAAAAATTAAATGAAAAATAATTAAATAACAAAACTAAAGCAATAAATAGACGATAGAAAAATATTTATCCAAGGTTTTTTTTGCCATTTTTTGGTATACTTTGAGAAAAATTACTTAAAGTGTAAAATTAAAAAAATTACTTAAAGTTTAAATACATTTTCAATAAAACAATATATTTTACAAGCTCAACATATTATTTTCTCTACATATCATAATTTTTTAAAAATTAATGTTGTACATTAAAAACTAAAAAACAAAATCTTGCCAAATATTTAAATAAATTTAGTCTAATTTTTTTAAGATGACATATTAGAAACACAACATTTTAAATAAAATACTTTTAAATATTGGCACTTTTCTTGTACCTGTCTACACTTTGTAAGATGAAGAAAAAACACGCTGACCTGGAAATTTTAAAAACTTTTAACTGGAAAAATCAGGGAAATTTGAAACCTGATTTGAGTGGCCACCCTGTTATTATTTTTAAAGGCAGGTTTGTTTTAATTCTTAAAGAAACCTTATCTCTTACAGAGAAAAGGACAAAACTGAAAGAAACTTGAAATGACTGCAAGAAATTTGTTGCAATGAATGAATTTTATTTTATTCCTAGTTTTTAAAACTCGTTTCATTACAGATTACTTTTGCTATTGTAATCCCTACAATAAATCTACTATAAACAAAGGCTAACGATATTAAAAAAACTATATCCAAAATTTTTGAATTTAAAATTCATTCATATTCTTAAAAATGGTGATAGCAAAAATACATCTTTTGCTTAATAAATTATTAACTATCTAATTAAGTCATCTCTCTACAACAAGTTTCCTTACAGCGAATTATGTCTTATAACAAAATTTTTAATAAATGCCTTCAAAATGTTTTCCACATAATGAAGTGATTGTCTTTCCATAATGAATTTCTTAGTTATTTACCTTTGCAATTTTCATTGTCTTGAAAATTTTTAGGTGTACAACTTTTTGATTTCCTTCATTTCTGAAGAAGGTCGCATTTTAAAGTTTGAATTTTTGTGCAACCTATTCGATCTCCCTTGTTTTTTAAACCATTTGCATTATACATTACAGACAGTTAATAATTTTAAATGCTTCTTAATGATGTGTAGTATTTAATTTGAAGTCATAATTATGTAATTCTGAACATAAACTAAAAATGTTGTCTTTGAGACCACTCTAAACAAATTTCTCAGCTGTGTACATATAAAACAAAAATAGTTTAAAAGCAGTTCAGACGAGACAACAAAAAACATTCAATGATAACTATACTCAGAGACTATAGTATATAACTGAGTATCTAACCTGGCTTCATTATAGCACCTTTAAATGTATAGAAACAATTTACAGTAAAATTTTATTTCAATTATAGTGCAACTTTGAAGCTATTATTATTATTTCTTAAATGTATATAAAATGTTTAAAAAGAATTTTTTATGTTTGTTTTCCATTCTAGAAGATTTTGTTCCCGTGCTTTCAAAGTTTAATGTTCTGTTTAAAGTTATCAAGTATTTTGTTTAACTCTGGCTTTCAAACTTTTAATGAAGTGTGTCTGAAAAACCTGAGAAAGACCAAGTTTTTTCTTTTAATCAAAAATCCTGTTGTGTAATGCTTTGTGTCAGTTCTTAATTTAGGGATCTTAAAGAATCTTTTTCTTCTTATTTTTAGGAAAAGTGCCAGCTACTATTATTTATCTTTCTATTATTATTATTATTATACTATTATTCTACTTATTATTCTACTACTATTATGCTACTATTATTATTCTAATTTTATGGGTGATATTCTTGCATTTTGTTAGGGAGGGTTTTTTTTTGTTTTTTTTTTTTTTTTTTGTTTGTTTTGTAACGCACAAATTATTTCCTTTTTCGCATTTCATAAATAATCATCACAATAAAAAAATTATTAAAAATCATGTAATCTGTTATCAAAAACAAAGGTCAACCACGAAATCACGAAATGGACTCCTCGAATGCGTAATAAATAATCGTAATATTGTATAAAAAATATCGGATTTGAAAACTATTGAGAAATCAATAGCTGCCGAAAATTAGATAGGATCCTTACCGTGAAAAGTAAATACTCAAATGCATGATTCAAATTTTCCATATGGTTTGAAATATATCGAGATATTTAAAAACCATGTAAAAATAAATATCAATAAGTACCGAATATAGAATTGGAACATTAAATTGATTTACGATACTATCGGTGTAAATTGAGCGTGACAAAAAGTGATTATCTAAATGCATGGTTCAAATATTATGTGTAAATTTTTGTAGAAAAGAAAACTAAACATTTTTACTTCTCAAAAGAAAAATCTTTCTGCAAGAACACTGTACTGTTCTGCGACAATGTCGACGTGTCGCCACATTTCTGCCACGGAGGTTTTACTCAGTATCATTTTCTTGGAAAGTACCACTTGTGTTGACTATCTAAAAACTAGATGGATAAATAAAACGTAGCGTTAATGAAGGTGACCATTTATTAACGTGTTAAATCAAATTTACCAATTATGAATGTTAGAATTATTTTAAATAAATGAACAATATTGTTCTTTGTTTAGGTCTGCATTTAATTTTAAATCATAAAAATTAGCTTTAAAAATGAGAAGAGGTTTGTTTGCTTGAGATGCTTAGTTTTTTCTAAAATAACTTCTTTTTTTCTAATTTAACTTTCAATTTTAAATGACTGCCACATAAGATTGTAGATCTCTTTTAGAGATCTTTAAATAAGAGCCACTCACAAAAACTTGACTACATTAGAATCTACTTATTTGTTTTGTTTTGATATTTTTTTATGTTTCCTAACTTTAGGGGTGCACAACCTTTTTGAGTAAAAAGCCACTCGCACAGCAGCTAAATTAATGAAAGGCTGCATGTGTATTTTGTCACCTTAACTCCTTTACAATTTTAAAAACAATAATTAAAAAAACAAAAATGATTTGACAGAAACAAGAAAACTGGAACATTGATTCCAAGTAATCAATTTAATTTTTATCATTTTATAATGAAATGTAAAATATCAGTGTTCTTTGATTTTTTAATATAGTTCCTTTATCTTAGTGTTATTTTTTTATTGATAGTAATTTCATGCATAATTTTAATTTCTCTAATTTTAATATTCTGCACTAAATTTAATTTCATAAACTTTCACGTATTTACTATATATTTTATTTACTGTATTATTTATTATATATTTATATTGTTTATGATGTATTTTTTTTTCTTTTCTTTTCACAGGTTGCTGTATTTGCTCAGTACAAAGAAATGAATGTGACTTAATACTATTGATGGATTTTTATGTCACATTGTTAAGTTGTTGATTACATGTTTATAAAATGTTTGAATGTAAAATCATCAGATGTTAGAAAAGTTTGTATAGGTATAAAATTTTATATTGTAGAGTATATTAGTATCGTGTCTAGCATATAAATGGCATATTTAGTTAAGATGCATTTTTTGTAGTTAAATGCAAATTTTTTATTTATTTTATTTCATTTTAATTTATGACAAAAAGAGCTTTAATATTTTTAAAATATTTCTTGCGAGTAGAAAATTCTCTGCTAGTATTTTTAAAGAGTTAATCATAATATAAAATAAATAAATCACAAATAGTGGTTATTGAGTTTTGAGTCTTACTATGTGAGCTAAAGAAAAATTGCAGGTATTAATCATTTTTCCTCAAAAAATAATTCCTAAATCTTTTTGTAGAAAAATTTTTTTTGAAGAAATTTTTAAAATAAAGGTAATGATGATTATTTTATCTAATAATGCATAATTTTATATATGTATGTAAAAAAAAAATCTTTTTTTAAGCCAAAAATGCTTGAGTGTTATATTTAAATGACTTTAATTACTATTATTTTCATAATTTTTTTAAATTTTATTTATTTTAGGCATATAATAGTGATTATGAATGTTTGATTAGTTTGAAAAAAATTTAATGTCTTATTAGATATTAATTGTTTAATAAATATGAGGAAAAAAATCACATAAATTATTTTGTAACATTTTTTTAATGAAACTTTTTTAAGAAAGTGCTAAAAATTTCATTTGAAATTTTTAAAAAAAATATGAAAATATTTTTTTTTTCAAATAAAAAATGTACAAAAGAATCATTTTGATATTTTTTCATATATTTTTATTACTCTAATGTATTATTATTAATAATTATTTCTAATTCAGTTTTAATTTTTATATTTTATTAACCATTCTGGTTTACATATTAGAGAACACTGAATCTCATTTTTAGAAATGTTTCGAACCACCCTAAAATTGCTCAAATTTTTTTCCCCTTTACTTATAATGTAAGCAAAAAAAAAACAAAGTTTAATTTCTAAAGGAAAGTAAGTTTATAAAATGTCTTGGTTATAATAATTCCCAAATCATTAATTATTGTAATTGTAAGTTTTTGTAGTTTCCTCTTTTGTAGTTAGGTCTCATCGCTAACATTTATTTGTAACTTTGCATGATAAAAGATGCTGTTGGTTTTTTCATAGTATGGAGTATTTGTAATGACGTTCCTTAATATTTATTTCAGAATCCTTATAAACAAAACCATGTACGTTATTGGTCCAAAACTAAAATTAACTGAGAGTTCCGAAATTTCATTATTGAGTGTTCTAAAATCACTTTATTTCTTCCTAAGGGATCGCCCGAAAACTGACCAAAATATCGATTTTTTTTTTTTTTTTTTACTTATAATAAAACTTCTAACTATTTCTAATGCACTGGAAAAAAAATCTTCTCTCTATCTACATTTTTAAAAAAGCTATGAATCCTTTTAGATTGCCCTAAAACAGAAAATTGATCAGCACACAGACTTTATAGTGCTTTTTCTCATCGATGGTAATTTTGTGTTTTGTTAATTAAATCCCTGAGGAATTTTTTTCTATTTAAGATAAACCTTTGAAGTTAACTTTTTTATCTTAATACACTTATCTAAACTGTGCATGGAATAAGCATTTTATGAGGTACAGTAGACGCCGCTTAATGTGATCACATCGGGACGAATATGATTTGATAACAATAACCGATTGATTACAATACAGTAAATGAAAAAAAAATTTAAGCTGAAAAATGATTTTTTTTTTACATACGTATTAAAATAAAAAATTTTTTAAATTAGGAGTTGTTGCTGTAAAACTCTATAGTATTTAATAGAAATTAATGTACACTAAAGAAAAAGAATTAGTTAGTATACTTACATATTTAATGATGAACTGCAGAAAACAATACCAAAGGTTAATTATTAACTGAAAAAGAAATCATCAATTGTCGATTGTTTAGCATTCTTTCGAAGCAAGTCATTTACGAATCGCTCATTATCATAATGTTTTTGAAAGTGTTCCGCGTCGGCTTTGTTTTGCACACCTAGACGTAAGATTCGAAGTGCCTCCCTCATCTGAGCAGGCGTCGGAATTTTGTCCTCGATAGCACTTTCGGGTTCATCATCGGCATCAGAATCCTGTGACGAAGCTGGATCTTTGACACATACGGCCTTGCAAATGTCCTCATCATTTAACGAAGTAGAAGTCTCGACCTTCTCGTCGACCTCCATCCATGCTTCAAAATCCTCAGCATTCATATCGGGCGGGGGATTGAAAACGTCTTCCATTTATTTCATCACAGCAGCATTGTTGTCCTCTGGTTGACAAAATCCTCCATGACAAACAATTTTGAATTGTTTTTTCCGAGACATTATTCCATGACATTGTTAACAAATGTATGGCATCCAAAACATTTGTTCTTTTGGCTAGAGCGTTCACATTCAGATCTTCAGCATCTTGGTCTTCCATATTTTCTAAGATCCTTGAACGCATTTCCTTTTTGTAATATGACTTCAAGGTGCGGATAATTTCCTGGTCACACGGTTGAATTAAAGAAGTGGTGTTTGGTGGTTATCTTCTTTAATGAAACAGTTGCATCATGCGCAGTGCAGTTGTCTATGAGCAGGAGTATCATCCGTTTTAGCAATAATCGAAGGGCAGATTTTTCACACTTTTGAAACAGCGGGGCTTCTTACTTTTTCCAATCACCAAAAGGTTTTCTTTAGTGCCGGTCATACTAGCGCAACATAGCACAGTTAGGCTTTCCTTGGAGGTTTTGCACCCTTGAGTACTTTCCTTCTGAAACATGTAGGTGTGTTCAGGCAACGCACGAAAATATAGGCCAGTTTCATCAGCGTTATATACATCTTCAAGTGAATATGTGGCAATAAGTTTAGGCCATTCTTCTTTAAACCACTGATCTGCGGCTACATTATCGGCATCTTTTTGTTCACCGTATGTCCTTCGGTAGAGTATGTTCTGCCTCTTTTTCCAGCAGTGGAACCATCTTTCTGTGGCTACAAAGTTTCCTTTACCCAATTTTGCAGCTGAATCTTCAGCTTTTTGGCGCAAAATTGGACCATTTACGCAAGCGCCCCTTTCGTGAACGTTTGTGAACCAGAGTTTTAATGCAGATTCAACCTCTTTGTCTTTTCCATCTCGATTACTTTTACAATTCAGATTTTCGTTCAAAGTGCACTTTTTTACGATATCTTCAGGATTTTTTAAAATTTTGCACAAAAGCGGCTGCGAAACTTTCAATTGAACAGCAACATTCCTTTGGCTCATTTTCGGCAATTTATCGTAACGATTTAAAATGTCAACCTTTTCTTTCACAGTAGGATCTCTCCTTTTCTTTTCCATTATAAAAAACAAATCAGGCTACAAACCGTATGAGCTATGGTAAAGTGAAAATTTATGCTGATCTTCTTCTGCATGCGTCTTTTAAACACTTAGATGTGGCAGTTCCACTATCCCCCCCCCCAATTTTATTGTTTGACGAATAGCGACTCGGTAAGCGACCTGGCAAGATCAAGTGGCATACCCGAAACAATGTTCTCTTTTGAAGGTCACCCCTTAAACCCTTCCCATAGTGGCTGGGACACATCATCTGTCACATTTAGTTCTTCTAAAAAGGGGCTCGTGACAAACATTGACTCGTTACTGACAGGTCTTCTTTTCTCTTTATTTAGGATTTCGGGGAATTTGAAATCGCACACATTGCTATGGAATTTTACAATGCTTGACCGAAAATAGCAAAATACCCCCCTCCTAATAACACATGTTTAAAAGATAATATATGAGCCCCGTTTGGACTTTTGGTAAGTTTCAGGAAAAACTTCAAACAAAAAAAAAAGTTTTCCTTCTTGTTTTTATTGATTTCAGGAAAATAAAATTTACATATAAACTGATAACAATAAACGAACATTTGATTACAATAAACGATGATTTTTCAATGTATTTTGATATAAGCGGACGGGTCTAAGCGATTTTGATAACATTAAACCATTGATAGCATTAACCGTGATCACATTAAGCGGCGTCTACTGTATTACAATTTTTACGGCATATTACATGTACCCAACAGGAATTTTTAATCTTTTTTCTTCTACTTTTTTACAAAATAATCTATAAAAAAAATTTTTAATTTATATATCAAAAAACAAATGCACAAAATTGCTAAGATAAATATTGTAAGCACTAAGGAAAAAAAAATTTTGAAAATATATTAAAATAAAAAAGCCTTAAAAATTTAAAAATTACGAATTTTTTTCAATTTTTTTTAACATTTTAAAAAAATATTAAACAGTTTAGCTCTTTTTTGAAAATAAATTATTGATTATAAGTTAAATGAGCATGTAAAGCATCCACAAAATGATTATACTTTTATTTTTAAAAAATGTTGCAAGAGTAGTGTGACCCCTTATGATGAAGCTTAAAAGTCATCAAAGACATTCCATTCCCATTTTGATCACTACTTTGCTCTAATTTATTTCTAGAGGGTATTTGGTCAGAGTCATATGCTTATTTCTCTTTTAAATACTAATTTCCAATACCTATTCCGTGTTTTATGAAGGAACAAAACCATTTGTTAAGAGCAGCGGTTGTTTCTGAATGCTCTTTGATGAGTCTTTGTATTTTGTTTTATTCTGAATCATGATGTATGAATTTTTTATTTGATTTAATGTCTAAAATAAAAACAAACTGTAATACTTTTTAAATTTATTGATACAATTGTAAGAATTATTGAAGAAGTGTATAATTAAGAGAAATCATTAGGAACTGTAATTAAGAGATATCATGAGATTTTAAATCTAATTAATTTTAACATTAGTCTTGTAATTGATTCATTTATTTTTTATATATATTTTGGACTTGCGTATTTTATTATATGTGATGATATCACATTGTTGTTCACTCTGTATATTGGCTATTGTAATTAGTACACTGGGATTAAGTAAGATATTATTTTTGTAGTGTTTTTTCTGTTGTAGCTATTTATAAATAATTGTTTGTTTTTTTATACTTAATATTTCTATCATTGCACATTATTATTTGTTGCTTTTTTGTATGATTTTTATTGTTATTTTTACTATATATTGCTTTTTTTTCTACATTTCGAGAAGGTGGTAAATTTAGTATAAGTTTTTATAATCGTCATCTACTTATTCTAGAATTTGGTATGAAACATCAAAAAAAAATTTCAATTAAACTGTTTTATTAAGAGTCACTTAGACGCACTGAAGTGAGAGAAAAACTGGTTCTAAAATTTTACATAATTAAACTCTTATTATCTTAAACTACCTTTAGTTAAGTTGCTAAATGAGGTATTCTAAATTTCGGAATTTCATTTTGATAAATGTTTGAATTTAATATGAAAAAGTTTTCTTAAGTTTGTTATCATTTGTGCCTTTTCTTTCATTTGAATTAAGCGACAGCCATAATATTCAATAATAAAATAGACAGACTAACATAGACTGTTTCTGTAAACATTTTATTTGGTATCTTTTTGATAACAAATATGTAAACTCACTAAAGTTTTGTGTCCACATATGATTGAATTATGTGTATTTTACTTTTATTGATGATCAAATGTGACATATTGAATGCAGAATTCAGTGTTAAATGTTAATCAGTGAGATGTATTCTTTATTCAGCACACAATATAGATGTGATTGTGATTGTTACTAATAGCTTCGTGGCAATCTGTTGTGTCTTCCATTTCTTTATGTCTGTTACTGTATTTCTAACAGACTCTAAGAAAGACAGAAAACAAAGTTGCCTTTCAACACAATGAAGTAAATAATCTTCATGTACTTTATGAATGTAGTTTTAGTTTATGCTGTCACACTTCATTTGAGTCACAGTGTCATTAAAAGTGGCTGCACGTAATTAGATAGTCTGAAATATGTGTCTTTTCTTTTTTCACTTAATTTTTCCAAATGTGGGCAACTAGATCAGAACCTTTTTTCAGTGAGTATACCAGAGTTAAATGATGATTTTTGACTGTTTCTTTTTTTAAAAAATAAATCCACTGCTTTTATTTCAATCCAGTTGTGTGACGCTTGTTCTGAAACAAGATTATTCTTGCAATTGCTGATGAAGACACCTCCACACACTATTGTGTCAACTTACTATTTTTTTTTCCTTCATATTTTTGTATTTTAGTTAAGGTTTTCTCTTTACAACTTATTGCAAAGTCTCTCTAACTATTTCAATAGGTCACCCGTTCCTGGAAAATGTTATAATGCTGAATCTACCTTTAATAGTATTGGAGTTTTGTTTGAAAACAGGTCGGAAAGGGAATGTTAGATTAATAAAAGTAGTTCAAGATCTTCTTGTACCCCATTCTTTGCTAATGTCTGGACAAACATATCTTATACTATACGAGCACATAAGTCCATCCTGTCCTTAGCTGACATAAGATCGTGCGTCGTCTTTTTCATTCCTTATCAAATATTATTTTTTTCTTCTGTAGCCCAGAAAGTACTTTAATTTTAGCTTTTTTCGTTTGTTATCTTATTTTAAAAGTAATCTCTAACATTTCTGAGAAGTTTCTAATTTTTGCTTTTTTATTTTTGTCGGTTTTCATGCTTCTGAACTGTGAAGTGGAATCTGTTATGTTTATTTTTACACCACATTTGTTTCTTAATCTCCTTTATTCAGTTTTGAAACCTTGTTCAACAATGTTCCCCCTAATGGCTGTTTTTCTAACTAGTTCATAATTTTTTTTCTTCCTGTATCTCCTCTGTTTTAACAATGAGGAAGGATCTTCATTACAGAACTCAAACAGTGGTGTTTATGTAGCATTATTTGTGCTTTATTAACATTGTTAAGCTTTATTTTGCCGTGCAATTGTTAAAACAAAGTAAGTGCTTCGCAATAGCTTTCGAGAAAAGTGGTTTGCCAATTATTTCCTTTTTACTGCTAATGTTATAAACGTTAAAATAAAATTTCAAAAACTAATAGAATTTTGATTTTTTTTCCTTTTTTTTTTGCATTAAGTAACTTATAATACAAAAATGACAAATATGTAAAACAAAATCACAATTTTGAATTTTTTATTGCTTTCGTTGATTTTTCTATTGCACAGCAGATTCATATATAGCACTATGTTTATTAAAATTTAAGCTTAGTAAAAGAAAATCTTGTGTACGTTTATGCATGTGTATTGTTATTGTATTTCATAATGAAAGTAACCAATATAATAAATTTCTTAAAGAACTATCAATTTCGTAATGACGTGTTTGTTGTTATCAAAGCTTTTCTAATTCAATCATTTACAAGAATTTTTTTCTTTTTATTCAAACCTGTTTGTCTAATGTTTTTTTTTTCTTCATTTATGTGAAACTTATTTTGTAAATTTCTCAATAAATTTATAAACGGAATACATTTGTCTTTATTAATAAATAAAGTTATTATTCAACTTTGTTAAATGTGGAAAACTTTGTTTCGTCGTTAAGATAATCTTAAAATTGAAAGATATTAGCATTTTGCCTATCAGCATTTAAAAATGGCACTTTCATTTTTATAAAGATTTATTTAATTGCTTCAAATATTAGTATTTAGTTCAACAAATTAAAGCACTTTTGAAGAGAGAACTCGGTGTAACGAGAAGTGCATGACATCATTTTCAAAATGCTCTAACATTAAAAATGCAAAAATTTTATGTTTATAGCGAGTTAGAATTTGGTTAATTTTGGCAGAAGATATAGATGAATATTTAGAACATGAGAAGGGTTAATTGTGTATTCCTATTGATTGTCAATATAACTCATGTGATGAGTTTATATTAACATTACAATAAGTTGAACAAAATAGTAATTAAGATTATTCTGCAATTCCCACATGAATTACAAGGAACAGGCAAAGAATTACAACTAATATAACAGGTGAGTGCTGATTTAAAATTAACATAATGTAAGAAAAAGATTTTAATTCCGCGAAGAAGAAAAAAATGATTATTGAGCATTTTTATTTACTACTACAGACCCGGCGTGGGATTCGAAACGATGTCTTTAACATTAGGAGTTCATACCGACACACGTCCTCTAATTCGTCTATAATTTCGTGACTCGGCTCGACATAAAAAATCTACTGACCACGTTTCAAAATAATATGTTAATATTAAGAAAAGGCCATTATGTATATTTAGAATGTGAGCTATATTCATCCAACTATAATAATTTCCTCTGATAGAGTCATGTTGTAATACATAATTTTGCCTGCGAATTTCCTCATTTTAACGCTATTGTGTATCTACATTGAAAGTAACCTAATAAGCACTATAATTATTTCCTCTGATAAGATACTCTAGTAACCAGTAGTATAATAACCTGGTCTAATTTGAATATTATAGAGCCATGTTGTAATACAGAATATTGACTTCGAAAGCTTTCAACACACTATATTATATACAGGATGCGTAGCGTTTTCAAAAAGTGCTTATATTCGTTTTTTAAAAGCCCTTAAAGGTGCTTTTAAAACGCGCTTAATTTTCCCTTTTCTAAAATGAGATTTTTCCTTTACCATGTTGATTTTATTCGATTTACATGATTCAAAAATTTTCTCAATTTAAAAAATTTATTTCCTGTAAGTGGGACCCTCTAAAATATGGAAAAACACCTTGAAAAAATAATATGTAATGCAAAATAATCGGAAGAAAAAAAAGAAATTTTTTTGAAAAGTTGATAAAGCTGTGTAAGAGTTAAATAATATTTATTATTTGGTGCGTATAAATAGAGTTAATTTATGAATTATAGTTAATAGATTGGAATATTTGGTAT